>NC_137980.1:21664751-22264751 GCF_963924665.1 Micromys minutus
TCCAGCAACCAGACAGTGGTTCATAACCACCTGTCATGGGATCTGATGCCCTCTTCTGGTGTGTCTGAAGACAGTGGCAGTGTACTTATATAAATAAATAAATAAATAAATAAATAAATCTTTAAAAAAAAATTTATAAATAAAACCAGTTAAAAATTCAAAATGTTTGAAATTAATGTATAATCTATATGCACAAAAGCTTAGCTACAAGCAGGACTGACATGGTGGTGCATGCCTGTAGTCCCAATACCTAGGAGGCGAAGCCTGGGCTATACAGCAAGATTCTGTATCAAATAAATCAAGACAGCTGGGACTGGAGGTACATTTCTTTACGTCTTAACTCTTATAAATCAGGGAAGCAGATCTCTGAGTTTGAGGTTACCCAGGGTTTACATACTGAGTTCTAGACTCTGTCTTTTAAAAAAAAGAAAAAAACAAAACAAAACAAATTAACTACAGTAAAAACATGTAGCAATATGTAGCTCATGAGGACCACCAGAAATCAGAACATGGTTAGCAAGACCAAAGAGGAATCAAGTTTCTACACTAAGTTTCTGAACTAAACTTGCAAACAACTGACATTACCAATAATAAATATCTTGGACCCGAAGGAATGCTCAGCTGATAAACCAACTTGAGGCCAAACTCTACAATCCGAGGTTAATATCCTGAGCCCACAATTTGGAATTCAGAACTCCCCCAAGTTACTCTCTGACCTCCAGAGCATGCGGTACCTGTATAGGCACAAAATGTCTCCTTTATATTCCCTACCCCCCATCCCACCCCTAACCACCACTTTTGTTTTTTGGGACAGTATGTGGCGGTTTGTATACGCTCAGCCCAGTGAGTGGCACTATTAGAAGGTGTGCCCCTGTTAGTGTAGGTGTGGCCTTGTTAAAGTAGGCGTGTCACTGTGAGTGTGGGCTTTAAGACCCTTGTCCTAACTGCCTGGAAGTGAGTCTTCCACGAGCAGCCTCCAGATGAAGATGAAAAACTCTCAGCTCTGCTTGCACCACGCCTGCCTGGATGCTGCCATGTTCCTGACTTGATAATGGACTGAACCTCAGAATCTGTAAGCCAGCCCTAATTAAATAGTGTCATTTATAAGACCTGCCTTGGCCACGCTGTCTGTTTACAGCAGTAAAACCCTAAGACACGGGGCTTCTTTGTGTAGCACTGGCTGTCCTGGATTTCAATCTGTAGACCAGGCTAGCCTCAAAGATCCACCTGCCTCTGCCTCCCAAGCGCTGAGGTTTAAGGAGTACACCACTATCACTCACCTTATCCTTTTTTAAAATTTTAAGTTTGTGTTTTGGGGGTTTCTTGTTTGTTTTGCTTTGCTTTGGTTTTGAGAAAGGGTTTTGCAATATGTGGTCCAGGTCAGCCTTAATTTGACATTTTCATCTTAGCCTCTGAAATGCTAGGATTGCATGTGATAATCACCACAATCAGATCTCCTTCCATCTTTTCAAGTTAAATACGGACCAGATAACTGTAGGTATGCTAATCAATTTCCCCCAAATTTCTTCAATTTAGTATAGTTGGGAGAAAAAAGTAACATAAACAGAAAATAGCATGTATAGCTGGCAATATGTTGATAATCCTACATTTTTCACAAAGCAAACTTACAAAATGGGACAGATACAAGAAAACAGCTGACATTGAATAAGCACCAGGAACTACAGAAAGCAATGACTATACCAAAGAACACTGTGCTAGTTATTCTTCATACAAGGCTGTCGATTACTAAAAAGATCACCTCTGTAAGACTATTCTTCCTTAAGAAAACTCTTCTAACTGTACACTACAAAGAGAACTTTCTATTTAAGAGTAGGCCACTTATTACAGCACAAAATATAAGACAGTGACAATTGATTGTGAAATTTACATGGCAAAGAACTCAAAATAGACACATAATAAAAATAGAATCCCATGAAGTTCTTCCTTTATCATATAGATTTAAGTGACTACTATTTGCCATGCTTACATTAGCTAAAATATTTTTTAAAACACTGCCAAGGCCTTCCTCAGACACTGTCCACCTTGCTCTTGTGAGAAAGTGTCTCACAAGGCATTCAACCATGTAGGATACACTGCATGGAGCCAGCCTCTGGGATTTACCTATCTCCACTTCCCTAGTGCTGGGAAATGCTGCCATTTGATTCTCTTGCCTAAGCCTTTGGAGTAGCCACAACGTCCAGTCAAGAGAATCAATGAGTTTGACAAAAGACTGAGTTATGGCAGTAGATTACAGAGCACAAGCTAGAAAACAAGAATATGAGGAGTGAAAAAATAAACAGGGGCCAGCAAGATGGCTTACTTGGTGAAGGCACTTGCCACCAAACCCTGGAACCCACAAGGCAGAAAGAGAACAAGAACTGCTATTGTCCTGGATTCAACACATGTGCTGTGGCTCACAAGCACAATAATTCCTTACTAAAAACAAAGATAATTGCAGAAATCCCTGAAAAGACAGCAAACCAAATACTAAATGAATGAGAAGGAGTACTTGGGAGGCCGCCAGATGCAATCATGATCATCCACACTTTAAAGGAGTTACGCCATTACAAAGAAAACGACAGATTCCAAGTAACAGAGGAACACAGAGCTCAACCACAACAGGCCCTGAGTTATATGAGGAGCTGGCTACAGTTTTCAGTAGAGGAAGGAACAACAACCAGCAGCTCTGTGCTAAGGCCTCTGCATTACTAGCTATGAGATCCTGAAGTCACCCAACTGGCTTCAAGGCACCTCAAAGGTGGAGCACGGACACCTTTACCTATTTTACAGTCTATTTGGAGGTTAGGTGAGGCTGGGGGGGGGGGGGGAGTAAGTCAAAGTGTTTGGCACTCAGGAAATTAATTATATCAGAAGTGCTGTTAATGAATTTAAAATTTAAAAATACTTAAATATTTTTAGAAAATACACTATTATCAGTATTGTTAATGCCGATGAAAACTTTTCTGCACAGATAACAGATCTAACAACCAGTGGCCTGGAAAGATCAGGCCACCCAAAGGGACTGAAGACGCCTGCCATACTTGCCTCATTAGCCAACAACCAACTTTTATAGAAGAAAACGTTTTAACATATTATTTGAACAAAAACTGGTTCAGCTCGAGTTCCATCTTGAAACACAAGACATTAATAAATACAGTTGCCTATAGAGTTCGTGTAACTCCCACAGAATGTGACTGTAGGAAGTAAAATGAAGCAAAAGATGGTCCCTGTCTGTAGCACTCTGGAGGCAGAGGCAGGATTTCCAAGAGTTGGAAACCAATCTGGACCACATAGCAAGACTGTCTCACGGACGGACCGCCACCAATCGACTGTTGACGCATTTTTCTCTTAAGAGTTGTCTGGCGTGGTGGACCACGCTTGGCCTGCAAAAACACCCCAAAACCAGAAAGGTATGGCTAGCAGGAACTTCTAGGACAGGCGGGTCTAAACAGCGAGCTCCGTGCCAGCAAGGGCTACGTGGCAAGCAAGGCACAAAGACTGGAGAGAAAACAACATAAAAAGGTTAACTCACTTTCTTAATGGCGACGATTTGGTTGGTGTTCTTATCTCTGGCCTTATAGACCGTAGCAAACTAGAAAGAAAAACAGTGAGAGGTCTTTATCAAGTGGTTGGTTTTGGATTTCCTCCCCTCCCCCCCTATTTTTAAGAACAAAGAAACCCTGGAGGGGACTCGCAACCTGGCTACAAGGTCTGGAGGCCTCTTCTCCAGAAGGGAGGAGCTCACGGATGGTGACAAGGGGCACCAGCCGGCGGTAGCCAGGCTGTGCCTGCGCAAAAACGGCCGCGCGGGCCGACACAACCCAAGGCCTCACCTGCCCCTCTCCGAGGAAGTCCAGTTTCTCATAGCGCTTCGCTCGAGACTTCACGTCCACAGCCATGCGAGTGAGAAGCCAGACTCCAGCAGCTAAACTAAGCCCTCCACCCCCCAGGAATTTAAAGCGTCTGAAAACTCCCAACAGCTACTTCCGTTCACTGGACGCACACAATCTACTGGCCCCGCCCATACTTCCGCTGTGAGCGGGGCCAGTCCTACGGAAGCTGAGCGGGGCTGTGAACCGTGCCTTCCCTCGCTGCCACGTGCGCACCGTGGCTGGAGGCTCTGTGTTGTCCTAGACAAGGGTCAGCTGTCCATTTGTTACTGGTTTTGACTATTCTTCACTTCAAAGGATAGGTCAGCGTTCTGACATGGTGATTCTGAGTTCGGAATTTACCTGAAGTGTAGGACTGCGGAAAGCTTATCCTTACACTGGTCTTGCTTTGCGTTGCTGTGTCTCTTATGGACACCCAAACTCCTCTTAAAGAGACCCATTTGTTTTGTTTTTCTTTTTGTGTATCCATTCCCCCCTCCCCACTAATTTATTGACTTACTTTATATCCTGATCGCTTCCCCACTTCTTCCAGTCGGGTCCCTCTCCCCATTCCACCCTCAAGTTCTTAAAGGTTGATTTATGAAGAAACGGGACCAGGGAAACAAAACCAAGTTCTACTGAATACTATGGAATAGGCCTTTGGTCTTATGAGATTAGAAACTAATGAATTGGGCTGGAGAGATGGCTCAGTGGTTAGAGCACTGACTGATATTCCAGAGGTCCTGAGTTCAGATTCCAGCAACCACATGGTGGCTCACAACCATCTGTAATGGGATCTGATGTCCTCTTCTGGTGCATCTGAAGACAGCTACAGTGTACTTATATATAATAAATAAATAAATCTTAAAAAAAAGATAGGCCAGTGCAAATGTCACTGGATGTCCACTGAATGTTAACAATAGAATCAGATTAAATCTTTATTATATTTTATTTATTGGGATTATTGATTATGGTGGGTAAACCACAGTGACAGTCTAAGTCAGGTCTTCAGGCTTAATGGTAGTAGTTTTACCTCTCTAGCCCCAGATGATATTTTAAAAGGTTTGCTTTGGCTGCTAATAGACCACATTATACACAGAAAGATCAAGGAAAATCAAGAAGGCTTGTTGGTATATCATGGTAAAATAGATGGCTTCACCAGAGTGTTACCAATTAACCCCTAGCACATAAAAAACCCACTAATAGGCTAACCCCAAAGTTCTGAGTCGGAATAGCTGTCAATATGGCTATTTTTTCTTTCTTTGAAATTGAGGTTTCTAAAAATTAGGAGTCTTAAAAGATATGTTTGAGATAGCAACAGAAGACAATGACTAAGGGGACTATTAAGATGCTACTATAGGGTAGAGAGATGTCTCAGCAGCTAGAAGCATTGCCCATTCTTCCAGAGGTCCTCAGTCCACTTTGCAGCAACCACACGGTGGCTCTATCTGCAATGGGATCAGATGCCTTCTTTTGGCACACACGTGCACTTGCACACAGAGTACCAACATACATAAAATAGATACAAGAAAAAAGATGCTAGTATAAGGTAGAAGTGGCCTGCTTCTGAGTGCTGGCCGACCAGTGTTCAAACACTAGATGAATGACTTAAACTTCTCTCTGCACAGTTTCCTCCTGTATCATAGAACCCACTCAAACACTGCTGGATAGCTTAAGTGACTTTGCATTTTTATTACTTATGGTTACATCATTATACTCAGATAACCTTGTGAATGAAAAAATCGGGTACTCAGGCTGGGGAGATGGCTCTGCAGTTAGAAGCACTAGTGGCTCTTCCAGAGGTCCTGAGTTCAATTCCCAATAACCACACGATGGCTCAGAACCATCTATAATGTGATCTGACGCCCTCTTATGGCACGCAGGGGTACATGCAGATAGAGTAAGTATGCATTTACAATAAATAAAATAAATCTTAATATCTCACTAACCATCTAATTTCAGGGAAAAGAAAAACTTCCTTATGACAGTAATTATGCTCCATAAATTATCTTTACATCTAAACAAACAGAAAAGGGGAGATTTATTAGATACTATGTGCTTTTAATAGCTTAGCACTGGTAATACTTCATAATCAAGAGTAAGTAAACAGGCTAGCATTTAAAAATGTAGACTTTAATAAGTGTCCAGGTCAGCTCGTGGGGAAGCTGACCAAGATACACAATGTAGGAGATACATGTGACCACCTGGAGTTTCTATACTTCATTCTGCTTACAGAATATTTATTAAGGTTGCTTAATATATGACTTTTCATTTGACATTGTGGAAGTCCTTTATTGTAAAGCTAATCCTTCTGTCTGGTGACAAGCAGCAGCCACAGCGATCACTCTGGACCCCCGCGCTGAAAAGAGAAGCATAAAGCAACGAGGTCAGTACAAAACTGGCCATTGTTTGCATAGTAAGAGGTGATCTTCCAGCTCTGGCTGTCTGAGACAGGTCTCACTCCATAACCCAGCTGGCTTAGAATTCAGTACATAGCCCAGACTGGCCTCTGAGAAATCATGGCAAATCCTCCCCTCAGCCTTCTGAGTGAAGATTAGTTGTGAGTCACCAATCCCAGACAGCTTTTCATTTTTTAAAAACTGATTATGATTCTTTAATAATTTATTTAATTTTATTTTTATGTCAGTAAAATATCAGATGAGAGGGCATCAGATACCCTGGAATTAGAGTCACAGACAGTTGTGCGCTCCCTTGTGGGTGCTGGGAATTGAACCCAGGTCCCCTGGAAGAAAAAAACAGTGCTCTTAAGCACCGAGCCATCTATCTCTCCAGCCCTTGATTTAAAAAAAAAAAAAAAAAAAAAAAAGCCAGGCAGTGGTGACTCACACCTTTAATTCTACTTCGAGTATTACAGAGGCAGAGGCAGATGAATCTCTGAATTTGAGGCCAGCCTGGTCTACAGAGCAAGTTCCAGGATCATCACCAAGGCTACATAGAAAAACCCTCTCAGAAGGGGAAAATCTAGATTTAACACGCTTTGGAGGCACTTATGGGTAACTGTTGTAAATTCAGATCTAGAAAGGACTCAATACTGATGGTAAAGCTGGGTGCAGTGGTGCATTCTTTAATCCTAGCATATGGGAAGGGGAGGAAGGCAGATCTCCAAGTCTGAGGCTAGCCTGGTCTTCTTAGCAAATTCCAGGACAGCCAGAGCAGTATAAAGAGAACTTGTCTCAAAAAAAAAAAAAAAAAAGGATAATTGATGACATCATTTACCCTCAAATTTATCCATGGTCTCAGAAGCCCTTTAGACTTTGAAAAGTTACTAATCCCCTACCCAAAGGGGCTTTTGTTCATATGGTTTTATGTTTTGTGGGGACTGAACCCAGCATTTGGCACATGCTAGGCAGGAGTTCTACTAATGAGCTATATCTCAAACCCTCTGTATGGTTTTATTTCTTCCCATGTCCTCCATACTTACTGATGGTCCCAACTGTGGTTTGTGCCTGGCAGCCCTGCCCGGCCTCTCTCTTCATCTCCCTTAGTTATGATCCCATTTGACAAAACAAAAGGAGGACATTGCAAACCCCAAATGTCACAGGCACTCTGCACAATCTTGTGCTAGAGTGCAACAACATACCTGGATAAATTCCATTTCCTCTTGAGACATAGGTTTCCTCCTGTACTTCTGAGGTAATGATTTTATTATTTCTGCAGTGTCTGGTGGCCCCTGATGCATCAGTAAATCTGGGGACATATTTCCTTTTGAATGCTGTGAAATTACAGAGGAGTGGGGGCCTTGTCCAGCAGATCCCAAAGCTTCTGAGGCTGAAATTAAATACAACAATACTAATTAGAAAATTATCCAGGCATCTTTAAATGTTATTTTTTGATTTATCATCTTTTATAACAGGTCAATGGGGCTGGCAGATGGCTCAGAAGAGCACTTGACTCTTCTAGAAGAAGGAGGCTTAATTCCCAGCAACCACAGGGGAATTCAAGCTGTCGGTAACTCCAGCTCCAGAGGACCCAACACTCTCTTCTGTACCAGGCATATATGCAGTTCACAGACACACATTCAGACAAAATACCCATACACGAATCTGAAATGTAAATGAATAAGATATCCAATAAAAATGCCCATATACATTAAAAAAACAAAACTTTATTTAAATAAATAAATCATGCCATTCCTCAATTTGCTTTAACAATCCTCGTCCTCCTCAACCTTCTGAGTGCAAAATTATAGGTATGCACCACTATACATGGCTTCAAACAATTCATGAACTACTAAAAATATATACGTGTAATATATGCACACACATAAACATGTATGTATATGGACCCAGGCACTTGTGTACAATCGAGGCAAACAGTCACTGAGGCACAGCTGCAGCTGTTTGTTTTCAGTATGATGAGTTCTCACATTGTTGGCCAAGTTGGCCGTAAATTCCTGGGTTCAGCTGATCCTCCTGCCTCAGCTTCCTGAGTAACCAGGACTAGACGTGGGTGCCTCCATCCATGCCTGGCAGCGTAGATTAAAGAAAGTAAATTAGGACTGATGAGATGGCTTGGAAGATAAAGGTACTTGCCACCAAGCCTGACAACCTGAGTCTGATCCCTGATACTCCTGCGGTAGGAGGAGAGCACTGGCTCCTCCTACAAGCCATCCTGGTCTCTATACATGCACTGTAACAAGTGCACACTTAAGTTCTACTGTACTAACACACACACACACACACACACACACACACACACACACACACTGAACAAATAAAGTGAGAAAAGTTTTAAAAGAAGTAAATGACTACCAGAGACAGCTCAGTCATTGGAGGTCACATTCATCTCCTGAAGGACACAAGTTTGATTCCCAGCATCAACATCATCCCAGCCTGTCTCCCAGTTTCTCTTTAGGGACTATGAGATGGCTCAGTGATTAAAGGCACTGGCTGCCAAGACCTGTGTTTGATTCCCAGGTCCCACACAGTGACTTAAAACCAACTATGATTCCAGTTCCAGGGATCTACTGCCCTCTTAGGAGCTCTGTGGACACCAGGCATGTATGTTGTACCAATACATACATGCAGGAAAAACATTTCTACTCATATATTTTTATTTATTTAAAACTACAACAAGATAAAACAAATAAATGTAACAGGGATAATAAAAAGTTAATTGCTAGCTGGATATAGTAATTATATAATCTCAGCACTTCGAAGCAGAGGAGCTTTGTGAGTTCAAGGCCAGCCTGGTCTACAGAGCTAGTTTCAGAACAGCCAGGATATATAGTAAGACTCTATACCCACCCCAGCAAAGTCAATGACTTGTATACTACTTGGGTAATATTTTGAACTAAATCACAACAACCTACACGATTATAAAGTTGAGAAATACTGTCTCTCATATTCATTCTAAATATGATGGGTACGTTTAAAAAATATCTGAACGAAAACTTACCACTGAGTTTAGGTTTGTCTCTTCTGTTAGGGAACTTTATTAGTGGAGCATGTGGTTTCACTATCTGAAGGAAAATAAGATGTGGAAAAACATGACTTCATTAACTACAAAAGCAACAATACACTAGTCCTCATAATTAAACACCTTCATTAAAATAAACCACTGCTCGGGAGTAGAGAGATGATTCATTCTGTCCAGAGCATGTACTGTACTGCTCTAGCAGAGGACCCGAGTTCAATTCCCAGCACCTACATCAGGACGGTTTACAATTGCCCGTACCTCCAGTGAGATGTGACACCTCTGGCCTCCTTGGGTACTAGCACTCACAAGAATGTCATACACACATACACATAATTAAACAAAAGCACTTGCCAAGCAAGCCTGACAAGTTGGAGACCACAGTGGAAAGAGAGAACTGACTCCCAAAAGCTGTCCTCAGACCTCCATACACATCACAATAATAAGTAAAATCTTCAAAAACAAAATCCGCAGTGAACTGTATGGACAGATGCTCAAAGACCACTTTCTGCTTTTGCAGAGAACCCAAGTTTGGTTCCCAGCACCCACAGCAGGCAGCTCACAAGTACCTGTAACTCCAGCTCCAGGGGATCAGATGCCTACTCTAGGCTCATACATACAGACAAACATACATACATACATAATTAAACTAAAAAGTAAGCAAGTAAAAACAGTGAAGACATGTGACCTTGAGCTGCCTGACTTACAGAATGGTAAAGAAGTAACTATAGAAATTTCCTGATTTTTATCTAGTATGATTTCCTGTATTCTGTTACTACTCAACTGTTCCAATGACAAACACTGGGCAATTAAAAACACCTGCTCTAAGACAGGCAGTGGTGGCATACACCTTTATTCCCAGCAGTCAGGAGGGCAGAGGCAGGTGGATCTCCTTGAGTTCAAAGCCAACCTGGACAACATAGTAAGTTCAAGGACAGCCAGAGTTACACAACCTGCTAAAAAACAAAACAAACAAACAACCCCCCCCCCAAAAAAAAACCCAACCAAAATAACCCACAAAAACAAATCTGCTCTATTTGTTGTCCAACTTTTTTAAACCATTAAGAAGACTTAATGTGCCTATCTTTAAGATTTATTTATTTTTATTAATATGAGTACACTGTAGTTGTCTTCAGACACACACTTGGAAGAGGGCATCAGATTCCATTACAGGTCGTGAGCCACCATGTGGCGGCTGGGAACTGAACTCAGAACCTCTGGAAGATCAGCCAGTGCTCTTAACCGCTGAGCCATCTCTCCAGCACTGCTGTCCGATTAAAAAAAAATTCCAAAATTTATATTTGAGTAAAGGCAACAAAAACAACTGCCATACTATTCTAAAGTATAGCTCATACTCAGCCCCCTGAAGGAAAGAAAAAAAAGCATGGCATTACTCAATCATCCTTCTATTCAGAGGCATATACAGCTCTTTCTATTGAACAAGATTTCAACGTATTATTAACTGTTGTTACTGGTTAGAACTGAGAAAGCAAAATCTTACTACAGTTAAGGCCAGTAAGAATTAAAAGACACAAATAGCAACAAAACACTTGTTCTGGCTCCACAGTGTAAACACTGGAAAAACTGTAGCCAGATATAAATTAGCTGAGAACATCTGTAATTCCCGAGTCTATTAAAATGGCTGAATCTTCATTTAAGCTTTTTCCTTTATTTACAGAAATGTATAAAGTGTTTTTGCTTATTTTGTGTGTGTATGTGGAAGTCAGAGGATAAGCTTCCAGGAGTTGGTTCCCTCCTTCCGCCCTGTGACCAAAGGAAGGCCATCAGAAACAAGTCCCCTTCATCCCTGAGCCATCAATGCCAGCCTGAAAATAACACCTTTATTTCTTTTCTTTAAGAAGGGAGTCTCTACATGGCCCTTGGATGTCCTGGAACTCATGCAGACCAGGCTGGCTTCAAACTCAGAGATTCACATGTGTGTGCATCTGTGTCTGTATGTAATTATGTGCATATGTGGTGTGTCCATGCAGGAGGAGCTCAAAAGTCAACACGGGATCTCCTTCAGTCACCCCGAAGCAACAACTCACTCATTCACCAGTCTAGCAAGCCAATGAGCTCTAGACCCCGCCAGCCTCCACCTCTCACGCTCTAGGCTGCTTCTACAGCCTGTGTTCACATGGGGTTGGGATCGGACCTCGGGCCAATGCAGAAGCATGTTACCCACTGAGCTATCTCTTCAGTTTTCACAGAACATTTTCTGACAAGTTGCTTTGTAGATAAAGATGCTCTTAGATAATAAATTAGCAGTAAATACTATATGAGTCTCAAAGCCTTCTGCCCATGTCACCATTTGGTACTGTCAATCTTTTTGTAACAAGTGCTATGTGTAGCTCAGAGGTCGGCTGCATTCTTTTGCTATATCAATTCCTACATACACACTAACTTTTTTTTTTTTTTTTTTGGAGACATAGTTTTACTACGGAACTCTGGCTGTATCTCACTCGGTAAACCACCCTGGCCTCTACCTCACAGAGATCAGCCCGCCTCTGCCCCGAGTGCTGGGATTAATGGTGTTTGCCCACCATGTCTGCTCCTTTACCCACTCCAGACTGAGCTATATATGCATTATTATGTATGAGGTTATATAGGATGGATAGCAGGCTTTGGTCAGCTATTCTGTACTTGCGGAATTGTACTCAATGCTCAGTGCCTAGCAACGGAATGAGTAACAGAGGATTATTCATTGCAATGGTTCCAAAGGTCTAGGGTCATCATTCAGACAACTTCGAGAGAAAGTGTGTTTGTGCAAAAGGAAAAATAAAAAAAAGCACATATCAAAAGGAAGATTAATCAGAAAATACTCCATGTTCAGAATCTTTAAAACTCTTTGATTACAAAAGGCTGTGTCCTTACTCCTGAATTTTTACGTCTCCTATTTAGAGACCACAGTTCGAGAAGCAGATACAAACGCTGTCAAGAGTTAGTAACTGATGCGTGGATTAGCAATGTTACCACAGCTGCCTATCTAAGCACAGTGGAGAAAGGCTTAGTACATCAACCCTGAAACACACATAATAGTAATAAACGTAAATAGTATGGTATTTTACTCATTCCCGCATCTCTAGCCAAAAGCCTGAAAAGATCAGACCTAACCAGCTTGAAGGTGAGGAAGCAGCTCAAGGTGCCGGTTATCCGGCCTTTCCCAAGTCCTTGAAGGGACACTAGGTCAGATCCAGAATTTGCTTCCTTCCCCGCCCCGCTAAGGCCTTCCTCCGGATTGGCTGGCTGGCGAACATCACGGACAATATTAAACGGCGATTGGCCGAACTGCTGGAGCAGCGTAGTCCGCGGACTACTAGGGCTAATGAGGTGCTGGGGAATCCTCCGACCTCCGACGGGAACGAGCCGACACTACCAGGGGCCACCACTCGCCGCGGGCCTCGAACCCTAGGTACCAGACTCTATTTACTCCCGGCCACCTGCAGCCAGAGGTTCCATTCTCAGACACACACACCCGCTGGCCCTGCTCAGGGCCGCGGTCGCGACGCATTCTCTGGCACCGCCTTTCCTCCCGGCGCTGCCGCTGTGTCTGGACCATCCCTCCTCCCTTCCAATCGCCGGAGCGGTCCAGGTTTTACCTGCACGACCCTGGTGGCGGAAGCCATCTTGCTGCCCATCGTGACCCCCGAGCAGGGGCAGCTTCCGGGGCGCAGGCGAGCCGCAGAAGTATCGGGAGTAGGCTGCGTGGGGGCGGAGCCTGTGTGATGTCACGGAGGAGCTATAAGAGTAGCTCCACCCCTCTGCGCCCGCCCCGCCCCTCTTCCCGCCCAGGCACTCACCTCTGCCTCGTTCAATTACAACGTTGTGCAGCAACCGGTTGAACTATTTAGTTCATCATCTCAAATTATCTAGAACCTTTTTCCTCCTCGATAGCTCGTTTGTAATTTTAACACAGTCCAAAGTTTAATCTGAAACCACCTCTTTTGACTTCCTAACACTAACAATTTCATTAAGACTTGGGAATTACATAGATTCCCTCCCTTGCTTAGCCATCCTCAGAGAAGTCTCCTGCAGCAGATGGGAACAAATACCTAGATCCACAGCCTTGGCAATATGCATCGTGAAAGACCTTGGAACACTCAGCCTCCCCCTCAGGGCTCAGGGAACTCTGCAAAAGAGTAAGAGAAAAAAAGTGTTGAGAGACAGAGGGGATGGATGGAGGACTCCAGAGAATCAAGGCCATCTAGATACAACAGGGCTGGCACACTTATAAACTTTAAAAGACAGTGGTAGCATGCACAGGATACGCACCAGATGGGGTCCTCGAGCTGAAAAAGTGTATGTGGACTCTCATCCCCAACCCAGAAACTATCTCCAATTAATAGCCACTTGCAAATGAAAAATCAATTTTCTTCAAGGAAGTCTCACCAGGGAAACAGACCACTCGTAAGGGTAGGCCCCATGCCAAGCAGTAAATAGCCAATTCAAAATGAACTCGGCAGCATTTCTGGAAGTCCTTTGGCTCGTAACGTTAAGTCAGGGCACTTTTTCTTTCACCCTTACATAGTGTGAAATGAGTGTGTTTTGCATCTTCCTTTCTTATAGCCGCAGTGCTGTGTAGGTTTGGAAATCAGATCACTGGGGCTGTGTAGATTTGGAAGATCAGATCAGTGGAGCTAGTTGGCCGCCAACCTAACTGCAGGTTCAGTGAGAAACCCTGTCTCAAAGTAGTAAAGCAAAGAGTGACAAAACGAAGGCAGAAATCCTCCTCTGGCCTCAGGAGGGACGCCCACACCACACATATGCCACGCACACACAAAGCCAGGCATGAGGGCTTGAATCTGTAACTCTATTACTGTGGGGAGTGGGGGCAAAACCAAACTGATTCAAAAGACTTGTTAATCAGCTCATCTAACTGAAATAGCAAAAGTACACTCATGTAAGTACAAACACACATAAACCAAGCCCAAAAGACAGTCAAAATGTATTTAGAGGATACAAATATAACTTAGTACTATAGCACTTGTTTTTGAGTTCTATCCCTAATAGCACCAAATAAAAAGAATGTAGCTAACGACATATACCTATAATTCCAGTCTCTGGGAGGTGGTAGCAGAAGGGTCAGAAGTTCAAGGCTAATGCCAACTACAGGGTGTGTCAAAGTCAGTGTGGGCAACTTGAGATCCTGTTTCAAAACCAAAACCAGGGCCAGTAGTATGGCTCATCGGATAAAGGCGTCTGTGGCAAAACCCAGTGAAAATAACCAGTTAGGATCTACGTAGTGGAAGGGGAACCACACTCAGCACGTTGTCCTCTGCTCCCTCTGCTTCCTGTGGACTGAACATAGAGAGGTGTTCCCTGAGAGCGAAGTGTCCACTGAACGGTTTCTCACTGAACCTGCAGTTCGGTTGGCGGCCAGCCTAACTATCTTGAAGCGGGTTTGGGCAATAAGGTCTGGGAAGTAAACTGGGGGTACAATCTTGGAGCACTGGTGAAGGCTGGCAGTAAACAAAGAGGCTGAGGTAGAAGGCTGTTAATTGGCTGAGGATCATCCTCAAGCATTCCCATAGGCCCCAAAATAATGGAAACATCCCTTCCATAGACAACTAGTGATATAAGTAATAGCTTAGAACTTCTGGAGTTACTGATGTATAAATTAGGTAAGGATTAGAATGCCTTTTCCTCAAGGGTAGAGGGATATGTGTTTTTATTTATTTTTAAAGATTTATTTATTTATTATATGTAAGTACACTGTGGCTGTCTTCAGACACACCAGAGGAGGGCATCAGATCCCATTACAGATGGTTGTGAGCCACCATGTGGTTGCTGGGAATTGAACTCAGGACCTCTGGAAGAGCAGTCAGTGCTCTTAACCGCCACCTCTCCAGCCCCATGGGATATGTGTTTTTAGAGTGAATTTATATTTATTTTTGTCTTATGTATGTTAGTGATTTGCCTACGTGCATGTATGTGCATCATATGCATGCTGTGCCAGTGGAGGTCAGAGGACAGCGTGAGATCTCCTGGAGCTGGCAAATGGTCATGTGTGTGTGTGTGTGTGTGTGTGATCATGTGTGTGTGACCACGTGTGTGTGTGATCACGTGTGTGATCACGTGTGATCGCGTGTGTGATCACGTGTGATCGCGCGTGTGATTACGTGTGATCATGTGTGTGTGATCACGTGTGTGATCACATGTGTGTGATCGCGTGTGATTGCGCATGTGTGTGATCATGTGTGTGTGATCACGTGTGTGATCACATGTGTGTGATCACGTGTGTGATCACATGTGTGTGTGATCATGTGTGTGCGCGCTGGAAACTGCACAGAGTCCCTGATAGAAGTGCTGTTCTAAGTACCAACTCATAGGCCTCTGTCTTACAAACATCCTCCTACGTTGGAAGGGCCTTCTATATACCCCTAGCTGGCCTGGAACATGCTATGTAGACCAACTAGCCTCAAACACACAGAGAGATCTGCTTCTTTCTGTCTGTTGGAACACCACAAACATGGAAATATTTTATATAGGAAGAACCTTAAGGCGAACCAACACTTAAACTGTGTGTAGTGAAGCAACCCGATGACGCTTCAGCAGGAAGATCTTGAATTCAAAGCCAGTCTGGATGGATAGTGAGACCTTGAGACCCTGTTTAGAGAGAGTGGGCCGGGGTGGGCTGGGGCAAGGCAAGGTGAGTTTAAGGTATGTGATTTCCACCAGGCTATTTGAGAAGGTCTTTGTGAGGACAGCACAAAAGAGCAGACAGCAGCCGGATCCTAAAGATCGCCTTCCTTTTACTTCTTCTCCCGTGAATCAGAAAAGGAAGGCAAAATGTCAAGAGTGTTGACTCCAAACACTTCTGATATCCTAAATTCTATAATAAAACCAGTGGTGATCCGTCTGTGAGCCAGCCAGTCATAGATATTTCTGGGGGTAGAAGGGATGACTCAGCAGTTGAGGGCACTAGTTGCACTTCCAGAGGACCTGGGTTTGATTCCCAGCATCCACATGGATGCTTACAACTGTCTTTAACTCCTCTGATTCTCAGGACAGAGGCATAAACATGGTGCACAGACACATATGCAGGCAACACACCAATACAGATAAAAATTTAAAACATAAAAACACTTTAAAAAGTAAATACACACACACACACACACACACACACACACACACACACACACACACACACACACATATATATATATGCCCCCCATCCCCGGGCCAAGAACTAGCTCAGCCAGTATTTGCTATGTAAGCATGAAAACTCCACTTCAAGTTCCTACAACTTGTTAAAAGAGCAGGCATGGTCCTGTGCATACGTAAATCTCGTGCTAGGAAACAAACCAGCTTAGACCAGAGACCCTGTCTCCAAAGCAAGGTGGAATTCTGTGTGAGGTTGACCTCTAACTCATGCTAGTGTTCTCTCTCTCCCTCCCTCCCTCCCTCCTTCTCTTCCTTCCTCACCCTCCTCCCTCTCTCCATCCCTCCCTCCCCTACCCTCTACCCTGCCTCTTTAGGACTATAGGACTAAGAGCAGGCCCTCTGTCCTGGGAGAAGAAGGGGTGGGGTTTCACAATCTCCCAGACAAGACATGGGAGGGTAGTTCATGTTATAAGCCTTGGGTTCACCCAGCTGGATCTCGTAAATGGAAAGCAAAGACTTTCTCCTTTGAGAGCAGAGTTGAGCCAAGCATTGGCAGAGTTTGGGCGCTCGCCCTTGACTCAGCCTTGTACTTTGACCCAATTCAGTGTTGGATACCATGCTGCAGGGGTAAGCGCAGTGCTGGCTAGTTCTGGCCATGGAAAGGATCTGAGCTCTGAGTGGGGCTGCTTTGTTTTCCTTGAGACAGTGTCAAGCTACATAGCCCTGGCAGGCCCTGGACTCACTGTGTGGACCTGGCTGCTGTAACCTAGAGGTCAGTCGCCTGTCTCCGGGTGACAGTTACACTGGGAACAGAGAAAACATGGAGAAAAGGAATAAGAGGTCAAGGGAGTTTACTCTACACAAAGCTGTTTGTGCTGGCTGGCTCCCCTTCCTTCCTTCCTTTCTTCCTCCCTCCCTCCCTCCTTCCTTCCTCCCTCCCTCCCTCCCTCCTTTCCTTTTTTTTTTTTTAATTGTATATACTGTGTATTTACACTTCAGATGTTCCTTATCTTTTTTTAAATAATTTTTTCATTCTTTGTTTTGTTTTATTTTGGTTTCTTGTTTTGTTTTGTTTTTGAGATTTATTTATTATATAAGTACACTGTACCTGTCTTCAGACACACCAGAAGAGGGCATCAGATCCCATTACAGATGGTTGTGAGCCACCATGTGGTTGCTGGGATTTGAACTCAGGACCTCTGGAATATCAGTCAGCACTGTTAACCACTGAGCCATCTCTCCAGCCCTTCCTTATCTTTTTGAGAAAAAGTCTCATGTAACCCAGGCTGTCCTCAAATTTGCTATGTAGCCAAGCATGACCTTGAACTTCTGATCATCCTGCCTCTACCTCCCAAGTCCTGGGATTACAGGTGTGTATTACCACACTGGACAGGGTCTCACATGGTAGGTCAGGCTAGTTTGGCACTTACTGGTCCAGGCTGGTCTCTAACTCTCAGCAGAGGTTAGACATAGTAACTACCTTACTGGAGCTCTGCTAGAAAGAACAAAGGTCCTGCCCAATGCCCTAGAAAGGCTGCAGTCATTCACTCAGTCACCCCCCTGGGACAACCATCCCCAATACAACGAGTGTGACGTCTCCACTATCTGCCTGGTCTGCTGAGCAGAAGAACTGGTGGCAGAAGGTGGGACTTGGGCCTGTCATGGCTGTCCTCTCCATATTCTCATAGTCTGGGTTGTCTGTAATGGGAAATAATTCCGAGACATCCTAAGTTTAATTTATGGCCAGAGACCTTAGGGAGGAAAGCAGTGAGAGGTCACCCTAACTCACGGCTACAAGTTCAGTCAGCCAGGGAAAACTACTCCATGTTCTTTTTCTGTATGATGATGTAAACTGAAGTTGCCTACCACATCTGTGTTTAAGGGTATGCACTTGGCTTGACACCAGGGCTTCAGGGCTGTGAAGAAACGGAATGCTGCAGATGTTGCCTCAGATAGAGGTTGGTAATGTTATGCAAGAGGTTAGCTCTGGGAAGGACTGACCAATGGGACAGACACAAAGTGCGCACGGGAGCCCAAACTATATTGGGCTGTTATTAATCCCCGTGGTAGCCACTTATTACTGTTTATAGCAGTGGTTCTCAACCTTGCTAATGCTGTGCTCTTTAACACAGCTCCTCATGCTGTGGGTGACCCCTAACCATAAAATTAGTTTCGCATCCAAACTGTAATTTTGCTACTGTTATAAGTTGTAATGTAACTATTTTTGGAGGTAGAGGTTTGCCAAAGGGTTCCAGAGAGACCTGCATATTGAGAACTAATTGTTTATAGAGAAGTCGGTAGTTTCCCGGTGGTCTCCACCCAGCAGCAGTTTGGGTTGTAAAATTCAGACTCGACACAATAGTAGAGCAGCTGTCAAGAGCTGAGTCACAATTAGCAAAGAAACAGAAATCCAATCTTTAAAAAAAAGCATAGGCTTGTGGAGGGTGAGATGAGAAATGGTCCTTGCCACCAAGTCTGATGAGCTGGGTTCAGTCCCACCCCCAGGTCCCCTGTGGTAGAAGAGAAAATCTGTCTTCTGATTCTGAAGGCATGCTATGGCATGTGTATACACACACACACACACACACACACACACACACAACATACATACACAAAAAAATAAATAAATAAATGTACCCTCCCCTGAGACCAGCAGCAACAGCCTCTACCCTGGCTGACGTGGGCTCTATATTTTTTCTCTGTTCTTCCCCTGCCTTAAGCTGGTTCTTCTAGGAGAGGGGTATGTGTTTCTCAGAAGCTGGTTTAACCCAGAATTCAGCTTGTTATATATAGGTAGATGTATAAGATGCAAGAATATGCCTAGGATTTAAGTCTGCCCACAAGTGAAGATTTTATTAGAGGAAGGATAACAGTTCTCTGCACATGGGAGATCTTAAAGTTGCTTCAATCTTGCCGAGCACGGACCTGACAGCTTATTTCTTGGCCTGAGCTGGCCTGTCTGTACTTGACTGGTCACTATCTTTATATCTTTATCACCAGCCAACCACCACCATTATCTCTGAACCCGGTTTCAGGGCCTTTTGCTGGCCCACCCATTTTGTGAGTTCCTGTGCATGTGTCTGCCCTGTTGGTTAGTTCTTCCCAGAGCTAACCTCCTGCATAACATTATGAACCCCTGTATCTGAGGAAACATTTGTGACTATGAGACAAGACTCTGTGAATGTAATACTCTAGCACAGAAGTTTCCACCAAGGCTAAAAATTGCCATTTTTAGCAAAGCCTCTTTTCCCCCACTTTGCTGGAACAACCTCCCTGATGTTCTCACCAGTGTATCTGACAAACAGTTTCTGACACCCCTCCCCCCATAACTATAGAAGTTTCTGTGACTTCACCATGGAACACATTATCCAGGGCAACCCAAATTGATGTTCTCTGGCCATGGTTACTTTCTCTTTGGAGCAAGAGCTGTGCTTTGCTCTGGATGGCTCAGCTGCTCTTCTAGAGGTCCCGAGCTCAATTCCCAGCAGCCACATGGTGGCTCACAATCATCTGTAATGGGATCCGATGCCTCTCCTGGTGTATCTGAAGACAGCTACAGTGTACTCATATAAATAAATCTTTTAAAAATTGAGTGTGAATGACTTACCTTCATGAATGTCTGTGTTGTGAGGTGTCCCCCAGAGAAGACTACTCGTACGCATATTTAAGCTAATAGAAAGTCTTTACTAGTTAGCTGGCTACCATACTAGGTTTTTGAACCCATGCACTCCCAAGCCTTTCTCAGGGTTAGAAAGGCTTTAAACAAACAAACAAACAAACAAAAACATATCCTGGGTTGACACACCTCAGTTAGCAAGAGCAGTTTGAAGAGGAACTACAGAAGAATGGTACTTCCATCATGTGAGCTGTGCCTGTTATACCTGTGGTCCTTTTGTGTGCCTGGTGCCCATGGAGGTCAGAAGAGGGCACTAGGTCCTCCTGGAATTGGAGTTATGCATGGCTATGTGCTGGAAATAAAACTCAGATCTTTAGAAGGGCAGCCATGCTCAAACTCAACAACTACCTCCCGGGGCTTTCTTTGTTTGTTCTTTCTTTGTTTCTTTTGACAGAGTGTTGTGTAGCCTAGAATGGTCTCAAACTTGCTATGCAAGTGAGTGAGCACGGCTTTGGTTTTTTGATCCTCCCTTCTGCTCCTCTTGAGTGCTGGGATTATAGGTATGCCTCATCAAACCTGGCTTACATGGTGCTAGGGCCTTGTGCATGCTAGGTGGGCATTCCCAACCAACCCTAGCATTCTCTAGACTAGTGGTTCTCAACCTTCCTGACATTACAACCCTTTAATACAGTTCCTCATGTTGAGGTGACCCCCAACCTTCAAACTGTTTTTTTGTTTCTACTTTATAACTGTAACTTTGTTAGTGTTATGAATCGTAATATAAACATACGATATGCAAGATATCTGATATATAACTCCTGTGAAAGGGTCATTTGACCCATGAAAAGCTCTAGGCTTTTCAGTCCCTTCTTCCACACTTGCTACAACAATCCAGGTGCTTTTGTTTAGGTCAGTGTTGGATAATTTCTTTGGGTTTATAGAAGCCACTGTATCAGTGAGTATGCACCAAACCTTAGTGTTATTGGCAGAATGTTAAATCGTGTATTCCAAGGCCCACACAAACCACCCTTTAATACAGTCCCATGCTACAGCTTCTCTAAATAAAACATTCTTAAAATCTAGCTCTGTAGGCATCTTCTGTCTCCTGTCTGTGATGTCAGCTAACTCTCAGTGCTCTTTAGAAAACATCTGGGTCAGGATGCAACAGGAGTCTTGTTATCAGACTTGGCCACAGGTTTGGATGGCATGTCTGATTAACTGGCCTCTGGCCAGCTGTGTGCCAAAAGAAAGGGTAGGGGATGGGCACTAGCTTTTAAAGGATAGCAGCTCTTTGGCTGAGAGTTCAAAGGTCTGAGAAGTCAGGTCTTTGAATCTTTGGAAGCATCCATTTAGATGATCTATCTCTGGTATGAACTGGACTTTCCTTCAAAAGTCACACCAAGTTCAAGGCTCTGCAGCCTGGTTGGTCAGAGCCTCTATGACTTGTGGAGAGTTGGAATGCTGTAGACCAAGAGCTAAAATTATACAAGGCTATTTTTAGTTCTTGTGATGGTTTGTATATTCTCAGCCCAGGGAGTGGCACTATTAGGAGGTGTTGCCTTGTTGGAGTAGATGTAGCCTTGTTGGAGGAAGTGTGTCACTGTGGACATGGGCTTTAAGACCCTCATTCTAGCTCCCTGGAAGACAGTCTTCTCCTGTTTGTCTTTGGAACAAGATGTAGAACTCTCAGCTCCTCCTACACCATGCTTGCCTGGGTTGTGCCATGTCCCACCTTGATGATAATGGACTGAACCTCTGAACCTGTAAGCCAACCCCAGTAAAAATGTCCTTATGAGTTGCCTTGGTCATGGTGTCTGCTCACAGAAGTAAAACCCTAACTAATACGGTCCTCTAAGTAGCTATTATCATCCATTTCTTATCTGAAATAACTTGTTTTTAACTACTAGGTAAAATCTTTGGAATGCATTA
The DNA here is from genome assembly GCF_963924665.1 of Micromys minutus. NCBI lineage: Eukaryota > Metazoa > Chordata > Mammalia > Rodentia > Muridae > Micromys > Micromys minutus. Next base: position 21,686,706 of record NC_137980.1, read on the forward strand.
ATTAGCTAAATTATTGGACCACTAGCAATGACTAACCCCAAAGCTAAGCATGTCATCAGATAGCACCTGAATTAGTGAATTTTCTTGTTGCTCTGACCGAATGCCTGAAAAGAAGGAATCACAATGAGGAAGGGTTGTTGAGGGAATATAGTTCTTACTCACAAGGAAGGCATGGCAGAGGGAGTGTAAGGCGTTGGTGACATGTCATTTGAAGGCAGGAACCAGAAAACCCTAAGGAGTAGAAGCAGACTATAAAACCCCAAGGGCTGGCCTCATAATTCAGGTCTTCCATAAAGTTTTATCTCCTGAAAAATGCCACAACTTGCCTCAGTGGTTATGAGCACTGGCTGCTATTGCAGAGGACTTGGGTTTATTTCCCAGCATCACCATGGTAGTTCACAATCATTCATAACTCCAGTTCCACGGGCTTTGATGACATCTTCTGAACTTCAATGACACATACATGCAAGCGAAACATTCATACATATTAAATTAAAAACATATATTAAAATTCCACAACTCTCCAAAATAGCACCATCAGCTGGAGGTCCATGGTCCAAATACATGAGGTTACAAAGGACATTTCACAACTGCAGAGATTTCGCCTTAGCTGCTGGCCATCCGACATCCTACCTAAGGTATTTGGCAATGGCATTAATTTAGGGTGTCTTTAGTCCTGTGACTATAAAAGTTCACCTACCACCATCACAGTGGAATGTGTTATAGGGCATCCTGAGTTAGTGGCTATGGTCACTCATTTGGCTTTGAATAAGCTGTGTTTTTTTGTTTTTTAATCTCCTGTGGAGGAAGCACTGTGTTTGTTTTGACACATGAATCACGGTGGTAGGTTTCCCCATCCAAGGCCCTGACTTTGCATAACAGATGTCACTTGAACATTCTTCAGTATCTTTGAATTGGCATTTTAGTATACCCTGAATGTGTCCCTTGGTCTTTCCCACCCACCTACTAGGTCTCTTGACTTCATTCTTTGTCTTTTTGTTATTTTCATTTGAAAATTAATATTTCTTGATAAAAAGTCACAATTGGTGTTGAGTAGTATAACATTTTAAGATGCTACCATGGAGGTGTCTGGCTTTAAGTTGCAAGTTCCCCAGGTTAATGGGTTAGCAGTGTGTGGTGTCAGGGGATGGAGGAATTACTGGGGAGGGAAAAGTGCAAAGTTTTGTGTCCTGCTAGAGCTAGCTGCTCACCCACTAACCTGATGGCACCGGCTACCCTCCCCCATCAGACTGCCTGCTCTAGCTGCTCTCCTCTGTCCAACTGCCTGCTTTGCTCTGGATCCTTTTTTGATTGGTGGCTTATTTCTAGGGTGCATTCTCCTATCATCCTTATGTATGAATTGCCCACCAGCCCCTTCTTTTACATACACTTAAACCACATTCCTTCTACTGGAGCATCCTCTTCAATAACCACGCTGAAGTGTTAGCAGTTGGCATTCCTGCTTCTGCTCTATGTAGAGGGACGCAATAAATGATATCAGAAGCCAGGTACACAAGTTCTTACAGTGAAAACTGCCAGCAATGTAAGACCCTACTCTAGGCTGTCTTTAGTTTGTGTACAGATAGACTGCAAGTTTCCTAATGAAAACTATGCTGTAAGATTCTCATTCTGAGGCTCCACCTAGCAGCTGACGCAGACAGACACAGACACCCATAGCCAAACAGTGCAGAGTTTGGAGACTCTTATGGAAGAATAGGAGGAAGGTTTGTGGGCTCCAAAGGGGATAAGGACTTCACAGGAAGACCAATAGAGTCAACTAACCTGGACCCTTGGGGCTCTCAGAGTCTGAACCACCAACCAAAGAACATACATGGGCTAGACCTAGGCCTCCCTGTATATATGCAGCAGTTATGTAGCTCGGTTTTCATGTGGGTCCCAACAATTGGAATGGGGTCTATCCCAAAAACTGCTGCCTGCACATGGGCTATGTTCTACTAGTTGGGCTGCCTTGTCTGGCCTCTGTGAGAGATGAATCACTTAACTTTATTTTATTTTTATTTTTGAGAGGGGGCCTCACTATGTAATCCCAACTGGTTGGCCTGTCGCTTAGATATGTAGACCAGGTTAGTCTCAAATTCAGAAAACTTCCCCTTAATAAAAGCTCATTTTCCTTCCATGCTTCAGAAACTTAGAATACATTTTCTGGGGCTAGAGAGATGTCTCATCAGTTAAGAACACTGGTTGCTGTCACAGAGGACCTAGGTCTGGCTCCCAGCACGTGATAGATAACTCATAGCTGTCTGAAGCTACTGACACCTCTTTTGGGTTCTACAGACTGTTGCATACACATGGGATATGCAAACTCATATACACACACACATAGTTTTTTTCTTCAAAATGATTCCTCTGTGTAGCCCTAGCTGTCCTGAACTTGCTCTGTAGACCAGCCTGGCCTCAAACTCAGAGATTTGCCTGCCTTTACTTCCCCAGTGCTGGGATCAAAGGTGTGCGCCACAACTGCCCAGAAAAAGAATTGTTTTTAAAAATAAAAAAAATTATAAGACGTCTATTTCTGTGACTGGTGCTTAGTCCACTTCCCCTAAGCAGCCTTCGTTTTGCTTGTGTAGTTCTTGTATGGTGGCCTTTCGCTCATGTAACTGGACTTAATTTTGGAAGTTCCTGTGTGGCATACTTCAGATTGTAGCTGCTCTTTCAGCTCAAGTCCTAAGTGGCCAGATGAGCTGACGAAGACAGAAATATACATGTCTGTCATGAGCTACTGAGACTGGGGTTCTTAATTCCAGTGGCTGTGGGAAAAGCTAATATATTTCTTAGCATCAAGTAAGAAATTCCTGAAATAATAAAATCCTAGGAAAAGGTGGAACTTTCTTGCTGATACTGAGATTGACTGACAGAGCATGTATCAGGGCTGGGTGTAGTTCAGTGATACATAGCTTGCTTATGATAGGCAAGGTCTTGGGCTCCACACCACAAACAACAACAACAACAACAACAACAAAAAAAAAAAAGGGAAAGATTTATTTATTGCTGTGTTTAATGTGATTCCCGATTTTCCAAAATAATGTTTGAACTTAAGGTAGAGCAACCTATAGACAATACACTATGGCTAAATAAATAAATAAATAAACAGAAAGATGATTTATAAAAATGAAACAGAAGTATTCAGAATTTGAACTTAGGCAAACCATTATGTTTTGTTAATCTAAAGAACAGATAGAGCTGGGCCTGATAGGACATCCCTTTAATCCCAGCCCTTGGGAGGCAGAGTCAGGTGGATCTCCGTAAATTGGAGGCCAGCCTGTTCTAAGAGAAAGTTCCAGGTCAGCTGGGACTACACAGAGCACCCCATCTCAAAAAAAAAAAAAAAAAGCTCCTACCACACAAAAAAATTAATATATTTCAAGTGATATCATTTATTGAATATATCTTTTAACTTATTTTCCAATTGAGTTCATCTCTGTATTTGACTAGAAAGATGCTGGCATATCAGATATGCAGGTACATGGAACTGTAGCATTCAGTGGGTAGAGGCAGAAAGATCAGGAATTCAAGGTCAGCTTTAGTTAGAGTGAGTTCAAGGACAGTCTGGGCTACATGAAACTGCTTGAGAAAAAACCAAAAACGAGTATTGCTAAGGTTCAGATCTGAAGTGCCCCTCAAAAGCTAATGCATTAAAGACTTGGTCATTAGTCTATGGAACTATTGGGAGGTTTGGAACTGGTCAGATGGGAGTCCCAGTGGGGCTGAACCCTTGCTCTTTCTTACTTCTTGAGCAGTTCTGTTTCCCCATGGAAACTATCAGCCCAAACAAACTTTCCCTTCTAAGGTTCTGAGCACAAAGAAATGTTAAGAACTCAACCCTTCTCATTCTTACTGCCACACAGAACATCTAGCAGTGACTTCAGCAGGAAGGCAGCAGGAAGAGCTCCTCTGTGACTCAGGAGCACGTGCTTCTCATGGCAGAGGCAGTTAATAGAAAGCAGCAGGCTGAAGTCCACTCCTAGTGGCTCCTTTGGCAAGCCCCCCTTCCCCTCAGTGCTGGAGGTCCAACCCAGGACCTTGTACATGCCAAGCATGGGTAATACTTCTGAGTGATAGCCACAGTCAGAACCCACCATTTAAAAGCACTACGGCCATAAAAATAGCCACAAGCTAATGACTGGGTGTTCAAAACATGACCCTATGGGATCACTTCAGATTAAACAGCAAAACTCCCTTTTCTTTCTTCCTTTCTGAGGCAGGGTTTCACTGGCATTAGCTACATAGACCATGCTGACCTCAAGTCAGAGATCTGTCTGTCTCTGCCTCCTGAGTGCTGGGATTAAAGGTGTGTGCCATTGTACCATACATTTCTAAGTTACTGTTCTTTTGTCAGAGCCACAGAAAGTAAACATAAAAGGAAGAATTTTAGCTTACAGATCGAGATACAGCTGGGAAAGTCAAAGCAGCAATGATACATGCTGCTGCTCAGCTCCCTTTCTCTACTCTCATCTAGGATCCTAGCCAGGGAATGGTGCCACCCACAGTGGGCAGGTCTTATCACTGTGATTAAGGCAATCAAGATAACCCCCAACTGGAATGCCACAGACTCATCTCCCAGAAGGTTGTAGATTTTGATAGGCAGATAATTAACAGGAACTATGGTGGTTTGTGTATGCTTGGCCCAGGAAGTAGCACAATTTAAAGGTGTGGCCCCATTGAAGTAGATGTGTCACTGTGGGTGTGGGCTATAAGATCCTCATTTTAGCTGACTGGAAGCCAGTATTCTAATAGCCTTCAGGTAAAGATGTAGAACTCTCAGCTCTGCCTGCACCATGCCTGCCTGGATGCTGCCATGTTCCCATCTTGATGATCATGGTCTGAACCTTTGAACCTGTAAGCCAGCCCCCAATTAAATGTTGTCCTTATAAGAGTTGCCTTGGTCATGGTGTCTGTTTATAGCAGTAAAGCTCTAATTAAGACACTAACCATCATAACCTCCAAATAGTACTCTTGAGTTATCCAAAAATCGAACGTGAAGTCTATAAAATGGCAATTTTTAATTTTAAATAGATTTGTTTTTTATATGTATGTGTGTTTTGCATGCATGTATATATGTGCTCTGCATGTATGCCTGGTGCCTGGCTGTGGCCAGAAGCGGGAGTCAGATTCCCCGGAACTGGAGTTCCAGGTGGTTGTGAGCAGCTATGTGGATGCTGGGAACTGAACCTGGGTCCTCTGGAAGAGCAGTCAGTGCTCTAACCACTGGGTAATCTCTCCAGTAATGCAAGTTTTCTTTTTTAGTTAACAAGACAGTAACATTTATTCTTTTTATTCTTTAGCTTATAAAAGTAAAATGCATGCTAAGTAGAGAAGGGGAAAAGTAACAACCTTACTTAACAAACACAACTTTACGTTTCGGATGCTTTTCTAATTTTTGGCTGACAAAGCAGTGCACAGATGCATAAGCATGTTCCATAAGGGACTGCCAGGAAAACGTTTGCAAAGATGTCCAATTTCTGTGGCAGCAGGACCAGATGCTTCTTTCCAAGGCTATGACAGTCACTTTAATGAACACATTTAAAACAAAAGATTCCTTGTCATATCACCAACTCAAAATCCCCAAATTAAAGCAGCAAAAATGGTTCCAAAACCACTATTTACACTTCCCATGGCCTCTCCTATTTAAACGACAGTTTGGGCACAAACCCAACTTTAAAGTGCCAAGGTAGGATTCTAATTACAGTGTGGTGAGGTTCTTCTCCAGCTGTAGCACAGTCTCTCTGAGGGCAGGATCCTCTGCCCAGTTGATTTTACTCCCCAAAATAAGGCCCTGTAATTAAAAAAAAATTCTAAGTACTTAATTTAACAAGATTTTAGCAAATCCTTTTCTGATTTTTTTCCTAGACAATTTCATGTAGCCTAGGTTGGCCCTGAACTTGCTGTGCATCAATTCTGCAGCTGAGGAGAACCTTGAACTTCAGACTTTCCTTGCCTTCACTTACTCCAGTGCTAGGGTTACAAGGACCTGCCGTCCTGTACAGTACACGTGTGCTGGGGCTCACGGTCTTGTGCCTGTCACATGAATACTACCGACTGAGCTATGAACCCAGCGTGCTCGCACTGACAGCCTCTGATGTGTACTGAGCACCTACCAGTCTGCAGCACTGTGAGCACCAGGACAAAGTGTGCTCCATTCTCAGCTTCCCACTATCAACAGGGCGGCAGCCTTGCTTCCTATAATGCTGAATGAAGTTTCCAGCCTTCACCTGTAGGTTCTAAGAATACTTGTGCTGCTACCCAGACTACAGGAAAGTGCTGCTGCCTGAGGTCAGGACTAGCTTTGCAATGTTTCTTTGCACACTCATCCCTCTGTGGTGAAGCAGTAACTTAACTATAACTAATGTTTTCTTTTTGTAATTTCATGCTCATTGGTGTTTTGCCCACATGTAAGTCTATATGAGGGTGCTGGGTTCCCCTAAACTGGAGTTACAGTGTAAGCCTCTAGCTGGTGCTGAGAATTGAACTTGGGCCCTCTAGAAGACCAATCAGAGGTCCTAACCGCTGAGCCAATGTTTATTTTCAAAAGAGATGAATAGAAGAATTTAGTTCATCAAAGTTTAAGCCTCTGAAACAGTGGAAAGATTTTCTGTGACAGACAATGAGTGGATGATAAAATCATTAGGATCATGATTAATGAAAATTTTGGTCATGTTCTGATAAATGTGGCTAAATGATAGTAAATTACTTACTTCAATAATATTTAGATAAACTTTAGAGAATATGTATTATGCTGTTATGTACAAAAATATTAAAAATGTTGGCCTATAGAAGGACACTTGCTGGTGGTGGTGCACATACCTTTAATCACAGCAGTCAGGCAGGCAGATCTCTGTACAGCCTGGGCTATACAGAGAAAGCCTGGGGGGGCGGATGGACTTTTTTTGATTGTTTTTTGTCTTTTTTAAATTATTTAATTTTATGTTTTCTTGTTTGTTTTTCTTTTTAATTTACATGCCTTCTGCTCACCAGGCCTATTGCCATGGGAAGCCAGAAGAGATTAGATCTCCTGGGACTAGTTACATGCATAGCTGTGAGCTGCAATATAGGTACTGAGAATTGAACCCGGGTCCTCTGGAGGAGTACCAGTGCTCCTAATCAACAAAGCAACTCTCCTTCCTGTTTCTGTTTTACTGAGGTAGGGTCTAATGTAGCCCAGGCTAGCCTTAAACTCCTGATCCTCTGCCTTTCTCTCCCAAGTGTTCCAATTATGTACTATCATGTCCAGTAACTTCTGTTCTTAATTTATAAAAATGTTACCTGGAATGCATGCTGAATAACTGTAGTGATCTTTATCTCCATTTGTAGATTTTTTTTCATGGTCTTTATCATTTCAGAATTCTCCATCTTGTCCACATTCTCTTTCTGTTTGTTCTTCTCTGTTTGTATCTCTAAAAGTTTACTTCTTGAAGCTTGTTTTAGTTCTGTTAGGTTAAAAACAACACAAACACACACACACACATACACACACACACACACACACACACACACACACACACACACACACATTGACTGCTATTCCAGAGGTCCTAAGTTCAATTCCCAGCACCCACATGATGGCTCATGACTATCTATAATGAGATCCAATGCCCTCTTCTGGCCCGCAGGTATACATATAGCAAGGCAATCATATACATTAAAAAAAATTCCTGATCCTCCTGTCTCTCTTTCAAGTGTTGGGATTACATGTGTGTGCCAGGATGCCCAGACCAAACTTACAGCTTCTTGCATGTTGGCTACTCTACTGAGTTATATCCCCAAGCCTTGGTTTTTATGTTTAGCCACTTTCAGTTTTATAGTCACTGGAAGAATATCCCTTGAAGGATACACGCTTTTCTTCTTGTTTCCTTTGTGTAGCCCTGGTTTTCCTGGCACTTGCTCTGTAAACCAGGTTGGCCTTGAACTAGGACATCTGCCTGCCCCTGTCTCCTGAGTTCTGGGGTCAAAGGTGTGCGTCACCACTTCCTGGCATGACACCTGCTTTTCTAACCCAATTATCTTTATTATTAGGTATCTGTTTTCCCACACAGATATAAAGGGCAGTATGGATCCCACAGTTTTCATGATCTACACGTGAAATGATTTATCTAGAATCCTTGATTCAGTAAATCTGTGAGAACTCCAGTCTGTAACAAATGAGACAACCTGTGCATTTAATCACAGTCTAGAGTAAGCCCATGGCCTCCACACTACTGAACGTAAATTCCTGCCTTATCTGTAGCGACTGTTTTAGGGATCTGAGGGTTGGGGATAGGGTGGTACTGTGTGTGTGCGTGCATGTGCCTGTGCATGCACGCGCACACACACACAATTGTAAGACAAACATAAACATATTCTACATACGTAGTCTCTTCTTTCTGACATCAAGCAGCTTTTTCTCCAGTTCTCTAGACTCCTGTTATTAAAATGCAGATTAAAGCATGTCCCTCAATGGTAAATTTATAATATTTACATCACTGAGTTTCACATAGTCAAATTTTCTTAGGCTCTAATTTCCCTTACCTTTGTTTTTGTTTGTGTGGTTTTTAGTTTAAAAAGTCTACTATGGAGCTGGCCATAAACTCTGCATGCTGAGATTAAAGGCAAAAAGGCATGTTCCACCACATCCTGCTAGCTTGTTAAGATGTATCTTAAATAGCTGAAGCTAGCCTTAACTTACTTTGGAACCAAGAATGACTAAACTCCGGGTTCCCCACCTCTATCTCTGAAGTGCTAGGACCACAGGTGCATGCTTGCAGCAACACCCGGCTTTTTAATTCCTCTGTTTCCACGGAGCCAAAGGAAGGAGACAGTCACTTAAATTGTTGGTAATTTGTAACCTCAGTAAAAAATAAGGACTATGATAAGGCAATTTAGGAGATCAATCAGCAGTCACCCAGTCCCACCAGACACCTCAATCCTGTGCAAGAGTTTCTGGCAAGATGACAGCAAGATCACATAAGCAGCCGATGTGTCAGCTTACCTCTTGTGACTTCATTACTAACTTTTGTAGCTTTAATATGTGCTTCATGTTATCAGTGAGCACACTGCAAAGGAAACAAAGATATAACCTGTGTACTTCAACTAAAAATAATAAATCTTGAGACTCAAGAGATAGCTCAGTGGTTAGGAGTACTTACTGTTCTTGCAGAGGACCTAGCACCCAAATGATAGCTCACAACAGTGGAGTTGTAACTCCAGTTCCAGGGATGATGTTCTTTTCTGGCCTCTACATGCACTTCATGCACACGCAGTAGACAAGCATACATACCCATGAACGCCCATAAGTGTTAAGTATTAGAAAAACCCCAATAAACCTTGGGGGCTGGGAATATCGCTTAGTTGGCAGAGTGTCTGCCTAGAATCATGCTCTAGTTTAATCCCTGACTGCACAAGCTGGGCATGGTGGCACAAGTCACGAATTCCTCTCAGGAAGGCGAGGCAGGAGGATTTTGAGTTTGAAACCACCCTGTACCACATAATTAGTTCAAGGCCATCCCAGGCTACATGGAAAGACCCTGTCTCAAAAAAAAAAAAAAAAAAAAAAAAACAAAAACAAACAAAACAAAACAAAACAAAACAAAAAAAAAAAAAAAAAAAAAAAAAAAACAAAAAACAAAAAAACCAACCAATCAAAAATTCAGCCAAAAATGTACTAACTTGATGTCAGCAGGCTACTTGGTCACAGCAGACTCCAGAAGCTCAATGCTTTTCTAGAGCCAGGGATTACTTAAGTGATTTGTTTTACTGTTTATGCTGGGCTTTGGCTTGCTTATGTAGGAATGGAAGGCACTGCCACCCCAGGAGCTGGAGGTGTTCACACTAGTGATGATTCCATTCAAATTATTTTAATACTTGTAAACTTCAAAACATGTCACAGACACTGCTTGACCTATTTGAAGTTTCTGTTCTCTGGAGGGCTTTATGTGCAGTGAGTCTAGTATGTGTATTCTTTCTCTGAGGGCTATATGTGCAGTGAGTCTAGTATGTATAAGTGAACTTTGCTCCTTTAACATAAAACTCTATCTAAAAAAATACTTTATTTTTATGGGTGTTTTACCTGCATGCATCAAATGTGTATAGAGGCCAGAAAAGAACATCAGATCCCCTGAAATAGGTGCTACAGATAGTTGTAAGCAACCAGGTGAGTGCTGGGAATTGAACCTGGATCTTATGGAAGAACAGCAGTCATCTTAACTGTTGAGCCATCTCTACAGGCTCACCATAAAACTCCTTGAGGGTTTTGAAGACTTATTTATTTATTATATATAAGTATACTGTAGCTGTTTTCAGACACACCAGAAGACGGCATCTGGTTGTGATCCACCATGTGGTTGCTGGGATTTGAACTCAGGACCTCAGGAAGAGCAGTCAGTGCTTTTAACCACTTAGCCACTTCTCCAGCTCCTGCTTGAAGGTTTTCTGAGAAGGCTGAGTAAGTAAAGGTGCTGCTGCCCTGCCTAATGACCCAAACAGGGTAGAGAAATTACCCCTGAAAATACCCACCCACATCTACACAAAACAAAAACATGCTTAAAAATGTTTGCTTTTATTTTTTTGAGACAGGGTTTCCCAAATGGAGGGAGAGCCTTAAAGTCAGAGATCCTGCCTCAGCCTCCCTAGAGATGAAGGTATGTACCACCACACCTGACCTAAGAACCTTGGAGTTTAGAATCTGTAATCTGAGGAGGAATATCAAGAGACTACAAATCAGCCTGAATGAAGGCACCAAGATGGGAGAGGTGCTCAGATCTACCTCAGAACTTGCCTGGTGCTCATGGGAGGTATAATACATCACAAGATTTTTAGAGTTTTGGGAAAAGAGATCAGGGGTGTGACCTGAGGTAAGACTCATAATTTCCAGCGCATTTTTTATACAGTCTTTAAATGGGACCAGCACCTGCTTTCCTTCCCTCTTGATTCCCACCCACCTTTTTCATACCGGGACTGACCTCACATGTCATGCATCTCACACGCTCTATCATACATGTGAACTAAGACATCTAGCACTGAGTTACAGCTACATCCCAGACCTTTCTTTTTGTTAAAAAAAAACTTTTAACATTTAGACATAGGCTCTTATGAAGTGGTTTAGGCCATCCTTGAACTCACTCTGTAGCCCATGCAGGTAAAACAAGCTCACTTCTACCAATGAAAAACTGGAGCATCCGAGCTCAATTCCCAGGGCCAGTATGGCAGGATAAAAAGGACTCCTTCAAGCTGTCCTCTGATCTACCTGATCTACACACACTTTTATTTAACGTGTTTTTGAGACAGTGTTTCTTTCTACACAACCCTAACTGCCCTGGAACTCACTTCACACTTACTGAGATCTGCCTACCTCTGCCTCCCGGCACTGGGATTAAAGGCGTGCGCCACCATCCCTGGGCCATGCACATGCTTTAAAGGAGTTGCACTCTAAAAATCAGTTTGCATATTTCCCTTATTGTTCCTATTTTTTCAAATTGAAGAGAAAAAATGTCATACCTACTCTCAGGGCCCATGTTCTCCATGTTCTTTTGAAGTGCAGCTGAAAGTTTCATCCTAAAGAAAGAAAAATAACAAAAAGAAAATGGCACCTTACAGGAAAAAGCTCGTATTATACAGAACGAGTAACAATTATAAAGCATTAAAATGTTTTCTGTGTAGAACAAGAGTCATTTCCCTTCAGATACATACAAAACAACATTTTTAAAAACATGGTTTGAGAAACACTTTTTAAAAAATATTTTTTCTTTGTTATTATTTATATATGCAAGTATATGTCAGCATACGAGTAAGGACAAAAGGACATAAGAGCCATTGGAGCTGAAGTTGCAGGAAGTACTGAGCTGCCAGGCTGGGACTTGAACTCAGTTCCTCTGCAACAGTGGTATATGTTCTTAATCACTGAGATCACTCCAATCCCAGGAAACACTCTGAAGTAAACAAGAAAATAAGAAAGAACGACAAGGGAAGAGGCTGTGGCTAAGGCTGGCTTTGAACTCGTGGTCCTCTGGCCTCAGCCTCTTGAGTGCTGGGGTCCTAGGCTTTTGTCACTATGCTTTACTTCTAATTATCACTTAATCTAGCTTAGTTTCAACCATCTGCCCCCAACCTTCCCCATTGCTCAGGTTTGCATCTATCCCCTAATTCTTATAATTAGTAGTAAAGTAAGAATTACCGGCTCAGGGCAAGACTTTTCATTTCAAAATTACTTTTTACATCTTCAATTTCATTCTCCAGGTCTTCAATTTTACTATTAAAGAAACATGGACAAATTTCAGCAATGTTAAAGCCTTTACTGAAGTGTGTACAAAGTAACCCTTGGGAGAAGGTTCAACACCTTTATTTGAACAGAAGAAAAGCACAGCCCACCACACAGGAGTCTGTCTACACAGCTGGTGGGCTGAGCTGGGCTTCTTCCCTAAGCATGTAAGGCGTACCACACAGCAGAGAAGCAACCACCCCCTAGTGCCAAATTCTCCACTGCAAATCACCAAGCTCCCAACTTAGGTCTGACTTACTTATTTAGAATCATAAAGGAAAAGAAATAACAGGGATCAAATGATTAAATCTTAGTAAAAGCCAGCAATAAAAGATTGAAATATGACATACACTTCAATTTGTCTTTCTTGCATGATCTGTTCCGGAGTTTTTTCTTCATCTATAAGTAAAAAAAAACTTTTTTAAGTCAGTAACACTTTCATTAAATATTTAGTGTGTGTGTGTGTGTGTATGTGTGTATACCAGGAAGCACCTGTGGCAGCCACAGGACAACGTGTCAGGCCAGTTGTCTCCTCTAGAGTCAGTGGGTTCTAGGCACTGAACTCAGGGCATCAGGCTTGTAGACACTCACCTGAACCGGCTGAGCAATCTTGTTGCCACCCTACCACACTTCATAATTATCTTGCATGCCTCTTTGTCTACCTGTTTTGCTACACAGAATGCACACAAACAACTTGTCTTTTTTTTTCCCTCCAGATGGGGTCTCATTGTGTAGCTCTGGCTAGCTTGAAGCTTAATGTGGAAATCAGGCTGGCCTCAATCTTAATGGAGACAGAACTCTCTCTACCTCTTGAGTGCTGGAATTTAAAGGCATGAGTCCCCATGCATGAGAAAAAGCACTTCTTGTAAAGCTGATTTTCTTTCCCAAGGATACCGCTGTGATGGTCTGTATATGCTCGGCCAAGGAAATGGCACTATTAGAAGGTGTGGTCCCACTGAATAGGTGTGTTACTATGGGTGTGGGTTATAAGACCCTCACCCTAGCTGCCTAGAAGTCTTCCACTAGCAACCTTCAGTTGAAGATGTAGAACTCTGAGCTCTGTCTGCACCATGCCTGCCTGGATGCTGCTGCCATGCTCCCATCTTAATGATGATGGACTGTACCTCTAAACCTATAAGTCAGTCCCAACTAAATGCTGTCCATATAAGAGTTGCTTTGGTCATGGCGTCTGTTCACAGCAGTAAAACCCTAACTAAGACAACCATTCATTTTGCAGCTGTTCAGCCGTTAGCAGTTGTAGGGAGCACCCAGGTGATAGTTTATAATCTCTGTAACTCCAGTTCCTGGACAGGCTTACAGCAGGCAAAACACATACACATAGAGTAAAAAATAAATAAATGGCATTTAAAACAAACGGTACTCATCAGCAAACTCATGATGCACATCTGACAACGGAGTGACTTACGTGCGTCGATCATGGACTTATATTCTAAGAGCTGTTGTTTTGTCTGTGCTCTCAGCCTGAGGATGGAGAAGGAGGGCAGACAGGAAAAGTATTCACGGATGGTAGTTACAGTCACCATGCAATAAATAAAACCTCTTCAAAGTCTTCTCATTTAGCTTCCCAGCACCAAAACCAAGCTGTTTACTATCATCTGTAACTCAGCTCCAGAAGGAATTTGTCACCTCTGGCCTCCAAGGGCATACCCCTTGCATGTACATAGGTACACACTCAAATGTGCTCCCACCGACCCCCCCCCCCAAGAATAATGAAAATACTGAGACAGGATTTCTCTGTGTAGCCCTGGCTGGTCTGGAACTCACTCTGTAGATCAGGCTGGCCTTAAACTAAAAGATATCCTTCTACCCTTGCCTCCTGGGTGCTGGGGTTAAAGGCATGCACCTCTCCTAACCAGCTCCAAAAATACATATATATATATATAAAATTTCAGTAAGTACAAAAAAAACAAAAAGATAACAGCTAAATAATTAATATATACTACATCAAGTTCTTTTATTTATTTTTCAAGATAGGGTTTCACTATGTAGTCCTGGTGGGTAGGCAACAGGCTCAGAAACAGCCCCTGCTTCACTTGTTTGGGAGACCCGTGTGAAGACCAAGACACTTATCTGCTACATATATATGTGCAGGGAAGCCCAGGTCCAGTCTGGGCTTTACATCTGGTTGGTGACTCAGTCTCCAGGAGCCACCAAGGGTCCAGGTTAGTTGATTCTGTTGATCAACTCAGAGATCCTTCTGCCTCTGCCTCTTCAGCGCTGCGCTGGGATTAAGGATGTACCACCACTGTCTGGCTACCGAGCTCTTTAATTCCAAATGCAAACAACGATTTAACAATAGGCTCCGGCTAGCCATCCTGCTCACTGGGAAGGCTGAGACAGGAGGATAGGAAGGTCAGTGAACGCCTGCCAGTACTTCACAGTAAGTTCAAAACCAGCCTTGGTAGCTCATCAAAATAAAAAGTCAAGAAGGGCTGTTAGATGCTGTGTCAAAAAGCCCCCAGTCTTCGAGTGCTTGCCTAAGATGCCTCAGCCCTAGATTCAATCATCACTACTGCCAAAAAAAAAAAAAAAAAAAAAAAAAAAAAAAAAAAAAATCCCCATCACTGACAAGCTATTAGAGCCCGGGAGAATTGAGAGTATTGATACACTCAAAACCTAGTTCTTAGGCTGGAACAGGATGAAGTTGTCCTGTTTATAGATAGACACGTCTGTGCACGGTCCTTTGTGACTATGATTCTAGCACCCTGAGGGCAAAAGCCAGAGGACTGCTACAAGTTCAAGGTTAACCTGGCATAGATAATTATCACCTGACAGTGTTACACAAGATCCTGTCTCAAAAACTCAAAATATGTCTCTGTTAAGAATTTTAAAGATCTTCAAACACACACACACACACACACAACCTGTTTTGTTTTTTGTGCAAAGAACTAGAGAGCAAATAATTTAGGATTTGGGAGTCTTATAGTCTAACGATTTAACTCTGCCCCTGTAGCAGAAAACTGAGTCCAATAAACTTTATGAACACTAACATTTAGATTCCATGTATTATGAAATACCTTTTGGCGCCTATCCCTATTTAAATACAGAAAAACTACGCTGTAGCTGAGGCATGTGACACTTGCTACGCATACACCAGACGCTGTTTTTCTTAGCAGTAGGGCAGGTTTGCAGGCCTTAGTCTAAAGTTCCTTGACACCAATTTTCCCCTAATAATTGCTGACTTTTGAGAGCATCGTCGTAGAACGATAAACAAACGAAGCTTCTGGACAGTAAAGGATCTTAGTCCTAAAGGTGGGTTGTGCTCCCCTTCCCTCCTGTAACTTGGCTTGGCTGTAATGCCCAGCCAGCCGGGACCAGCTGCAAGACAGGATGGAGGGTCGCAAGCCTGGCTAGGTGGCACTGCGCTACTCACTTTCTCAAAATGTCCCACCTAGACCCACTAGCTTCTCTGCGCGGAGGGCATCCTTTACGACTCTCGTCTCCACTGACGGACCTAAAGCGGTTAAACTGATGGCACCACAAGGCTTGGAGCCCTAAGAGTCAGCCAGGGAGACTGATTTGAACCCTGGGCCTCCCGAGTGAGGGCGGATGCCCGCCGGGAGCACCTGAGCAGCAGGCTGATGCGGTCCTCGACGCGCTCTTCCAAGGCCTGCGACAGTCGCCGCTCCTTTCCGCAGGCTTCAGCCCCGGCCGAGGGCCTCTCCAGCGGCGACTCCATCGCACAGGTTTGGTCTCGCAGAAAATATACCCTAGCAGTTCTTCCCGCCACGAAATTGACCCCCCGGAAGTACCTCCCTCCGTTAGTCCCGCCCCTTCCTCCCCGAGTCCAAACTTCTTTCCCCTGCAGCGGGTTGCCGTGGTTACTGTGCCGCGTTCCTTTCCGAGGCTTCCTCTAGTTAAGACTCTTAACCAGCACACGTGATGGAATGGAAGCCTTTGGGTAGAGATACATGGAGATGTGGCTCAGGGGTAGAACGACTACCTAGTATGCCTAGTGTCTTGGTATCGACCCAGCACCGAGCCAGGGGCGGTAATCAGAGAAAAATTGGGACAAAGTTACATCTTTAGAGTGGCCCGCAGGGGGCGGAGGGTCTGGCCGAAACAGTTGTCAATAGTCGTCCTGCCTGGGTGCTGTTAATTCCTCTCATTACACTCCAGATCAGCGTTTGGAGAATAGGCTTGTCCTGCAGGGTGGGATATGTGAACCATGTTAATGCAATGGCTGCAGAGGCCAGAAGGCATCAGATTCCCTCCAGAACTGGAGTTACCGGCCGTTGTAAGCCACTTGATGTGGGGGCAGGGAGTCGATCCTGAGTCCTCAGCCAATCATCTCTCTAGCTTCTGCTCTAATTTTTTGAGACTGGGTCTTATGCAGCCCAAGCTGATCTTGAACTAGCAATCCTCCACCTAAGTGCTAAGAATCACAGGACTCTTGTAGTGTTGTATTGACTTTCTTGATGTACAGGGAACAAGTCTCTTAATGATCTACACCCTTAATCCCTATTACAGCTCCTTTAGTGAAGAAATGCCTCAACCCGGAGGCATTGCTGGCACATGCTCTTCCGTCTTCACCAGCCATAAAAAACCCTTTCAGTTCCTCCCATTGGTGCTCCATCTGGCTGTCAGTGAGAATTCTATCGGAAACAGGGAAGGATGTCTGCAATCCTAGATCAGGAGGTTGAGGCAAGAATGTAATGAGTTTGAGACCAGCCTAGCATACACAGTAAGTACAGGACAGAACATGTCAAGATCCTGTTGGATTGGGGCAAGTGGTTGGGATTGGAAATCACATTGAGAACTAGGTGCTCCAAAGTGTCTGCTCTGACTTGACAGGTTACAACTGAGCCTTGATGTGAAGGTCGGGTGGAGTGGGGGTGAAGGTAATGCTGTATACACAAATATTTGATTCACGGCCACTTGAGGCTTATGTCCTTGCAGAACAAAACAGCAACTCTCTGAGAGGAAGGGCTGTGTTCCTTCACAGGTTTCCCCCCATGCTTAAGAACAGTACTGTCATTTAAACTCAGAACCCAAGGTACAGGGTTAGGTTGGAAGGGAAGGGGATGGATCTGGGAAGAGTTTGGGGGGGGGTGAGGAGTGGGTGGCATATAGAATCAAAACTTATGCCAAACTCTTAAATAAAAACGATTTTAAACCTCTACATGAGCTGCTAAGTATTTGTTACAAAAGCACGTGAGGCCTGAATTAGAATCTAAGCTATTGTAAAATCTTGCACTGGCAACTAAACATTAAATTCATGTGGCCAATACTTGATGCCAAGTACCTGA
This sequence comes from Micromys minutus, assembly GCF_963924665.1. Classification (NCBI taxonomy): domain Eukaryota; kingdom Metazoa; phylum Chordata; class Mammalia; order Rodentia; family Muridae; genus Micromys; species Micromys minutus. Next base: position 21,704,223 of record NC_137980.1, read on the forward strand.
AAATAGTCAAGCCATGTGTGGCCACAAAAACTCTTAGAACTGTTTAAAAAGTTCCTTGTTACAGAGGAATACAATTTATCAGATATGTACACTTAAAGTTTTTTTTAATCTTAGTGATAAATGGCTGTTCATCTGAAGAATCATCCATCAAACCACTTACACTTTACTGAAGGAATGAATGTACACCTAAAAGTAAAAGCATTTTGGGAAAAAAAAAAAAAAAAAAAAAAACCTTTCCTGAGACAGGGTCCACCCGTCTCTGCCTCTCTTGTGCTGGGACTACATGGTGCACACTTTTAGTTGAGTTGGCTGATTTTAAGATTGAAAATCTGGAACTATAGGAAGCTGTTTATTAGCAACAAAGTTTCTGTGTAGCAAAGACAACAGTCAAAAGGGCAAGTGAGATTGGGAAGGCTTTCCATCAATAACATTTATTCACCTTGATAACAGATGCATAAATTAAAACAGCAATTGAGACAGCATTTTTTCCAGTTGGAGTTACAAGACAAGAGGAAGAAGTGGCCCCCTGGCATGGTGCCAGCCGCACTCTGGCTGTCAGAACTGAAAGCACATCCCCTGCCTGCGAGAGCTACTATGCACGAAGCCAAGCAAGACATTAAACTGCATTTAAGAAGCATTGTGTGGAGGGGCAATGAGAGAATGCACTTGAATATCACTAAGGGAATGATTGAATATCTTACAGTTTATTCATACTAGGAAATGCAATACAGGCATTGAAAGAAATGCTGAAAGGAATATTGTTGATAAATGAACCCATATAAAAACATATGCATGATTACATCTGTACAGGATATACAAGAATTCACCTTTAACTGTTGGTATTGAGACTTGGGGGCAAATTTTAAAAGACACCATTAATTTGAACATCCTATTTTCCAATTAAGAACAAATAAATAATTACATAACAAAGACACTTGGTTTCAGATCTGAAAGCTGACACTCATGAGACAGTGGTTAAAGGTGGCAATCACCTATAGAAAATGGAACAGATGACTGTTAAACCAGAGTTAGGCAGAAGACTTTGCATGATGATAAGGACACACAAAGCCTATAAACATATACACTCCAAATATATACATTAGCTGGATCCACTTAAAACAAGAAGCAGTTTTTAATACACTTCTAAATTCTTAGACAACTTCTGTTGTCCTAAAGTCAGAAGCAACCACATTCAAATGAGTTAAGCTACACAAAGTAAAAAGTTACAACCTTTATTGAAGAGCAAGTAAACACGTTATCCTACGTACAGGTGGCACATGGTGCCAACTGCATTTGCAGATATAGTCCATTCGAGTTATGCCTTCGTCACGGCCTTAGACAAGTTCTGAACTAGTGTACAATTCAGCTGAGCCAGAGTGCTGATCTTAGCATGCTTAGACGCTGCGTACTTGTTCTTGATGGTCTGTAAGAGAAAAGCACTACAATCAAGGAAGAGAACAGACCATGCCAGTGGGCGTGTGCCTGGAGGTGTGGAGGGAGGAGAGGGAAGAGGCAGAGATGATGGTTTACTTTAAAATCAATAAAGGAGGTTATATTTTAACTTAAAAAATAAAAACAATCTTTCTATAAAGTCCTGGTTGGCTTTGACCTCAGAGCCTGCATCTCCCTGCCTTCAGTGGTGGGACTAAAGGTCCCACCAACCTTGAAATTTCAATGGACTCACCATGTGCTTTGTAAGGCCACGGTTCACCATGACTACGTTCTTAGCCAGGTGCTGCATAACAGGAAGCAGAGATTCTTCAGTGTAGGACAGATAGTGCTGTAGAGTTGGTGTCTAAGTGAAGAAACACACGTTTAAAACACTGACGGCTTTTATAAACTTTCTAGATGCTATTTATAACAGCATATGGTAATCACACCTGAAACTTAAAATACCCCTTTGCCCATTTATATTAGAATATGAGCTCTAATCTAAGCACAATATTCTAATCTTCTCTATCCCATGGCTAGGATAGCAGCTGGTACATGAGAAATGCACCTCCCAAACTTATGTGGATAAGTTTCTTAGATCACTTGGGCGAGGCTTCCTTTCTCAAAAGGTTGTTATTAAAGATTAAAGTTAGCAACAGAAGCAGAGCATTCTAAGATGGCAGCACATTTGGGTTACCATTTATGTTTATATTCCTTCCATATTAGAAACCAGTAGAGTGAGCTTAACACTAAGTGGTTCATTCTAATGCTTGGTAGTTTGGCGAGACAGCTTACCCATTCACCGTTGTCAAGAATTTTCAGTGCTAAGCAAAAAGCCCCAGCTGCAATTTGAGAAGGAGCAAAATGCACCATGTCGTAATCCAGCATAGAGAGCTCCATGAGGTATTTGGCCAAAGTATGCTGCTCAACATCAACCTGGAACAAACCCATACACCACTCTAAGCCTTTAGAAATAACTTACAAAGCCCTGACCGTGACTACAAACTCTCAAAGACAATTGTTCCCAGAAGGTCTTAAAAGTAACCATATAATATGTCAGTAGCCTTATTTTTAAAATATCTAATGTATGTAATGTTTAAGTTAGCAGCTGTATTTTTCATGTGGCAAAACAAAAATTTAAGAAATATGTACCTCTCCAATTTTAGATGCTCTACGGAGGAAGTGCAGAGGCAGAGGGCGACCCAGACTGAAGTTCAGAACTCTCAGAATCTTCATCTCCATCTGTCTGATCTGGTGCTTAGTGTAAGTGTTGTTAGTCACAAAAGCAAAGTCACCTATTTCTGGAGGGTACATCTCCTCATATTTGCTTGCGATAAACATGGCTGTTACCCCAACCAACTGCAGCATCTTCTTGGGCACACAACTGTTCTGCAATGGCAAGTTCAAGGAACAGTTTGTAGTCAGAAGTTCTCAACTGATGACACCTTACTTCCCAAGAAAGGGTCCAGTTTCATGCTCAGCAGTAGGTAGGTACCTACCTACCACGTATGGGCCCCTAGGTCCAACCTTCAGTGCCAACCCCCCCCACCCCCTGCCAAGATTTTTATAGATCTACAACTGAAGAACTCTCAGTTACTGAATCATACATACCTGCATAAACCGATCAATAATGGAGACAGTCATGTACATGGTCTCCTGCAGCAGCCTAAATTTCATCTGCACCTGTATTAGCCAGTCAATTAAGATGGCTCTCATGTTTCCAGTGACTTCACGACCCATTAGGTATTTTGGTCTAACTGACTGCTCTTCCTGCGAAAGAAAACATCAGTTACTCCAGAAGCATCAAGCCACATACTATTTGTGTCATAAAGACCAGTTAACTGATGTGAAACAGCTCTGGGGCAGAAGTAAGAAAGCAAGGTTTAGAAAGTCCTAGCACGCTCTTCTTCTTAATAGTGACATTTGGTTAACCAAAACTACTCCAGCGCACACCCTGTGCCCATCTTCATTTCAGATCTTTCCACTCAAACTTTTGTGATGCAGAAAGAAGTTTTTAGATCTGTTGGAAAGCTGCTCCAGTTATAAATGCAAAACCAGCACATTTTTACAAGCATTAACAAGAATAATAATTAAAAAAAAGACAGCTAGTTTGAAACCAGGTATCTTATTGAACACTACTCTAGAATATACAGAAACTAGCTACAAAGAATGGGTATCAGCAAGACAGCTTTGTGAAAAGGTCTGTTGACTTAAATTCAACCTCAGGACCCACAAAAAGGCATGAGAACCAACTCTCTTGTTTTTTGTTTTTCAAAAAACAAGTTTCTCTGTGTAGCCCTGGCTGTCCTGGAACTCACTCTGTAGACCAAGCTGGCTTCTAACTCAAGAGATCTGTGTCCCTTTGCCTCCTCAGTGTTGGGATTAAAGGCATGTGCTGCTTCCATTCTGCAAAGCATGTGTCCACACACACAACACTTGAAAACACTATTGAGAGAAAGAGAGAGAGAGGGAGGGAGGGAGAGAGGGAGAGAGGGAGGGAGGGAGAGAATCAACTAAAACAATGACACCTGACAAGACAATGCTAGGATATAGTTCAGTGGCAAAGTGCACAAAGTACTGTATTCTGCCCCTAGGACTGGGGGGACAGGGAAGGTTTAAACCTGATAAAACTCATTAATTATAGAATGTCTTATTTAAAAAGATATAAGAGCAAGTTCCATTAAAAGAAAGTTTTCCATGTAGGCTAAGGTGATGAAACCAATAACTCCAATCTTTCACATGCACATTGACACAAAGTGCCTTGTGTGAGGCACTGCCATCTACCTCCTCCTCAAACCACACAAGTTTAGGACTTTCCTATCTGACATTTATCTATTTCAGGAAGGTATCTCCCAACAGATATTTCATATTCAAAGTGGCAAGTCCACTTCCTGGGGTTAGTGATTCTTAGAGTTTCAAAACCAACAAGTGTTTCAAGGGTTATTTGTTGTCAAGTACTGTCAAGTGAGCTGTTAATGAAAGTATCTTTGATAGTGGAGTTCGTGTCACAGAACTTTAATCCCAGCACCCAAGAGGCAGAACAATCTGAGTTCCAGGCTAACCTGGTGTGTCTGTGTGTGTAACATAAAAGTAAACCAGGGATATTGATGCAGGAGGATCGTAAACAACAAGAATAAGGGTTTTTTAAAAAGCTAGTTGCAGTGAGTAAAGGCAGGCTCTTATGACAATACTGACCTCCAGTTGTCTGAGATAAGCATAGATATCTTTCACATATTCACTGCAGAGGTTTGGATCAGCTCCATCATCTGCATCTACATCACACACTGCAAGAATTACATCAGAGAAAGCCTGACACAGATATTCTTCTGCAGGTGCACATCCAGATGTTTCCATTGGGCTTGGAGAGGGAGTATCGACCTTGAAACAGAGAGACTCCATGAAACATGCTACATTATGGGAAGGAAAGTCAGTATTGGTATCCCCAGTTCAGTAACCATTCTAAATAAATGTAACTCATTTTACTACAGGAGAGGCATTTCCAATTCTTTCTCCCAAATTCCTTTTGTGCTGGAGTGATGGTTTTAGCTATAAAGAACATTTGTTGCTTTTGCCAACAGCTGATATCTAGCTTCTATTCAGGAACCATGTGATTCAACCTCAGCTCCAGGGTATCGGACACCCTCCATCTTCAGGCCTCCTTGGGCCCTGCACTCATGAACAAACCCACATCCCACTCATGAAAAACAAATCTTAAAACAACCAGCCACGAATGGTTAATGCAGGCCTTTAATCCCAGCAACTGAGAGGCAGCCAGCCTGGTCTCCAAAGTGAACTGCAAGCCAGCAGATCTGGTCTCAAAAGAATAAACCAGGGCTGGAGAGATGGATGGCTCAGTGGTTAAGAGCACTGACTGTTCTTCCAGAAGTTCTGAGTTCAATTCCCAGCAATCACATGGCGGCTCACAACTTTCTGTAATGTGATCTGATGCCCTCTTCTGGTGTGTCTGAAGACAGCAATAGTGTACTCATATACATTAAATAAACAAATAAAAAAATAAAAATAAACCCCAATTTAGATTAAGGCAGTTTAAAGTAGGAAGAACTGGGCTGTCGAGCCTACCAACTGAGTTCAACCCCCAAGACCAACATGGTGGAAGAACTGACTTAAAAGTTGTCTTCTGACCTCTTTAACTGTATATTCACTCACAAAATACAAAAGAGGATAAGAGGTGAAGAGATGGCTCAGCAGTTAAAGAGCTTTTGATACTCCATGACAACCAGAATTCAGATCCTAGCATCCACACTAGGTGGCTCACAAATGCCTGTTACTCACTCAAGCTCCAAAGGACTGTCTTCAGGCCTACATGCACACGACTGGCCACACACCCACCCACACACAAAAGGACTCCAAATACTAGCATGTAAAGCAAGTCAAAGGAAAGAAATAAGTGATACAACCATTTATTTATCAGCACCATGTGAAGTTGATTCAAAAGAATGCCAAGACTTTAACCGTTATTCAGGTGAATACAAGTTCCTGATTACAAACGTAGAGCCTGAGCTAGCCTTGAACATGCACTCCTCCTGCCTTAGCAGAAAGGTGAAAATTACAAACATGCACCAACTATCACACCTGGTAGTAAAATCTGGTGCATTTTGTGTGTGTGTGTGCCTTTTTTTTTCCATTCTATTTTAGTACTCAAGGATTGAACCCAAGGCCTCCTATATGCTGAACACAATCCAACAGGTTACATACGCAAGACAGTCCTCATTTTTAGGCTTAAATGTTAAATCATCATCATTTAAAAAAAATCTTTCACAATATGTAGCTCTGGCTGGACTGGATCTTGTTATTTAGACACAGCGGCCTTGAACTCTTTGAGCCCCACCTAACTCTGGGTCAGAATGCCGGGATTAGAGGCTGTACTACCAAGCACACTAATTAATCTTATTTCTGTCTGATTTTTTTTTTAACCCTTTTAAAAGAGCAATACAAAGATCTGGCCTGAATATACCATCTCAGCATTGGAGAGGTGGTAATCTCAAGTTCAAGGAACAAGTAAGCTACGTAGTGACACAAAAAACAGATGACTATGCCCACCTCTGGATCCCAGATCTCACTGGGCAGGCAAACCTGTGCTCCAGGACAGCCAGGAGCACATAATGAGACTGTCTACACAAAACAAAAGTGCCACCCTATTTATCTGCCACCATCTGAAGTAGAGTGCTAATAATACCCCAGAGTTGTTAACACAAAATGCCTTTTTGTGCCAGCCACTTAATAATATTTTTAAATGCTGTCGTGTGCACCAAAGTGAAATGAAGTCAGAGAGAAGTACTTTTAAAAATGCTGAGTTTACCAAGATAGGTTCAGGAGAAAGCTTCTCTTCTCTAACAGGTTCAAGTTCAGGCTCAGGCACGGGCTCAGCAAGTTCCACCTCTGGTTCACACACAGGCACTTTTTCCACAGGTTTTGGTAGGGCTTTAGCAGTAACTTTTCCAGTACCTAACGTTTTTGCTTCCTGTGGACGAAAGGGAGGGAACAGAGTGCTTTTCCAAGGGTGACAGCTAGAAGATGGGCTTTTCCAGGTTAATTAGGCCAGGAAGATAGTTACCTTTTTCAGAGGCATTCTTGCCTGTACCTGTTCGCTGACTTTATTGCCAATGTCTCCAAGAGCAGTTCTTGGTCTCAGGCCGGGTTTGGAGGCAGCAGCAATTGCCACAGGCACACGCTTGGCGCCTGCCATACTGACCTTAGCCTTATTTTCTGTGTTAATTTTCGAGTTCTGAAAAAAAGAACTACTTGAGAGAGGATCCATGGCGGCTGCAGGAAGTCACGGGTTAATCAAGGAAACCAAGGGACGCAACTAAGGAAAGCAAGGGCTCTAGGATTTAGCCTCCGGCCCTGAAAAGCAGGTTTCTACCCAAATCTTTCACCTATTATCCAACTTCCTCTTAAGTCTCAAGTTAAACGGCGAGTTTAAATCGGAAAGGACACCACGAAAGCCTCCGTTGTAGACAGCTCTCTGGGAAGGCGAAGGATTCACTCTGGGCCTTCATCATTATAAGCACACTCCCCACAAGTCCTTCGGCCCAGAAAAGTTCGGAGGGTCCTCAGCTCCCCGTTCTGGCCGGAGTCCTCCCAGGATCCCCCTCCGCTCCTGGCCGCCGCGGCCTTCTCCCACAGAGACAACGGCAGCGCCTGGCCCGACTCACCCTAGTGACCCTGAGCGCCATGGCTCCTCCTCAAGCAGGGGTACGCCGATCAGAAAAGACACCCCAAACTCGGGCTGCTCAAAGCTAAACACTAACAGCCGTTCCTCCGCAGCACGCCGGGAGGAGTCTGCCGGGCCTGGGTTTAAACCCCGGGCCGCTCCCTTCTCATTGGTCAGTTCGTGGCACTCGCTCTCTTCCCATTGGCGCTGCGGGTTCCCGTAGAATGCGTTTCCTGGGCGATCCCGCGATCCCACGTTCGGCGGGGGTGGGGGCAGAGCGAGGCTGCCGCTGGCGGCACCGCCCACCCCTGGTGAGGTCAGGCTCTGCGCCTGCGCACTCGCCGCTTTTCTGCCACCTGCCTTAGGTAGGCTTGGTGCACATTGCCCACTTGTGGGCTGTCTAAGCTATAGCCCTGGCGACTCCTTAAGAGCTTAGGGAAATGACTGTGGGGCCGCCACGATTCAGGAGCACGCATAACAGTTTTGCTGTCCTCCTGTTTATTTTTCCTCATCCTTATCTACAGAAGTGCCAATACTATCCTGAGTTCACGAAAACTTTGAAGCAGAAGCAGTCTTTAATGTGATTGTTCCAACAGCTATCTGGGATGGACTTTGAGGTTTATAGCATGAAGTTATAGCACACATACACATAGTAAATGGTTATTATAAGCAAATACATTAACATACCAATCGCCCCAATAGCAACTGCCCCAGTGATAAAAGACAATGTGCCTAATGCTTAATTTTGCTCTAAGCTTAATTAAGATTACCCCAAGAATATAGATTTGTAAAATCTACTTAACAAGAATCCCTAATGCAATTATCCATCCTTCTACCTCAGACTCCTTATTAAGGCTTTCTTACTCCAGTGAAATACGTTTCCACATTATTTTTTTAATTTATCTTTCCCCCAATTTTTTTTATTGGAAATTCTCTGCATTTACATCTCACATGTCATCATCCCTTTCCCACAATCCCTTCCCCCCTCCCTCTCCTATTGCCTCCATGAAGATGCTCCCTCTCCCAACCACCCTCTCCCACCTAAGCACCTTGGTGTTCCCTTACACTGGGAAAAGAAGCCTTCACTGGACCAAAACTTTTCCACATTAAATTTTAGTAACATTAATGAGGATTGGTTTATTTATTGGCCAGTACGGTAGCACAGGTTGTTCCCATTTCTTCTATGCTCTGCCTGGCTTGCTATATAAAGAACTGTGTGGTCTCCGCCCCCGTCTTTCTGACTCTGTCCTCTTTCCTCTCTCTGGCTCTTTTCTTTCCTCCCCCTTTCCACGTGTTCCTGGCCAGCCTCTTCTCTTCTCTCCTCTTCCTTATCCCCTCTCTGTCTCTATTCCCTTCTCAACTCTCCTTCCCATACCCCCAAATAAACTATACTAGACCTGTCATATGGCTGGTACCTGGTGAGTGTGGGATGCCTCAGCATTGGCCCACTGAGGTACCTCCTCCCACCACACCATACCATGCTCTGTAAAACATATCCTTGACTTTATAAAATACATCACAGGTTGAACTTCATGTGTAGCTGAGAATGACTTTAAATCTCCTGTTCTCCCTCCTCCATCTCCTCAGTGTTGAGAGCACAGGTATACGTACGCCTTTACACTGGATTTATGTCACACTCCGGATTGAACCCAGAATTTCAAGCAAGGTGGACAGACACTCCCAATGGAGGTGTATCTCTAGCCCACCAGAGAGGAGCCCCCAAATAAACTTAAGTCTATTTTTACCCTTAATTCGGCATGAATTGCTTATTTCATTGGCAGAGAAAACCTATTACTAGGAGGGACTCCAGCCAGTTTAAGTAACCTTTCAAGAAGGAATGGGGGGGGGGGTTTGCTGTTGGGGCTAGAGCAACCACATGGTGGCTCACAACCATCTGTAATGAGATCTGACTCTTCTGGTGTGTCTGAATACAGATACAGTGTACTTATATATAATAAGTAAATAAATCTTTAAAAACAGATACTGTAAAAGGGTTTTGTTTGTTTGTTCTTTGTCAGTTTCCTAGATGAATAAAGCTCTCTGATTATTATAACCTCTCATCCTCTTTGCTCTTCCTCCCACCTTGGTCACTCCCCTCTCCCACTCAGTCCTTACATCCTTGACATTTTTTTATTGTGGTTGTCAGGTTTTTTTGCTTTGTCTTTAAAGACCCACTGAGTTTAAGCCAGGTGTGGTGGTGCACACCTTTAATCCCAGTACTCAGGAGGCAGGGAAGGCATCTCTCTTAAGAGTTTGAGGCCAGACTGGTCTACACAGTGAATTTCAGAGCAGCCAGGTCTATGTCGTCAGACCCCATCTTAAAAAAAACAAAAAACAAAGAAAGAAAAGAAAGAAAGAAAAAGAAAAAGAGAAGAAATACTTACAGAGTTTAATTGGGCACTAACTGTGTGACCACAGGTTTGAATGATCTCTTGGAGCCTAGTGGGCTCCTATGTGGTACACAATGGGAGAAATGACTGCCTTCTCAAGTCCATCGGTAGCTACTGGTCCATCAAGAAGGGTAGGGTCCTATAAGGCCCTCCCTGATCAATGATTGGCAGCTTGGTAGACTCCTTGCAAACCACTGGGAATGTTTGAAGTCACAATTGCATTCTCTCTGACATTTCCAGAAGTCAGCACTTCACAGCCCTTCTCCCTGTCCTTAAGCAACTCACATTTTCCTGTGCAACTCTCTAATGCCGCATGGTATTAAGCATTTTTAAATATGTTCATTCACCATCTGTATGTCTTTGAAAAATGGCTTATATCTGTTTGATAGTTTGCCCTAGTTTTTGGAGACAGGGCCTCACTGTGTAGCTGTGGCTAGTCTATAACTTGCTTTGTATACCAGGCTGGCCTGAATTCAACAAAGATCTATCTGCTTCTGCTTTGAAAGTCCTTGGATGGAGGGGGAGCAGCACCCACCCCCAGTATCCCCACCCCAGGCCCCCCACAGGATATGTTAATCCCACCCCCAGTACCCCCTCACCCTCCCTCAGAATATGTTAATCCTATCGCTCTCTCATTACCCTTTATGGTCCCTGTCACTCCCGGATGTCCTTACTTTCTTGACCTTTTCTTTTCCACAGCCCCAAAGATTACTTAGTTGTGTAAGAGATAATAAAAATGTGGTCATCTTAGCATTTCCAGGGCTTAGTGATGAGAATATGCCCCCGTTTCACATCTCGGTGCCCGTGTTCAGGTTAGAGGACGATTTGCTGGAGTTGGTCCCCTCTTTCCGCCATGAAAGGTTCCTGTGAACTCAGGTTGTCAGGCTTAGCAGCAAGTACTTTTACCTGCTAAGTTGTCTCAGTGGCACAGGATTTATTCATTTAGACAAGGCATTAGGTAGCCCAGGGTGGCTTGGAACTCCCGCTTCAGCCTCACGAGTGCTGGATGAGTGATTTCAAATAGTTCAAGGTGGAGCTTAGAATGCATCATGTGTCTGTGTGCACAACACAGATGCTGGACTCAGTCCCCACAGCAACAACAGACAGGACAAAAGGAAAACCCAGAATTGTATTTATCCAGGCATGGTGGTAATCTCAGCACTTGGGAGGCTGAGGCTGGAGGTTTAGACAAAGGCCAATCTGGGCTACAAAGTAAGAGCCTGTCTCAAAACAATAGGGGCTGGAGAGATGACTTAGTGGGTAAGAGTAGTTGAAGTTCTTCCAGAGGTCCTGAGTTCAGTTTGTTACAGGACTTCAGACCTTAGCACAACTGACTTCATGATAGAAGTATCATTCGGACCATAAAATGTCAGCACGTAGACAGCACCACCTGCCAAAACAAAACCCAATCCACCAAAGTCCATAATTCTGGGAGAGTACCTAAATGTAGTAACCTTGCTTTTTAGCTTCTGTAGCTACACTTCTAGCTAACTGTTCTTATTAACTAAAGCATGTTAACCTGGGATATAGTTTTTTGTGCTTAAAAGCTCAGCCTGAGAAAGGCTCGGGGCTACACTGGATCTAGTAGTAAAAGCTGGAGTCTGGAGAGATGGCTCTGTGGTTGAGAGCATATGCTACTTTTCCAGAGAATCTGACTTTGGGTTTCACCATCCATCTGCAGCCCTTCACAGCCACCCGTAACTCCAGCTCCAGGGGACCTAATGCCCTACTTGTGACCTCTATGTTTCATCCATCCACATACTCCACACACATTCACACATTTAAAAAGGAAATGCATTAACAATAATTTCTCAACCCCCTACCTCCCTCCTCTCTCTCTCCCTCCTCTCTCCCCTCTCTCTCTTTTTTAATTCCTACTTCTTCCTTCTTATTCTTCCTCCTCTTTCTTCTAAATGCAACTTTTATTCACTTCATGTAATAATTGTCATCTCCAAGCTCACTGTCTTCATCTGTTGACCTAGGCCTAGTCCTAGAAGCCTCCAGTACAATCTAAACTAGGCCTAGAATGTTTTCAGCTTCTGAGACGTACTACTGAATACACTCACCCTTTCTTGTTATTCCTGAACTTGGGCTGGTTCAAGTCAACTGTTCTGGCTCAAACTCCTCTCCCAGCTTACTGGGAAGCAATCATGAGACATGGTTTTCTTCTTTGGTAATGATATCATAACTATAGCATGGGCCATGTGTATTCACCACAGCTTTAGTAATATATCCACATGGTACAAGATAAAATAGTGGCCAATGTTATTCTTGATGGTCCCACTGAGTCAATAGTACCCCTATTACACAAAGAAGAAATATAAGGCCTACATGGTATTCATTTTATATCTTAATGTCTTGTTTTTTGTCTTATTGTGATAGCTTGCACTTTACATATTTAATGGCTTCTCAAAAGGACCTAAAAGTTTTTCTAGCCATATGCCTCCAAAACTAGAGTACTAACAGAGGAAATGAAGATTTTGATATTTCACAGAACCCAATAGAGAATCAAAGGATAAGTTGCCAAGAGCCAGACAGACTGTTGTCAGCAAAGAATATTTATGCTACTCTATGCTGGGTCTCACTGTCAGTTATTTCTGTAGCTAATTTTCATCTGAGATAAAATGTCCTTCAGTACTCTTTTGCTCTAGATATATCTGATATGTTTTCTGACTGTATTAAAAATATGTTTACTAAAGATCTCTATGTGAAACTTTCACTTGTCAGTGAAAATTACTAAAAAAGAGTCCTAGATAAGCAATAAACACAAATTCATTACTTATTTAAAATCTACCCTTTTATTATGTATAGATTATACATAGGAGATAATGGTTTATTATTCATAGCATGTACATAATAGCCAATTAGTTACAAGTAAAGTTTACTGGTTAACTTGGCCTAAATTTATTTTACTCATAATAAATTAAACTTAAATATTAATATGAAAAGACAAAATATATTTAATCAATATATACAAAGAGGTAATATGAATATAAAATGATAATATGGGTCTGGATCTTTTTTTGGAATAGGTAGCATGAGAATATATATTTAAATATTAATGCCTATTTTTAAGGACATGATATATACAATCATATAATTCTGGTCACAGTAGTATCTCATTGAACCCTATCACAATTCTAGTACACAACATGGTCTATAACCCCTATGGTTCTAAATTACTTTTTAAAAAACAGCTTTCTGTTTACAACTCCTTCACTGCCTAAGCTTGGATGTCCTGGAACTTGTTCTGTAAGACCCAGATTGAGTCTTATCTGAGGCTCCCATGAATGAGATGAGAGATCAGGGATCAATGCAAAAGCAAGAAGTTTATTAACCCAGTGCACTGGGGTGGCCTATATTCAGAGGAGAGGCAACCCCAACCCCTCAGTATAGTTTTTATAAACTTAGTAATGGGTGGGCTATAGCAATGGTGATAGGTATGCAAGCATTGGTGGGTTTAGTTGAATTTTTAAGTTGATTGGCTGCTGCCAACGTGGGTTGTATCACAGGACCTATACCCTACATTCCAGGGGCCAACCAGATAAGACACTTCTCCCTGGGAAGAAGTGCTACTTGGCACCTGGGTCATATTTCTTCCCCTACACTTGGGGCTGCCCAGATAAGGTTGAAGCTCTCCTTCCTGGAGAGTGCTAGATCACAAATGCCCTCAGTGAAAGAGGGGAGCTATAAGACCCTTAGTAGGAGGGGGAAGCTGTTAGGAGGGTGTGGAATTGTAAAAGCCCTTAGGGTCCCTTAGCTCTGTAGACTGACTTTGAACTCAGATCTATCTGCATGCCTGTCTCCTAAGTACTGGGATTAAAAGTGTGATCCACCAAGCCTGGATTTAAAATTTTCTTCACCTAGTATGTGCTCTAGATTGGCCTTGAATTCAGAGATATGCTTGTCCTTGCCGGGTGTGTACCGCAAAGCCTGGATCTAAATTTAGCTGGGTAGGATATTGCCCTAAGGTCCCACTTCCTTAATTTGTTATCTCCTTGAAGACAGGATTCAGTTCTGTTTCACTCCATGGCATCACTTTAATCCTCAAACCATATATTTTAATTTTTTCTTTCTCAGTTCGCCATACTTGTTCAAAATGCTCTTCATGAGACTTAACCAGAGAACCAAGTCTATGATGTGTGTTTCTTAGACTTCTTTTGTCAATGCAATTAATCTGAGTCTCCTCACCTTAGCCTCAGGCAGATTCTTCAGGCAGAGGCAAAAAGTAGCCACATTCTTCATCAAAATGCCAGAAAAACAGTCTCTAGGCAACATATTGAAATTATCTAGTGAAAACCTAGGCCAGGTCTGCACAATTCAAATCACTCCCAACAACAAAGTCTTCCATATTCCTACTAGGATAGCCCATTAAGCCACACTTAAGACAGTCCATTGCTTTCCAAATCCAAAGTCCCTAAATCCACATTCTTCCAAACAAAAGCATGACCAGGCCTATTACAACAATACCCCAGTTCCTGGTACCAGCTCTTGTCTTAGATTTCACTGCCATGAACAGACAAAGGCAAGTCTTATTTATTTATTTTTTTTTACAATTTTTTTATTGGATATTCTCTGCATTTACATTTCAGATGTTATCCCCTTTCCCTGGTGTTTTAGGAACTAAAACTAAAACACCAACCAATGAGTTTGAATGGAGAGATCCATGGCCCCAGGTACATATGTAGCAGAGGATGGCATTCTCTGGCATCAGTGGGAGGAGAGGCCTTTGGTGCAGGGAAGGCTTGTTTTCCCAGTGTAGGGGAAGGCCAGTGTGCTGAGGTGGGAGAGGGTGGTTGGGAAAGGGAGTACCTTCATGAAGGCAGGGGGAGGGGGAGGGAGGATGAGATTGGGAAAAAGGGGATAATATCTTAAATGTAAATATAGAGAATATCCAAAAAAAAAAAAAAAAAAAAAAAAAAGGTTCTCTTGTCACTTGATCTTCACGTGACTTGGGGGTGCCAGGTCCTGGAATCTCTCTATCTAGTGTTCTCTTAAAATTATATTATTTGTGTTCTAATTGAGATATTTTACACTTTTCCTGTTGACTTTCTTTTCCAATAGCTATAGAAGCCCAGCATCAAGGCATTACCTGAACAAAAGGTTCAGGGAATGTGGCCATTTTGAATTTGTAACTGAGCTGAGATGGTTGTGAGGCCCAAACTGGTCTGAAATTATTCTGTATTTGTCTAGGATATTAGTCAGAGTTCTATAGAATAATGAACTAATAAAATGATTTTTCCATTTATATAAAGTATATTGTTTAGAATGACTTCAAGTCTGTAACAGTCCAGCTAATTTAACAATAACTAGCTATGAAGGCAAATCCCAAGGATCCAGTAGTTGCTCAGTCCACAAGGCTAGATATCTCACCTTATCTTTAGAATAAGCTGGAATTCCAAAGAATCTGGCTCTAATGCCAGTGAACTAATGGGCTTGCTATCAAGGTAAGAGCAAGCAGCTGAAGAGCCAAAGTCTCCTCCTTCCATGTCATTATACACTCTTAAAGGATGAGTCATGCCCTTGATCAGAGGTGAGGCTTTTCAGCTCAAACATCTGGAATAAAGCTGTGTCTTCCCCCGTCAAGATCCAGATTAAAGGCGTGTATTCTTATCTGAAAGATCTGGATTCCATATAGATCTTCCCACCTCAAATTAAGAAAATAACCCTTTCAGGTGCGTCCCTCCATTTTTATATTTTAGTTAATTCCAGCTGTAACAGAGTTAATCAAGATAGCACCCTCAATTCCACCTCTCGTCAACTTCACATGCAATCATATCTTCTTATGTCACGGTGCATTTCCAAATTAAAAAAAAAATCCCTTTTTGGCTTTCAGCTCGGAGGAGGTAACGGTGCAACTTTCTTCGGTCATCCCGAATCCGGTTCATCTGACACCAACCGCCTCCACCATGCCGCCCAAGTTCAACCCCAACGAGATCAAAGTCATGTACTTGATTGAGATGCACTGATGGTAAGGTCGGCGCCACATCCGCCTTGGCCCCTAAGGTTGGTCCTCTGGGTCTGTCTCCAAAGAAAGGCGGTGTTGACATTGCCAAGGCTACCGGGGACTGGAAAGGCCTCAGGATTACAGTGAAACTGACCATCCAGAACAGACAGGCCCAGATTGAGGTGGTGCCCTCTGCCTCTGCCCTGACCATCAAAGCCCTTAAGGAGCCACCAAGAGACAGGAAGAAGCGGAAAAATATCAAACACAGTAGAAACATCACTTTTGATAAGATTGTCAACATTGCCCGGCAGATGCGACACCGGTTCTTGGCCAGAGAGCTTTCTGGAACTATCAAGGAGATCCTGGGGACTGCACAGTCTGTGGGCTGCACGTGGATGGCCGCCACCCTCATGACGTCATAGATGACATCAACAGTGGTGCAGTGGAGTGCCCGGCTAGTTAAGAAGTAACGAGAAAATATTTCAATAAAAGACTTATCTGATAAAAAACATGTTATGGTAAGACCTAAGTGTTATTATTCCAACAAAAAGGAAAAGCAAAATTATATATTGGACCAAGTGATAATCATACCTAAAATGATTGATCTAACCCATGTACAAGTACAGACACATAAAAATGTTATATTGCATCTTGGGAACATTATTTTTTCAGTGTCTCAACTTCAAGTGTGATAACCATCAATATTATCTTAATTTCCTGAAGTCAAGAAAAGAAATCACAACTATTTCTAGAAATACAACCTTAACAAAATATGACAGTGTCTTAGTCAGGGTTTCTATTTCTGCACAAAACATTATGACCAAGAAGCAAGTTGGGGAGGAAAGGGTTTATTCAGCTTACAATTCCACACTGCTGTTCATCACCAAAGGAAGTCAGGACTGCAACCCAAGCAGGTCAGGAAGCAGGAGCTGATGCAGAGGCCATGGAGGAATGTTACTTACTGGCTTGCTTCCCCTGGCTTGCTCAGCCTGCTTCCTTATAGAACCCAGGTCTACCAGCCCAGGGATGGCACTGCCCACAATGGGCTGGGCCCTCCCCACTTGATCACTAGTTGAGAAAATGCCTTACAGCTGGATCTCATGGAGGCATGTCCCCAACTGAGGCTCCTTTCTCTGTGATAACTCCAGCTGTCAAGTTGACACAGAACCAGCCAGCACAGACAGTAACACGTACACGACTTATAATCCTCATTTCTATAATTAGTCATGTGGCCTTTGTTTAAGTTCATAACTATCTTCCCCTACTAACCATTCTGTACGTTCCCCAGTCTTGGTAATAACCTCAGCAGATCTGGAACTTTTCCTAGAGGAGTCATTCATACCTTCATTTTTAATGAGTCTGTGCCCTTTGTCATCCTGTCTGGATAAGGTTGTTGTATGTTCTCATTGCTTTTAATCAGAAGACATAGTATTATCAAGAGATACCACAAACCACTGCGTCTCAATCTGTGGGTCACAACCCCTGTGGGATCTAAGAACTCTTTCATAAGTGTTGCCTAAGATCATCTGCATATCAAATATTTATATTAAAATCATCACGGTTGCTAGATTACAATTATAAAGTAGCGACAAAATCAATTGTATGCTTTGGGGGGTCACCATAACATAAGGAACTGTATTCAAGGTTCCCAGCATTAGGAATGTTGAGAACCACCACCAGAGCATCTGCAGTCTAGACATAAGCCTTTGTAACTCCATTTGGAGAAGCAATTATTTATTTATTTATTTAATTAGATACTCTGTATTTACATTTGAGATGTTATCCCTTAACCCCTTCCCGCTCCCATCATCCCTTCTTCTCCAGTTGCCTTCACAAAGGTGCACTCCCTCCTGATCACCTCCTTCACCCCATTGCCCTGTCATTCCCCTACACTGGGAAAACATGCCCTCCCTGGAACAAAAGCCTCTTCTCACATTGATGCCAGACACTGCTATTTTCAGCTACATATGCAACTGGATCAAAAGGTCTCTCAAAGTATGCACAAAGGTTGGTGTTTTTGTCCATGGTAGTTTTGAAAGGTTTGGTTGGTTGATAATGTTGTTCTTCCCATGAGGTTGCAAACCCTTTCAGTTAGCAACCACATTTCGGTCCCTGAGTTTAGACCAATGGTTAGCTGCAAACATGCTCAGCTGTATCTATATGAGTCTAGCATAGTTCCTGAGGAGGCATCTCTGTCTGGTTCCTGCCAGTGAGTACTTCTTGGGACCAGCTATAGTCCTTTCATTTGGTGACTGCATATGTGGTAGATCCCAAGGTGAGGCAGCTTCTGAGTGATCTTTTCTTCAATCCCTGTTCCTCTATTTGACCTTGCATTTCTTCCCATGAGAGTTTTGTTCTCTTTTCTAAGAAGGACTGAGGCATCGCCATTTTGGCCTTCCTTCTTTATGAGCTTCATAATGTCTGTGAATTGTTTCTTGGGTATTGTATATTCAGAGCTTTCTGGAACTAGTATCTGCTTATCAGTGAGTGCATATTGTGTGTTCTTTGGGACTGGGTTACCTCACTCAGGATGATAGTCTCTAGTTCCATCCATTTGTCTAGAAATTTCATAAAGACATTGTTTCAAATAGCTGAGTAGTACTCCATTGTGTAAATATACCACAATTTTTCTATCTGTTCCTCTATTGAAGGACATCTGGGTTCTTTCCAGCTTCTGGCTATTATAAATAAGGCTGCTATAAACATGGTGGAGCATGTGTTCTTGTTATATGTTGGAGCATCTTTGAGGTATATGCCTAAGAGTTGAATAGCTGGGTTTTCAGGTAGTACTATGTCCAATTTTCTGAGGAACTGCCAGACTGATTTCCAGTGTGGTTGTACCAGTTTACAACCCCACCAACAGTGGAGGAATGTTCCTCTTTTTCCGCATCCTCGCCAGCATCTGCTGTAGTTTTTTATCTTAACCATTCTGACTGGTGTGAAGTGGAATCTCAGGGTTATTTTGATTTGCATTTCCCTGATGACTAAGAATGTTAAGCATTTATTTAGGTGCTTCTCAGCCATTCCATATTCCTCAGCTGAGAATTATTTGTTTAGCTCTGTACCCATTTTTTAATAGTATTATTTGATTCCCTATAGTCTAGCTTCCTGAGTTCTTTGTATATATTGGATACTAGCCCTCTAGCAGATGTAGGATTGGTAAAGATCTTTCCCCAATCTATTGGCTGCTGTTTTGTCTTAACAGTGTCCTTAGCCTTACAAAAGCTTTTCAGTTTCATGAGGTCCGATTTGTCAATTCTTGATCTTAGAGCATAAGCAATTGGTGTTCTGTTCAGGAAAATTTCCCCTGTGCCTATGTGTTCTAAGCTCTTCCCCACTTTCTCTTCTAATAGTTTCAGTGTGCTTGGTTTTATGTGGAGGTCTTTGATCCAATTTACTTATGCTTTGTAAGAAAAGATAGGAAAGGATCCATTTGCATTTTTCTGCAAGCTGACTGCCAGTTGAAACAGCACCATTTGTTGAAGAGGCTGTCCTTTTTCCATTGAATGTTTTTTTAGCTCCTTTGTCAAAGATAAAGTGACCATAGTGTGAGGGTTCATTTCTGGGTTCTCAATTCTGTTCCATTAATCTACCTGCCTATCTCTGTACCAATATCATGCAGTGTTTTTTTTTTTTTTTTTTTTTTTTTTTTTTTGTTAAATTACAATTGCTTTGTAACATAGCTTGAGATCAGGGATGGTGATTCCCCCAGAAGTGTTTTTATTCTTGAGAATAGATTTCACTAATCTAGGTTTTTTGTTATTCCAGATGAATTTGCAAATTGCTCTTTCCAACTCTATGAAGAATTGAGTTGGAATTTTGATGGAGGTTGCATTGAATCTATAGATTGCTTTTGACAAGATGGCCATTTTTACAATGTTGATCCTTCCAATCCATGAGCATGGGAGATCTTTCTATCTTCTGAGATCTTCTTCAATTTCCTTCTTCAGAGTCTTGAAGTTCTTGTTGTACAGATCCTTCACTTGCTTGGTTAGGGTCACCCCAAGGTAGGTATTTTATAGTCTTTGTGACTATTGTGAAGGGTGTTGATTCCCTAATTTCTTTCTCAGTCTGTTTATCCATGAATAGAAGAAGGCAGTTGATTTGTTTGAGTTAATTTTTTTTAAAGATTTATTTATTTGATGTGAGTACAGTGTCACTGTCTCCAGACACACCAGAAGAGAGCATTGGATTACATTACAGATGGTTGTGAGCCACCATGTGGTTCCTGGGACTTGAACTCAGGATCTCTGGAAGAGCAGTCAGTGCTCTTAACCCTGAGCCATCTCTCCAGCCTTTGAGTTAATTTTTTAACTAGCCATTTTGATGAAGTTGTTTATTAGTTGTAAAAGTTCTATGGTGGAATTTTTGGGGTCACTTAAGTATATCATACTTAAGTATATCATTTGCAAATAATGATATTTTGACATCTTCCTTTCCAATGTGAATCCCTTTGATTTCTTTTTGTTGTTTAATTGCTCTGCTCAGGCCTTGAATAGGTAGGGGGACAGTGGGCAGCCATGTCTAGTCCCTGATTTTGATGGGATTGCTTCAAGTTTCTCTCCATTTAGTTTGATGTTGGCTACTGGTTTGCTGTATATTGCTTTTACTATGTTAAGGTATAGGTTTTGGATTTCTGATCTTTCCAAGACTTTTATCATGAAAAGGTATTGAATTTTGTTGAATGCTTTCTCAGCATCTAGTGAGAGGATCATGTTTTTTTTTTTTTTTTTTTTTTTTTTTTTTTTTTTTTTTCCATTGAGTTTGTTTATATGGTGGATTACGTTGGTAGATTTCCATATGTTGAACCATCCCTGCATCTCTGGGATAAAGCCCACTTGGTCATGGTAGATAATTGTTCTTGGACTTGGTTTGCAAGAATTTTATTGAGTATTTTTGCATCGATGTTCATAAGAGAAATTTGTGTGAAGTTCTTTGTAGTGTCTTTGTATGGCTTGGGTATAAGTGTAATTGTGGCTTTGAAGAATGAGTTGGGTAGTGTTTCTTTTGTTTTTATTTTGTGGAATAGTTTGGAGAGTATAGGTATTAGGTCTTAAATAAAAGTCTGATAGAATTCTCCACTAAACCCACCTGGTCCTGAACTTTTTTGGTTGGGAGGCTTTGATGACTACTATTTCTTTAGGTGTTATGGGACTGTTTACACGGTTTATCTGATCCTCATTTAACTTTGGTATCTGTCTAGAAATTTATTGATTTCCTCCAGATTTTCCAGTTTTGTTTAGTATAGGCTTTTGTAGTAGAATATACTGATTTCTTGAATTTCCTTAGTTTCTGTTGTTATGTCTCCTCTTTCATTTCTGATTTTGTTAATTTGGATTCTCTCTCTTTGCCCTCTAGTTAGTCTGGTTAAAGGTTTATCGATCTTGTTGATTTTTTCAAAAACAAAACAAAACAAAACAAAAAATAAGCTCTTGGTCTTATTGATTCTTTGTATAGTTCTTTTTTGTCTCTATTTGGTTGATTTCTGCTCTGATTATTTCCTGCTATCTACTCCTCTTGCGTGTATCTGCTTCTTTTTGTTATAGAGCTTTCAGCTGTGCTGTCAAGCTGCTAGCATATGCTCTCTCCAGTTTCTTTTTGGAGGCACTCAGAGTTATGAGTTTTCCTCTTAGTACTGCTTTCATTGCATCCCATAGGTTTGAGTATGCTGTGCTTTCATTTTCATTAAATTCTAAAAAATCCTTAATTTTTTCATTATTTCTTCCTTGACTGCGTTATCATTGAGTAGAACATTGTTCAGTTTCCACGTGTATGTGAGCTTTTTGTTGTCTTTGTTGTTATTAAAGACCAGCCTTAGTCCATGGTGATCTGATAGGATGCATGGGAGTATTTCAATCTTCTTGTATCTGTTGAGGCCTGTTTTGTAAGACTGACTATATGGTCAGTTTTGGAGAAGGTATGATGTGCTGAGAAGAAAGTATATTCTTGGGCTGGAGTGATGGCTCAGCGGTTAGGAGCACTCACTGTTCTTCCAGAGGTCCTGAGTTCAAATCCCAGCAACCACATGATGGCTCACCACCATCTGTAATGAGATCTGATGCCCTCTTCTGGTGTGTCTGAAGACAGCTATAGTGTACTTATATATAATAAATAAATAAATCTTAAAAAAAGAAAGTATATTATTTTGTTTTAGAATGAAATGTCCTGTATATGTATGTTAATTCCAGTTGGTTCATAACCTCTGCTAGTTTCACTGTGTCTCTGTTCAGTTTTTGCCTCCATGATCTGTCCATTGATGAGAGTGCGGTATTGAGGTCTCCTAGTATTATTGTGCATGGTATAATATATGCTTTGAGCTTTAATAGGATTTCCTTTATAAATGTGGGTGCCCTTGTATTTGGAGCATATATGTTCAAAATTGAAAGTTCATCTTGATAGATTTTTTTTCCTGTGATGAGTAAAAAGTGTCCTTCCTTATCTTTTTTGATAACTTTTGGTTGAAGATCTATTTTATGTGATATTAGAATAGCTACTTCAGGGTTGGAGAGATGGCTCAGTGGTTAAGAGCACTGATTGCTCTTCCAGAGGTCCTGAGTTCAAATCCCAGCAACCACATGGTGGCTCACAACCATCTCTGAAGACAGCTACAGTGTGCTCATATAAATAAAATAAATAAAAAAAATTAAAAAAAAAAAAAGAATAGCTACTTCAGCTTTTTTCCTGGGACCATTTGCTTTGAAGGTTCCCCCCCCCCAATCTTTTACTCTGAGGTAGTGTTTGTCTTTGTCTCTGAGATGAGTTTCCTGTACACAGCAAAATGCTGGATCCTGTTTACGTATCCAGTCTGATAGTCTATGTATTTTTATTGGGGAATTGAGTTCATTGATGTTAAGAGAAATTATGGAATAGTGATTGTTGTTTCCTGTTATTTTTGTTGTTAGAGGTAGACTTATGTTTGTGTGCTTTTCTTCTTTTGGTTTCCTTGCATGATTATTATTTTGCTTTTCCTTGGTTGTAGTTTTCTTCCTTGTGTTGGATTTTTCCATCTATCAGCCTTTGTAGAGCTGGATTTGTGGATAGATATTGTGTAACTTTGGTTTTGTCCTGGAATATCTTGGTTTCTCCATCAATAGTGATTGGGAGTTTTTCTGGATATAGTAACCTGGGCTGGTATTTGTGTTCTCTTAGGGTCTGTATGACGTCTGCCCAGGATCTTCTAGCTTTCATAGTCTCTGTTGAGAAGTCTGGTGTAATTCTGATTGGTCTGCCTTTATATGTTACTTGGCTTTTTTCCCTTATAGCTTTCAGGATTCTTTCTTTGTTTCAAATATTTGTTCGGTGTTTTGACTATTATGTGTCAGGAGGAGTTTCTTTTCTGATCCAATCTATTTGGAGTTCTGTAGGCTTCCTGTATGTTCATGGTCATCTCGTTCTTCAGGGCAGGGAAGTTTTCTTCTATGATTTTGTTGAAGATATTTACTGTGCCTTTTAGTTGATATTCTTCGCCCTTTTTTACACCTATTGTTCTTAGGTTTGGTCTCATTGTGTCCTGGATCTCCTGGACATTTTGGGTTAGGAGCATTTTGGTTTTTGCATCTTCTCTGACTGTTTTGTCTATTTTTTTCTATGTTGTCTTCAGCCCCTGAGATCCTCTCTTCCATTTCTTGTAGTCTGTTGGTGGTGCTTGCATCTCTGACTCCTGATTTCTTTTTTAGGTTTTCTGTCTCCAGAGTTGTCTCTTTTTGTGTTTTCTTTATTGTTCCTATTTCCATTTTCAATTCCTTCATCTGTTTGGTTGTGTTTTCCCTTTAGTTCTTTGAGTGATTTTTCCTGGTTCTCCTATAATTGTTTAAGGAAGTCATTCACATGCTTCTAAAAGATCTCCATTATCATCATAAAGTATGATTTCAAGTCTTAGTCTTGTTTTTCTGGTGTGTTTGGCAATCCATTACTTGCTGTGGTGGGTGAGCTGGGTTTTGATATTGCCATGTTGTCTTGGTTTCTATTGCTTAGGTCCTTTTGCTTTTCTCTTTTCATCCTGTTGTCTGTGATCATAGGTGATCTTGTTGTCTCTGACTGGAGCCTGTCTCTCCTGTGGATCTGAGGGCCCATAGGGTCAGGAATGGAATTGCTTCTCGGTGTTTGTCTTTTGAGGGTAGGTGGTGAGTTCTGATTGCAGTGGCTCCGTTCTCTTTCTGTGGGCTCAGGTGGGAGAGCCCTTGCAAGGCTTCTCTGAGGGCTCAGCCCTCTGCAGGCAGGTCCTGAGTCTTGATGGCGGTCACCCTGCCCACTTGCTGGGCCAGAAAGCCTGTTATTTGTTTCTTATTCTGTTGGTTTAAGGGCCTTAGATACTCAAATTGTCCATTGGGAAGACTTAAGGTTTGCTGTAGTTCCTGGAAGGAGAGCTCATCTTTAGTTATTTAGTCAATAACTAAAATTGCAGGCCAACAGAATTTAAGACCATAGGAAAAGGAATCATTTATTTTCTAGTGTGCAATTGAGGGTAATAGCCATGTTGGAAGTCTTCTTTCTCTTTGGGTGGTTGTTAGTTACCAAACAGTGAGGACAAAGGAGCAGCCACGGCAATCTAACTTGAGAAGGCTGTGAGTATTACAGAACAATATACTGAGACTTACACAGTGAGACAATTCTACTTTGTTTTTTATTGTTTCAGAAATAAGGTATATGAGGGCTTTTAGGGATACAGGTGGAAAGACTAGTTGGTCATAATAGTATACATAATTATCATGTGGGCAGGGAATCCAGAATGAGAACTGTGTGCTGATTTTAAGCAGCTCTGCACAAGGACATTCTTTACATAAGGACAGTTACCTGTGTTCAGAGGCATTGTCCAGACAAAATCAGGCAGAAAAATGGAGGCCATGTTGATAAGGGGAGTCCTCCATTTTGAGCTGCATTCTACTCAGACTTGGTGGGGATGAGGGTGGGGGAGGCTCTGGTCTTCAAACAGGTTTTCCAAAACCTTGATTTCTGAAACATTGGATTTTGGAAAAAAACATACCAAATACTGATGCCGATTGAAAATAAATACAGACTAGGACCCTGCCCAGTTCTCCAGGTGGCTGTCCCAAAATTGTCCATGTAAAAGTGTCCTTTAACAGTCATTCTATTTTTATTTATCTTTTTTATGTATTTACATTTATCCCCTCTTCCTAGTTCCCCCTATCATATCACCCTCCTGCTTCTATGAGAATGCCCTCTCCCACGTCAACACCATGGCATTCCTCTACACTGAGGAAAGGAGCCTTCATAGGACAAAGGGTTCTCCTCCTATTGATACCAGATAATGCCATCCTCTGCTCCACATGCGGCTAGAGCCATGGGTCCCGCCCCCCCCCCATGCACACTCTTTGGTTAGTGGTTTGGTTCCTGGGAGCTCTTGGGGGTCTGTTTAGTTGATATTGTTGTTTTTTTCTATAACGTTGCAAACCTCTTCAGCTCTTTTCAGTCCTTTCTCTAACTCTTCTTTTGGAGTCCCCATGCTCAGTCTGATAGCTATAAGCATCTTGTATCAGCAAGGCTTTGGCAGAGTCTCCCTGGAGACATCTATATCAGGCATCTTTCAGCAAGCACTTATTGGTATCAGCAATAGTTACTGAGTTTGGTGGCTGCATATGGGATGGATCCACAAGTGGGACAGTCTCTGGATGGCTTTTTTTCCCCAGTCTCTGCTCTACTGTTTGTCTCTGTATTTCCTCCCATGAGGGACTGTAAAATAAAAATTCTCTCAACAAGAGACCCATCGCATGGGCCAAGAACCAAGATTTGACATTATTGAGGTCTGTTATGCCCACACAAGGGTCTTCTATAATTATCCATTTGAGGCTCCACCCTACACCTGACTGAAACAGATGCAGACAACCAGAGTGAAATTATGATGAACTTTTCTGACACTTATTGAAGAGTTGGGGAACGATTGAAGGACATGAGGGGATGGAAACTCCACAAAAAGACCAACAGAGTCAACTCAGCTTAACCATTGGGGATTCTCAGAGACTGAGCCACCAACCAAGGAGCACACAGAGGATGGACTGAGGACCCTGGCATATATGTAGCAGATAAGCAGCTTGGTGTTCATGTGGGTCCTCCAAGACCTGGACTAGGGGTTGTTCCTTAACCTCTTGCCTATCTTTGGAGTCTGATCACTTAATTGGCCTGCCATGTTGTGCCTTTGTGGGTGTGATTTTACTTAATCAAGCATAAACTTATAGGACTGTGGTGTGTGACTACCTCAGGGTCACACAACCTCTCAAAGGAAAAAGAGGAGATTGGGGAAAGGGATACTATGAGGGAGAGGAGCTAGAGTGGGGACAGTCATCAGAATGGTAATGAATATAGAAACTACTGGAAAAAAAGAAAGAAAACAGAAAAATTTTGTGTCTACACACACATTTTCTGATTCCAATAAGGAATCAGGAAACGCTCTTCCTTGAACATCTACCATAAGTTACCCAAGGTAAGCCACACAGGACAAACAAATGTTCAAAGACATGATCCTCTCTAGAAGCTATTTATTTCAATAAGCTGTATTTTAACCTAGGTTACTATAGGCTCATATTCATGGATGATTTTTTGTTTTATCTTTGGTGTAGGTAAACTCCATATATTGGAGAAATGGTAGGAGTAATTCTTGGAGGGTAGACTGGGAGGAGTAAAAATTGAACTGTATAAAAATAAAAATAACTATTAAAAATGAGACTGAAAGATCTCCCATGTTCCAGAATATACAGAATTGACATAATAAAATGACAATATCCTTAAAGCAATCATCAGATTTAATAAAATCCCCTAAGAATTCCAACTCCAATTGTTTTCACACCTTAAAAGGAAAATATTCAATTTCATAGGGAAAAAAATTTCCAAGGTACCTGAAACAATCCTGGACAATAAAAGTATTCCTGGAAACTGGACCATCTTTTATTTTAGGCTTTCTTGCATATATCAATGGTTCTTCAACAAACACTGCTGTTCAGATTGGATGACTACATGTCAGAAGGATGCAAACAGATCCATGTGTATGATATTGAACTAATCTCAAGTCTATGTGGTTCCAGAAACACAACACAAAACCAGATACACCAACAAGACAGAAAAAAGAAATTGGCAAACAACCCTGAACTCAAAGGCACAGGGGACTATTTTCTGAATAGTACACCAAGAGTGCAGGCACTAAGAAGACCAATAACCTAGTTCTCCTATTCTGGTCTTAAGGTAGAAGCCATGCAAATCCTTCTCCTATGAGAAGAATGGAAATTTGGTTATGTGACTCAATGGGTAAATGAGCAATACAGCCATATAATTTTAGAAAATAGTTGAATTAAGATGACAGCAAGGTCATTGACCTAGAGAGCAAACTTCTGGGATCAAGTTATATTGGCCAGCCAAACATAGGAGAGTTCTTCTCAGATTCCTTTTTCTAAAAGCCTGCATGTTGAGTTCTTCTGGAATGAATTTCCCTTCCAATGTTAAATCACTCCACAAACATAAGAGTTTAATTAAAACAATCACTTTAAGGATAACATGCATTCAGCTCTGGTTAACAGTAAAAAAAATACTCAGCCTAGAAGAGAAGTCACTTTCTACATATGCAATTAACCTTAAGTCTCTGGTAGGTACAGGCCTTAGGGTATACTTCACATAATTTAAACTAGCACAAGAGACAAGCAGCCTACACACTAAGTCAGACAGATATTACAAAGGAAATCTATGAAGATTTCTCACTTCTGGGAAGGCTTTACCAAATTGAATTCATATGTAAGGTTTGTCTCCAGTATGTGTTCTTTTATGTGTTTTGAGGTAACTGGGTCTTGCAAAGGTGTTACCATGCTGATTACATTCATAAGGTTTCCCTCCAGTGTGTGTTCTTTTATATGTTTGGAGGATACTGGGTCTTGCAAAGGCTTTACCACACTAATTACATTCATAAGGTTTCTCTCCAGTATGTGTTATTTTATGTGTTTGGAGGTAACTGGATCTTCAAAGGCTTTACACAATGATTACATTCATAAGGTTTCTCTCTGCTATGGGTTGTTTTATGTCTCTGGAGACTTACCCCCACTGAAAGACTTTACCAATCTGATTACATACATAACATTTCTCTCCAGTATGTGTTCTTTTATGTATTTGGAGGTAAGTTGGTCTTGCAAAGGCTTAACCACACTGATTACAATCATAAGGTTTCTTTCCAGTATGTGTTCTTTTATGTCTTTGGAGACTTCCCCCCTCTGAAAAGGCTTTAACACACAGATTACATACATATGGCTTCTCTCCAGTATGTGTTCTTTTATGTGCTTGGAGGATACTAGTTCTTTCAGAGGCTTTAACACACTGATTACATACATAAGGCTTTTCATCGGTATGAGTTCAATAGAATAACGACCTAATACAATGTTTTCCTGTATATGTCAAGGGTATTGTTTACAATGACTCAGAGGCTTTGGTGGTCCAGCAAATTCAACAATAACTAGATATGAAGGCAAAATCCAAGCATACAGTAGTTGTTCAGTCCACAGGGCTGGATGTCTGAGCTCATCTTTACAATATGCTGGAATTTCAGAAAAGGTGGTTCTAATGCCAGTGAAGGAATGGACTTTCTACCAAGTGAGAGCAAGCAGCTAAAGAGCAAAAGCCTCCTCTTTCCCTGGCATTACATATTCTCAAAGTGCAAGTCATGGCCCAGATCATTGGTGAAGCTTTTCAGCTGAAACATCTGGATTCCCGCTGTGTCTTCCCCATCAACATCAACTAAAGGGATGTATTTCTATTTCAAAGATCTGGATTCCATATAGATCTTCCCACTTCAAATTAAGAAAAAACCCTTTCAGGTATGTCCCTCCATTTTGGGGTTTTAATTACTTCCAGATGTAATGAAGTTAACAATCAAGATAGCAATATCAACTTCACCCCATGTCAACTTCACACATTCATATCTTCTTATATCATCCTTAATTTTTCAATGAGAAAGGGCATGTCATTATAATGCCTAAATGTTCCTTTTTCAGCAGAAAGAAAAATCATTATATGTTGTACTAACTGATGATTGTGCCTGAAATGATTACACTACCCCTTGTACAAATACAGACACATAAAAATGTTATAATGCTTCCTGGGAACACTTTTTAGTTCTCAAATCCAAGTATTATAACGATTGATATTCTCTTTATTGATTGACCAATAGTATTGCAGTAGTATTATCAAGAGATACCACAAACCACAAGTTCTTAACTTTTGGGTCACAATCCCTGTGGGATCTAAGAATACTTTCACAAGTGTTGCCTAAGATCATCTCCATATCAATTATTTTTTTTTACAATTCATCACAGTTGCAATATTACAATTAGGAAGTAGCGACAAATTAATTTTATGCTTAAGGGGGTTTCCAAAGTGACTCAAGGATCCCAGCATTAGGAAGATTAAGAACCACAACAAAAGCATCTGCAGTCTAGGCTGAAAAATTTGTAACTCCAATGTAGAAGCAATTCATTTTTTTTTTTTTATTGCATGCAATCAGCCTTTCAAACACTGTTTTTCCTTTCTTATCCTGTTGTATTAAGGGCCTTAGATGCTCCATTTATCCACAGAGAACACTATAGGTTTGTTTAACTTACTGGAGGAGAGCTCACCACTACAGAACTAAAACTTTCTGGTCAACAGAACTTAAGATCGCTGGAAAAACAAGGATTTATTTTTTACTAGTAGGCCACTAAGCTTAGCTTTGGTGTGGGTCACTTTCTCCTTAGGTGGTTGTTAGCCTGCAGACAGTGAGGACAGAGGGAGCAGCCATGGCAATCTGGCTTGAGGTGGCTGTATTACAGATTAATCTCCTGAAAACAACATAGTGTCTGAATTTGTTCGGGGACTTGTCCAGACAAAGTCAGGCAGAGAATAGGAAATCCTGTTGATAAATGGAGTCCTCCATTTTGAGTTTTATTCCATTCAGACTTAGGGGACTCTAACCTTCATATACATTTTCCAAAACCTTGATTTTTGGAAATATGGATCTTGACTATGAGAGAAACCATACCAAATAATGGATGCTAATTCAAAATATAGACACACTAGGCCCCTGCCCAGCTTCCAAATGGCTGTCCCGTAACTGGCTGTGTAAAAGTGTCTTCTAAAATTCATTATATTTTTCTATTATTTCAGTCCCTTTAGGTAACAAGGAACATGGTAATTAATAACAATGGAATCTCTAGTAATTGTCCCACTTTCTCACTTGTCAGCTGTGAAATGATTTCCTTGCTCAGAAGGAAGGAATGGTATGGAATGCTACTGTGGTGAATGAGGAACTCAGAATGTCTTTGGAGAGTGGTTTTTTTTTTTTTTGTTTTAAGATTTATTTATTTATTATATACAAGTGCACTGTGGCTGTCATCAGGCATGCCAGAAGAGGGCATCAGATCCCATTACAGATGGTTGTGAGCCACCATGTGGTTGCTGGGATTTGAACACAGGACCTCTGGAAGAGCAGTCAATGCTCTCAACCACTGAGCCATCTTGGAGAGTGGTTTTGGCAGAATAAATATGCACATGAAGTCAATATCATAAGCAGAATACATATCTCATCAGGAATTAGAAACTCTGTCCTCTGTCATCAGAAAAAAGAAACTTTGTACAGAAGAAATGATCCAATGCAGTCAACATACCACAAGTCACTGGCTGATCAAACCAGGATGTACTTCCATATCTAGGGCTCAGTGTTGGTCTCTTATATGTAAAGATCTGGCTGGCACTCAGCATCAGATGTGGCCATGTGAAGCTTGGTGAGTGGAGGTCTCTACTGCTGTATCCATGCTAAATCCTGTTGCTCCAACATAGACACTATGTTCATGGGCCCATTGCAAACTGACAATGTACATGGGGACAAGGCTGACTTCCCATTGAATGGATCATTGTAACAACTTGATTAGTGAATTTAACTCATCTGAACTTACCTTTGATGAGCATTTATATTGGTATTAAATATCTTTACATCCTTGGACCATTGTGAGAGATCTTCCTAGTATGTCTTTCTCAACAATTGTTATTCTGTTTCAAAGTCTTTGAAAGTCAATCCATTCCATTTTATGGCCAATGATTCAGTGAATAATCACACATTGCCAAACAAATGTATGATCCTTACTACAGCATGAAGCTCTGAACTGTGGTGATTTCCCTTTACTGGTGTCTTTCATGGTTGTGTCAGAAACATGTTTTCATGATGCAGTTTTCACTTCAGGGTGATGCCTGCATAACAAGCAGTAACCTGTTTTGTATTGCTTGCAGGCAACCTCCATATATTTCGGGAATAGGAGGAGGAATTCCTCCATATAAAAAATCTTATTCGTAGAGTTTTAACTGTGGATAGCAACTGCATATCTTACTTGAAGCCTTTTCTTTCTGCTGGAGGTGACTGCCACATGTTCCCTCTTCTCACTGTAGGACACTAATGTATGCACCCTGTTGAGTACTGATGGTTTCTTACCTCCCAGGTCTCTTGTACATTATGGAGGGTCCTCCCAACATTCTACCTCCCAAGGACACCTGTTTCCATTCTTTCTGCTGGCACTCAGGGCTTGCATGCTCTTTCCCCAACCAATACCAGATCATGTTCCCTTCCTTCTCATTTCCTTTATCTCCCAGGTCCCTCCGTCCCTTTACCCTTGTGGTTTCATTCTTCTTCATCCCAACTGGAACCGAGGCATCTTCACCTGGGTCCTTTACCTTGTTGACCTATGTGAGTTCTGTGGATTGTATCTTGGTTATTCTGTACTTTTTTTTGGGATAATATTCACACATTAGTGAGTACATACCATGCAATCCTTTTTGGTCTGAGGTACCTCACTCAGGATGATAGTTTATAATTCCATCCATTTCCCTGAAAAATGCAGGATCGCCTCACTTTTAATGGTTGGGTAGTATTCTATTATATACATGACAGTCGATACAACACAGATGTCCCATGACAGAAGAAAAGCTACAAAAAAACATGGTTCAAGGCAACACTTATGCACGCAAACATTTAATGGGGATGACTCACAGTTTCAGAGGTTCAGTCCATTTTGATCAGAGTAGGAAATATAGCAGGCTTGCATAAAATGCTGGAGAAAAACATGAGAGTTCTGCACCTTTATCTAAAAGCATCCAGGAAGAAGCTATCTCTTAAACAGCAAAGGTTAGAACACACAGCTAAGTTCCCTTTGGCTTCTGTCTTATATGTAATCTTTTATGTATGTGTACATGACTGTGACTTGCACATGCTTTAAAAACTGATTACATTCATGAAGTTTTTCTCTTATATTTGTTTTTTATTTGAGTGGAGACAATGATGGTTTAAAATGTCTTACCACATTGATTACATTCAATATCGTGTTAGTTAGGGTTTTATTACTCTAAACAGACACCATGACCAAAGCAAGTCTTATAAATAAATAGTTATTTGAGGCTGGCTTACAGGTTCAGAGGTTCAGTCCAGTATCAAGGCAGAAGCATGAAAACATGCAGGTAGGCATGGTGCAGAAGGAGCTGAGAGTTATACATCTTCATCCAAAGAAAGCCAAGAACAAAATAAGCATCCTCAGGCAGCTAGGAGGAGTGTCTCCAAGCCCATCCCCAAAGTGACACACTTCCTCCCATAAGGCAACACCTTCTACTAGTGCCACTCCTTGGGCCAACTATATGCAAACCATCACAATGATGTTCCTGTCTAGTATGGAATCTATTAAGTTTGGAGACTAGTGGGACATGCAAAGGCTTTAGCTAATGGGTTACATTCATAAGGTTTTCCCCCAAAATGAGTTCATTTATGATTTTGGAGATAAAAGATTTGTGAAAAATCCTGTACCAAATTGCCTTATTTCAGATGATTTCACTTCAGTATGTGTTCTTTTATGTATCTGAAGTAGACTGGGGCTTGAAAAGGCTTTACCACATTGAATATATTCATAAGGTTTATAACCAGTATGAGTTCGTTCATGACATTTGAGATGACTAGATTTTGTAAAGGCTTTATCACACTGATTACATATATAAGGTTTCTCTCCAGTATGTGTTCTTTTATGTATTTTGAGGTGACTGGGTGTTGCAAAGGCTTTACCACACTGATTACATATATAAGGTTTCTCTCCAGTATGTGTTCTTTTATGTTTTTGGAGGAAACTGGGTATTGCAAAGGCTTTACTACACTGATTACATACAAAAGGTTTATCTCCAGTATGGGTTGTTTTATGATATTGAAGATTACGATGACGTGTAAAGGCTTTCCCACATTGATTACACTCATAAGGTTTCTCTCCAGTATGTGTTCTTTTATGTTTTTGGAGATAACTGGGTATTGCAAAGGCTTTACCACACTGATTACATTCATAAGGTTTCTCTCTGGTATGGGTTGTTTTATGATATTTGAGATGTTGCTGACATGAAAAGGCTTTACCACATTGATTACATTCATAAGGTTTCTCTCCAGTATGTGTTCTTTTATGTATTTCAAGGTAACTGGATCTTGCAAAGGCTTTATCACACTGATTACATTCATAAGGTTTCTCTCCAGTATGTGTTCTTTTATGTATTTCAACATAACTGGGTCTTGCAAAGGCTTTACCACACTGATTACATCCATAAGGTTTCTCTCCAGTATGTGTTCTTTTATGTGTTTGGAGACTTCCCCTCTCTGAATAGGCTTTACCACACTGATTACATACATAAGGTTTCTCTCCAGTATGCATTTTTTTATGTGTTTTGAGGATACTGGGTCTTGTAAAGGCTTTACCACACTGATTACATTCATAAGGTTTCTCTCCAGTATGTGTTCTTTTATGTCTTTGGAGCATACTGGGTCTTGTAAAGGCTTTACCACACTGATTACATTCATAGGGTTTCTTTCCAGTATGTGTTCTTTTATGTTTTCGTACATTGCAGAGTCTTTCAAAGGCTTTATGACATTGATTCCATTCATAAAGTTTCTCTCCAATATGTGTTGGTTTATAATGTTGGAGTTGAAGGCTTGTTGCCAAAGTTTTATAATACTGATTACATTCATTCTGTTTCTCTCCACTGTGACTCATTATATACCTGCAAAGATAATTGACACATGTGAAAGCTTTACTACAATCATTTATTTCATAAAACTCTTATCAATAGAAATTTATTTTACATGTTTCTCTAATGGTAAACAACCAGATTTTAACGTTTTAACACTTTTTATGTTCATGGTGATCTCCCTCAATATGGGTTATTTTGCCTCTTTGAATATAAGTGTGATGCAAAGGGTGTTAATTACCTGGTTCACATACTTAACATTTCTTTTTTAGGTGTGGTTTCCATATAATGTATTGTACATAAAGAAAAATAAAGAACTTTGGCCTTTAAAGAACTTATTGCACTAATAATTTTTACTGTACTTTAGGTCATACCATATTAACACTGTGAAGGACAAACAGAGGAGTTTCCAAATTTCTAGTTTCCATAGAAATTTTCTGCAGTGTGACCTCAGGGATATTCCCAGTAAAGTCGGAAAATCAAATAATTGCTAATTTCTATAATATTGAGAAAATCTACCCAAAACAGAATACTATATATCATCTAATTTTTCTGGAACAGAAAGAGGCACTTTGCTTCTTTGAATATCTCTATGCACACATGACTTTCATATATTGTGACACTTGATATACTCTCAAAAAAATGACAAATTAAAGGGTTTCAATTGAAGACACCACATTTGTATGTTCTTCCTCCTAGTTCTGAGGGACATGGATTTGGGCTGCTCCACAACAACATCCTTTTTGTCATTTCAAGATTGTATTTATTTTATGAGAAAAATGTAGCTATCTTCATGCGTGTAATAGGATATCAAATCATATTACAACTTGTTTAGAGACAACAAGTGGTTGCTAAGAATGGAACCTAGAACCTCTGGAAGAGCAGGTAGTGCCTTTTTTTATTAGATATTCCCTGCATTTACATTTCAGCTGCTGTCCCCTTCCAGTAATCCCATCTCCTTAACCTCCCATTGCCTCCT
Source organism: Micromys minutus (assembly GCF_963924665.1). Taxonomy (NCBI): domain Eukaryota; kingdom Metazoa; phylum Chordata; class Mammalia; order Rodentia; family Muridae; genus Micromys; species Micromys minutus. The sequence goes on from NC_137980.1 coordinate 21,739,145, forward strand.
TAAAGATGCTCCCTCCCCCAACAACCTCTCCCACCTGAGCTAGCACATGAGCATTCACCTATACTGGGAAAAAGAGCCTTTACTGCATCAAAGGCCTCTCCTTCCACTGATGCCAGAGAATGATATCCTCTACTGCATATGTACTTGGGAACATGGGTTTTTCTCTGTGAACTTATTGGTTGGTGTTTTAGTCCCTGGGAGCCGATGAAGTTTTGGTTAGTTGGTAATTTTATCCTTCCCATGGGGATAAACTCTCAACTCCTTCAGTCCCTTTTCTGGATCCAGCAGTCAGTGCTCTTAACAGCTAAGGCATCTCTCCACCCTCCCACAACATTCTTGACTCTCAATGAACTTACCAACATTACTTAAAGAATATGACTCCCACCATATTGACAATGAACTATTTGCTTATTAGATGGTTTTGAAATTATGTCTATCACGCTTCAAGGTGCAATATCTAAGCATTAAGAGATTGTACATATTTTAAGTTTCACAGGGCAGATCTCATGGAGCTACAAATCAAATAAAGATATCTCTTAAGGCACTGTTTCCTTGTCTTTTTTCTTAGGGGAATACCTTGCAAACATAAATCACTGACATCGAAATACATGGTTTTGTGAGAATATTATAATCATAGGTACACTTAAAGGACTGATAATTATACTTTTGCTTTTCTTTAGAGATTCCAAGATATTAAAATATTCTCATAGACATGCTTGTATCAGCTTATACATGCAGATTACCTTCCATGTTCTGTAGAATTTTGACAATGTTCTTCATTGTGATAGTCTTCCCAATTGTAGCCTGAAACACGAAAAAATGAATGATATCGTATTATAATTTAGGCAAAATCCATGCTACTGTGTGTTTTCAAACACTATAAATATTGCTGTACAATTTCACAGAACCTGTTTTATTCAGAACAATCTAACTCACTCTCCATTGTAATAACATATGATCATCAATAACCCAAATACATTTAACCTATCACCTTGAAAAAGAAAATAGAAATCACAGTCTTACCTATAACACTGAGGTTCTGGTATGTCTCTAACATCACATCTTTGTAGAGACACTTCTGAGAAGGATCTAGCAAAATCCACTCTTCCCGAGTGAAGTTCACATGCACATCATCAGGAGTCACTGCATCCTAAAATATCCCATACATGATTATACCACAAAGCATGTTACTGACATCACTGTAAATATATGTCTCCCAGACAATATATTCGTATAATCCAGATACACCATCCACTTATTTCCTGACACAAAGTCATAATCTGATCACCACATTATCATAGAAGAAAATTTAATTATAAGGTTCACCTGTGTCACTACTGACTCCTTTGATTGGATATAGCCTTGCAATAGAAGTGTCAATTGAGTGGGAGATACAGGGGAAACAGATCAACAATACTGAGCACATGTAGATTTATGTTAAGGTTCTACATGATTTCACATGAGAGAGATGGTCAGAGAGAGGTCTAGGAAGGCAGAAGAGGAGGAGACAAGGAGATTGCTGGAGGGATGGAGATGTAGGCAGATATGTATGTTTCCCTTGGTGCATCTCTAACTTGATGACGCTATTATTATTTCTAAGGGTTCCTATGAGTCTTTTTATGTCTTATAGAAGGACAGTTTGGATCTTTGTCCATTGGATGTAAGTTTTTTGTGTAGAGGGTTTGTGGATTGAAAATTTGATAAATCAACCTGCTTCTTAAGATACTATGATTTGGAGACATGTTCATATCCATATGGGACAGAAAACCCAGGGCAGGCAGAGTGAACCACCTGAGAAAAAAAGCTTGTAAAGAGGGAAGTTTAGGACTGTGTGACATAGTCATTGTTCTCAGCTCCACACTAGTGTGGTATGGGATGAGTGTGACCTCGGGGGCCGAGTAAAGGATGACCCATCTGTTTAATATTTACTACAACAAGCACACATCTAAGATATTGTATGAACAATTACTAACAAAAATTGATAGGCAAACTGGTGTATTTGTTCATGTGTTTAATATCTGAGACACAGGCAGGTATATAACATAGAGCTGGATGACAGCTTGGTCTATGTAACTAATTCTTGGACAGCAACAATTACATATTATGACTCCCACTCCCCTGCAAAAATCAACAAAGAAAACAAAAATGAAGAGAAAACTCAGGTCTTTATTGAAGTTGCTACAAAGAAGAAAACATTCACGCCAGTTTAGTATTCATATAGTAGAAACCTGAAATGGACCAGTTCAATCTGCCACATTTATACAATTTTACTAACAGGGAATGCATGTATAAAGAATTACAAATGGACAGATAAAAATAGTTGCAACATAAATAAGCTACATAGGTCACAGATCACATGAAACTCAAAAGAAAGGAGTCTAAAGTGCAGTTGTTTTAAACTTTCTTAGAAAAAGGAACAAAAATAATCACAGGAGTAAAGAGGAAGACAAAGTTTGAAGCAAAGACTAAAGCAAAGGTTATCCAGAGACAGTTCTACATAGAGATCCAGCCCATATATGGCCATTAAACCCAGACAATATTGCTGAGGCCAAGAAGCACAAATCGAAAGATATGATACAGGTGTCTCCTGAGAGGCTCTGCTAGATCATGATAAATACAGCGGCAGATGGCAGATGCTCATAGCCAACCACTGAACTGAGAACAGGGTCTCCAACTGAGGAGTTATAAAAGGAGTGAAGGAGCTGAAGGGTTTTGAAGAACAAAACCTCCCTATGAAAAACAAAACAAACTGCCTGAAGCTCCCAGGAATAAAACCATTGTCCAAAGAGTACAAACAGAAGTACCCATACCTCCAGCAGCATATATAGTAGTGTATCCTGACTGAGCATCAATTCGAAGAGAAGTCCTTGGTCATCCCAAAGTTTGATGCCCCAGTGTAGGGGAATGGCAGGGCAGGGAGATGGGAGACTGTGGGGCACACCCTAATAGAAGCAAAGGAGGGGTAGGTGGAATAAGGGGTTTATGGATGGGAAACTTGAAAAGGGGATAGCATTTGAAATGTAAATAAAATCCACACAATAAAGCAAAAGAAAGAAAAAACTGGAAAATAAATGAGCTATATAGGGCAGGTGAGATATCTTAGCAGAAGCAGCTCTTCCTGGTCTTCTACTTAATGGTGGTCAATTTCTAGCACTTACATGGGGACCAACACTTAAGCATTATGTCTAGATCAGTAATTCTATGGCTTCTAATCATAGTAAAGATGAGAGATACATGATATTCATACTCATGCACCCAGGCAAATTACTATTATTTATTCCAACATTTCAGGACAAACACAAGAGTTAGGCCAAACATCACAGACCTACTATCCAATGACCTGAACTTTAATACAGATTTGATGTCCTACAAATGACATCCTGAGAAGTAGAATATAACCTTTATTTGGCGATTTTCAAAATTAATGGTGGGGACATAGAATGTCATAAAAGCTTATTGGACATAAATCATTTTAGGTGGCCTATGTCCTTTCTGTACTTATTATAAGTACAGGAAGGACTTCACAAAGACATTTCTTCATTAAAAACAAAACAAACAAACAAACAAACAAAAACCAAAAAGAGTAAAATTGAAAATAGAATGCAGCCAGGTTCCCAATCAGCTTAGCATTGAATAGCAAATGTTTCTACTATGTCTTATGTGATTTGGGTACAGAGTCCAAATGTTTAATGTATGAGAGAATGAGAAGAAAGATGAAGGATCAGTTTCCACAATGACACATTAGACAAAAAGAACAAAACTTGTTCTGTCTAAAAGAAATGCAGGGTCAAACCTGGAGCAGAGGCTGGTGGAATGGACAATGAAAACTCCCCCAACTAGAGAAACATCCCATGGGCAAGCACCAACCCTTGACATGAAAGAATAATGTACTGTGCCCAAAAAGAAGCACTTGGTAAATGTCCAGTGTGAAGCACCACCAAGAAGCTGACTGAAACAGATGCAGAGAACTTAGGTGAAAGTGGGATGGACCTTGGGAAGCCCATTAAAGAGCTGGAAAGAGATTGAAGTCTGTGAAGGAGATAAAAACTCTGCAGAATGACTAACAGAGTCAACTCAGCTGGAAACATGGGGACTCTCAGAGACTGAGCCACCAACCAAAGAGCATTCACAGGCTGGACTGAGGACCTTGGCATATATGTTTCAGATGTGCACCTTGGTCTTCATGTAGGTCCTCCAAGAACTGGATCGTTGTTTTTCCCAGAACCTCTTGCCTATCTTTGGATCATGCTTCTTTAAATAGCCAACGACATATTGCCTCAGTGGGACTGGATCCACTTAATCCAACATAGACCTGATAGACCATGGTGTGTGGATACCCAAGGGTCCCACAAATTCTCAAAAGAGAAGCAGAGAAGATTGAAAAGGTACTCTATAGAGAGAGGAGCTAGTGGGGAACATTCACCAGAGTGAAGATGAATATATAAACTACTAGAGAAAATAAGAGAGAAAATAAAACGTTTGAGTCCGTAACGGCATATCTTCTCCCTAATAAAAAAAACTAGGAAAGGCTCCTTCTTGAACAGCTACAAAGAGTTACCTCAAGAGAGCCACACAGGTCAGACAAGTGTTCATATATTTTATATTGTGTAGAAACTTTTTGTTTCAATAAACTCCATTCTAACTGAGGTCACTACAGGCTCATGTTCTTTCTGTAATGAAAATGGAGTCAGTCTAACTGGAGAGATCCTAACAGTCTGTAGGAACTCCTACACTGTCAAATGTCAAAGGACTCTTGTGACACTAAAGACAGTATCTTAAGAGCTACATCTTGTTAAATCAGAAAGCAAGTTATATTTTTCCAACATACAATGAACCTGAGTACACCTTCCTATTCCAATAGATAGGATTGTGAATACAGGGAGAGAAGACTGGACCAAGGCAAGAAACACAGCAGGACAAACACCAAATCCTGCAGCTTTGTCTCAGACACATTGGACTTCACATTTAAGGGCTACATGGCTCTACTCCTGTAAGATCTCATACAACTCAGTGGCTTTATAATTCTCACTGTACACACATGTTCTCACTGTATGCACATGTTCTCACCGTATGCACAAGTTCTCACTGTATGCACATGTTCTCACTGTATGCACATGTTCTCTCTGTATGCATGTTCTCACTGTATGCACATGTTCTCACTGTATTCACGTGTTCTCACTGTATGCACATGTTCTCACTCTATGCACATTTTCTCACTGTATGCACATGTTCTTACTGTATGCACATATTCTAACTGTATGTACATGTCCTCACTGTATACACATGTTCTCACTATATGCACATGTTCTTACCGTATGCATATCTTCATGGCATATCTCTCAGTGTCTTAGTTATTTGACCAAATTGTGTTTAAATAATGTACCTCAAGCTTCATCCTCACAACCTCAATGCAAAGAACTCTCACAGAATCTTCACTGATCCCTTCACACGATGGCTGGAATAGTGCTAAACTGAAACCAGAAAGGAACAATCCATGATTTGTCATCTTTCAGTTTTCAGAACTAGCACAAAATAAAAGATTCTGTCCAGTTTGTCTTGTAAGTGGCTAGAACCCTGCCAAGGCGAAGGGATATTCAAAAAGACTCCACTCTCCCTGTGAAAATAGAAATAAGTCAGGGATGGGAGACAGTGAAAATGGAATGTGGATGGGGTATCAAATGGAATATAAATTCAATAAGTAATTAAATGAGAGAAATGAACAAAAACATATAAATAGAATAAAAACAGAGAAATCAGCCAACTGCTTATAAATTTTGCTTTACTCAGTACCTCACGGCAAAGGCTGAGTAAAAATGTTTTTGATTTATTGTTTTTTATTTTTTATTTTTGTCAACATATCCCACAAATGACCTCTAGATAAAGTTGTCACAGAGTCTATTTCCCACGGAAATAGGATGACATCCACTTGCTCTAGATGCATTACTGTCAACACTTCAATGTTTCAGGGCCTAAGAGAAAAAAACTATCAAGGGACATGTTCAGCTTTCTATGAATTCTGCCATCTCAAGTTCTGGTATTTTTCACATTCCTTCCAAAGTGAACATAGATTCTGCACAGCAGGAAAATCACCTTTTGATAGCATTAGTGTGTTGTTGTTCTAACTTGCAGGCCTGCTGATGTGAGTGGACCCTCTGAGCAAAAGCAGCTCTTGGAAGAAATGGTTGTTGTGCATAGTTTTCTCAGATCACAGCCTACCCTGCTGGCAGCTCACAATAGAAACTGAAAGCAACAACATTGACAAACACTGTCTCCTGGCTTGTCCTCTTGATGATCAAGTCTCCTGTTCACCTGGCTCTCTGATCCAGCTCAGGCCCACTTGCTTAGGAATAGTGCCACCCTCAGTGGAAGAGTCTTCACAAGTCAATCATCAATGCTGTCTCAGGGAGACACTGAGAGCAGACATTCTGATGAGGGCCCACCTTCCACTGAGACTCCTTCAGATGACTGTAGCTCTGAAATGTAGGGCACTGAGGACAATTAGGACACAGAGACTATAATAAATGAGGAAGTTGTAAAAACCCAAAACCAATGATTTAAGCAAATCAATCACAGGAGCCCTGCCATTGAATTTGGAGCTGTGACAGAACCAGGACACAATGGGAAGTGCCCCTGACACAGCAGGGAAGGATGCACTCTATGGGGAGTTCAAAGGCTGAGGTGCCCTCGGGTCAGGTGTGTTTATCCCTGGGTTCCCAGTCCATTGCAAACAAAGAGGTGAATAAAACTGCTGGAAGGTGAACAGAGAACCAGATGTCACCAAAGATATGATAACTTTGTTGGAATGGATAAAAACAAACAAACAAACAAACAAATAAAAACCCATTTCTCTTCTGACAGCTCCAACCTCAAAACTACAGACTTACATATGGCCTGAGAACAGGGTTGACAAGGAGGGGAAAAAAAGGTCTTCATCCTTTCTCCCTGTAAAACAGGGTAGGGAGAGTCTTATTTTAGTCTGGATATTGTCTCAAAAAGCTTCCTGTCCTGGGAAACTTAGTGGCTCTAGTGCCACAAACATAATAGAAAACCAAAAGGGTAAAGGGGACCCAGCAGATTCCTCCACTTGTACAGAGGAGAAAATGAAGACAGGATGGCAGCTGTGAGCCATGTCTCAGGACTCCAAATCTGCTCTAAGCTTCCCAGCCATTAAGTGCAGGGGGTCACTGTTCCCTAGACCAGGCTCTGTAACATCTTCTAAGTCCCTATGGATACCCCTCTCCAGAGCATCCACTATAGCACAGTTCCAATTTCCTTTACTCACCTTCCTCCACAAATACCAACGAAAAATGAAAAACCTAGGCAAACAGACCCATATCTGACACATAAGGCACTGACACAAGGAACAGCAATCACACATTTCCTTAACAGCTGGCCTTTCAACCCTAGAGGTGGGAAGCCTGGGCATTTGGGGACTCTAGTAAAGGTACCAAGTGGTTATGCCGGAGCAACAGGGACCCCAAAGACTACCAAGGAGCTTACTGCAATGCAAGTGCACGAACTGTCACAATTTGATTTTGCTGAGTCCCCTCATCTCTGTGTGACAGGCTCAACTGGGAAAAAACTACCACGATAATCACATGCTTCACCTGCCTGCAGACAGGGCAGGCATTCCATAGACCGACCAAACTATTCCTTATCCCAGTAGAAATATTCAGTTGTCTCTAGCACTGAACTAACACCAGAGGCAGCTCCACCTCACTCCTGTCTATGACTCTTTGTAGATGGCTAAGATCATCCCTTCCTGCTGGCCTCTTCTCCCAGCTTCTAACATTTCCAGCATTCCCCATGGTCATACCCACCAAATAGGTCAGCAAAAGAGGCAACACACAGCCAAAGCTCTCTGCAAACACATAAATCACAAAATAACCCAAGATCAAAACTCCCACCCAAACAAGACAAATCCAGAAACCAGTACCAAGACCAAATATCATCTCAAAGTTAGAGGCCTAGATACCAGCATAGGAATATAAAAGCTAAAAGCCAGGAGAATATGTCACAAGAAAAGAAAACTATCACATCACAGAAGGTCTGTGAAAGAAAAACATACAAAAGATATGGTGCAAAAGAGATTGTTTGGGAGAAGAGGGAGGTGTGAGCACCTGAAGAAGAAATAGATTCAGAGAAGAGGAACTGTAGTCTGGAAGACAGAGCGAGAGCAGAGAGAGAGAGCGCCATAAGGATAGAGAAAGAAAATAGAGAAGGGGCATGTGCAGAGAAAGGAAAACAAAAACAGCTGCTGTAGCGAGAGGCCCATGAATACACAGCACACCTGACAACAGCAGAAGGTGTTGGAGCCAGGGAAGGACCTAAGTAGTTGTTAAGTATAAGACAGATCATTGAAACGCTGACCACTGACACCTACAGAGCCAAGGTTCAGCCAGAGAACAGGAATGGAAACAATCTCAGAAGTTTATGATAATTAGAAAAAAGAGATACATCGGTTAAAAAAAAAAAAAAAAGTGGCCTTAATCAACCAGGAATTCTGCAACATTTGAAAAGGCAAAAATCTAAAATGATTGCATTGAACATCAGCTAAGAAGTCTAGTAAATAATGTCAATGAAGTTAGAGATGAAAAAGTTCCTAAACTGAAGAAGATGATGTCTATTAAGCAGCAAAAACCTTCTAAAATACCAAGTACACTAGAAAAAAAACTTTCATTGCCACATAAAAATCAAAACTTTTGACATATAAAGAAATATAAAAACCAGCAACAGAAACTGTTTTAAAATCTAAACAAAAGGAACATATGAAAGCAGACCTGTTAGATTTATATCTGTTTTTTTTTTTTTTAATCTTTCAGATCCACTTTATTTTCCCTATCCTTCACATACAGGACTTCTCACACATTGCTTGCAGCTAACGTCACTAGATGCTGGCAAGGTACCATTTTATCCCTAAAACATGGTTGGCATCAAAATATGACAGTTACCAGTGTTAAATCCATAAAACATTCACAGCACAGCTCAGCACAGCACATTGAGCTTTAGCCTTCGGCAGTCACACACAGAAGACAGACTCCCACTCTGCATGTTTGGGGTCCGGAGCTCACTGGTCCGTCTGGCAGAGGCAGCAGCCAGTTATATTTGCTCTACTTTCATCCTTTGACACACACATTATTTCTGGAGCACTGTCCGGAATTAACTCCATTTTTTCTGTTCATTTTCACAAGAATACAAGGTTGTCCTTTGGAACAGCCAAAATCAGCATCAGCAACACCACTACATTCATGAAGCCAGGCAACAGGAAACTGACATGCACTATAATCTGGACCCTTCTGATGAAAAAGTGTTCCATCAGGACAGTTTGTGAGATTCTTCTGTTCTTCCACAGAATATGGCTTTAGGAAATTCTTCAGGTCTTCAACGAACTTCTCCTAAGTGTGTGGCTGAGACATGCTATATGAGGCAGTCGGTGGTTTGGGGAAAACCCTAAGTCCTGGACTAGGAATCTGGTCTCGATATTTCGGAACCTCTTCATTCAGAGTCTGGAGCATGGCCCACATTGTGAATGTGAGGAGTGCAGCCAAGAACCCTCTAAAATTAGGTAGAAGAGCAAGATCAGACCCCAGTTCTTGGAGGTGAGCCCAGAAACACTCCGCTGGTCAAGCTGTAGATGAACAGCTTCCACTCTGCCAGGCTCTAGTGGAAGGATTTTTTTTATCTTCATCATGATGGGCCTGTGTTTGTGGAGGTGAACTGAGGCCACCGCGCTGGAGGCGATGAGGGGCTTGGCTGCCCTGCCTAGCAATAGCGGCAGCCCAGCCCAGCGACAGCAGCTGAAGATGGCGCAGCTGGGAACAAGTCTCCTTTAAGAGACCACTAGAGGCAACTTCACTGCACAGCACAGCTCCTGCTGCTGGGGCCCCTTGATCCTAAGGTCTCTGCAGGCCCAGCCAATCCCCGAGCCTCTGGTGCGCACCAGGCTGCAGCCTCCGAACGGGCTGATCGCGCACCAAGGCCAGAGCCTCCAGGATGACCCCCCATACCTGTCTTCTTAATGTATTCTATAGAAGACAAAAGGGTTTGGACAAAAGCTGCGGACCTAAAGAAAACACCCATGACGATTCTGTAAATAAGGCAATGGTCCGAAGTTTTGGGACGATTAAGAATCAGCCATGAAAGTGAAGTTATTCAGAGGTCACAGCCTCATCTAGCAAATGAGGAGCACAACAAAGGACCGCACAACTTGCCGATCCTTCCCATCCAGCCCTGGAGAGGAACCACCACCCCAGCTCCCACTGCTCACCCCCTTGCCCATTCACATGCTCACCATGTCTCAATTTCACAGTTCCTGAAGTCCCCACACAGCACCCAACAGAGGGATCAGAGCAGAACAGAGATCAGGACAAAAATCCTACTAGCATTGGCAAAGGAACCAGGAAGTCCCCGCCTCCTCCTCTGACTGGCAGGTCAGTCTAAGGATTTAATTGGCCAGGGAGATTCCTAAAGATTAAAGGGTGCTTTTGGTACATGACCTCACCTTTTCCGGATCTAAGAGTTGTTTTGCACCCCATTAGCATTTGTGCTTGTCCTCCTAATGTACTGTTACCCCACCCAGCCCTGGGAAGAACCACAATTCCAACCATTTGATGCCTGATGCTCCCCTCTGTGAGCCATGATCCTGCACTCAGCAGGTCCTGACTTCAGACTTTCCCTGAAATTTCCTCACTGCAGAGGACTTCATCTTTCTGTAATCATGGTGAATAGCTTGCACTTAAGAAGATGTGGAGTATGTGATGCAGAATTTCTGTTATCAAATTTACAGATTTGTATAATTATTCAGGTATTCAATCTCAAGTCCTTGGAATTCAAGTGTTTTTATTTTTATTTTTTTTATTTTTATTTTTATTTTTTTGCAGTCTGTACTGCACTTGACTTTTGTCCTTCCAACCGTGTGCTGAAGCAATGAAACAGAAAATTGTGGTAACCTGCAGTGTCAGGTACGTGAGTTAGGCATGCTAATTGTCTTAGGATGCTAGACATCGGTGCAAGGCTCTTGTGATTTCGGGAACCAAACACAGAATCATTGTTTGTCAGTTTGAAAGACATTTGTCACCTCTCATCTAGGATAGCAGTGTAGATTAGGCTTGTTATGTGGCAGCAGATGACATATTTAACTGAGAAGCCCCACGTGGTTGCAGATGTTGGTAAGAGAATGGTATTGGTCCAGGGAAACATTGTTGGGAGGAACCTTACTACTAGCTGGAGTAGATAGTCTTCCTCAGTGTTCACATGCATCTGCTGGAGAGAGTGTCTGTGCACAGCTAAGAATGGAGAGGGTCAGTTAATGCTGCTCTTTTATTGCAGGAGGTATCAGAGCATACTGCAGAAGTGTTTCTTCCAGTGCTTTGTTCTTGTGAAGATCCTTAGAAAGACTCTGACTTCTGAGACTGACGGTGAATCAGAGAGCCAAAGAGTGTGTCTAGAAACCTTGTGAATCTCCATATTGGTGCTGTTAAATCAAGGATCAAAAGAATCTACTGTCACCTGATTTTCATGTCAGTTTAGTGTCAGGTCCTGACCTACAGAAGCTGAGACATATTGTTTTCCATTCCTCCCTCACTCTGGAATGTACTTACATTACTCTGGAATGTAAGTCTATTACGTTGTGATACAACTGAGATATTTTGCACTTTTGCTACTCTACTTTCTTTTCCAGTCACTATAGAAGCCCAGACCAAACATCACCCGAGCAAAGGTTAAGGGATTTTTTTGGAACATTTGTAACTGTGCTGAAATTGTTGTAGGTCCAAACTGCTGTAAAAGTGTTCTGCACCTGTCTAGTATATTAGAGTTCAATACAATAATGACCTAATAGAATGGTTTCCTGTATATGTCGAGGGTATTGTTAACAATGACTCAGAGGCTTTGGTGGTCCAGCAAATTCAACAATAACTAGATATGAAGGCAAAATCCAAACATACAGTAGTTGTTCAGTCCACAGGACTGGATATCTGAGCTTCTCCTTACAATATGCTGGAATTCCAGAGAAGCTGGTTCTAATGCCAGAGAAGGAATGGACTTTCTACCAAGTGAGAGCAAGCAGCATAAGAGCAAAAGCCTCCTCGTAATTACATATTCTCAAAGTGCAAGTTATGGCCCAGATCACTGGTGAAGTTGTTCAGCTGAAACATCTGGATTACAGCTGTGGCTTCCCCCATCAACATCCAGATCAAAGGCCTATATTTCTGGCTCAAAGATCTGGATTCCATGTAGATCTTCCCACTTTAAATTAAGAATATAAAGCTTTCAGTTGTGTACCTCCATTTTGTGGTTTTGATTACTTCCGGATGTAGTTAACAATCAAGATAGCAATATCAACTTCACCCTATGCCAACTTCACACATTCATTTCTTCTTATATCATCCTTAATTTTCCAATGTAAAAGGACATGTCATAATAATGCCTAAATGTTCCATTTTCAGCAGAAAGAAAAAGCATTATGTGTTGTAACAATGGATGATTATCCCTGAAATGATTACACTACCCTTGTACAAATACAGACACATAAAAATGTTATAATGCTTCCTGGGAACATTTTTTTAGTGTCTCAAATTCAAGTATTATAACCATTGATAGTCTCTTCATTGATTTACCAATAGTATTCCAGTACTATTATCAGGAAATACCACAAACCCCTAGTTCTTAACTTTTGGGTCACAACCCCTGTAGGATCTAAGAACATGTTCACAGTGTTGATCATCTCCATATCAAATATTTTTATTACAATCCATCACAGTTGCAATATTATAATTAGGAAGTATTAACAAATTGATTTTATGCTTAAAGGGGGTTTCTATAATATAAGTTACATGACTCAAGGATGTCAGCATTAGGAGGATGGAGAACAACCAAAATTTCCTCTACAGTCTAGGCTTAAAAATTTGTAACTCCAATGTAGAAGTAATTCATTTTACTCATTCCATTTATGGCCAATGATTCAGGGAACAATCACACATTGACAAACAAATGTATGATCATCACTACTGCATGAAGCTCTGAACTGTGGTGATTTCCCTTTACTGGTGTCTTTCATGGTTGTGTCAGAAACATGTTTTCATGCTGCAGTTGTTCACTTCAGGGTGGTGTCTGCTTAACAGGCATAACCTTAGTAAACTGGGAACTTCTCATTTCTTCCTCAGTCATTGAAGATTGGGTGTATACCAGAAATGTCTAGGTACGAGTATGATAGCTTAGAGATTGCCCCGGAGTAGAAATTATAGACATCTAGGCAGCTTTTTATGGAACTGTCTTATATCTTCACTTCATGGTCAGGGTGCTGGGTTGCTGCTGGTATCTTTTGGGCCACATGGCACCCAGATCATGATTGTCTGCTACATTTTGTGATAACTTGACAGCCCATTGACTTGCCTTCTTCATTGTGTACATTCACAGCAATAAAACACTAAGAAAGACAGAAGTTGGTAAAAGGGACAGAAGTGCTGTGATAGAGTGACCACACTTTTGTTTGGAAGACTGTGGATAGTGGTTTTGGATTTTTAGACCAGTGGAAGGGTTAAAATGGTTATAATGAGCTATCCTAATGGGCATATGGAAGGTTTATTACTGAGACTTTTAAATTTCATCTACTTGGCCCAAGTGGTTGCAGTGGAAATTCTCAGTCTGTGGACTATAGAGGGTTTTTGTAATATTTTGGTGAATAACGTGGCTGCCTTTTGCCCTTGTTCAAAGAGTCAGACTGAGGCTAAGATGAAGAAACTTAGAATCATTGATTAAAAGCATTCTCATAACAGTCTGGTGTAAATTCTGTGTGTATTGAACTTCATGTTTAGAAAGAGTATTTTAATGAAAAGTATCATGTGGAGGAAGAAAAAAAGCATAACATATGGTTCAAATATTAAGGGGACACCAGGAGATGAATCTTGTGTTCAAGATTAATTTGAATTAAAGTAGTAATGACCTTGGGGTAAGATCCTACATAGGTAAGTTGGCTCCAGTAAACTTAGTGCAAACCATTAATCTCAAGAAGGAAAGATAAACAAATTCCTGAATTCGAGCAGAGAACAGAGCACGTTCTAGGTAAAGAAAAGTTTAAATCCAGGTGTGGGGATACACACCTTTAATCCCAGGAGGTAGGTATAAAGATCTCTAAATTCAAGATCCATGTACAGAGCAAGTTCCAGGACAGCCAACCTCAGATAGTAAAGGAGTTGAAAAGAGGAAGCTAATAATAATGTAATAGAACTAGGAGGTCATGTTGCACCTCCTACAAGCACCAGAACTTAGCAGCATCAGCTATCTGTCCCTGGCTTTATATTCAAGACAAGAAGGAAACTCCTGGGAAAATTGATGCTGGTTATCTGGAGCTAATTAGTGGTGATTAAGAGGGGATGAGCAAAACTGAAATATGATCTTCTGGAATAGCTTTCTGAGAGCAGAACAATGTTGAGTTCAAGAGATAGCCAAGGGAGGACTACATGCTGCTGCTGTACTTGGTATTGTGGAAGATTCACCCAGGTGGTAGTAGTTTTGAAGGCATGAAGGCTTCATAAAGAACAGCTGAGGCTTGGGATTATGAGAGGACATGGAGGGTATTGGTGAAAGTGCAAAAGAATGAAAATAGACCCTTTCTTATCTCCTTGTACAAAGCTCAAGTGTAAGTGGATCAAAGATCTCCACATTAAACCAGATACACTGAAACTATTAGATGAGAAAGTAGGGAAAACTTTAGAGCATATAGGCACAGAAGAAAATTTTCTCAACAAAACACCAATGGTTCAAGCTCTAAGGTCAAAGATTAACAAATGAGACTTAATGAGATTGCAAAGTTTCTGTAAGGCTGAGGACATTGTCAAGAAAACAAAACGGCAACCAACAGAATGGGTAAAGATTTTTACCAACTCCACACCAGATAGAGGCCTAATATCTAAGGTATACAAAGAACTCAAAAAGCTAGACACCAGAGAATCAAATAACCCTATTAAAAATGGGGTACAGAACTAAACAAAACGTTCTCAGTTGAGGAATATCGAATGGCTGAGAAATATCTGAGGAAGTGCTCGACATCCTTAGCCATCAGGGAAATGCAAATCTAAACAACCCTGAGATTCCACCTCACACCAGTCAGATTGGCCAAGATCCAAAACTCAGATGACAACAGATGCTGGCGAGGTTGCAGAGAAAGAGGAACACTTCTCCACAGTTGGTGGGGTTGCAAACTAATACAACCACTCTGGAAATCAGTCTGGCGATACCTCAGAAAATTGGACATAATACTACCTGAAGACCCAGCTATTCCACTTCTGAGCATATACCCCAGAGACACCTTAGTACACAACAAAGATATATGCACCACAATGTTCATAGCAGCTCTATTTATAATAGCCAGAAGCTGGAAAGAACCCAGATGTCCTTCAGAAGATGGATACAAAAATTGTGGTACATTTACACAATGGAATACTACTCAGCCACCAGAAACAATGATTTGACCAAATTCTTAAGAAAATGGCTGCATCTAGAGAATATCATTCTGAGTGAGATAACCCAGTCACAGAAGAACAGACATAATATGCAGTCACTGTTAGTGGGATGCTAACCCCAGAGGCTCCCACTGGCCCAGAAACAACTCACAGACTGTATGAAGTCCAAGAAATAAAGAAAACAAAACAAAAACAAAAAAATCTTTACACAACAAGAAAACTTTGACAATTTTCATGTTACATTTTGTTTTGCATGTACTTTGTGCTCATTGTAACTATTGGGTTTTCGATGCATACTGTCAAACCTTTAAAAAGATCAAGTACTGACTATTCATATAGATTTATGTAAAAAATATTTTAAATCTGAAAAAAAGTACTGACAAAAATGTATTGTATAATTTTATGCAAAAAAATGCTTGAAATCTGTATAGTTATCTTTGTATTGTAAAATAAAGATGTTAAAAAAAAAAATCACTATTTGCCGATGACATGATAGTGTACTTGAGTGACCCCAACAATTCCACCAGAGAACTCCTACAGCTGATAAACAAGTTCAGCAAAGTGGCTGGATACAAAATTAACTCAAACAAATCAGTAGCCTTCTTATACTCAAAGGACAAATATGTGGAGAAAGAAATTAGGGAAAAGGTACCCTTCACAATCGTCACAAAAACTATGAAATACCTCGGTGTGACTCTAACTAAGCAAGTGAAGGACCTGTAAAGAAAGAAATTGAGGAGGATCTCAGAAAATGTAAAGATCTCCCATGCTCATGGATTAGAAAGATCAACATTTAAAAAATGGCCATCCTACCAAAAGCAATCTACAGATTCAATGCAATCCCCATCAAAATTCCAACCCAGTTCTTCATGGAATTGGAAAGATCAATGTGCTGTACAATAAAGGTTGTTCGCAGAAGAATCCTGTTGTTGCACGCCTTTTCCAACCGGCGGGAAGTGGGGCACGAGACACTAGAGCAGAGAGAGGGCGCCATAAGGGTAGAGAAAGAAAATAGAGAAGGGGCATGTGAGGAGAACAGAAAACAAAAACAGAGATCTGCTGTAACCATGGGTACATGAATATACTTCACACCTGACAACAGCACAAGGTGATGGAGCCAGGGAAGGACCTAAGTAGTTGTTAGGTGTAAGACAGATCATTGAAACTCTGAACACTGACACCTACAGAGCCAAGGTTGAGCCAGAGAACAGGAATGGAAACAAAATCAGGAGCTTAAGATGATTAGAAAAAGTGGATACATGGGTCAAAAAATGTGACCATAATCAAATGGGAATTCTGCAACATATGAAAAGGCAAAAAACTACAATCGATTGGAATAGAACAAGGTCAGGTAAGAAGTCTAGAAAATATTGTCAGTGAAGTCATAGAAGAATAAGTTCCTAACTAAAGAAGATGATGCCTGTTGTGCCTCAATAACCTTCTAAAATACCACATACATAAGAAAACAAACTTCTTGGCCACTTTAAAATCAAAATCTTTAACAAAATAAATATAAAAAACAGCAACAGAAAATGTTTTAAGGACTAAACAAAAAAAAAACATATAAAAGCAGACCTGTAAGATTTATATCTGTCTTTCTTTTAAATTATAAAACCACTTTATTTTCCCTATCCTTCACATACAGGACTTCTCACACATTGCTTGCAGCTAAAGGCACAAGATGCTGGCAAGGTACCATTTTATCCCTAAAACATGGTTGGCATCAAAATATGACAGTTACCAGTGTTAAATCCATAAAACATTCACAGCTCAGCTCAGCACATTGAGCTTTAACCTTCGGCAGTCACACACAGAAGACAGACTCCCACTCTGCATGTTTGGGGTCCGGAGCTCACTGGTCCGTCTGGCAGAGGCAGCAGCCAGTTATATTTGCTCTGCTTTCATCCTTTGACACACACATTATTTCTGGAGCACTGTCCGGAATTAACTCCATTTTTTCTGTTCATTTTCACAAGAATACAAGGTTGTCCTTTGGAACAGCCAAAATCAGCATCAGCAACACCACTACATTCATGAAGCCAGGCAACAGGAAACTGACAAGCACTATAATCTGGACCCTTCTGATGAAAAAGTGTTCCATCAGGACACTGTGAGATTCTTCTGTTCTTCCACAGAATATGGCTTTAGGAAATTCTTCAGGTCTTCAATGAACTTCTCCTAAGTGTGTGGCTGAGACATGCTATATGAGGCAGTCGGTGGTTTGGGGAAAACCCTAAGTCCTGGACTAGGAATCTGGTCTGGATATTTCGGGACCTCTTCATTCAGAGTCTGGTGCATGGCCCACATTGTGAATGTGAGGAGTGCAGCCAAGAACCCGCAAAAACTAGGTAGAAGAGCAAGATCAGACCCGGGCACTAGGAGGTGAGCCCCAGAAACTCTTAGCTAGTCGGGTTGTACATGAACAGCTTCCACTCAGACAGGCTCTAGTGGAAGGAATTTTTTGTCTTCATCATGATGGGCCTGTGGAAGTGGACGTAAACTGAGGCCACCGTGCTGGAGGCTATGAGGGGCTTAGCTGCCCTTCCTAGCAATAGCAGCATCGCAGCTCAGTGACAGCAGCTGAAGTTGGCGAGCTGGGAACAAGTCTCCTTTAAGAGACCACTAGAGGAAACTTCACTGCACAGCACAGCTCCTGCTGCTTGGGCCCCTTGAGCCTAATGTCTCTGCCGGCCCAGCCAATCCCTGCTGGTGCGCACCAAGGCTGCAGCCTCGGGACGGGCTGATCTTTTAGTTAGTTTAGTTCACTTTTAGTAAGAGTATTTTAATGAAAAGGAGCAAGTCAAGAAAGAAAACAATCCATAATATATGGTTTAAGAATTAAGGGGACACCAGGAGATGAATCCTGTGTTCAAGAATATTAATTTGAATAAAAGGAGCAATGACCTTGGGACAAGATCCCACCTAGCTAAGTTAGCTCCAGAAAACTTAATTTGAACCTTTAATCTCAAGAAGGAAAGACTAACAGGACTCTGAGTTATTGACCAGCCGAGAACAGAGCAAGTTCTAGGTAAACAAAAAGCTTATATCCATATGTGGGGTTATACACCTTCAATCCCAGGAGGTAGGCATAAACATCTCTAAATTCAAGGTCAATCTACAGAGCAAGCTTCAGGACAGCCAAGCTCAGGTAGTAAAGGAGTTGGAAAGAAGAAGCTAGAAATAATGTAATAGAACAAGGTGGTCATGTTCCAGATCCTACAAGCAGCTCAATTTAGCAGCATCAGCCAATTGTCTTAGCTTTATATTCAAGAGAAGAAGGACACTCCTAGGAAAATTGATGCTGGTTATCTGGAGCTAATTAATAGTTATTAAGAGGAGACCAGCAAAACTGAAATATGACCTTCTGGAAAATGCTTTCTGAGAGCAGAACAATGTTGAGTTCCAGAGATAGCCAAGTGAGGACCACATGCTGCAGCTGTACTTGGTACTGTGGAAGAATCACCCTGCTAGTACTAGGTCATAAGGTTGTCTTATACTTCATAAATTGTAGAATGATAATATTTGTAATCATTTTACAGTTGATAGGGAAAAAAAGCCTTATTCCTGGAGAAAAAGGGAGAAATGGTGTGATTAGTCCTGTATTTGAGGCTCCACCCTACACCTGACTGAAACAGATGCAGACAACCGGAGTCAAATTGGGATGGACTTTCGGGAGTCCTATTGAAAGGTTGGCGAAGGATTGAAGGACATGAGAGGATGGAAACTCCACAAAAAGACCAACAGAGTAAACTCAGTTTAACCATTGGGGATTCACAGAGACTGAGCAACCAGCCAAGGAGCACACAGAAGATGGACTGAGGAGCTTGGCATATATGCAGCAGATAAGCAGCTTGGTGTTCATGTGGTTCGTCCAAGACCTGGACTAGGAGTTGTTCCTTAACCTCTTGCCTATCTTTAAGTCTCATCACTTAATTTGCATGCCAGGCTGTGCACTGTGGGTGTGGATGTACTTAATCCAGCATAGACTTATAGTACTGTAGAGTGTGAATACCCTGTGGTTCCCCAATCTCTTAAAAGGGAAACAGAGGAACTAGGAAAAGGGATACTGTGAGGGGGAGGAGCCAGGATGGGGAAAGTCATCAGTATGATAATAAACATATAAATAGTTGAAGGAAAATAAATAAAATAAAAAAAATTTGAGTCTACACATATTTTCTGATTCCAATAAAAAATCAGGAAAGGCTCATCATTGAACATCTACCATAAGTTACCCAAGGAAAGCCACACAAGACAAACAAGTGTTCTATGACATGATCCTATCTAGAAGCTTTTTATTTCATAAGGTCCATTTTAAGTGAGGTCAGGAGAGGCTAATATTCATGGACAATTTATTGTTTTTTATATTTGGTGGAGGCAAACTCCATATAAGGGAAAAATAGGAGGAGGAATTCCTCTGTATAAGAAACTTACTCTCAGAGGTTTGACTGTGGACAGCAACTCCATCCCTTATTTAAACCTTTTCTTTCTGCTGGAGGTGAGTGCTACATGTTTCCTCTTCTCACTGTAGGACATTAATGTATGCACCCCTGCTGAGTACTGATGCTTTTTTACCTCTGAGACCAATAGTACATAATGGAGGCTCCTGCCAAAATTCTGCCTTCCAAGGTCACCTCTTTCCATTTTTTCTGGTGGCACGCAGGCCTTGCATCCTTTTTCCCCAACAAAAGCAGATCATGATTCCTTCCCTCTCATTTCCTTTATCTCCCAGTTCCCTCCCTCCCTCCTTGTGGTATCATTCTTCTTCATCCCAACTGGAACTGAGGCATCTTCATTTAGGCCCTTCACCTTGTTGACCTATGTGAGTTCTGTGGCTTATATCTTAATTCTTCTGTACTTTTTTGGATAACATCACATATTAGTGAGTACATGCTATGGAATCCTATTGGGTCTGAGGTACCTCACACAGGATGATAGTTTATAATTCCATCCATTTCCCTAAAAATTGCAGGATGACCTCATTTTTAATGGTTTAGTAGTATTCTATTGTGTACATGAAGCAGTTGAAATAACCCAGATTTACCAAGACAGAGAAAGGCTACAAATATGGTTCAAAATAACAGTTATTCATGCAAACATTTAATAAGGATGACTTAGAGTTTCAGAGGTTCAGTCCATTTTGATCAGAGTAGGTAATATAGCAGGCTTGCATATAATGCTGAACAAGGACATGAGAGTCTGCACCTCCATCCAAAAGCATCCAGGAAGAAGCTATCTTTTAAACAGCAAAGGCTAGAAAACATGGTTAAGTTTCCTGTGGCTTCTCTCTTATATATAATTTTTTTATGTGCAGATGACTGTGCTTGCAAATGCTTTAAAAACTGTCATCATTTATGAAGTTTCCCTTTTGTATTTTTTTATTTGAATGAGACAATGATGATTTAAAACGTCTTAATATATTGATTACATTCATGATTGTCTTAGTTAGGGTTTTATTGCTGTGAACAGACACCATGACCAAAGCAAGTCTTATAAATAAAAATAGTTATTTGAGGCTGGCTTATATATTCAGAGGTTCAGTCCAGTTTAAAAACAAAAGATGCATGGCAGCCTGCAGATAGGCATGGTGCAGGAGGACCTGAGAGTTCTACATCTTCATCCAAAGAAAGCCAGGAACAAACTGAGCATTCTCAGGCAGCTAAGAGGAGTGTCTCCAAGCCAATGCCCAGAGTCACACTTACTCCCACAAGGGCACAAGTTAAACTAGTGCCACTCCCTGGGCCAAACATATGCAAACCATCACAATGATGTTCCTGTCTAGTATGGCATCTATTAAGTTTGAGACTAGTGGGACACAAAACAGTTTTAGCTAAAGGGTTACATTCATAAGGTTTCATCCCAAAATGAGTACATCTATGATTTTAGAGATAAAAAATTTGTGAAAACTCCCCTACCAAATTGGCTTATTCCATTGAATTTCACTTCATTATGTGTTCTTTTCTGTCTCTGAGGTAGACTGAGATGTAAGCGGCTTTACCACAATGAATACATTCATAAGGTTTTTCTCCCATATGAGTTTTTTCATGATATTTGAGATGACTAGGTTTTGTAAAGTCTTTACCACATTGATTACATTACATGGTTTCTCTCCAGTATGTGCTCTTTAATGTTTTGGGAGGTACCAGGACCCTGCAGAGGCTTTACAACACTAATTACATACAAAAAGATTCTCTCCAGTATGGGTTGTTTTATGATATTGGATATTATATTGACATGTAATGGCTTTACCACATTGATTACATTCATAAGGTTTCTCTCCAGTGTGTTCTTTTATGTGTTCCCAGACTTCTCCTCTCAGAATAGGCTTTACCACACTGATTACATTTATAAGGTTTTTCTCCTGTATGTGTTCTTTTATGTCTCTGGAGTTGACTGGCTGTTGCAAAGGCTTTACCACATTCATTACATTCATATCTTTTCTCTCCAGTATGTGTTCTTTTATGTATTTCGAGGTAACTGATTCTCGAAAAGGCTTTACCACACTGATTACATTCATAAGGTTTCTCTCCAGTATGTGTTCTTTTATGTCTTTGGAGTTGACTGGGTGTTGCAAAGGCTTTACCACATTCATTACATTCATATCTTTTCTCTCCAGTATGTGTTCTTTTATGTATTTCGAGGTAACTGATTCTCGAAAAGGCTTTACCACACTGATTACATTCATAAGGTTTCTCTCCAGTATGTGTTCTTTTATGTCTCTGGAGTTGACTGGCTGTTGCAAAGGTTTTACCACATTCATTACATTCATATCTTTTCTCTCCAGTATGTGTTCTTTTATGTATTTCAAGGTAACTGATTCTCGAAAAGGCTTTACCACACTGATTACATTCATAAGGTTTTTCTCCTGTATGTGTTCTTTTATGTCTCTGGAGTTGACTGGCTGTTGCAAAGGCTTTACCACATTCATTACATTCATATCTTTTCTCTCCAGTATGTGTTCTTTTATGTATTTCGAGGTAACTGATTCTCGAAAAGGCTTTACCACACTGATTACATTCATAAGGTTTCTCTCCAGTATGTGTTCTTTTATGTCTTTGGAGTTGACTGGCTGTTACAAAGGCTTTACCACATTCATTACATTCATATCTTTTCTCTCCAGTATGTGTTCTTTTATGTATTTCGAGGTAACAGGTTCTCGCAAAGGCTTTACCACACTGATTACATTCATAAGGTTTCTCTCCAGTATGTGTTATTTTATGGTCTTTGAGGTAACTGGGAAGTGCAAAGGCTGACCCACACTGATTACATACATAAGGCTTCTCTCCAGTATGTGTTCTTTTATGTCTTTGGAGTTGACTGGGTGTTGCAAAGGCTTTAACACAGTGATTACATGCATATCTTTTCTCTCCAGTATGTGTACTTTTATGTAGTTCGAGAGAAATGGTTCTTGAAAAGGATTTACCACACTGATTACATTCATATGGTTTCTCTCCAGTATGTGTTTTTTTATGGTTTTTAAGGTAACTGGGAAGTGCAAAGGCTTTACCACACTGATTACATTCATAAGGTTTCTCTCTAGTATGTGTTCTTTTATGTCTATGGAGTTCACTGTGTATTGAAAAGGCTTTACCACACAGATTACATACATAAGGTTTCTCTCCAATATGTGTTCTTTTATATATTTTGAGGTTACTGGGTCCTGAAAAGGCCTTACCACACTGATTACATTCATAAGGTTCCTTTCCAGTATGTCTTCTTTTATGATTTAGTACATTACACAGTCTTTCAAAGGCTTTATCACATCGATTCCATTCATAAGTTTTCTCTCCAGTATGTGTTGGTTTATGATGTAGGAGATGAACGCATGTTGCCAACGTTTTAGAACATTGATTACATTCATTGTGTTTCACTCCACTGGGACTTACTACATACCTGCAAAGAAAACTGAAACATGTGAAAGCTTTACTAAAATCGTTTTTTTTCATAAATCTCTTATTAATAGAAATTAATTTTACACATTTCTCTATGGGTAAACAACCAGATTTAAAGGTTTTAACACTTTTTATGTTCATATAATCTCACACAATATGGCTTATATTGCCTCTTTGAATATACTTGTGATGCAAAGGGTGTTAATTGCCTTGCTCACATACATAACATTTCTTTTCCAAATAATGTATTGTACATACAGAAAAATGAAGAACTTTGGCTTTTAAAGAACTTGTTGCACTAATAATTTTTACTATACTTTAGGTCATACCATATTAACACTATGAAGGACAAACAGAGGAGTTTCCAAATTTCTAATATCCATAGAAATTTTCTGCAGTGTGACTTCAGGGATGTTCCCAGTAAAGTCGGAAAATCAAATAATTGCAAATTTCTCCTAATATTCAGAAAATCTACCAAAAACAGAATACTATATATCATCTAATTGTTCTGGAACAGAAAGAGGCACTTTGCTTCTTTGAATATCTCTATGCAAAGATGACTTTCACATATTGTGACATTTGATATACTCTCCAAAAAGTGACAAATTAAAGGGTTCCAATTGAAGACACCACATTTGTATTTTCTTCCTCCTAATTCTGGGGTAAATGAATTTGGGCTACTCCACAACAACATTCTTTTTATCATTTCAAGATTATTTATTTATTTTATGAGAAAAATGTAGCTATCTTCATGCATGTAATAGGATATCAAATCATATTACAACTTTGTTAAAGACAACAGGTGGTTGCTAAGAATGAAACCTAGAAGCTCTGGAAGAGCAGGTAGTGTCTTTTTTTATTAGATATTCCCTGCATTTACATTTCAGCTGTTGTCCCCTTCCAGTAATCCCATCTCCTTCAACCTCCCATTGCCTCCTTAAAGATGCTCCTTCCCCCAACAACCTCTCCCACCTGAGCTAGCACATGAGCATTCACCTATACTGGGAAAATGAGCCTTTACTGCAACAAAGGCCTTTCCTCCCACTGATGCCACAGAATGATATCCTCTACTGCATAAGCACGTGGGGCCATGGGTCTTTCTGTGTGAACTTTTGGTTGGTGTTTTAGTCCCTGCGAGCCGATGAAGTTTTGGTTAGGTGACAATTTACTCCTTCCCATGGGGTTGCAGACACTCTCAACTCCTTCAGTCCCATTTCGAGCTCCAGCAGTCAGTGCTCTTAACTGCTATGGCATCTCTCCAACCTGCCACAACATTCTTGACTCTCAATGAACTCAGCAACATTACTTATAGAATATGACTCCCACCATATTGACAATGAACTATTTGCTTATTAGATGGTTTTGAAATTATGTCTATCACGCTTCAAGGTGCAATATCTAAGCATTAAGAGACTGTTCATATTTTAAGTTTCTTAGGGCAGATCTCATGGAGCTACAAATAAAATAAAGATATCTCTTAAGTCACTGTTTTCTTGTCTTTTTTTTTTTTAGGGGAATGCCTTGCAAACATAAATCACTGACATCGAAATACATGGATTTATGTGAATATTATAATCATAGGTACACTTAAAGGACTGATAATTATCTTTTGCTTTTCTTTAGAAATTCCAAGATATTAAAATATTCTCAGAGACATGCTTGTATCAGCTTATACATGCAAATTACCTTCCATATTCTGTAGAATTTTGACAATGTTCTTCAATGTGATAGTCTTCCCAATTGTAGCCTGAAACATGAGAAAATGAATGATATCGTATTATAATTTAGGCAAAATCCATGTTACTGTGCTTTTTCAAAGCACAATAAATATTGCTGTAAAAACAGAACCTGTTTGATTCAGTACAATCTAACTCACTCTCCATTGAAATAACTTGTGATCATCAGTAACCAAATTATATTTGACCTCTTATCTTGAAAAAGAAAATAGAAATTACAGTCTTACCTATAAAACTGAGGTTCTGGTAAGTCTCTAACATCACATCTTTGTAGAGACATTTCTGGGAAGGATCTAGCAAAATCCACTCTTCCAAAGTGAAGTTCACATGCACATCTTCAGGAGTCAGTGCATCCTGGAATATCCCATACATGTTTATACCACAAAACATGTTACTGACATCAATGTAAATATATGCCTCCCGGACAATATATGCCTATAATCCAGATACACGATCCACATATTTCCTGACACAAACTCTTAACCTGATCATCGCATTATCTTAGAAGAAAATTTAATTATAAGGCTCACCTGTGTCACTACTGACTCCTTTGATTGGATATAGCCTTGCAAGAGAAGTGTCAATTGTGCGGGAGATACAGGGGAAACAGATCAACAATACTGAGCACATGTAGATTTATGTTAAGGTTCTACATGATTTCACAGGAGAGAGATGGTCAGAGAGAGGTCTAGGAAGGCAGAAGAGGAGGAGACCAGGATCTTGCTGGAGGGATGGAGATGTAGGCAGATATGAATGTTTCCCTTGGTGCATCTCTAACTTCATGAGGCTATTATTATTTCTAAGGGTTCCTATGGCTCTTTTTCTTATAGAAGGTCAGTTCGGATCTTTGTTTATTGGATGTAACTTTTTGGTGTAGAGGTTTTGAGGATTGAAAATTTGATATATCAACCTGCCTGATAAGATACTACACTTTGCAGACATGTTCATATGCATTTGGGACAGAAAAACCAAGGCAGGCAGAGTGAACCACGTAGGAAAAGAACCTGGTAAAGAAGGCAGCTTAGGACTGTGTGACAGAGTAATTGTGCTAGGCTCCACACTAGTATGGTGTGAGAGGAGTGTGTCCTCGGGATGACTCATCTTTTTAATATTTACTGCAACAAGCACAAATCTCAGAAATTTTATGAACAATTACTAACAAAAAATGACAGGCAAGCTAGTGTATTTGCACATGCCTTTAATTTCTGAGAGACAGGCAGGTATAAATCATAGAGCTGGATGACAACTTGGTCTATGTAACTAATTCTAAGAAAGTAAAAGTTACATATTATGACTCCACTCCCCTGCAAAAGTCAACAAAGAAAACAAAAATGAAGACAAAACTCAGGTCTTTATTGAAGTTGCTACAAAGAAGAAACCTTCACTCCAGTTCAGTATTGATATAGTAGAAATCTGAAGTGGACCAGTTCAAACTGCCACATTTATACAATTTTACTAAGAGGGCATGCATGTGTAAAGAATTACAAATGGACAGATAAAAATAGTTGCAATATAAATATTGATCATAAATAAGCTATGTAAGAAACAGATCACATGAGACTCAAAAAAAGGAGACCAAAGTGCAGATGCTTCAAATCGTTTTAGAAAAGGGAACAAAAATAATAAGAGGAGTAAATAGGAAGGCAAAGTTTGAAGCAAAGGCCATCCAGAGATTGTTCTGCATAAAGATCCAGCACATATATGGCCACCAAACCCAGACAATATTGCTGATGCCAAGAAGCACATGCTGAAAGACCTGAAACAGCTGTCTCCTGAGAGGCTCTGCTAGATCATGATTAATACAGAGGCAGATGCTCATAGCCAACCATTGAACTGAGAACTGGGTCTCCAACTGAGAAGTTAAAAACGGAGTGGAGGAGCTTAAGGGTTTTGGCCCTCCCTAAGACCAACAAAACAAACTGCCTGCAACTCCCAGGAATAAAACTACTGTTCAAAGACTACAAAGAGAAGCACCCATACCTCCAGCAGCATATATAGCAGAATATGACCTCATTGGGCATCAATGGGACAAGAAGCCCTTGGTCATCCCGAAGTCAGACTCACCAGTGTAGGGCAATGGCAGGGCATGAAAATGGGAGATGGTGGGTCACACCCTAATAGACAAAAATGAGGGGTAGGTGGAATAAGGGATTTATGGATGGGAAACCTGGAAAGGGGATACCATGTGAAATGTAAATAAAATCCACACAATAAAGCAAAAGAAAGAAAAACTGGATTATAAATGAGCTACATAGGGCAGGTGAGATATTTTAGCAGAAGCAGCTCTTCCTGGTCTTCTACTAAATGGTGGTCAATTTCTACCACTTACTTGGGGACCAACGCCTAAGCGTTATGTATAAATCAGTAATTCTAAGGCGTCTAATCATGGTAAAGATGAGAGACACATGATATTCACATTCATGCACCCAGGAAAATTACTATTATTTATTACAACAATTCAGGACAAACACAAGAGTTAGGTCAAACAGCACAGACCTGCTATCCAATAACCTGAACTGTAAGATAGATTTGATGTCCAATACAAGACATCCTGAGAAATAGAATATAACCTTTATTTAGCGAATTTTCAAAATTAATGGTGGTGAAATAGATCACCATAAAAGCTTATTGGACACAAAACATGTTAGGTGGTCTATGTCCTTTCTATACCTATTATACATACATGACAGATTTCACAAAGATATTTCATCATTAAAAAAATATATATAAGTGAAAATACAATACAACCATGTTCCTAAAGAGCTTACCATTGAATAGCAAATGTGTCTACTACTTTTTATGTGATTTGGGGACAGAGTCCAGATGTTTAATGTATGAGATAATGAGAAGAAAGATGGAGGATCAACTTCCACAATTACACATTAGATAAAAAGAACAAAATTTGTCCTTTCTAAAAGAAATGAAGGGTCACCTGGAGCAGTGGCTGGTGGAATGGACAATGAAAACTTCCCCAACTAGAGAGACATCCCATGTATAAGCACCAGCCCTTGACATGAAAGAATAATGTACTGTGCCCAAAAGCAGCACTTGGTAAATGTCCAGTGTGAAGTACCACCCAGCAGCCGACTGAAACACATGCAGAGAACTAAGGTGAAAGTGGGATGGACCTTGGGAAGCACATCAAACTGCTGGAAAGACAAAATGTCCGTGAAGGAGATGAAAACTCTGCAGAACTACCAACAGAGTCAACTCAGCTGGACACCAACCAAAGTCACACACTGGCTGGACTGAGGACCTTGGCATATATGTTTCAGATGTGCACCTTGGTCCTCCTGTGGGTCCTCCCAGAACTGTATCGTTGTTTTTCTCTGAACTTCTTGACTATCTTTGGATCATGCTTCTTTAAATAGCCAAACACGTACTGCCTCAGTGGGTCTGGATCCACTTAATCCAGCATAGACCTGATGGACCATGGTGTGCTGATACGCAAGGATTCCACAAACTCTCAAAGAGAAGGAGAGAATATTGAAAAGGTACTCTACAGAGAGAGGAGCTAGTGGGGAACATTCACCAGAGTGAAGATGAATATACAAACTATTAGAGAAATTAAGAGAGGAAAATACAATGTCTGAATCCATAATGACATATCTTCTCCCTAATAAAAAAACTAGGAAAGGCTCCTTCCTGAACAGCTACAATATGTTACCTTAAGAGAGCCACACAGGTCAAACAAGTGTTCAAATACTTTATATTGTATAGAAACATTTGTTTCAATGAACACCTTTCTATCTCAGGTGACTATGGGCTCAAGTTCATTCTGCAATTAAAATGGAGTCAGTCTAACTGGAGAGATCCTTACAGTCTGTAGGAACTCCCACATGGTCAAATGTCTAATGACACTTGTGACATTAAAGACAGTATCTTAAGAGCCACATCTTGTTAAATCAGAAAGCAAGTTATATCTTTGCAACATACAATGGACCTGAGTACACCTTCCACTTCAATAGATAGGATTGTGAATACAGGGAAAGAAGACTGGACCAAGGCAAGAAACACAGCAGGACAAACACCAAATCCTGCAGCTTTGTCTCAGACACATTGGACTTCACATTTAAGGGCTACATGGTCCTACTCCTGTAAGTTCTCATACAACTCAGTGGTTTTATAATTCTCACTGTACACACATGTTCTCACTGTATGTACATGTTCTCACTGTATGCACATGTTCTCACTGTACACACATGCTCTCATTGTATGCACATGTTCTCCCTGTATGTACATGTTCTCACTGTATGCATATATTCTCACTGTATGCACATGTTCTCACTGTATGCACATGTTCTCACTGTATGCTTGTGTTCTCACTGTATGCACATGTTCTCACTGTGTGCACATGTTCTCACTGTATGCACATGTTCTCACTGTATGCACATGTTCTCACTGTATGCACATGTTCTCACTGTATGCACATGTTCTCACTGTATGTACATGTTCTCACCGTATGCATATCTTCATGGAATATCTCTCAGTGCCTTAGTTATTTGACCAAATTGTGTCCAAATAATGTACCTCAAGCTTCATCCTCACAATTTCAATGCAAAGAACTCTCACAGAATCTTCACTGATGCCCTTCACACGATGGCTGGAATAGTTTTAACTGAAACCAGAAAGGAACATTCCATGATTTTTCATCTTTCAGTTTTCAGATCTAGCACAATATAAATTATTTTGTGCAGTTTGCCTTGTAAGTGGATAGAATGCTGCCAAGGTAGAGGGATAATCAAAGACACTTCAGTCTCCTTGTGGAAATAGAAGTACGTCAGAAATGGGAGACAGTGAAAATGGAATGGGGATGGAGTATCAAATGGAATGTAAATTCAATAAGTAATTAAATGGGAGAAATATACAAAAACACATAAATAGAATAAAAACAGAAATCAGCAAATTGCTTGTAAATTTTGCTTTACTAAGTATCTCATGGCAAAAACTGAGTAAAACAGTTTTTGGTTTTTTACTTTTTATTTTATTTTATTTTATTGCCAACATATCCTACAAATGACCTCTAGATAAAGTTGTCTCAGAGTCTATTTCCCACTGAAACAGGATGACCTCCAATTGTTCTAGATGCATTACTGTCAATACTTCAATGTTTCAGGGCCTACGACTAAAAACAGTCAAGGGACATGTTCAGCTTTCTATGATTTCTGCCACCTCAATTTCTGGTATTTTTCACATTCCTTTCAAAGTGAAGGTAGATTCCCACTTCAGGAAAATCACCTTTGATAGCATTTGTGTTGTTGTTCTAACTTGCAGGCCATCTGATGTGAGTGGACCCTCTGAGCAAAAGCCCCTCAGGAGAGAAAAGTTTGTTGTACATAGTTTTCTCAGATCACAGCCTAACCTGTTGGCACCTCACAATAGAAACTGAAAGCCACAGCATTGAAAACATTGTCTCCTGGCTTGTCCTCTTGATGACCAAGTCTCCTGTTCACCTGGCTCCCTGATCCAACTCAGGCCCACTTGCTTAGGAATGGTGCCACCCTCATTGGAAGAGTCTTCACAAGTCAATCATCAATGCTGTCTCAGGGAGACACTGAAAGCAGACATTCTGATGAGGGCCCACCTTCAACTGAGACTCCTTCAGAAAACTGTAGCTCTGAAATATAGGGCACTTAGGACATTTCGGACACAGAGACTATAATAAATGAGAAAGTTGTAAAAACCTAAAACCAATGATTTAAGCAAAGCAATCACAGGGAACACAAGGAACTCAAAAAGCTAGATACCAGAGAATCAAATAACCCTATTAAAAAATGGGGTACAGAGCTAAACAAAATGTTTTCAGTTGAGGAAAACCGAATGGCGGAGAAACACCTGAGGAAGTGCTCGACATCCTTAGCCATCTGAGAAATGCAAATCAAAACAACCCTGAGATACCACCTCACACCAGTCAGAATGGCCAAGATCCAAAACTCTGATGACAGCAGATGCTGGCGAGGCTGTGGAGAAAGAGGAACACTTCTCCACTGTTGGTGGTGTTGCAAGCTAATACAACCACTCTGGAAATCTGTCTGACGATACCTCAGAAAATTGGATATAGTACTACCTGAAGACCCAGCTATTCCACTTTTGGGCATATACCCCAGAGACACTTTAATACACAACAAAGATATATGCACCACAATGTTCATAGCAGCTCTATTTATAATAGCCAGAAGCTGGAAGTAACCCAGATGTCCTTCAGAAGATGAATGGATACAAAAATTGTGGTACATATACACAATGGAATACTACTCAGCCACCAGAAGCAATGACTTAACCAAATTCTTAAGAAAATGGCTGCATCTAGAGAATATCATCCTGAGTGAGATAACCCAGTCACAAAAGAACAGACATAATATGCAGTCACTGATAGTGGGATGCTAACCCCAGAGGCTTGCACTCCCCCAGAAACAACTCACAGACTGTATGAAGTCCAAGAAATAAAGAAAACAAAAAAATATACATATATTTACAAAACAAGAAGACTTTGACTATTTCCATGTTGCGTTTTGTGTTGCATGTACTTTACGCTTATTGTAACTAGTAGGTTTTCAATGCATACTGTCAAGCCCTTGAAAAAAATCAAGTACTTACTAAAAAAATATATTCACATGGTTTTATGTAAAAATTATTTCAATGTCTGAAAAAACAGTACTGACAAAAATGTATAATTAAAAAAAAAAAAGAAAGAAAGAAACCAATGATTAAGCAAAGCAATCACAGGAGCCCTGCCATTGAATTTGGAGCTGTGAGAGAACCAGGAAAAAATGGGAAGTGCCCCTGACACAGCAGGAAAGGATGCACACTATGAGGAGGTCAAAGGCAGTGCTGCCCTGGGGTCAGGTATGTTTATCCCTGGGTCCCAGTCCATTGCAATCAAAGAGGTGAATAAAATTGCTGGAAGGTGAACAGAGAATCAGATGTCACCAAAGATATGATAACTTTGTTGGAATGGGTTGGAACTAACAAACAAACAAAAACACCCAGCCATCTTATGACAGCTCCAAATTCAAAAGTATACACTTACAAATGGACTGAGAACAGGGTTGAATAGGAGGGAAAAAAACGGTTTTCATCCTTTCTCTCTGTAAAACAGGGTAGGGAGAGTCTTACTTTAACCTGGATATTGTCAAATAGGTTCCTGTCATGGGAAATTTAGTGGGTCTAGTGCCACAAACATAATAGAAAACCAAAAGGGTAAAAGGAACCCAGCAGATTCCTCCATTTTTACAGAGGAGAAAATGAAGACAGGACGGCAGCTGTGAGTCATGTCTCAGGACTCAAAATCTGCTCTAAGCTTCCCAGCCATTAAGTGCAGGGGTTTTCTGTTCCCTAGACCAGGATCTGTAATATCTTCAAAGCATCCTTGGATACCCCTCTTCAGGGCATCCACTGTAGCAGAGTTCCAATTTCCTTTATTCACATCCCTCAACAAATACTCAAGAAAAATGAAAAACCAAGGCAAACAGACCCATGACACATGAAGGCAGTGATAGAAGAACTACAATGACATATTTCCTTAACAGCTGGCCTTTCAACCCTAGAAGTGGGAGGTCTGGGTATTTGGGGACTCTAGTAAAGGTACCAAGAAGTTATGCCGGAGTAACAGGGACCCCAAAGACCACCTAGGAGCTTACTGCAATGCTAGTGCACGGACTGTAGTAATTGACTTTGCTGATTCCCCTCATCCCTGAGTGAAAGCCTCAATTTGGCAAAACTTCCAGGACAATCACATGCTTCACCTGCCTGAAGACAGGGTAGGCATTCCATAGACCGACCAAACTATTTGTTATCCCAGTAGAAATATTCACAGTTGTCTCTAGCACTGAACTAACTGCTCTACCTCACTTCTGACTATGTCGCTTTGTAGATGGCTAAGATCATCCCTTCCTGTTGGCCTCTATCCCAGCTTCCAACATTTCAATCATTTCCACTAATTATACCCACCAAATAGGTCAGCAAAAGAGGCAACACACAGCCATAGCCAACCAAAAAAGACAAATCCAGAAAACAGTATCAACCCCAATTATCACCTCAAACTTAGAGGCCTAAATACCAACACAGGAATATAAAAGGTAAAAGCCAGGAGACTATGTCACCAAGAAATGCAAAAAAATCACATCACAGCAGGTCAGTAAAAGAAAAACATGCAATAGATATGGTGCAAAAGAGATTGTTGTGGGGAAGAGGGAGGTATGAGCATCTGGAGATGGGAAAGAGAGAAGAGGAACTATAGCCAGGCAGACAGAGAGAGCAGAAAGAGAGCGCCATAAGGATATGGAAAGAAAATAGAGAAGGGACATGTGCAGAGAAAGGAAAACAAAAACAGAGCTGCTGTAGCCAGAGGCCCATGAATACACAGCACACCTGACAACAGCAGAAGGTGATGGAGCCAGGGAAGGACCTAAGTAGTTGTTAGCTGTAAGACAGATCATTGAAACTCTGTTGCTTGGGCCCCTTGAGACTAATGTCTCTGTCCTTGCGGTCAATCCCCGCGCAGATTGTGTGCAACTGGCTGCAGCCTCAGAACTGGCTGGTTGCAGACTGAAGGCCCAGAGACTCTCTGATGACCCCCCTATGCCTGTCTTCTTAATGTATTTTATAGAAGACAAAAGGGTCTGGACAAGAGCTGCGGACTCGGAGAAAACACCCATGACGATTCTGTAAAGAAGCCAACGGTCCAAAAGTTTTGGGCAGATTAAGAATCAGCCATGAAAGTGAACTTATTCAGAGGTCACCGCCTCATCTAGCAAGTGAGGAGCACAACAAAGGACCGCACACCTTGCTGATCCTTCCCATCCAGCCCCGGAGAGGACC
This sequence comes from Micromys minutus, assembly GCF_963924665.1. Lineage (NCBI taxonomy): Eukaryota > Metazoa > Chordata > Mammalia > Rodentia > Muridae > Micromys > Micromys minutus. The sequence goes on from NC_137980.1 coordinate 21,773,051, forward strand.
CACCACCCCAGCTCCCACTGCTCACCCCCTTGCCCATTCACATGCTCACCATGTCTCAATTTCACAGTTTCCCTGAAGTCCCCACACAGCACCCAACAGAGGGATCAGAGCAGGTGAGAGAGAGCAGGACAAAAATCCTACCGGCACAGAGAAAGGAACACTGGGAATGGAAACAGGAAGTCCCACCCTTCTGCTCTAACTGGCAGGTCAGCCTGAGGATTTAATTGGCCAGTGAATATTCCTAAAGGTTAAAGGGTGCTTTTGGTCCAGGGCTACAGATTTTATGGATCTAAGAGTTGTTTTGCACCCCATTAGCATTTGTGTCTGTTATCCTAATGTACTGTTACCCCACCCAGCCCTGGAAGAACCACAATTCCAACCATTTGAAGCCTGATGCTCCCCTCTGTGAGCCATGATCCTGCACTCAGCAGGTCCTGACTTCAGACTTTCCCTGAAATTTCCTCACTGCAGAGGACTTCATCTTTCTGTAATCACGGTGAATAGCTTGCACTTAAGATGCCTTGGAGTATGTGATGCAGAATTTCTGTTATCCAACTTACAGATTTATATAATTATTCAGGTATCCACCCTCATGTCCATGGAATTGAAGTGTTTTTGTTTGTTTGTTTGTTTGTTTGTTTTGTTTTTTCGTTTTTGTTTTGTTTTTTGTTTTTGTTTTTTTGCAATCTGTACTGACTTCAGTCCATCCAACCAATTGTGCTGGAGCAGTGAAGCAGAGAAAAATCTGGAAACCTGCAGTGTCAGGTACATGAGTTAGGCATGCTAATTGGCTTAGGATGCTAGACATCCGTGCAAGGCTCTTGTGATTTCGGGAACCAAACACAGAATCATTGTTTGTCAATTTGAAAGACATATGTCACCTCTCATCTAGGATAGCAGTGTAGATTAGGCTTGTTATGTGGCAACAGATGACATATTCAATGGAGAAGCCACACGTGGTTGCAAACCTTGGTAAGAGAATGTTATTGTTCCAGGGAAACATTGTTTGGAGGAACCTTACTATTAGCTGGAGTAGATAGTCTTCCTCAGTGTTCACATGCATCTGCTGGAGAGAGTGTCTGTGCACAGCTAAGAATGGAGAGGGTCAGTTAATGCTGCTCTTTTATTGCAGGAGGTATCAGAGCATACTGCAGAAGTGTTTCTTCCAGTGCTTTGTTCTTGTGAAGATCCTTAGAAAGACTCTGATTTCTGAGACTGACAGTGAGTCAGAGAGCCAAGGTGTGGGTCTAGAAACCATGTGAATCTCCATATTGGTGCTGTAAAATCAAGGATCAACAAAATCTACTGTCACCTAATTTTTTTCTCAGTGGAGTCCCAGGTCTTGACCTGCAGAAGCTGAGACATCTTGTTTTCCATTCCTCCCTTACTCTGGAATGTATCTGAAGTCCTGATGGAATTCTATTACTTTTTGCTATAACTGAGATATTTTACACTTTTGCTATTGCACTTTCTTTTCCAGTAGCTATAAAAGCCCAGATAAAACATCACCCTAGAAAAGATTAAAAGACTTTGTTTGAACATTTGTAACTGAGCTGAGATTGTTTTAGGACCAAACTGCTCTAAAAATATTCTGCACCTGTCTAGTATATTAGTCAGAGTTCAATGGAATAATGACCTAATAGAATATTTTCCTCTATATGTCAAGGGTATTGTTTACAAGGATTCAGAGTCCTTGGTGGTCCAGCAAATTCATCAATAACTAGATATGAAGGCAAAATCGAAACATACAGTAGTTGTTCAGTCCACAGGGCTGGATATCTGAGCTTATCCTTACAATATGCTGGAATTCCAGAAAAGCTGGTTCTAATGCCAGTGAAGGAATGGACTTTCTACCAAGTGAGAGCAAGCAGCTAAAGAGCAACAGCCTCCTCTTTCCCTGTCATTACATATTCTCAATGTGCAAGTCATGGCCCAGATCACTGGTGAGGCTTTAAGCTCAAACATGTGGATTACAGCTGTGTCTTCCCCATCAACATCCAGATTAAAGGCCTATATTTCTGCCTCAAAGATCTGGATTCCATATAGATCTTCCCACTTCAAATTAAGAAAATAACCCTTTCAGGTTTGTCCCTCCATTTTGTGGTTTTGATTACTTCCGGATGTAGTTAACAATCAAGATAGCAATATCAACTTCACCCTATGCCAACTTCACACATTCATTTCTTATTATATCATCCTTAATTTTCCAATGCAAAAGGACATGTCATAATAATGCCTAAATGTTCCATTTTCAGCAGAAAGAAAAAGCATTATGTGTTTTAACAATAAATGATTGTGCCTGAAATGATTACACTACCCCTTGTACAAATACAGACACATAAAAATGTTTTAATGCTTCCTGGGAACATTTGTTTAGTGTCTCAAGTTCAAGTATTATAACCATTAATAGTCTCTTCATTGATTTACCAATAGTATTGCAGTACTATTATCAGGAAATACCACAAACCCCTAGTGCTTAACTTTTGGGTCACAACCACTGTAGGATCTAAGAACACGTTCACAGTGTTGATCATCTCCATATCAAATATTTTATTACAATCCATCACAGTTGCAATATTATAATTAGGAAGTATCAACAAATTGATGTTATGCTTAAGGGGGGTTTCTATAACATAAGGTACGTGACTCAAGGATCTCAGCATTAGGAGGGTGGAGAACAACCAAAATTTCCTCTACATTCTAGGCTTAAAATTTTGTAACTCCAATGTAGAAGGAATTCGTTTTACTCATTGCATTTTATGGCCAACGATTCAGGGAATAATCACACATTGACAAACAAATGTATGATCATCACTACTGCATGAAGCTGAACTGTGGTGATTTTCCTTTACTGGTGTCTTTCATGGTTGTGTCAGAAACATGTTTTCATGATGCAGGTGTTCACTTCAGGGTGGTGTCAGCTTAACAGGCATAACCTTAGTAACCTTAGTACAACAGAAGTACCCATACCTCCAGCAGCATATATAGTAGTGTATCCTTATTGGGCATCAATGCGAAGAGAAGTCCTTGGTCATGCCAAAGTTTGATGCCCCAGTGTAGGGGAATGGCAGGGCAGGGAGATGGGAGACTGGGGGGCACACCCTAATAAAAGCAAAGGAGGGGTAGGTGGAATAAGGGGTTTATGGATGGGAAACTTGAAAAGGGGATAGCATTTGAAATGTAAATAAAATCCACACAATAAAGCCAAAGAAAGAAAAAACTGGAAAATAAATGAGCTACATAGGGCAGGTGAGATATCTTAGCAGAAGCAGCTCTTCCTGGTCTTCTACTTAATGGTGGTCAATTTCTAGCACTTACATGGGGACCAACACCTAAGCATTATGTCTAGATCAGTAATTCTATGGCTTCTAATCATAGTAAAGATGAGAGATACATGATATTCATACTCATGTACCCAGGCAAATTACTATTATTTATTCCAACATTTCAGGACAAACACAAGAGTTAGGCCAAACATCACAGACCTACTATCCAATGACCTGAACTTTAATACAGATTTGATGTCCTACAAATGACATCCTGAGAAGTAGAATATAACCTTTATTTGGCGATTTTCAAAATTAATGGTGGGGACATAGAATGTCATAAAAGCTTATTGGACATAAATCATTTTAGGTGGCCTATGTCCTTTCTGTACCTATTATAAGTACAAGAAGGACTTCACAAAGACATTTCTTCATTAAAAACAAAACAAACAAACAAACAAACAAAAACCAAAAAGAGTAAAATTGAAAATAGAATGCAGCCAGGTTCCTAATCAGCTTAGCATTGAATAGCAAATGTTTCTACTATGTCTTATGTGATTTGGGTACAGAGTCCAAATGTTTAATGTATGAGAGAATGAGAAGAAAGATGAAAGATCAGTTTCCACAATGACACATTAGACAAAAAGAACAAAACTTGTTCTGTCTAAAAGAAATGCAGGGTCAAACCTGGAGCAGAGGCTGGTGGAATGGACAATGAAAACTCCCCCAACTAGAGAAACATCCCATGGGCAAGCACCAACCCTTGACATGAAAGAATAATGTACTGTGCCCAAAAAGAAGCACTTGGTAAATGTCCAGTGTGAAGCACCACCAAGAAGCTGACTGAAACAGATGCAGAGAACTTAGGTGAAAGTGGGATGGACCTTGGGAAGCCCATTAAAGAGCTGGAAAGAGATTGAAGTCTGTGAAGGAGATAAAAACTCTGCAGAATGACTAACAGAGTCAACTCAGCTGGACACATGGGGACTCTCAGAGCCTGAGCCACCAACCAAAGAGCATTCACAGGCTGGACTGAGGACCTTGGCATATATGTTTCAGATGTGCACCTTGGTCTTCATGTAGGTCCTCCAAGAACTGGATCGTTGTTTTTCCCAGAACCTCTTGCCTATTTTTGGATCATGCTTCTTTAAATAGCCAACGATATATTGCCTCAGTGGGACTGGATCCACTTAATCCAACATAGACCTGATAGACCATGGTGTGTGGATACCCAAGGGTCCCACAAATTCTCAAAAGAGAAGCAGAGAAGATTGAAAAGGTACTCTATAGAGAGAGGAGCTAGTGGGGAACATTCACCAGAGTGAAGATGAATATATAAACTACTAGAGAAAATAAGAGAGAAAATAAAACGTTTGAGTCCGTAACGGCATATCTTCTCCCTAATAAAAAAAAACTAGGAAAGGCTCCTTCTTGAACAGCTACAAAGAGTTACCTCAAGAGAGCCACACAGGTCAGACAAGTGTTCATATATTTTATATTGTGTAGAAACTTTTTGTTTCAATCAACTCCATTCTAACTGAGGTCACTAGGGGCTCATGTTCTTTCTGTAATGAAAATGGAGTCAGTCTAAGTGGAGAGATCCTAACAGTCTGTAGGAGCTCCTACACTGTCAAATGTCTAAGGACTCTTGTGACACTAAAGACAGTATCTTAAGAGCTACATCTTGTTAAATCAGAAAGCAAGTTATATCTTTCCAACATAAAATGGACCTGAGTACACCTTCCCACTTCAATAGATAGGATTGTGAATACAGGGAGAGAAGACTGGACCAAGGCAAGAAACACAGCAGGACAAACACCAAATCCTGCAGCTTTGTCTCAGACACATTGGACTTCACATTTAAGGGCTACATGGCCCTACTCCTGTAAGTACTCATACAACTCAGTGGTTTTATACTTCTCACTGTATGCACATGTTCTCACTGTATGCACATGTTCTCACTGTATGCACAAGTTCTCACTGTATGCACATGTTCTCACTGTATGCACATGTTCTCTCTGTATGCATGTTCTCACTGTATGCACATGTTCTCACTGTATTCACGTGTTCTCACCGTATGCACGTGTTCTCACCGTATGCACGCGTTCTCACTGTATGCACATGTTCTCACTCTATGCACATTTTCTCACTGTATGCACATGTTCTCACTGTATGCACATGTTCTCACTGTATGCACATATTCTAACTGTATGCACATGTCCTCACTGTATACACATGTTCTCACTATATGTACATGTTCTTACCGTATGCATATCTTCATGGCATATCTCTCAGTGTCTGAGTTATTTGACCAAATTGTGTCTATAAAATGTACCTCAAGCTTCATCCTCACAACCTCAATGCAATGAACTCTCACAGAATCTTCACTGATCCCTTCACACGATGGCTGGAATAGTGCTAAACTGAAACCAGAAAGGAACATTCCATGATTTTTCATCTTTCAGTTTTCAGAACTAGCACAAAATAAAAGATTCTGTCCAGTTTGTCTTGTAAGTGGCTAGAACCCTGCCAAGGCGAAGGGATATTCAAAAAGACTCCACTCTCCCTGTGAAAATAGAAATAAGTCAGGGATGGGAGATAGTGAAAATGGAATGGGGATGGGGTATCAAATGGAATATAAATTCAATAAGTAATTAAATGAGAGAAACGAACAAAAACATATAAATAGAATAAAAACAGAGAAATCAGCCAACTGCTTATAAATTTTGCTTTACTCAGTACCTCACGGCAAAGGCTGAGTAAAAATGTTTTTGATTTATTGTTTTTTATTTTTTATTTTTGTCAACATATCCCACAAATGACCTCTAGATAAAGTTGTCACAGAGTCTATTTCCCACGGAAATAGGATGACATCCACTTGCTCTAGATGCATTACTGTCAACACTTCAATGTTTCAGGGCCTAAGAGAAAAAAACTATCAAGGGACATGTTCAGCTTTCTATGAATTCTGCCATCTCAAGTTCTGGTATTTTTCACATTCCTTCCAAAGTGAACATAGATTCTGCACAGCAGGAAAATCACCTTTTGATAGCATTAGTGTGTTGTTGTTCTAACTTGCAGGCCTGCTGATGTGAGTGGACCCTCTGAGCAAAAGCAGCTCTTGGAAGAAATGGTTGTTGTGCATAGTTTTCTCAGATCACAGCCTACCCTGCTGGCAGCTCACAATAGAAACTGAAAGCAACAACATTGACAAACACTGTCTCCTGGCTTGTCCTCTTGATGATCAAGTCTCCTGTTCACCTGGCTCTCTGATCCAGCTCAGGTGCACTTGCTTAGGAATAGTGCCACCCTCAGTGGAAGAGTCTTCACAAGTCAATCATCAATGCTGTCTCAGGGAGACACTGAGAGCAGACATTCTGATGAGGGCCCACCTTCCACTGAGACTCCTTCAGATGACTGTAGCTCTGAGATGTAGGGCACTGAGGACAATTAGGACACAGAGACTATAATAAATGAGGAAGTTGTAAAAACCCAAAACCAATGATTTAAGCAAATCAATCACAGGAGCCCTGCCATTGAATTTGGAGCTGTGACAGAACCAGGACACAATGGGAAGTGCCCCTGACACAGCAGGGAAGGATGCACTCTATGGGGAGTTCAAAGGCTGAGGTGCCCTCGGGTCAGGTGTGTTTATCCCTGGGTTCCCAGTCCATTGCAAACAAAGAGGTGAATAAAACTGCTGGAAGGTGAACAGAGAACCAGATGTCACCAAAGATATGATAACTTTGTTGGAATGGATAAAAACAAACAAACAAACAAACAAACAAAAACCCATCCCTCTTCTGACAGCTCCAACCTCAAAACTACAGACTTACATATGGCCTGAGAACAGGGTTGACAAGGAGGGGAAAAAAAGGTCTTCATCCTTTCTCCCTGTAAAACAGGGTAGGGAGAGTCTTATTTTAGTCTGGATATTGTCTCAAAAAGCTTCCTGTCCTGGGAAACTTAGTGGCTCTAGTGCCACAAACATAATAGAAAACCAAAAGGGTAAAGGGGACCCAGCAGATTCCTCCACTTGTACAGAGGAGATAATGAAGACAGGATGGCAGCTGTGAGCCATTCTCAGGACTCCAAATCTGCTCTAAGCTTCCCAGCCATTAAGTGCAGGGGGTCACTGTTCCCTAGACCAGGCTCTGTAACATCTTCTAAGTCCCTATGGATACCCCTCTCTAGGGCATCCACTGTAGGAGAGTTCCAATTTCCTTTACTCACCTTCCTCCACAAATACCAACGAAAAATGAAAAACCTAGGCAAACAGACCCATATCTGACACATAAGGCACTGACACAAGGAACAGCAATCACACATTTCCTTAACAGCTGGCCTTTCAACCCTAGAGGTGGGAAGCCTGGGCATTTGGGGACTCTAGTAAAGGTACCAAGTGGTTATGCCGGAGCAACAGGGACCCCAAAGACGACCAAGGAGCTTACTGCAATGCAAGTGCACGAACTGTCACAATTTGATTTTGCTGAGTCCCCTCATCTCTGTGTGACAGCCTCAACTGGGAAAAAACTACCAAGATAATCACATGCTTCACCTACCTGCAGACAGGGCAGGCATTCCATAGACCGACCAAACTATTCCTTATCCCAGTAGAAATATTCAGTTGTCTCTAGCACTGAACTAACACCAGAGGCAGCTCCACCTCACTCCTGTCTATGACTCTTTGTAGACAGCTAAGATCATCCCTTCCTACTGGCCTCTTCTCCCAGCTTCCAACATTTCCAGCATCCCCCCTGGTCATACCCACCAAATAGGTCAGCAAAAGAGGCAACACACAGCCAAAGCTCTCTGCAAACACATAAATCACAAAATAACCCAAGATCAAAACTCCCACCCAAACAAGACAAATCCAGAAACCAGTACCAAGACCAAATATCATCTCAAAGTTAGAGGCCTAGATACCAGCATAGGAATATAAAAGCTAAAAGCCAGGAGAATATGTCACAAGAAAAGAAAACTATCACATCACAGAAGGTCTGTGAAAGAAAAACATACAAAAGATATGGTGCAAAAGAGATTGTTTGGGAGAAGAGGGAGGTGTGAGCACCTGAAGAAGAAATAGATTCAGAGAAGAGGAACTGTAGTCTGGAAGACAGAGCGAGAGCAGAGAGAGAGAGAGCGCCATAAGGATAGAGAAAGAAAATAGAGAAGGGGCATGTGCAGAGAAAGGAAAACAAAAACAGCTGCTGTAGCGAGAGGCCCATGAATACACAGCACACCTGACAACAGCAGAAGGTGTTGGAGCCAGGGAAGGACCTAAGTAGTTGTTAAGTGTAAGACAGATCACTGAAACTCTGAACACTGACACCTACAGAGCCAAGGTTCAGCCAGAGAACAGGAATGGAAACAATCTCAGGAGTTTATAATAATTAGAAAAAAGAGATACATCGGTTAAAAAAAAAAAAAAAAAGTGGCCTTAATCAACCAGGAATTCTGCAACATTTGAAAAGGCAAAAATCTAAAATGATTCCATTGAACATCAGCTAAGAAGTCTAGTAAATAATGTCAATGAGGTTAGAGATGAAAAAGTTCCTAAACTGAAGAAGACGATGTCTATTAAGCAGCAAAAACCTTCTAAAATACCAAGTACACTAGAAAAAAAACTTTCTTTGCCACATAAAAATCAAAACTTTTGACATATAAAGAAATATAGAAACCAGCAACAGAAAATGTTTTAAAAACTAAACAAAAGGAACATATGAAAGCAGACCTGTAAGATTTATATCTGTCTTTCTTTTAAATTATAAAACCACTTTATTTTCCCTATCCTTCACGTACAGAACTTCTCACACATTGCTTGCAGCTAAAGGCACAAGATGCTGGCAAGGTACCATTTTATCCCTAAAACATGGTTGGCATCAAAATATGACAGTTACCAGTGTTAAATCCATAAAACATTCACAGCACAGCTCAGCACAGCACATTGAGCTTTAACCTTCGGCAGTCACACACAGAAGACAGACTCCCACTCTGCATGTTTGGGGTCCGGAGCTCACTGGTCCGTCTGGCAGAGGCAGCAGCCAGTTATATTTGCTCTGCTTTCATCCTTTGACACACACATTATTTCTGGAGCTCTGTCGGGAATTAACTCCATTTTCTTTTCATTTTCACAAGAATACAAGGTTGTCCTTTGGAACAGCCAAAATCAGCATCAGCAACACCACTACATTCATGAAGCCAGGCAACAGGAAACTGACATGCACTATAATCTGGACCCTTCTGATGAAAAAGTGTTCCATCAGGACACTGTGAGATTCTTCTGTTCTTCCACAGAATATGGCTTTAGGAAATTCTTCAGGTCTACAACGAACTTCTCCTAAGTGTGTGGCTGAGACATGCTATATGAGGCAGTCGGTGGTTTGGGGAAAACCCTAAGTCCTGGACTAGGAATCTTTTCTGGATATTTCGGGACCTCTTCATTCAGAGTCTGGAGCATGGTCCACATTGTGAATGTGAGGAGTGCAGCCAAGAACCCGCAAAAACTAGGTAGAAGAGCAAGATCAGACCCCAGTTCTTGGAGGTGAGCCCAGAAACACTCCGCTGGTCGGGTTGTAGATGAACTGCTTCCACGCAGCCAGGCTCTAGTGGAAGGATTTTTTTTATCTTCATCATGATGGGCCTGTGTTTGTGGAGGTGAACTGAGGCCACCGCGCTGGAGGCGATGAGGGCCTTGGCTGTCCTGCCTAGCAATAGCGACAGCCCAGCCCAGCGACAGCAGCTGAAGATGGCGCAGCTGGGAACAAGTCTCCTTTAAGAGACCACTAGAGGCAACTTCACTGAACAGCACAGCTCCTGCTGCTGGGGCCCCTTGATCCTAAGGTCTCTGCAGGCCCAGCCAATCCCCGAGCCTCTGGTGCGCACCAGGCTGCAGCCTCCGAACGGGCTGATCGCGCACCAAGGCCAGAGCCTCCAGGATGACCCCCCATACCTGTCTTCTTAATGTATTCTATAGAAGACAAAAGGGTTTGGACAAAAGCTGCGGACCTAAAGAAAACACCCATGACGATTCTGTAAATAAGGCAATGGTCCGAAGTTTTGGGACGATTAAGAATCAGCCATGAAAGTGAAGTTATTCAGAGGTCACGGCCTCATCTAGCAAATGAGGAGCACAACAAACGACCGCACAACTTGCCGATCCTTCCCATCCAGCCCTGGAGAGGAACCACCACCCCAGCTCCCACTGCTCACCCCTTTGCCCATTCACATGCTCACCATGTCTCAATTTCACAGTTCCTGAAGTCCCCACACAGCACCCAACAGAGGGATCAGAGCAGAACAGAGATCAGGACAAAAATCCTACTAGCATTGGCAAAGGAACCAGGAAGTCCCCGCCTCCTCCTCTGACTGGCAGGTCAGTCTAAGGATTTAATTGGCCAGGGAGATTCCTAAAGATTAAAGGGTGCTTTTGGTATGTGACCTCACCTTTTCCGGATCTAAGAGTTGTTTTGCACCCCATTAGCATTTGTGCTTGTCCTCCTAATGTACTGTTACCCCACCCAGCCCTGGGAAGAACCACAATTCCAACCATTTGATGCCTGATGCTCCCCTCTGTGAGCCATGATCCTGCACTCAGCAGGTCCTGACTTCAGACTTTCCCTGAAATTTCCTCACTGCAGAGGACTTCATCTTTCTGTAATCATGGTGAATAGCTTGCACTTAAGAAGATGTGGAGTATGTGATGCAGAATTTCTGTTATCAAATTTACAGATTTGTATAATTATTCAGGTATTCAATCTCAAGTCCTTGGAATTCAAGTGTTTTTATTTTTTTTATTTTTATTTTTATTTTTATTTTTTTGCAGTCTGTACTGCACTTGACTTTTGTCCTTCCAACCGTGTGCTGAAGCAATGAAACAGAAAATTGTGGAAACCTGCAGTGTCAGGTACGTGAGTTAGGCATGCTAATTGTCTTAGGATGCTAGACATCGGTGCAAGGCTCTTGTGATTTCGGGAACCAAACACAGAATCATTGTTTGTCAGTTTGAAAGACATTTGTCACCTCTCATCTAGGATAGTAGTGTAGATTAGGCTTGTTATGTGGCAACAGATGACATATTCAACTGAGAAGCCCCACGTGGTTGCAGATGTTGGTAAGAGAATGGTATTGGTCCAGGGAAACATTGTTGGGAGGAACCTTACTACTAGCTGGAGTAGATAGTCTTCCTCAGTGTTCATGCATCTGCTGGAGAGAGTGTCTGTGCACAGCTAAGAATGGAGAGGGTCAGTTAATGCTGCTCTTTTATTGCAGGAGGTATCAGAGCATACTGCAGAAGTGTTTCTTCCAGTGCTTTGTTCTTGTGAAGATCCTTAGAAAGACTCTGACTTCTGAGAAAGACAATGAGTCAGAGAGCCAAAGAGTGTGTCTAGAAACCTTGTGAATCTCCATATTGGTGCTGTTAAATCAAGGATCAAAAGAATCTACTGTCACCTGATTTTCATGTCAGTTTAGTGTCAGGTCCTGACCTACAGAAGCTGAGACATCTTGTTTTCCATTCCTCCCTCACTCTGGAATGTACTTACATTACTCTGGAATGTAAGTCTATTACTTTGTGATACAACTGAGATATTTTGCACTTTTGCTACTCTACTTTCCCTTCCAGTCACTATAGAAGCCCAGACCAAACATCACCCGAGCAAAGGTTAAGTAATTTTTTTGGAACATTTGTAACTGTGCTGAAGTTGTTGTAGGACCAAACTGCTGTAAAAGTGTTCTTCACCTGTCTAGTATATTAGAGTTCAATACAATAATGACCTAATAGAATGGTTTCCTGTATATGTCGAGGATATTGTTAACAATGACTCAGAGGCTTTGGTGGTCCAGCAAATTCATCAATAACTAGATATGAAGGTAAAATCCAAACATACAATAGTTGTTCAGTCCAAAGGACTGGATTTCTGAGCTCATCTTTACAATATGCTGGAATTCCAGAAAAGCTGGTTCTAATGCCAGAGAAGGAATGGACTTTCTACCAAGTGAGAGCAAGCAGCATAAGAGCAAAAGCCTCCTCGTAATTACATATTCTCAAAGTGCAAGTTATGGCCCAGATCACTGGTGAGGCTTTAAGCTCAACCATCTGGATTATAGCTGTGTCTTCCCCATCCACATCCAGATTAAAGGCATATATTTCTGCCTCAAAGATCTGGATTCCATGTAGATCTTCCCACTTTAAATTAAGAATATAAAGCTTTCAGTTGTGTACCTCCATTTTGGGGTTTTAAATACTTTCAGATGTAATGAAGTTAACAATCAAGTTAGCAATATCACCTACACCCTATGCTAACTTCACACATTCATATCTTCTTATATCATCCTTAATTTTCCAATGAAAAAAGACATGTCATAGTAATGCCTAAATGTTCCTTTTTCACCAGAAAGAAAAATTGTTATATGTTTTAACAACAGATGATTGTGTCTGAGATGATTACAATACCCATTGTACAAACACAGACTCATAAAAATGTTATCATGCTTTCTGGGAACATTTTATTAGTGTCTCAAAATCTAGTATTACAACCACTGATAATCTCTTTATTTATTGATCAATAGTATTGCAGTAGTTTTAACAGAAGATACCACAAACCACTAGTAATTAACTTTTGGGTAACAAATCCTGTGGGATGTAAGAACACTTTCATAAGTGTTGCCTAAGATCATCTCCATATCAAATATTTTTATTACAATTCATCACAGTTGCAATATTATAATTAGGACGTAACGACGAATTAATTTTATGTTTAAGGGGGTTTCCATAACATAATGTAATAGACTCAAGGATCTCAGTATTAGGAGGACTGAGAACCACCACAAAAGCCTCTATATTCCTGGCTTAAAATTTGTAACTCCAATGTAGAAGGAATTCATTTTCCTTATTGCATGCAATCTGCCTTGCTAACACTTGTTTTCCTTTTTTCTCCTGTTGTATTAAGGGCCTTAGATGCTCTATTTATCCACGAAGAACACTATAGTTTTGTTTCATTTACTGAAGGAGAGCTCACTACAACAGAAGTAAACCTTTCTGGCAAACACAACTTAAGATTACTGGAAAAAGAAGGAAATTTTTTTCCTCATAGGCCACTAAGTATAAGTTTGGTGTGGGTCGCCTTCTCATTTGTTGTTTGTTCTCCAGCAAACAGTGAGGTAAAAGGGAGCAGCCATGCCAATCTGACTTGAGAGGGCTGTGAATATTATAATCTCAGGAAAACAACATAGTGTCTCAATTTGTTCAGCGACTTGTCCACACAAAGTCAGGCAGAGAATAGGAAATCCTGTTTATAAATGGAGTCCTCCATTTTGAGCTTTATTCCATTCAGACTTGGGGGACTAGAACTCAAAGACACATTATCCAAAACCTTGATATTTTGGAAATATGGATCTTGCCTATGAAAGATACCAAACCTAATAAAGGATACTAATTCAAAATATAAACACACTAGGCCCCTGCCCAGCTCTCCAAGTGGCTGTCCCGAAACTGGCTGTGTAAAAGTGTCTTCTAAAAGTCATTATATTTTTCTATTATTTAATAATCCCTTTAGTTTACAAGGAACATGGTAATTAATAACAATGGAATCTCTAGTAATTGTCCCACTGTCTCACTTGTCAGCTGTCAAATGATTTTCTTGCTCAGAAGGAAGGCATGGTATGGAATGCTACTGTGGTGAATGAGGCACTCAGAATGTCTTTGGATAGTGGTTTTGGCAGAATAAATATGCACATGAAAGACAACATTGTAAGCAGAATACATATCTCATCAGGAATTAAAAGTGCTGTCCTTTGTACAGAAGAAATGATCCAATGCAGTCAACATACCACAAGTCACTGGCTGATCAAACCAGGATGTACTTCCATATCTAGGGCTCAGTGTTGGTCTCTTATATGTGGAGATCTGCCTGGCACTCAGCATCAGATGTGGCCATGTGAAGCTTGGGGAGTGGAAGTCTCTACTGCTCTATCCATGCTAAATCCTGTTGCTCCAACATAGACACTATGTTCATGGGCCCATTGCAAACTGACAATGTACATGGGGACAAGGCTGATGTCCCACAGAATAGATCATTGTAACAACTTGATTAGTGAATTTAACTCATCTGAACTTACCTTTGATGAGCATTTATATTGGTATTAAATATCTTTACATCCTTGGACCATTTTGAGAGATCTTTTTAGTATGTCTTTCTCAACAAATGTTATTCTTTTTCAAAGTCTGTAACAATCAATCCATTCCATTTTATGGCTAATGTTTCAGGGAATAATCACACATTGACAAACAAATGTATGATCATCACTACTGCATGAAGCTCTGAACTGTGGTGATTTCCCTTTACTGGTGTCTTTCATGGTTGTGTCAGAAACATGTTTTCATGCTGCAGTTGTTCACTTCAGGGTAGTGTCTGCTTAACAGGCATAACCTTAGTAAAACAGGATCTCCTCATTTCTTTCTCCGTCATTGAGGATCCGGTATATACCAGAAAGGTCTAGGTGCATGTATGATAGCTTAGAGAATGCCCAGGAGTAGAAATTATAGACATCTAGGCAGCTTTTTATGGAACTGTCTTATATCTTCACTTGATGGTCAGGGTGCTGGGTTGCTGCTGGTATCTTTTGGGCCACTTTATACCCAGATCATGATTGTCAGCTAACATTTTGTGTTAACTTGATGGACCATTGTTTTTTCAGTTTGTATAAGATGGAATAGGTGTTTTATCCAGGAAATGATGAAATACACATGCAAAAGAGAAAACACTAAAAGCTAAAGTAATTAAATTCCCCCACTACAATTTATTTTAATATTTTTATTGATTCTACTTGTTCTTCCTGTGCTTTTACACACATATAAAAACCCTAAGTAGACAGGCATATGCATGTATTCTATGTATTCATATGAAATTTTTATCCACTTCCTTTTTTCATTTTTATTGGATATTCTCTGTATTTGCAGTTCAAATATTATATCCTTTCCTCCACTCTAATACCTCTGCCCCTCTATCCACTTTGATGAAAATATTTGGAGTGGAATGAGACAGGATTTAATTGAGCTTAAGCTAGCCTCAAATTTATTAGAGTGCTGAGCTGGGTCTTGGCCTTATGGTCCACCTCCCTTATCTTTTGAATTCTGATTTCATTAGCATGAACTAACACAGGGAGCACCTGTTGGCTTTTAACTTCCATGTCTAATAATGGGTTACTGGAACAATTGCTCCCCTCCATCTTCTTCAAAGAAGCTGTCTGAAAGCACACTACGGCATTTTTTTTATAGAACAAGAGCCATGACAACTGCCATCTTACTTTCCATCCCATTTCAATCATTTGGAACAAACAACAACTACACCCATCGTCTTGTGGTAATATTTGCAGGTTTCCTACCCCACTCATATCATAAAAGTACTGAATCAAAGATGAAAAAACTTTATATGCATAGTAAGCATTAAAGCACAGGAGTCAAGCAGATACCATCCCTCTATGCTGTTTTGTCTACTTCCCTATTAATAACCATGAGTTATCACTTGCCATGTTCTGCCTAAGCTGCTCACACTCCCAAGCCAGCTCTCCTCACCATGCCCTCACAATGCACCTACCCCATGGCACCTTTTTCCTCTTTTATCTCTTTCATGGTGTCTTTCCCATACACCAAGCCTGGAAACTGAAGCAACAGCTTTCTTCTCCCGAGTTTTAGGTTTTGGCATGTTTATTAAGCAGTCATGGAAGGCAGGAGAGAAATAGTAAAAATGATGTAATTATAATCCCAAAAGTTATTGTATAAAGTTGAAATAGTCTTCATGGCCATGTGGCCAGAGTCTTCGATTTTGTATTAGAGTACATCAAATATTACTTATTCCTTTTCTCTTAGGCTGAAAATTTTAAACCTAGAAAATAATATCTCTTCTATACAGGGCAACATCATAACACCCAGATTTCCAATTTTGGTTGAACTCATGTAACTTCAGTAATTTGGTTTAACATAATTTTAATTTTTAATCCAGAGTATACCTTCTGCTAAGTACCTTATGAAACTTACTCTGAAACTGATCACATATTCATATACTGCAAGTCTCAATACATACAAGAAAATTACAATAACACCATGTTTCTTATTAGACCACCACGGATTATAGAAGGATAAAGGCAAAACAAGAAAGAATACAAAGCACACAAACTCATGAAAGCTGCACACCTCACTACTGAATGAAAAATAGGTTAAGACAGAAATAAAGGAAGGAACTAGAGACATTATAGAATTCAATGAAAAGGGATATGTAACATGCACAATCTTATAGAACACAAAGACAAAACTGTGGTGCACATAAGAAAGTTGATAGCACAAAATGCCCACATGAAAAAAATGAACAGCTATTGTGATACTTTGCATATGTTTGGGTCAGGGTGTGGCACTAGTAGAAGTTGTGGCCTCGTTAGAGGAAGTGTATCACTCTGAGGCTTGAGGATGCTCTCTCTGATCCTGGCTTTGTTTGGATGAAGATGTTGAGTTCTTAGCTCTTTCTCCACCATGCCTGCCTGGATGCTGCCATGCTCTCACATTGATGATAATGGACTGACCCTGTAAGCCAGCCTCAGTTAAATATTGTGATTTATAAGACTTGCCTTGGTCATGCTGTCTGTTCACAGCAATAAAACCCTAACAAACACAGAACTTGGTACCAGGGACTTAAGTGTTGTGATAGGGCTGACCACACTTTTGTTTGGAAGAATGTGGATAGTGGATTTTGCATTTGTAGTCAGTGGAAGGCATTAAATGGTTATAATGAGCTATCCTAATAGGAATATGGAAGGCTTTGTTACTGAAAATGATTTGAATTTCATCTACTTGGCCCAAGTGGTTTCACTGGAAATTTTTAAGTCTGTAGACTAGAGACAGTTTTTGTAGTATTTTGGTGAAGAACATGGCTGCTTTTTGCCCTAGTTCAAAGAGTCAGCCTGAGGCTTAGGTGAACAGATTTAGAATCATTGTTTTAAAGAGAAAGTCTCAAAAAGCCTGTTGTAAATTCTGTTGTGTACTGGCCTAGACCAGCTCAGACAACCAACAGGTTCTCCCAGAGCTGGCGGGAGAATTGAAAGAAAAAAGACAAAGTAGTTAAAGTTGCAGCATGACTTCAGCCTGGCTTGAGGCCTAAGCCTCATGGCCAAAGCAAAGCTTGGTTTAGTAGGTCTCTTTCTAAATCACTTTAATTACATGTAAAAAGGTAACATCAGTTATGAGACAGGGATCAAGTAAGTTAGCAACCAAAAATCCTGTAAACATCTTAATGGAGGTCAGGTGAAAAGGTCAGAGACAAAAATACATACTGCTGGGCCTAGGTTCTGAAATCTGCCCTACCCTGAGCTGTAGTCCTAAGGATATTGCCTCAAGCTTCAATTAAGAGAGTACTTCCCTATACCAGCTTCTTAAATGCCCTGCCCTTACCTTCAGATGTAGCTGTTCTTCCTTATAGCCTTATTCTTGAGAGCCCTCCCTAGAGCTACAGATGACAATCTGCCTGATACTGGCCCTTACAGGTTGTACCACACAAACCAGATTCCTGCCGTGGCTAGCCCCAAGATGTCCTGGGATATTATTAATATTACTCTGCCATGAACTTCTCAGAGGTGCCAAAAGTGCTCTTCACGGTGTACTAAAGTTAACTTCTATGAAGACTATTTAAATGAAAAGGAGCAAGTTGGGAAAATAAAATATATACAATATATGGTTCAAGTATTTAGGGGACACCAGGAGATGAATCCTGTGTTCAATAATATTAATTTGAATAAAAGGAGTAATGACCTTGGGATAAGATCCCACCTAGCTAAGTTAGCTCCAGGAAATTTAGTGTGATCCTTTAATCTCCAGAAGGAAAGGCAAACAGGTCTCTGAGATATTGACCAGATGAGAACAGAGCAAGTTCTAGGTAAAAAAGCTTAAATCCAGTTGTGCGGATACACATCATAATCCCAGGAGGTAGGCATGAAGATCTCTAAATTCAAAATCAATATATAAAGAAAGCTCCAGGACAGCCAAGCTCAGGTAGTAAAGGAGTTTAAAAAGAGGAAGCTAGTACTAATGTAATAGAACAAGGGGGTCATGTTCCAGCTCCTACAAGCACCAGAACTTAGCAGCATCAGCTAACTGTCCCTGGCTTTATATTCAAGAGGAGAAGGAAACTCCTGGGAAAAATGATGCTGGTTATCTGGAGCTAATTAGTGGTGATTAAGAGGGGATGAGCAAACTGAAATATGATCTTCTGGAATAGCTTTTTGAGATCAGAACAATGTTGAGTTCCAGAGATAGCCAAGGGAGGACCACATGCTGCAGCTGTACTTGGTACTGTGTAAGATTCACCCAGCTGGTACTGGTTTTCTAGGAATGAAGGCTTCATGAAGAACAGCTGAGGCTTGGGACTATGAGAGGACATGGAAGGACATTAGTGAAAGTGCAGCCTCAGTTGTAGTTGATAATCAAGTACTAAAGGGTTCATGCAAAGGGTTTGAGGCTTGGCACCAAGCAGGGAGATTATGAGAGACTATTGGTGAATCCTAGTTGTAAAGGAAGCACCCTGTGTCCTGGAGAATCCAGTATCATGGGATGATCACCAAGGACTACAGGAAAGGTGGAATCATTCATTGAGCTTAAAGTGCTACAGTGGGCAGAGCTATATGAGGGAATCCAGCCCTTTGGAGGATGCCTGAAGATCATGTGCAGATCTCAGACCTTGAAACAATGAGCTGTAACAATGAAACTGCCTTCCAGACCCAAAGATCTTAAGGATGCCAGAGCCATGGGATATATGCCAAGGAAAGCTGCTCACAGGGAGTGAAACAAGCTCAAGAGAAAGAAGTTTGTTGCAGACAACAAAGATGAATAAGTTGAAGATCTGAAGACCTCTTTGACATCATACATGGAGATGGCAGAGGATGGAGTTTGCCCAGCTAGTTGTCTCTCTTTATTATGGATTACACTGAAGTGATTGAATGAATATTATAAAGAGATTTTGACCTTTGGACTTTTAATTGCTATAGACTGTGGGGATTATGGAATTTGGACTTCATGTACTTTTCTATTATGCTATGTTTAGGTATGCCTCCCCCAAAGACTCATGTGTTTGAACAAGCCTATGAGGGGCAGGAATGGAATATGATGGTTTGAATAAGCTAGGTTCAAGGAGTCACAGTATTTGAAGGTGTGGCCTTGTGGAGGAAATGTGTATCTACTGATCTGTGCTAGGAAATTCTCCTCCTCGCTGTTTGAGGGTGATCTCTCTGTTCCTGGTTTCCTTTGGACGAAGGTGTTGAGCTCTCTGCTCATACCTGTCTGGACGCTGCCCTGCTCTCACCTTGATGACAGTGGACTGAGCCTGTAAGCCAGCCCAAATTAAATGTCATTTTACAAGACTTGCCTTGGTCATGGTGTAGGTTCAGTGCAATAAAAGCCTAATTAAGACAGCTGTTTTACTGGCAATGTAATAATACACTATAAAGTCTACACCAGAAAGAAGTGAATGAGCAATCAAAAAAGGGAATAGATATCAAGAATTTTTCAAATGGGGGCTGGAATCAATAAAATATAAAGAGAATAATAACACAAAAATTAATGAAATATGAAATTGGTCCTTTGAGCTTTTTATTTGACCAGATAGACAAACCTTTATTAAAAGATAGAGTATATCCAAACTAATGAAATATAATATAAAATGGGAAAAATTTAACAGACAGTGAAGAAATTTAGGGAATGATGAAGACATGATTTTTAAAAGCTTCCACTCCACTCTACTGAAAATGTAAAAGAAATTGAGAATTTCCTCAATAGTTTTCACTTACCAAAAGTTAAATCAAACTAAAATAAACAACTCAAATTGTGTAGACATCTAAATGAGAGAGAGAGACAGAGAGACAGAGAGAGAGACAGAGAGAGAGAGAGAGAGAGAGAGAGAGAGAGAGAGAGAGAGATAGAGAGAGAGATAGAGAGAGAGAGAGAGAAAGAGAGAGATGTCATTAAAAATCTGCCACCAAAAGTCTCAGGGCCATGATATTTACAGTGGTATCCAACCAGACATTCAAAGAGTAGTTAATGAGACTACTCAAAGTATTAAACAGTATAGAAGTAGAAGAGACACCAATCAATTCATTTTGTGAACCCCTGATTACTCTAATATCTATTCCATAAAAACTCAGCAACAAAACAGAATTGCAGACCAATTATCATGTAAAACCACAAATTCAGATAAAAAATAATGAATAAAACAACAACAACAAAAAAGAAATAAAACTGTAAAAAACATCCAAAGATCACCCAGCATTTTCAATGGGGTAGGATTCACTAAAGAGATGCAGGAATGGTTCAACATAATGTGGTTAAGTATAAGAAAAATAAAATAAAATTAAAGCAAGTAGTCACCTAATTGGATGATGAAAAATTCACTGACAATATCTAACCCCAATTTATAATAAAGTTCTTGGAATGGTTATGGATAAAAGGGACATACCTAAACATAAGAATGTCACTTTACAGCAAACCTATAGCCAACATTACATTAACTGGATAAAAATTCAAATTAAGGCGCGAGGTCACAAGGTGTCTTGTCCAGGTCTTCCTTCCCTCTGCACGTGTCCACCCTGCAAAAAGTCTGATCGAATTCTGCACTGAACCCATCTGGTTCTGGGCTTTTTTTACTTGGTAGGCTTTTGATGACTCCTTTTATTTATTGTTGGGAGCAGTTTGTGTCACACCAAAGATGGTGCCGGCTTCTTGCCAATGACTCAGCAAACAGAGCCGTTGCCCAGCCAGAGAAACATTGTGTGCATGTACCAAAGACGTGACAGCCTGCTCTCAGGGCATACTAATGAGATACTGGAGGGTGCACCAATCAGGTAGCAACACGAGTCTCCTGGGCATAATCCACCATATAAGCAAACTCAAAGAAAAAAAACCACATGTTCATCTCACTAGATGCTGAGAAAGCATTTGACAAAATCCAATACCCCTTCATGTTAAAAGTCTTGGAAAGAACAGGAATCCAAGGACCATACCTAAACATAATAAAAGCAATATACACCAAACCAATAGACAACAACAACCTTAATGGTGGGAAACTTGAAGCAATCCCACTAAAATCAGGGACTGGACAAGGCTGCCCACTCTCCCCCAATCCTATTCAACATAGTACTGGAAATCATGGCTGGAGAAATTAGACAGAAAAAGGAAATCAAAAGATACAAATTGGAAAGGAAGAAGTAAAAACATCATTATTTGCAGATGACATGATAGTGTATTTAAGTGACCCCACAAATTCTACCAGAGAACTCCAACAGCTGATAAACAAGTTCAGCAAAGTGGCTGGATATGAAACTAACTCAAACAAATCAGTAGACTTCCTATATTCAAAGGACAAACTGGAGAAAGAAATTAGGTAATAGATTTCCTTCACAATAGTAACAAAACTATGAAACACCTTGATGAGACTCTAAGCAAGTGAAGGACCTCTATGACAGGAACTTCAAACTTCTAAAGCAGGAAATCGAGGAAGATCTCAGAAAATGGAAAGATCTCCCATGCTCATAGAATGGAAGAATCAACATTTTAAAAATGGCCATCTTACCAAAAGCAATCTACAGATTCAATGCAATCCCCATCAAAATTCCAACACAGTTCTTCATTGACTTGGAAAGAGCAATGTGCAATTTCATTTGGAATAACAAAAGACCTAGAATTGCAAAATCCATCCTCAACAAGAAAACATTTGTGGGAATCACTATCCCTGACCTCAAGCTATATTACAAGTCAATTGTTCTGAAAACTGCATGGTACTGGTACAGAAATAGGCATGTGAATCAATGGAATAGAGTAGAAGATCTAGAAATGAGCCCTCACATATATGGTGACCTGATTTTTGACAAGGAGCTGTAAACATTCAATGGAAAAAGGACAGCCTATTCAACAAATGGTGTTGGTCCAACTGGCACTCAGCATGCAGTCGAATGAAAATGGACCCTTTCTTATCTCCTTGTACAAAGCTCAAGTGTAAGTGGATCAAAGATCTCCACATTGAACCAGGTACACTGAAACTATTAGATGAGAAAGTAGGGAAAACCTTAGAACTCATAGGCACAGGAGAAAATTTCCTGAACCGAATACCAATGGCTCGAGCTCTAGGGTCAAAGATTGACAAATGGGACTTAATGAGATTGCAAAGTTTCTGTAAGGCTAAAGACACTGTCAAGAAAACAAAATGGCAGCCAACAGAGTGGGAAAAGATCTTTACCCACCCCACATAAGATAGAGGCCTAATATCCAAGGTATACAAAGAACTTAAGACGCTAGACACCAGAGAATCAAACAGCCCTATTAAAAAATGGGGTACAGACTTAAACAAAAAGTTCTAAATCGAGGAATATTGAATGACTGACAAACATCTAAGGAAGTGTTCAACATACTTAGCCATCTGAGAAATGAAAATGAAAACAACCCTGAGATTTCACCTCATACCCGTCAGATTGGCCAAGATCAAAAACTCAGATGACAACAGATGCTGGCGAGGATGTGGAGAAAGAACACTTCTCCACTCTTGGTGGGGTTGTAAACTGATACAACCACTCTGAAAATCAGTCTGGCGGTTCCTCAGAAAAATGGACATAGTACTACCTGAAGACCCAGTTATTCCACTTCTGGGCATTTACTCCAGAGATGCTCCAACTTACCACAAAGATACATGCACCACAATGTTCATTGCAGCTCTATTTATAATAGCCAGAAGCTGGAAAGAACCCAGATGTCCTTCAGTAGATGGATGGATACAAAAATTGTGGTACATTTACACAATGGAGTACTACTCAGCTATCAGAAACAATGACTTAACAAAATTCTTAAGAAAATGGATGCATCTAGAGAATATCATCCTGAGTGAGATAATCCAGTCACAAAAGAACAGACATAATATGCAGTCACTTGTAATGGGATACTAACCCCAGAAAGACTTGAACACCCCAGAAACAACTCACAGACTGTGTGAAGTTCAAGAGAAAAACAAAGAATATATATTAATTAAAATAGATCTGTATCACATCCCCCTTTCTTCCCTACAGCCCTTCACAGGTTCTCACCTATCTCTTCAAGTTAATAGCCTCATTTCCTATATTATTGTTACATATATACATATGTGTATTATATGTACCCTCAAATACTTAATTACAACCTTAAAGATGTATTTGTATACTTTTATGCAAAAATCCTATAAATTTGTACCTTTATCTTTTTCTTTTAAATAAAGTTTTTCAATAAAAAAAGAATTTTTTCATCGATTAACTCAGAGGTAGTGTCTGTCTCTCTCACTGAGATGAGTTTCCTGTATGCAGAAAAAAGCTGAATCCTGTTTACATTCGTAGTCTGACTGTCTAGGATTTTTTACTGGGGTATTGAGTCCACTAATGTTAAGAGATATTAAGAAATATTAAGGCTTGCCTGCAGATTGCTGAGCAAAAAGAGGAGTTGAAAGACTACTCCCTTTCCTGTGTGCAGGGTTTTCTGAGCCACCAGAGGAGCCTCAGGAGGGCTCTCCTTCCTGAGCCCACAAGGGAGAGGCCACCAGAAACTCTCAGGCACAGGTAGCAAGGTGCAGCTAGTTCACAGCCATCAGGAACTGGGCCTCCCAGGAGATTGCTGAGCAACCAGAGCAGCCACAGGAGGGCTCTTCCTCCTAATCCCAAGGGTGGGGCAGGTGGCCTGGAACAGCCTGGGAACAGACAGTTCAGGCCCAAAGCTAGAGCAGGCCCACTGCAGTCAGGACTCATGGCCTGCCTGCAGTTTGCTTTGCAATCAGAGAGCTGCAGGAGTGTTCTCCTTCCTGAGCCCACAGGGGAAGCCACCAGAAACTGCTGGTACCACAGTGCAGCCTGGGAACAGACTGTTCTGACTCAAGGCCAGAGCTGTCCCACTGCCATCAGAACACACAGCCTACCCACAGAGAGCTGAACACACCCAGGAGCAATCTCCATCCTAATCCTACGGCACACAGGCACACAAGATAGACTAGCTCTAGACAGAGACAAGATCACCTAGCATCACAGGTAACAAGATTGCAAGAGGCTAACACAAAATCCTAAAAAAAAAAAAACCAAGACAACCTGGCAGCATGAGAACCCAGTTCACCTACACAGCAAATGGTGGCGATCCCAACATACCACCAAAACAAGATTTGGACTTAAAATCATACTTCATGATGATGACGGAGGTCCTGAAGAAGCACGTGAATAGAACTCCCTTAAAGAATTACAGAAGAACTAGCAGAGCACACATAAACAAGTAGAAGCCCTTCAAAGGGAAACATAACACTTTATTTATTTGCAGATGGTATTCGGAAGTGAACCAAAACGTCCCAAAGGCAAACCCTAGAACTAATAAATACTTTGAACAAAGTTGGTGGATTCATTTTTAACTACCAATTTAAAAAAAAAAAAGTGGCCTTCATATGTACAAATGTGTTTCCAGGCACAAACAAACAGACATTATAAAGTTTGAATTATTTGTTGACACTTGTCACATTTTTTCCCTCCATAATAAATAACATTGTGTCACTCAATGTAAGTATGTTGGCTAAGATGTTTCCAAATTCTTTGTAGTCACACATTACTTTTGGTATTCTTGAAGGGCCTCAAAGACTATTGTGATATGCAAAGAACTTAGTAGATTAATTGCATAGTAATGAGTTTCCTCTTGTTTAGCAATACCAAAAAGTGGAAAAACTTTAAGACGTTGAGTAAGTTTATGTGATTTCTCTGCATTATGACTTTTTCTCATGGTTTCTAGAACTACTGATACATGGAAAAGCTTTACCACATTGATTGTTCATAGGGTTTCCCTCTTTTCTATATTCATAGATAACTGTTTTGTAAAATGGTTTTATTACATTGATTACATTCGTAGTATTTCTCTCCGGTGTGTGTTCTGCTTTCCATTGGACTATGACTATGGTATAAGAATGTTGAAAACAAGCAGAAAACTTGTCCTAAAAATGCCATTTAGTTATGAATTTCCACTTAACTATAGGTTGAAACTAAATTCAAGTCCCAGGTTATTGGGGACCTGTGTACTTAACAATATCTGGCCAGATTTCATTATAAAACATTTATTCCCCATAGATAAT
The DNA here is from genome assembly GCF_963924665.1 of Micromys minutus. Lineage (NCBI taxonomy): Eukaryota > Metazoa > Chordata > Mammalia > Rodentia > Muridae > Micromys > Micromys minutus. Next base: position 21,798,462 of record NC_137980.1, read on the forward strand.
GCCTGTTCCTAACCATAATTTCTGTTATCCATGTTTTATTCCTTAAAATATAATGGCTGTTCCTAACCATAAAAGAACAAATAGCTAGGAATGGCTCAGACATAAAACCTAAAGTCCTTATCATTTGACATTGTTTAACAACAGAAGGAAATCCAGATTGGTAGGAAATGTAGCTGTAACTTGGCACCAATATGTGTGGTTTCAGGTTTGAAAACTGTGTACCTTTATGGCTCAGTTTAAGGACAGGGTAGAGTTTTGCAACTAAGCTTCAGAGTATAATTTTCTGTCAATGATTAAACAGTAGTGCCTAGATTACAAGAAATTTCTCATATTTTCCATTTCCTTGTGTTTGAATTGTGTTGGATCTCATTGGACCTCATAACATAAAGCGTTTACCACATTGCTAACATTCACAGAGTTTATTTCCAGTTCCACAATGAAGAAGACTACTGAGCTGTACAAAGGCTTCATTACACTAAACATTTTTATAAGGTTTCTCTTTAGTAAATATTCTTCCATGATACTGGAGACTACAGAATTGTGCAAAGGTGTGACCACATTAAATATACTCACAGGGTTTCTGTCTTCCCACTTCCATTGCTATGAACAGATATCATGACCAAGGAAACTATTATAAAAACAAACATTCAATTGGGACTGGCCACAGTTTTTAGAGGTTTAGTCCATTTTCATTATAGTAGGAAGCGTGGCAGGCATGCAGGCAGACATGTTGATGGAGAAGATGAGAGTTCTGCATCTTGATTCAAAGGCAGCCCGGAAGAGACTCTCTTCTAGGGAGCTAATGGAAGGCTCTCTTCAGCCTGCACCATTTGGCACTTCAAAGCCCACACCCACAGTGATGTACTTCCTGCAACAAGCCCACACTTCCTAAATAGTGTCACTCCCTGAGCCAAACTACCACAATGCACTGCCTGGCCCCACATATGCTTGTTCAAACATATGAGTGTGTGGGACCATACTTAAGCATAGCATAATGCAAAGTACATGAGATCCAACTTCCAAAGTCCCAATCATCTATGGCAGTCTCAAAAACGTTAAGAGTCCAAACTTCAAAGATTCTTCTGAAAGTTATCCAATCATTTAAGTGCAATACGTTATATTTTCAAAAACCAAAAGCACATCACATATCTCTAAATTCACAGTATGTACTTCACCACTCTTAAACACCATTGTGAGGAAATATTGAAGCAAAAGAAGCCCAAAAGCCAGCTGGGAAATCTGCAAACTTTGCATCACCAAGTCTGAAGTCGAAGAGTTCTTCAGACATCAGTTCCTTTTTGCTTTGTTCACTGCAGCACAAGTCTTCCTCTTAGGTGATTTTCTTCTCTGAAAGCAGTTCTATTGAGCAGGTGTACTAAGCTTTGGCCTCTTAACGATCTGGGAGTTTGCAAGGTAACTTCAGTATTACAGTTTCTTGTTCTAGTATCTGGGATCCACACATAATTCTGTGATTCTCCAAAGAGACTGGGTCACTTCTCCACCTCTTTCCTCAATAGCACGCTAGCTTCTGATTAATTCCAGTTCACTGCTGCTGTTCTCGAGTTCAGGCCATGGTTGTAGCGTCTTCACTATACTGGGTTCTACTGCTTCAACTAGGGTTCACTTCTTTCTTCTCATATGCTCCCTTCATGGTGTCAAGTCTTAGCTGCTCTGCATGGCACCTTCATGCCTTTGACACCAATACCACCTGGGGGATTATTCTACATGACAAAGTCTAGCTACAGGGTATAACTTTGGATTACTCTGGAAAACAAATTCTTTGTTCTGTCTTTAAATATTTCTAGATATTTTTCCTATCAATGATGCTGGTTTTGGCATAAAAACAGCATTGATCAATGTAATTAAAGTGAATACTCACACATAATTTTATCTACATATGGATACCTGATCTCTCATAAGGATTTCTGAAAAATACAGTGGAAAGAAGACGGCACCTTCCACAAATGATGCTGGATGAACTGGACCTCTTCATGTAGAAGAACTGCAAATAGAGCCACATCCATCACCCTGGACACATTGAAACTGATAGAAGAGAAAGTGGGGACCAGACTTGAATATACTGGTACAAGAGACAAATTCTGTATGAAACATCAGTATTGCAGGAACTAATATCAAAAATTGCCAAGTGTGACTTCATGAGACTGAAAAGGCCCTGGAAGGCAAAAGACACAGTGAGTTGGACACTATGAAAGCCTTAGGAATGGAGAAAAAATTTTACAAACTCTAAACAAATGAGGCATAACATACAACATGTATAAAGAATGCAACAAATTACATGTTCAAAAAAATCAGTTAAAAATTGAGAACATGGTGCTACATAGATGGCTCAGTGGTTAAGAGCCCTGACTGCTCTCCCAGAGGTCCTGAGTTCAAATCCCAACAACAACATGGTGGCTCACAACCATCTGTAATGAGATCTGATGTTCTCTTCTGGTGTGTCTTTAGACAGCATTAGTGTACTTATATATAATAAATAAATAAAGCTTTTAAAAATGGGAAACATCTAAATAGAACATTCTCAACACTGGAATCTCAAATGGCCAAGAACACTTCAGAAAGGCTGATTATCCTTAGCCATCATGGAAATACAAATGAAAACTACTAGGACATTTCATTTTACATGTCAGAATGGCCAAAATCAATAATACAAGTAACATTTCATGTCAGCAAAGTGTGTAGAAAGGGAAACATCCCTCCATTGCTAATGGAGTGTGAACTAATACAGCTAATATGGAAATGAAGATTGTGGTTCATCAAAAACATAGGAATCAGTCTACCCAAAGACCTAGGTATATGACTCTTCCATGTATACCATACAGATTTTCACCCTACCACAATGTTATCTGCACAGTTATGTTGTTCATAGCAGGTTTATTCATTATATCCAGTATGTAAAATCAACATAGATACTTGTCAAGAGAATAAAAGATAAGAAAAGTGTAGAATCTTTACATAAATGTGTATTATTGAGCCATTGAAAAGGATATAATGAAATTTACAGGAAAAGAGATTCAACTAGAAAAAGACATTAAGTGAGGGAACCAAGACAGAGAAACAAAAACATAATCAAGGCTTAACAGTCCATAGATTCGTTGTGTAGATAGATAATATTCAAATGCATTAGAAGTCCACAGATTATGACGTCTGTTGAAAAGTTTTTTATTAAAGATCATATGACTAGAGACGTGTCTGCTCCTGACAGCACCTCTTCTTGAATTCTAAGAAGAAATTGAGCATCAATGGAGGTGATCCAATTGTGGTGAGACAGCCATAAGGCAAGAATGACCTCAATACATCTACAGACAAATACTGCCCAGAAAGAGACACATTATGCAGAATAGTCAACAGATAATCTTTCCTGAGTCAGAATTATCAGCCCTTCAAACATCTACATTAAAAAGGGCTGTCAGATATGATCCTGGACCACACGGCTGAAGACTGATGCTACAGTGTTTAAAAGAATTCGGAGAATGGGCTGGTATATCAGCAGTCTCTATAAATTGGCTAGTTTTAGAAGCTATTTTTTATGTTTCTCCTATATCAGGTAATATTAGTTGTTCTTGGGCTTCTAACTTTTTGAAAGACTGGTTGTTTCAGAGCCAAACCAGCTTTTTATCATTGAGAAAGACAATATAGATCTAAAATGGTGGTTTTCAGATGACATATAGTCTAAAACCAGGATATAAGTAAGGTGTACAATTACAGTCTTTTAGAATAAATGACAGAGTGCTTTACTTAATGAACAAAATTGTTAGACTGGGGGTTAAGGCTATCTTATACTTCATAAATTGTAGAATGATAATAGTTGTAATCATTTTATAGTTGAGGCAAAAGAACCTTTTAACTGGACAAAAAAGGAAAATTTGGTCTGTCCTGCTGCTGTTTCTAATTTGATGTTAATTCCAGTTCCCCAGGAAGCACTGCTTAGTCACTTACTCAGGTGACTTCAATAGAACATTGTTCCCATTTTACTTTGTAAAACTGAGGTGAGAGACAGTGATTAAGTAGAAGGGAAGGTGGAGTAAGAGGTTTGAGGAGGAGGAGAAGGGGTGCAGAGAGAAGGTGGTGGAAGTAGATGAAGCTGAAACACATGGCCCGGAGAAACAGAAAGTTATAAGAGGTCTCATAGCTGGGGAATAGAGTAGGGTAGTAGGGAATCTGCTCACTCTAGGCTCACAGCTTGTATTCATATTAGCTGAGTTGTGTTTACATTGAACGGGCTTATTTGGGTTGAAGATGTTACTACAACACACATGATATTCATATTCATGCACACATGCAAATAATCCTATTTATTAAAAAATCCAATAAACAAACACTAGAGTTAAAGAAAAACATCATAGACCTGAGATCCAATGACTCTGAACACCAAGATAACTTTGATGTCCTGAACATATGGCATCCTGAAAAACAGAATATAGCCTATATATTTGGCCAATTTTCAAAATTAAAGTGTGGATGAAGAGTTCCACAAAAGCATATACTTATTCAAAAACAAAAACAACATAACAACAACAACAACAACAACAACACACAGACACACACACACACACACACACACACACACACACACACACATGTCAGGTGGCCTATGTCCATTCTATACCTATTACCAGTATAGGAAGGACTTCTTAGAGAAAGTTTGTCTTGAAAAGTAAAATTGAAAAAATTTAAAAATATAAAAAAGGAGGCTTCTAAAATAGATTTGAATATCAAATCTGTGCACTGTATCATATGTGATAAAGACAGAACTCACATGGTGGATGTACTGCGGCATGTGAAGAAGGCTGAAGGATCAGTTTCCACCATGACACACTGACACAAAGAACAATATTTGCCCTTTCTGAAGGAAATGCTGGGGCAAATCTGGAGCAGAGACTGAAGGACTGGAAAATGAAAATTCTCCCAAATAGAAACCCATCTCATGGTGAATAACCAGTCTTTGACATTATTGAGGATACTCTGTTATGCCCACACAAGGGTCTTCTATAAATATCAATTTGAGGCTCCACACTATACCTGACTGAAACAGATGCAGACAACCAGAGTCAAATTGGGATGGACTTTCGGGAGTCCTATTGAAAAGTTGGAGAAGGATTGAAGGACATGAGGGGATGGAAACTCCACAAAAAGACCAACAGAGTCAACTCAGTTTAACCATTGGGGATTTCAGAGACTGAGCCACCAACCAAGAAGTACACAGAATATGGACAAAGGATCGTGGCATATATGTAGCAGATAAGCAGCTTGGTGTTCATGTGGGTCCTCCAATGCCTGGACTAGGGGTTGTTCCTTAACCTCTTGCCTATCTTTGGAGTCTCATCACTTAATTGGCCTGCCATGTTGTGCTTTTCTGGGTGTGATTTAACTTAATCAAGCATAAACTTATAGGACTGTGGTGTGTGACTACCCCAGGCTGCCACACATCTTAAAGGAAAAACAGAGATTGGGGAAAGGGATACTATGAGGGGGAGGGGCTAGAGTGGGGACAGTCATCAAATGGTAATGAATATATGAACAACTGGAGAAAAAAAAAAGAAAAATTTTGAGCATACACATACATTTTCTGATTTCAATAAAAACATCAAGAAATGCACTTTCTTAAACAGCTACCATAAGTTACCTAAGGAAAGCCACACAGGACAAACAAGTGTTCAAAGACATGATGCTATCTAGAAGCTTTTTATTTCAATCAGTTTCTTTTTAACCTAGGTCACTATAGGCTCACACTCATGGACAGTTTTTTGTTTTATCTTTGGTGCAGGTAACCTCCATATATTGGGGGAATAGAAGGAGGAATTCCTCTGTATAACAAACTTACTCTCAAGAGTTTTGACTGTGGATAGCAACTCCATCTCTTACTTGAAGCATTTTATTTCTGCTGCAGGTGAGCGGTACACGTTCCCTCTCCCCACTGAAGGGCATTAAATGTATGAGCCCTCCATCCCTTGAATACTTAGAATGTTTTACTTCCCAGGTCTCTTGTACATTATGAAGGGTCCTCCCAACATTCTACCTCCCAAGGACACCTGTTTCCATTCTTTCTGCTGGCACTAGGGCTTGCATGCTTTTTCCCCAACCAATACCAGATCATGTTCCCTTCCCTCTCATTTCCTGTCTCTTCCAGATCCCCCCCTCCCTCTACCCTTGTGGTTATATTCTTCTTTATCCCAACTGGAACTGAGGCATCTTCATTTGGGCCCATCACCTTGTTGACCTAGGTGAGTTCTGTGGATTGTATCTTGGTTATTCTGGACTTTTTTTTAATATAATATTCATATATTTGTGAGTACATGCCATGCAATCCTATTGGGTCTGAGGTACCTCACTCAGGATGATAGTTTATAATTCCATCCATTTGCCTGAAAAATGCAGGATGACCTCATTCTTAATCGCTGAGTAGTATTCTATTGTGAACAGGAACCAGTTGAAACAGCTGAGATGTTCCAATGTCAGAAGAAAGGCTACAGAAAAATATGGTGCAGGGCAACACTTATTCAAGCAAACATTTACTGGGGATGACTTACAGTTTCAGAGGTTCAGTCCATTTTGATCATAGCAGGAATTATAACAGGCATAAAATGCTGCAGAAGAACATGAGAGTTCTGCACCTCGATCCAAAGGCATCCAGGAAGAAGCCATCTCTTACACAGCAAAGGCTAGAACCTATTGGTAACTTTCCGATGGCTTCTCTCTTGTATGTGATCTTTTATGTCCTTGCAGATGACTGTGACTGGGCAAATGCTTTAAAAACTGATTGCATTCATAATGGTTCCCTCTTTATTTGATCTTTTATTTTTATGGAGACAGTAATGTTGTAAAGTCTTTGCTACAATTGTCATATTCATGGTGTTCTTTTCTAGTATGGAATATATTAAGTTTGGAGACTAGTGGCACATGCAAAGGCTTGAGCTACTAGATTACATTCATAAGGTTTCTTCTTAAAATGAGTTCATTTATGGTTTTGGAGACAAGAGATTTGTGATACTGCTGTTTATCAAATTTGCTAAACTCATGGGGATTTACTACATGATGTGTTCTGTTATGTTTTGTGGTTGACTGGAACTTAAAAGGCTTTGTCACATTGATCACATTCTTAAGGTTTCTCTCTGGTATGAGTTCTTTCACGATATTTGAGATGACTACATTTTGTAAATGCTTTTTCACTAATTACATTCATGAGGTTTCTCTCCAGTATGGCCCTTTTATGTGTTTTAAGACTTCCCCATTCCAGAAAGGCTTCTTCACAGTGAATTCATATGTAAGGTTTCTATCCAGTATGTGTTCTTTTATGTCTTTGGAGAGTTTCCCCCTCTGAGAAGGCTTTACCACACTGATTAAATACAAAAGGTTTCTCTCTAGTATGTGTGTTTTATGTGTGGAGGTGACTGGGTCTTTCAAAGGCTTTAAGATATCGATTAGTTCCATAATGTTTCTCTCCAGTATGGGTTCTTTTATGATGATAAAGAGCACTGTGACTGGAAAAGGCTTTACCACATTGATGACAGTCATAAGGATTCTCTCCTGTATGGGTGCTTTTATGTACTTGTAGGCTACTAAGTTGCAAAGGCTTTACCACATTGATTACATTCAAAAGGTTTCTCTCCAGTATGTGTTCTTTTATGTACTTGTAGGTTACTGGGTCTTGTAAAGGCTTTACCACACTGATTACATTTAAAAGGTTTCTCTCCAGTTTGTGTTCCTTTAGGTCTTTGTAGGTTACTCTGTATTGGGAAAGATCTACCACAGTGATTACATTCATAAGGTTTCTGTCTAGTATGTGTTCTTTTATGTAGTTGGAGTTGACAGTGTTTTGCAAAAACACTACCTCACTCATTACATTCATAAAGTTTCTATCCTGTATGTGTTCTTTGATATATTTGGAGATATCTTTCTTCTGAATAGGCTTTACCACATTGATTACATGTGTAAGGTTTCTCTCCTGTATGTGTTTTTTCATGTCTTTTGAGATGACCGGTTTCTGAAAAGACTTTACCACACTGATCACATTCATAAAGTTTCTATCCAGTATGTGTTCTTTTATGTCTTTGGAGTTGACTGGCCGTTGCAAAGGCTTTACAACAAACATTACATTCATATCCTTTCTCTCCAGTATGTGTTCTTTTATGTATTTTGAGAGAACTGGGAAGTGCAAAGGCTTTACCACACTGATTACATTCATAAGGTTTCTCTCCAGCATGTGTACTTTTATGGTTTTTGAGGTAACAGCCAAGTGCAAAGGCTTTACCACACTGATTACACTCATAAGTTTTCTTTCCAGTATGTCTTCTTTTATGTTTTAGTACATTGCACAGTCTTTCAAAGGCTTTATCACATCAATTCCATTCATTAGTTTTCTCTCCAGTATGTGTTGGTTTACGATGTAGGAGATGAACGCTTGTTGCCAAGATTTTAGAACATTGATTACATTCATTGTGTTTCTCTCCACTAGGACTTATTACGTGCCTGCAAAGAAAACTGACACATGTGAAAGCTTTACTAAAATCATTTTTTGCAAAATTCTCTTATTAATAGAAATCAATTTTATATGTTTCTCTAATGGTAAACAACCAGATTTTAAGGTTTTTACACTTTTTATGTTCATATGATCTCACACAATATGGCTTATATTGCCTCTTTGAATATACTTGTGATGCAAAGGGTGTTAATTGCCTTGCTCACATACATAACATTTCTTTTCTAGGTGTGGTTTCCATATAATGTATTGTACATCCAGAAAAATGAAGAACTTCGGCCTTTAAAAAACTTATTGCACTAATAATTTTCACTATACTTTAGGTCATACCATATTAACACTGTGAAGGACAAACAGAGGAGTTTCCAAATTTCTACTTTCTATAGAAATTTTCTGCAGTGTGACCTCAGGGATGTTCCCAGTAATGTCAGAAAATCAAATAATTGCAAATTTCTATAATATTCAGAAAATCTACCAAAAACAGAATACTATATATCATCTAATTGTTCTGGAACAGAAAGAGGCACTTTGCTTCTTTGAATATCTCTATGCACACATGACTTTCATATATTGTGACACTTGATATACTCTCAAAAAAAATGACAACTTAAAGGGTTCCATTTGAAGACACCACATTTGTATGTTCTTCCTCCTAGTTCTGAGGGACATGGATTTGGGCTGCTCCACAACAACATCCTTTTTGTCACTTCAAGATTGTATTTATTTTATGAGAAAAATGTAGCTATCTTCATGCGTGTAATAGGATATCAAATCATATTACAACTTGTTTAGAGACAATAAGTGGTTGCTAAGAATGGAACCTAGAATCTCTGGAAGAGCAGTTAGTGCTCTTTTTTTTATTAGATATTCCCTGCACTTACATTTCAGCTGCTGTCCCCTTCCAGTAATCCCATCTCCCTCAACCTCCCATTGCCTCCTTGAAGATGCTCCCTCCCCCAACAACCTCTCCCACCTGAGCTAGCACATGAGCATTCACCTATACTGGGAAAATGAGCCTTTACTGCACCAAAGGCCTTTCCTCCCACTGATGCCACAGAATGATATCCTTTACTGCATATGCACTTGGGGACATTGGTCTTTCTGTGTGAAATTATTGATTGGTGTTTTAGTCCCTGGCAGCCAATGATGTTTTGGTTAGTTGATAATTTTCTCCTTCCCATGGGGTTGCAGACACTCCCAACTCCTTCAGTCCCTTTTCGATCTCCAGCATTCAGTGCTCTTAACTGTTAAGGCATCTTTCCACCCTGCCACAACAACATTCTTGACTCTCAATGAACTTACCAATATTAATAGAAGAATATGACTCCCACCATATTCACAATGAACTATTTGCTTATTAGATGCCTTTGAAATTATGTCTATCATGCTTCAAGGTGCAATATCTAAGCATTAAGAGATTGTTCATATTTTAAGTTTCACAGGGTAGATCTAATGGAGCTACAAATCTAATAAAGATATCTCTTAAGGCACTGTTTTCTTGTCTTTTTTCTTAGGGGAATGCCTTGCAAACATAAATCACTGACATCGAAATACATGGTTTTTTGAGAATGTTATAATCATAGGTACACTTAAAGGACTGATAATTATATTTTTGCTTTTCTTTAGAGATTCCAAGATATTAAAATATTCTCAGAGACATGCTTGTATCAGCTTATACATGCAAATTACCTTCCATGTTCTGTAGAATTTTGACAATGTTCTTCAATGTGATAGTCATCCCAATTGTAGCCTGAAACAGGAGTTAATGAATGATATAGTATTATAATTTAGGCAAAATCCATGTAACAAAAGCTTAGTAAATATTGCTGTAAAAACAGAACCTGTTTCATTTCATACAATCTATCTCACTCTCCATTGAAATAACATGTGATCATCAGTAACCAAAATATATTTGACCTCTCATCTTGAAAAGGAAAATAGAAATCACAGTCTTACTTATAACACTGAGGTTCTGGTACGTCTCTAACATTACTTCTTTGTACAGACATTTCTGGGAAGGATCTAGCAAAATCCACTCTTCCAAAGTGAAGTTCACATGCACATCATCAGGAGTCACTGCATCCTAAAATATCCCATACATGATTATACCACAAAACATGTTATTGACATCATTGTAAATATATGCCCCCCGACAATATATTCCTATAATCCAGATACACCATCCACTTATTTCCTGACAAAAAGTCATAATCTGATCACCACATTATCTTAGAAGAAAATTTAATTATAAGGCTCACCTGTGTCACTACTGACTCCTTTGATTGTATACAGCCTTGCAAGAGAAGTGTCAATTGAGCGGGAGATACAGGGGAAACAGATCAACAATACTGAGCACATGTAGATTTATGCTAAGGTTCTACATGATTTCACATGAGAGAGATGGTCAGAGAGAGGTCTAGGAATGCAGTAGAGGAGGAGACCAGGATCTTGCTGGAGGGATGGAGATGTAGGCAGATATGTATGTTTCCCTTGGTGCATCTCTAACTTGATGAGGCTATTATTATTTCTAAGGGTTTATATGGATCTTTTTATGTCTTATAGAAGGACAGTTTGGATCTTTGTTTATTGGATGCAAGTTTTTTGTGTAGAGGGTTTGAGGATTGAAAATTTGATATATCAACCTGCTTGATAAGATACTACGCTTTGGAGACATGTTCATATCCATATGGGACAGAAAAACCAAGGGAAGCAGAGTGAACCACCTTGGAAAGGAACCTGGTAAAGAAGGCAGCTTAGGACTGTGTGACATAGTCATTGTGCTCGGCTCCACACTAGTTGGTGTGAGAGGAGTGTGACCTCAGGATGATTCATCATTTAATATTTACTGCAACAAGCACACATCTCAGACATTGTATGAACAATTACTAACTAAAAAATGACAGGCAAGCTAGTGTATTTGGGCATGTCTTTACTTCCTGAAAGATAGGAAGGCATAAATCATAGAGCTGGATTACAGCTTGGTCTATGTAACTAATTCTTAGAAAGCAAAAGTTACATATTATGACTCTCACTCCCCTGCAAAATCAACTAAGAAAACAAAAATGAAGACAAAACTCATGTCTTTATTGAAGTTGCTACAAAGAAGAAAACCTTCACTCCAGTTTAGTATTCATATATTAGAAATCTGAAGTAGACCAGTTCCAACAGCCACATTTATACAACTTTACTAAGAGGGAATGCATGTGTAAAGAATTACAAATGGATAGATAAAAATAGTTGCAATATAAATGTTGATTATAAATAAGCTACAAAAGTAATAGATCACATGAAACTCAAAAGAATGGAGACCAAGGTGCAGATGCTTCAAATCTTTTTAGAAAATGGAACAGAAATAATAAGAGGAATATATACGAAGACAAAGTTTGAAGTAAAGCCATCCAGAGACTGTTCTACATGGAGATCCAGCACATATATGGCCACCTTACCCTGACAATATTGCTGATGCCAAGAGGCACATGCTTAAAGACCTGAAAGAGCTGTCTCCTGAGAGGCTCTGCTAGATCATGATTAATACAGAGGCAGATGGCAGATGCTCATAGCCAACCACTGAACTGGAACAGGGTCTCCAACTGAGGAGTTAAAAAAGGAGTGAAAAAGATGAAGAGTTTGACCCTTGATAAGACCAACAAAACAAACTGCTTGCAACTCCCAGGAATAAAACTACCCTCCAAAGACTACAAAGGGAAGCACCCATACCTCCAGTGGCATACATAGAAGACTAGGACCTGATTGGGCATCAATGAGAAAAGAAGCCCTTGGTCATCCCGAAGTCTGACTCACCAGTGTAGGGTAATGGCAGGGCAGGGAAATGGGAGATGGTGGGTCACACCCTAATAGAGAAAAAGGAGGGGGAAGGTGGGATAAGGGGTTTATGGATGGGAAACCTGGAAAGAGGATACCATGTGAAATATAAATAAAATCCACACAATAAAGCAAAAGAAAGAAAAACTGGGATATAAATGAGCTACATAGGGCAGGTGAGATATTTTAGCAGAAGCAGCTCTTCCTGGTCTTCTACTATATGGTGGTCAATTTATAGCACTTATTTGGGGACCAACGCCTAAGCGTTATGTCTAAATGAGTAATTCTAAGGCATCTAGTCATGGTAAAGATGAGAGACACATGATATTCATATTCAGGAACCCAGGCAAATTACTATTATTTATTCCAGAAATTGAGGACAAACACAATAGTGAGGCCAAATAGCACAGACCTGCTATCAAATTACCTGAACTGTAAGATAGATTTGATGTCCAATATAAGACATCCTGAGAAATAGAATATAACATTTAGCAAATTTTCAAAAATTAATTGTGGTGACATAGAGCGCCGTAAAAGCTTATTGGACACAAAACATGTTAGGTGGTCTATGTTCTTTCTATAACTATTATAAGAACAGGACAGACGTCACAAAGATATTTCACCATTAAAAAAAAGTAAAAGTGAAAATGCAATACAACCATGTTCCTAACAGCTTAGCATTCAATAGCAAATGTGTCTACTACTTTTTATGTGATTTGGGGACAGAGTCCAAATATTTAATGTATGAGATAATTGAAGAAAGATGAAGGATCAACTTCCACAATGACACATTAGACAAAGAGAACAAAATTTGTCCTTTCTAAAACAAATGAAGGGTCAAACCTGGAGCAGAGGCTGGTGGAATGGACAATGAAAACTCCCCCCCCTACTAGGTAGACATCCTATGGATAAGCACCAGCCCTTGACATAAAAGAATAGTGTACTGTGTCCAAAAGCAGCATTTGGTAAACGTCCAGTGTGAGGCACCACTCAGCAGCCGACTGAAACAGATGCAGAGAACTAAGGTGAAAGTGGGATGGACCTTGAAAAGCCCATTAAATATTTGCAAAGTCATTAATGTCCATGAAAAAGATGAAAACTCTGCATAATGATCAACACAGTCAACTCAGCTGGACACATGGGGACTCTCAGAGTCTGAGCCACCAACCAAAGAGCACTCACAGGCTGGACAGAGGACCATGGCATACATGTTTCAGTTGTGCACCTTGGTCTTCATGTAGGGCCTCCAAGAACTGGATCATTGTTTTTCCCTGAACCTCTTGCCTATCTTTGGATCATGCTTCTTTAAATAGCCAAACACATACTGCCTCAGTGGGACTGGATCCACTTAATCCAACATAGACCTGATGGACCATGATGTGTGGAAACCCAAGGGTCCCACAAACCCTCAAAGGAGAAGCAGAGAAGATTGAAAAGTTACTCTATAGAGAGAGGAGCTACTGGGGAACATTCACCAGAGTGAAGATGAATATATAAACTACTAGAGAAAATAAGAGAGAAAAATACAATGTGTGAGTCCATAACGACATATCTTCTCCATAATAAAAAAACTAGGAAAGGCTCCTTCTTGAACAGCTACAAAGAGTTACCTCAAGAGAGCCACACAGGTCAGACAAGTGTTCAAATACTTTATATTGTGTAGAAATTTTTGTTTCAATCAACTCCATTCTAACTGAGGTCACTACAGTCTAACTATGAGTCAGTCTAACTGGAGAGATCCTAACAGTCTGTAGGAGCTCCTACACTGTCAAATGTCTAAGGACTCTTGTGACATTAAAGACAGTATCTTAAGATCTATATCTTGTTAAATCAGAAAGCTAGTTAAATCTTTCCAACATACAATGGACCTGAGTACACCTTCCCACTTCAATAGATAGGATTGTGAATACAGGGAGAGAAGACTGGACCAAGGCAAGAAACACATCAGGACAAACACAAAATCCTGCAGCTTTGTCTCAGACACATTGGACTTCACATTTAAGGGCTACATGGCTCTACTCCTGTAAGTTCTCATACAACTCAGTGGTTTTATAATTCTCACTGTACACACATGTTCTCACTGTATGTACATGTTCTCACTGTATGCACATGTTCTCATTGTATGCACATGTTCTCACTGTGTGCACATGTTCTCACTATATGCACATGTTCTCACTGTATGCACATGTTCTCACTGTATGCACATGTTCTCACTGTATACACATGTTCTCACTGTATGCACATGTTCTCACTGTATGCACATGTTCTCACTGTATGCACATGTTCTCACTGTATGCACATGTTCTCACCGTATGCATATCTTCATGGCATATTTTCAATTCCTTAGCTATCTCAACAACTTGTGGGTATAAATGCAACTCAAGCTTCATCCTCACAAATTCAATGCAAAGAACTCTCACAGAATCTTCACTGATGCCCTTCACATGATGACTGGAATAGTGCTAAACTGTAACCAGAAAGGAACATTCCGTGATTTTTCATCTTTCACTTCTCAGATCTAGCACTTTATGAATGATCCAGTCCAGTTTGTCTTGTAAGTGAATAGAACACTGCCAAGGTTGAGGGATGTTAAAGAAAACTCCACTTTCTTTGGGGAAATAAAAGTAAGTCAGGATGGGAGGCAGTAAAACATAAAATTGATAGGGGTCAGCAAATGGTATGTAAATTCAATAAATAATTATATGGTTAAAATGAGCAAATATATATACATAAAAGAAAATACAGAAATCAGCCAATTACATTTAAATCTTGCTTTACTCAGTACCTGAGGACAATGGCTAAGGCAAAAAGTATTTTTGGTTTTTGTGGTTTTTTTGCCAACTTATCTCACAAATGACCTCTAGATACAGTTGTCTTAGAGTCTATTTCCCACTGAAACAGGATGACCTCAACTTGCTCTGGATGCGTTACTGTCAACACTTCAATGTTTCAGAGCCTAAGACAAAAAACTGTCAAGGGACATGTTCAGCTTTCTGTGAATTCTGCCATCTCAATTTCTTGTGTTTTTCATTTTCTTTCCAAAGAGAACATTATTTCTGTCAAGCTGAAAAATCACCTTTGATAGCATTTGTGTTGTTGTTCTAACTTGCTGGCCTGCTGATGTGAGTGGACCCTCTGAGCAAAAGCCCCTCAGGAGAGAAAAGGTTGTTGTACATAGTTTTCTCAGATCACAGCCTACCCTGCTGGCAGCTCACAATAGAAACTGAAAGCCACAGTATTGACAAACATTGTCTCCTGGCTTGTCCTCTTGATGATCAAGTCTCCTGTTCACCTGGCTCTCTGATTCAGCTCAGGCCCACTTTAGCTAGTCGGGTTGTAGATGAACAGCTTCCACTCAGCCGGGTCCTGGTGGAAGGATTTCACCTTAGTCTTCCTCATGATTAGTGAGTAGAAGTGGGGGTGAACAGAGGCCACCGCGCTGGAGGCGATGAGGGGCTTTGCGGCCCTTCAAGATGATGGCGGCAGCATACCCCAGCGAGCAGCTGAAAAAGGCGCAACTGGGAATAACTCTCTTTTAAGAGACTACTAAAACCAACTGCACCTGGCTGCCCTGGACCTGGGAGCAAGACTTCTCTGCCCGCCATAGCAAATCCCCGCGCTGCTGCTGCGCACCACCTCTACATCCTCCGAAAAGGCTGGGCACAGACTGCCCAGAGCCTCCTGGATGACCCCCCATACCTGTCTTCTTAATGTATTCTATAGAAGACAAAAGGGTTTGGACAAAAGCTGAGGCTCAACGAAAAAACCCATGACGATTCTGTAAATAAGCCAATGGTCCAATAGTTTGGGACAGATTAAGAATCAGCCATGAAAGTGAAGTTATTCAGAGGTCACCACCTCATCTAGCAAGTGAGGAGCACAACAAAGGACCGCACAACTTGCGGTTCCTTCCCATCCAGCCCCGGAGAGGACCCACCACCCCAGCTCCCACTGCTCACCCCCTTGCCCATTCACATGCTCACCATGTCTCAATTTCAGAGCTTCCCTGAAGTCCCCACACAGCACCCAACTCAGGGATCAGAGCAGAACAGAGAGAGCAGGACAAAAATTCTACCAGCAGAGACAAAGGAACATGTGGAATGGAAACAGGAAGTTCCACCCTCCTCCTCTGACTGGAAGGTCAGCCTGAGGATTTAATTGGCCAGTGAATATTCCTAAAGGGTAAAGGGTGCGCTTTGTACAGGGCCACAGGATTTCTGGATCTAAGAGTTGTTTTGCACCCCATTAGCACTTGTGTCTGTCCTCCTAATGTACTGTTACCCCACCCAGCCCTGGGAAGAACCACAATTCCAACCATTTGATGCCTGATGCTCCCCTCTGTGAGCAATGATCTTGCACTCAGCAGGTCCTGATTTCAGACTTTCCCTGAAATTTCCTCACTGCACAAGGCTTCATCTTTCTGTATTACGGTGAATAGCTTGCACTTAAGATGCCCTGGAGTATGTGATGCAGAATTTCTGTTATCCAACTTACAGATTTGTATAATTATTCAGGTATTCAATCATTCAATCTCAAGTCCTTGGAATTCAATTTTTTTTGTATGTTTTTATTTTTATTTATTTATTTATTTTTGTTACCTCTCATCTAGGATAGCAGTGTAGATTAGGCTTTTTATGTGGCAACAGATGACATATTCAACTGAGAAGCCCCACGTGGTTACAGATGTTGGTAAGAGAATGGTATTGGTCCAGGGAAACATTGTTGGGAGGAACCTTACTACTAGCTGGAGTAGATAGTCTTCCTCAGTGTTCACATGCATCTGCTGGAGTGAGTGTCTGTGCACAGCTAAGAATGGAGAGGGTCAGTTAATGCTGCTCTTTTATTGCAGGAGGTATCAGAGCATACTGCAGAAGTGTTTCTTCCAGTGCTTTGTTCTTGTGAAATCCCTAGAAATACTCTGACTTCTGAGACTAACAGTGAGTCAGAGAGCCAAGGTGTGGGTCTAGAAACCTTGTGAATCTCCATATTGGTTCTGTAAAATCAAGGATAATAAGAATCTACTCTCACCCGATTTTCATGTCAGTTTAGTGTCAGGTCCTGAACTACAGAAGCTGAGACATCTTGTTTTCCATTTCTCCCTTACTCTGGAATGTACTTACTTTACTCTGGAATGTAAGTCTATTACTTTGTGATACAACTGAGATACTTAGCACTTTTGCTATTTCACTTTCCTTTCCAGTCACTATAGAAGCCCAGACCAAACATCACCTGAGCAAAGGTTAAGGGACTGTGTTGGAACATTTGTAACTGTGCTGAAATTGTTGTAGGTCCAAACTGCTGTAAAAGTGTTCTGCACCTGTCTAGTATATTAGAGTTCAATACAATAATGATCTAATAGAATAGTTTCCTGTATATGTCGAGCGTATTGTTAACAATGACTCAGAGGCTTTGGTGGTCCAGCAAATTCATCAATAACTAGATATGAAGGTAAAATCGAAACATACAGTAGTTGTTCAGTCCACAGGACTGGATGTCTGAGCTCATCTTTACAATATGCTGGAATTCCAGAAAAGCTGGTTCTAATGCCAGAGAAGGAATGGACTTTCTACAAAGTGAGAGCAAGCAGCATAAGAGCAAAAGCCTCCTCGTAATTACATATTCTCAAAGTGCAAGTTATGGCCCAGATACTGGTGAGGCTTTAAGCTCAACCATCTGGATTATTGCTGTGGCTTTTCCATCAACATCAAGATTAAAGGCCTATATTTCTGTCTCAAAGATCTGGATTCCATGTAGATCTTCCCACTTTAAATTAAGAATATAAAGCTTTCAGTTGTGTACCTCCATTTTGGGGTTTTAAATACTTTCAGATGTAATGAAGTTGACAATCAAGATAGCAATATCACCTACACCCTATGCCAACTTCACACATTCATATCTTCTTATATCATCCTTAATTTTCCAATGAAAAAGGACATGTCATAGTAATGCCTAAATGTTCCTTTTTCACCAGAAAGAAAAATTGTTATATGTTTTAACAACAGATGATTGTGCCTGAGAGGATTACAATACCCCTTTTACAAACACAGACTCATAAAAATGTTATAATACTTTCTGGGAACATTTTATTAGTGTCTCAAAATCTAGTATTACAACCCCTGATAATTTCTTTATTTATTGATCAATAGTATTATCAGTAGTATTATCAAAAACCACTAGTTCTTAACATTTGGGTAACAAATCCTGTGGGATCTAAGAACACTTTCACAAGTGTTGCCTAAGATCATCTCCATATCAAATATTTTTATTACAATTCATCACAGTTGCAATATTATAATTAGGAAGTAACAACGAATTAATTTTATGCTTAAGGGGGTTTCCATAACATAAGGTAATAGACTCAAGGATCCCAGTATTAGGAGGACGGAGAACCACCAAAAAAGCATCTATATTCCTGGCTTAAAATTTGTAACTCCAATGTAGAAGGAATTCATTTTACTTATTGCATGCAATCTGCCTTGCTAACACTGTTTTTCCTTTCTTCTCCTGTTGTATTAAGGGCGTTAGATGCTCTATTTGTCCAAGAAGAACACTATAGGTTTGTTTAATTTACTGAAGGAGAGCTCACCACAACAGAAGTAAACCTTTCTGGCAAACACAACTTAAGATCACTGGAAAAAGAAGGATTTTTTTTTCTCATAGGCCACTAAGTATAAGTTTGGTGTGGGTGGCCTTCTCGTTTGTTGGTTGTTCTCCAGCAGACAGTGAGGATAAAGGGAGCAGCCATGCAATTCTGGCTTGAGACGGCTGTGAATATTATAATCTCAGGAAAACAACATAGTGTCTCAATTTGTTCAGCGACTTGTCCAGACAAAGTCAGGCAGAGAATAGGAAATCCTGTTTATAAATGGAGTCCTCCATTTTGAGCTTTATTCCATTCAGACTTGGGGGACTCGAACTCAAAGACACATTATCCAAAACCTTGATATTTTGGAAATATGGATCTTGCCTATGAAAGAAACCTTACCGAATAAAGGATACTATTTCAAAATATAAACACACTAGGTCCCTGCCCAACTCTCCAAGTGGCTGTCCCGAAATAGCTGTGTGAAAGTGTCTTCTAAAAGTCATTATAATTTTCTATTATATAATAGTCCCTTTAGGTAACAAGGAACATGGTAATTAATAACAATGGAATCTCTAATCATTGTCCCACTGTCTCACTTGTCAGCTGTCAAATGATTTCCTTGCTCAGAAGGAAAGCATGTTATGGAATGCTACTGTGGTGAATGAGGCACTCAGAATGTCTTTGGATAGTGCTTTTGGCAGAATCAATATGCACATGAAAGAAAACATCATAAGCAGAATACATATCTCATCAGGAATTAAAAGTGCTGTCCTTTGTACAGAAGAAATGATCCAATGCAGTCAACATACCACAAATCACTGGCTGATCAAACCAAAATGTACTTCCATATCTAGGGCTCAGTGTTGGTCTCTTATATGTGGAGATCTGCCTGGCACTCAGCATCAGATGTGGCTATGTGAAGCTTGGTGAGTGGAGGTCTCTACTGCTCTATCCATGCTAAATCCTGTTGCTCCAACATAGACACTGTGTTCATGGGCCCATTGCAAACTGACAATGTACATGGGGACAAGGCTGATGTCTCACAGAATAGATCATTGTAACAACTTGATTAGTGAATTTAAATCATCTGAACTTACATTTGATGAGCATTTATATTGGTATTAAATATCTTGACATCCTTGGACCATTTTGAGAGATCTTCCTAGTATGTCTTTCTCAACAAATGTTATTCTTTTTCAAAGTCTGTAACAATCAATCCATTCCATTTTATGGCTAAAGTTTCAGGGAATAATTACACATTGACAAACAAATGTATGATCATTACTACTACATGAAGCTCTGAACTGTGGTGATTTCCCTTTACTGGTGTCTTTTATGGTTGTGTCAGAAACATGTTTTCATGCTGTAGTTGTTCACTTCAGGGTAGTGTCTGCTTAACAGGCATAACCTTAGTAAACCAGGATCTCCTTATTTCTTCCTCAGTCATTGAAGATCAGATATATACCAGACATGTCTAGGTGCATGTATGATAGCTTAGAGAATGTCCAGGAGTAGAAATTATAGACATCTAGGCACCTTTTTATGGAACTGTCTTATATTTTCACTTCATGGTCAGGGTGCTGGGTTGCTGCTGGTATCTTTTGGGCCACATGGCACCCATCATGATTGCAGCTAAATTTTTTGTTAACTTGACAGCTCATTGACTTGCCTTCTTCATGGTGTACATTCACAGCAATAAAACACTAAGAAAGACAGAAGTTGGTAACAGGGTGTGAAGTGCAGTGATAGGCTGACCACATTTTTGTTTGGGAGAATGTGGACAGTGGTTTTGGATTTGTAGAGAAGTGGAAGGGTTTCAATGGTTATAATGAGCTATCCTAATTGGAATATAGAGGTTTTGTTAATGACACTGTTTTCAATTTCATATACTTGGCCCAAGATTTTTAGTGGAAATTCTCAGTCTGTGGAGTAGAGAATGTTTTTGTAGTATTTTGGTAAAGAACATGACTGCTTTTTGCCCTTGTTTCAAGAGTCAGTCTGAGGGTAAGGTATAGTGATATAGAATCTTTGTTTAAAAGTGGTATTCTCAGACCAGCCTGGTGTAAATTCTGTTGTGTACTAAAGTTAACTTATAGTAAGAGTATTTTAATGAAAAAGAGCAAGTCAAGAAAGAAAAAATCCATAATATATGGTTCAAGAATTAAGGGGACACCAGGAGATGAATCCTGTGTTCAAGAATATTAATTTGAATAAAAGGTGCAATGACCTAGGGACAAGATCCCACCTAGCTAAGTTAGCTCCAGAAAACTTAATTTGAACCTTTAATCTCAAGAAGAAAAGACTAACAGGACTCTGAGTTCTTGACCAGCTGAGAACAGAGCAAGTTCTAGGTAACAAAAAGCTCATATCCATATGTGGGGGTATACAACTTCAATCCCAGGAGGTAGGCATAAAAATCTCTAAATTCAAGGTCAATCTACAGAGCAAGCTTCAGGACAGCCAACCTCAGGTAGTAAAGAAGTTGAAAAAAGGAAGCTAGTAATAATGTAACAGAACAGGGGGGTCATGTTCCAGTTCCTACAAGCAGCAGAAGTTACCAGCATCAGACAAGTTTCCTGGCTTTATATTCAAGAGAAAAATAACACTCCTGGGAAAATTGATGCTGGTTATCTGGAGCTAATTAGGAGTGATTAAGAGGAGACCAGCAAAACTGAAATATGACCTTCTGGAAAATGCTTTTTGAGAGCAGAACAATGTTGAGTTCCAGAGATAGCCAAGGGAGGACCACATGCTGCAGCTGTACTTGGTACTGTGGAAGAATCACCCAGCTGGTACTGGGTCATAAGGTTGTTTTATACTTCATGAATTGTAGAATGATAATATTTGTAATCATTTTACAGTTGATAGAAAAAAAGCCTTATTTCTGGAGAAAAAGGGGGAAATGTAGTGATTTGTCCTGTATTTGAGGCTCCACCCTACACCTGACTGAAACAGATGCAGACAACCAGAGTCAAATTGGGATGGACTTTCGGGAGTCCTATTGAAAAGTTGGGGAAGGATTGAAGGACTTGAAGGGAATGTAAACACAAAAAGATGAACAGAGTGAACTCAGTTTAACCATTGGGGATTCTTAGAGACTGAGCCACCAACCAAGAGCATACAGAGGATAGACTGAGGAGCTTGGCACATATGTAGCAGATAAGCAGCTTGGTCTTAATGTGGGTCCTCCAATGCCTGGACTAGGGGTTGTTCCTTAACCGCTTGCCTATCTTTGGAGTCTCATCACCTATTTGGCATGCCATGTTGTGCACTGTGTGTGTGGATATACTTACTCCAGGATGAACTTATATGTAGGGAGCGGCCCCGACCGCACCCGCCAAGATGGTGCTTTGTGGTAATCATATACACTGCACATGTGGGAACAGGTTCCTAGTGCCAGGTGGCGCTATGCTAATCAGGCAGATAGCACTACACCAATCCCTGGAGGACAGATCATTTCTCCCCAGCCAGAGAAAATACAAGGCGACTGTGCTCCGCCCTGGACTCCCCATATCAGCATTGAGGTGTTCCTGAATAAAGGCTGTTGAGAAGAATCCGGAGTGTCCCGTCTTCCTTGCTGGCCGAGGTGGACCCCGACACTAATAGTACTGTAGAATGTCAATACCCCGGGGTTCCACAACCTCTTAAAAGTGAAACAGAGGAACTAGGAAAAGGGATACTATGAGGGGGAGGAGCTAGGGTAGGGAAAGTCATCAGTATGATAATAAATATATAAATTGTTGGAGAAAAAGAAAAATGGAAAAAATTTGAGTCTACACATATTTTCTGATTCGAATAAGGAATCAGGAAAGGCTCATCCTTGAACATCTACCAAAAGTTACCCAAGGAAAGCCACAGAGGAAAAACAAGTGTTCTATGACATGATCCTATCTAGAAGCTTTTTATTTCATTAGGTCCATTTTAAGTGAGGTCAGGAGAGGCTAATATTCATGGAAAATTTATTGTTTTTTCTTTGGTGGAGGAAACCTCCATATAAGGGAATAATAGGAGGAGGAATTCCTCTGTATAAGAAACTTACTCTCAGATGTTTGACTGTGGACAGCAACTCCATCCCTTATTTAAACCTTTTCTTTCTGCTGGAGGTGAGTGCTACATGTTTCCTCTTCTCACTGTAGGACACTAATGTATGCACCCCTTCTGAGTACTGATGGTTTCTTACCTCTGAGAACAATAGTACATAATGGAGGCTCCTGCCAAAATTCTGCCTTCCAAGGTCACCTGATTCCATTTTTTCCGGTGGCACTCAGGCCTTGCATCCTTTTTCCCCAACAAAAGCAGATCATGCTTCCTTCCCTCTCATTTCCTTTATCTCCCAGTTCCCTCCCTCCCTCTACCCCTGTGGTATCATTCTTCTTCATCCCAACTGGAACTGAGGCATCTTTACTTGGGACCTTCACCTTGTTGACCTATGTGAGCTCTGTGGCTTATATCTTAATTATTCTGTACTTTTTTGGATAATATCACATATTAGTGAGTACATGCGATGGAATCCTATTGGGTCTGAGGTACCTCACACAGGATGATAGTTTATAATTCCATCCATTTCCCTAAAATTGCAGGATGACCTCATTTTTAATGGTTTAGTAGTATTCTATTGTGTACATGAAGCAGTTGAAACAACCCAGATGTCCCTTGACAGAAGAAAGGCTACAGAAAATATGGTTCAAGGCAACACTTATTCATGCAAACATTTAATGGGGATGACTTATAATTTCAGAGGTTCAGTCCATTTTGATCAGAGTAGGAAATATAGCAGGCTTGCATAAAATGCTGAACAAGAACATGAGAGCTCTTAACCTCCATCCAAAAGCATCCAGGAAGAAGCTATCTTTTAAACAGCAAAGGCAAGAACACATGGTTAAGTTTCCTGTGGCTTCTCTCTTATATATAATTTTTTTCTATGTGCAGATGAATGTGCTTGCAAATGCTTTAAAAAGTGTTTTCCTTTATGACATTTCCCTTTTGTATTTTTTTTTATTTGAATGGAGATAATGATGGTTTAAAAACATCTTAATATATTGATTACATTCATGATTGTCTTAGTTAGGGTTTTATTGCTGTGAACCGAGACCAGGAGCAAAGCAAGTCTTTTAAAGAAAAATAGTTATTTGAGGCTGGCTTATAGGTTCAGAGGTATAGTCCAGTATCAAGACAAAAGAAGCATTGCAGCCTGCTGATTGGCATAGTGCAGGGGGACCAAGAATTATACATCTTCATCCAAAGGAAACCAGAAACAGACTGAGCCTCCTCAGGCAGGTAAGAGGAGTGTCTCCAAGCCCATCCCCAGAGTGACATACTTACTCCCACAAGGCCACACATTAAACTAGTTCCACTCCCTGGGCCAAACATATGCAAACCACCACAATGATGTTCCTGTATAGTATGGCATCTATTAAGTTTGGAGACTAGTGGGACAGGAAACTGTTTTAGCTAAAGGGTTAAATTCATAAGGTTTCAACCCAAAATGTGTTCATCTATGCTTTTAGGGATAAAAGATTTGTGAAAACTTCCCTACCAAATTGGCTTATTTCATAGGATTTACTTCATTATGTGTTCTTTTGTGTCTCTGAAGTAGACTGGGATGTGAAAGGCTTTACCACATTGAATACATTCACAAGTTTTTTCTCCCATGTGAGTTTTTTCATGATATTTGAGATGACTAGGTTTTGTAATATCTTTACCACTTTGATTACATTCATGTTTTCTCTCCAGTATGTGTTCTTTAATGTTTTTGGAGGGACCTGGGTGTTGCAAAGGCTTTATTATACTGAATACATTCATATGTATTCTCTCCAGTGTGTGTTCTTTTATGTATTTCGAGGGAACTCTTTCTTGAAAAGGCTTTACCACACTGATTACATTCATAAGGTTTCTCTCCAGTATGTGTTCTTTTATGTATTTTGAGTGAACTCTTTCTTGAAAAGGCTTTACCACACTGATTACATTCATAAGGTTTCTCTCTAGTATGTGTTCTTTTATGTGTTTCCAGACTTACCCTCACAGAATAGGCTTTACCACACTGATTACATTCATAAGGTTTCTCTCCAGTATGTGTTCTTTTATGTACTCTGAGGTAACTGGGAAGTGCAAAGGCTTTACCACACTGATTACAATCATAAGGTTTCTCTCCAGTATGTGTTCTTTTATGTGATTCCAGACTTCCCCTCTCGGAATAGGCTTTACCACACTGATTACATTCATAAGGTTTCTCTCCAGTATGTGTTCTTTTATGTACTCTGAGGCAACTGGTTCTTGAAAAGGCTTTACCACACTGATTACAATCATAAGGTTTCTCTCCAGTATGTGTTCTTTTATGTGATTCCAGACTTCCCCTCTCGGAATAGGCTTTACCACACTGATTACATTCATAAGGTTTCTCTCCAGTATGTGTTCTTTTATGGATTTTGAGGTAACTGGGAAGTGCAAAGGCTTTACCACACTGATTACATACATAAGGTTTCTCTCTAGTATGTGTTCTTTTATGTCTTTGGAGTTTACTGGGTTTTGCAAAGGCTTTGCCACACTGATTACATTCATAAGGTTTCTCTCCAGTAT
The DNA here is from genome assembly GCF_963924665.1 of Micromys minutus. Lineage (NCBI taxonomy): Eukaryota > Metazoa > Chordata > Mammalia > Rodentia > Muridae > Micromys > Micromys minutus. The sequence continues at coordinate 21,823,943 of NC_137980.1, forward strand.
GTGTTCTTTTATGTGTTTCCAGACTTCCCCTCTCGGAATACGCTTTACCACATTGATTGCATACATAAGGTTTCTCTCCTGTATGTGATCTTTTATGTCTTAGGAGTTGACTGCATGTTGGAAAAGCTTTACCACAGTGATCATCACATTCATAAGGTTTCTCTCCAGTATGTGTTCTTTTATGTATATTGAGGTTACTGCATATTGCAAAGGCTTTACCACACTGGTTACATTCATAAGGTTTCTCTCCAGTATGTCTTCTTTTATGTATTTTGAGTGAACTCTTTCTTGAAAAGGCTTTACCACACTGATTACATTCATAAGGTTTCTCTCCAGTATGTGTTCTTTTATGTATTTTGAGTGAACTCTTTCTTGAAAAAGCTTTACCACACTGATTACATTCATAAGGTTTCTCTCCAGTATGTGTTCTTTTATGGTGTTTGAGGTAACTGGGAAGTGCAAAAGCTTTACCACACTGATTACATTCATAAGGTTTCTCTCTAGTGTGTGTTCCTTTATGTCTTTGGAGGTCACTGGTTCTTGCAAAGGTTTTACCACACTGATTACATTCATAAGGTTTCTCTCCAGTATGTCTTCTTTTATGTATTTTGAGGTTGATGGTTCCGGAAAAGGCTTTACCACACTGATTACATTCATAAGGTTTCTTTCCAGTATGTGTTCTTTTACTTTTTCGTACATTGCACAGTCTTTCAATGGCTTTATCACATCGATTCAATTCACAAGGTTTCTCTCCAGTATGTGTTGGTTTACGATGTAGGAGATGAACGCTTGTTGCCAACGTTTTACAACATTGATTACATTCATTGTGTTTCTCTCCACTGGCACTTATTACATGCCTGCAAAGAAAACTGACACATGTGAAAGCTTTACTAAAATCATTTTTTGCATAAATCTCTTATTAATAAAAATTCATTTTACATGTTTCTCTAATGGTAAACAACCAGATTTTAAGGTTTTAACATTTTTTATGTTCATTTCTTGATGATCTCACACAATATGGCTTATATTGCCTCTTTGAATATACCTGTGATGCAAAGGGTGTTAATTGCCTTGCTCACATACTTAACAATTCTTTTCTAGGTGGGTTTCCATATAATGTATTGAACATACAAAAAAATGAAGAACTTTGGCCTTTAAAAAACTTACTGCACTAATAATTTTTACTATACTTTAGGTCATACCATATTAACACTGTGAAGGACAAACAGAGAAGTTTCCAAATTTCTAGTATCCATAGAAATTTTCTGCAGTGTGACTTCAGGGATGTTCCCAGTAAAGTCAGAATATCAAATAATTGCAAATTTCTATAATATTCAAAAAATCTTCCAAAAACAGAATCAAAATACATGGTTTTATGTGAATATTACAATCATAGGTACACTTAAAGGACTGATATTTATACTTTTGCTTTTCTTTAGAGATTCCAAGATATTAAAATATTCTCAGAGACACGCTTGAATTAGCTTATACATGCAAATTACCTTCCATGTTCTGTAGAATTTTGACAATGATCTTCAATGTGATAGTCATCCCAATTGTAGCCTAAAACACGAGAAAGGAATGATACAGTATAATAATTTAGGCAAAATCCATGTTACTATGCTTTTTAAAACCACAATAAATATTGCTGTAAAAACAGAACTTGTTTCATTCGGTACAATCTCACTCACTCTCCACTGAAATAACATGTGATCATCAGTAACCCAAATACATTTAACCTATCACCTTGAAAAGGATAATAGAAATCACAGTCTTACCTATAACACTGAGGTTCTGGTATGTCTCTAACATCACTTCTTTGTAGAGACACTTCTGAGAAGGATCTAGCAAAATCCACTCTTCCAAAGTGAAGTTCATATGCACATCTTCAGGAGTCACTGCATCCTAAAATATCCCATACATGATTATACCATAAAACATGTTACTGACATCACTGTAAATATTTGCCTCCCGGACAATATATTCCTATAATCCAGATACACCATCCACTTAATTCCTGACAGAAAGTCATAATCTGATCTCCACATTATCTTAGAAGAAAATTTAATTATAAGGCTCACCTGTGTCACTACTGACTCCTTTGATTGGATACAGCCTTGCAAGAGAAGTGTCCATTGATTGGGAGATACAGGGGAAACAGATCAACAATACTGAGCACATGTAGATTTATGTTAAGGTTCTACATGATTTCACAGGAGAGAGATGGTCAGAGAGAGGTCTAGAAAGGCAGAAGAGGAGGAGACAAGGAGATTGCAGGAGTATGGAGATGTAGGCAGATATGTATGTTTCCCTTGGTGCATCTCTAACTTGATGAGGCTATTATTATTTCTAAGGGTTCCTATGGCTCTTTTTATTTCTTATAGAAGGACAGTTTGGATCTTTGTCCATTGGATGTAAGTTTTTTGTGTAGCAGTTTTGAGGTTTGAAAATTTGATATATCAACCTCCCTGATAAGATACTACACTTTGGAGACATGTTTATATCCATATGGGACAGAAAAACCAAGCCAGGCAGAGTGAACCACCTAGGAAAAGAACCTGGTAAAGAAGGCAGCTTAGGACTGTGTGACATAGTCATTGTGCTCGGCTCCACACTAGTGTGGTGTGAGAAGAGTGTCACCTCAGGATGATTCATCTTTTTAATATTTACTGCAACAACACACACCTCAGAAATAGTATGAACAATTACTAACTAAAAAATGACAGGCAAGCTAGCATATTTGCACATGCCTTTATTCCTGAGACACAGGTAGGTATAAATCATAGAGCTGGATGACAGCTTGGTATATGTAACTAATTCTTTGAAATCAAAAGTTACATATTATGACTCCCACTCCCCTGCAAAAATCAACAAAGAAAACAAAAAGGAAACAAAACTCAGGTGTTTATTGAAGTTGCTACAAAGAAAAAAACCTACACTCCAGTTCAGTATTCATCTAGTAGAAATCTGAAGTGGAGCAGTTCAACCAGCCACATTTATACAATTTACAAAGAGGGAATGCATGTGTAAAGAATTACAAATGGATAGATAAAAATAGTTCCAATATAAATGTTCATCATAAATAAGCTATGTAAGTAACAGATCACATGAAACTCAAAAGAAAGGAGACCAAGGTGCAGATGCTTCAAATCTTTTTAGAAAAGAGAAGAAAAATAATAAGAGGAGTAAATTTGAAGACAAAGTTTGAAGCAAAGGCCATCCAGAGACTGTTCTGCATGGAGATCCTGCACATACATGGCCACAAACCCAGACAATATTGCTGATGCCAAGAAGCACATGCTGAAAGTCATGAAACAGCTGTCTCCTGAGAGGCTCTGCTAGATCATGATTAATACAGAGGCAGATACTCATAGCCAACCACTGAACTGAGAACAGGGTCTCCAACAAAGGAGTTAAAAAATGAGTGAAGGAGCTGAAGAGTTTTTCCCCTCCCTAAGACCAACAAAACAAACTGCCTGCAACTCCCAGGAATAAAACTACTGTCCAAAGACTACAAAGAGAAGCACTCATACCTCCAGCAGCATATATAGCAGAGTATGACCTCATTGAATATCAATGGGACAAGAAGTCCTTGGTCATCCCGATGTCTGACTCACAAGTGTAGGGTAATGGCAGGGCATGGAAATGGGAGATGGTGGGTCACACCCTAATAGAAAAAAAGGAAGGGTTGGTGGGATAAGGGGTTTATGGATGGGAATCATAGAAAGGGGATGTCATGTGAAATGTAAATAAAATCCACACAATAAAGCAAAAGAAAGAAAAACTGGAATATAAATGAGCTACATAGGGCAGGTGAGATATTTTAGCAGAAGCAGCTCTTCTTGGTCTTCGACTAAATGGTGGTCAATTTCTAGAACTTACTTGGGGACAAACACCTAAGCATTATGTCTAAATCAGTAATTCTAAGGCGTCTAATCATGGTAAAGATGAGAGACACATGATATTCATACTCATGCACCCAGGCAAATTACTATTATTTACTCCAACAATTCAGGACAAACACAAGAGTTAGGCCAAACAGCACAGACCTGCTATCCAATGACTTGAACTGTAAGATAGATTTGATGTCCAATACAAGACATCCTGAGAAATAGAATATAACCTTTATTTTAGCGAATTTTCAAAATTAATGGTGGTGAAATAGATCGCCATAAAAGCATATTGGACACAAAAAATGTTAGGTGGTCTATGTCCTTTCTATACATTTTATACGTACAGGACAGATTTCAAAAAGATATTTCATCATTAAAAAAAAAATACAAGTGAAAATATAATACAACCATGTTCCTAATCAGCTTACCATTGAATAGCAAATGTGTCTACTACTTTTTATGTGATTTGGGGACAGAGTCCAGATGTTTAATGTATGAGATAATGAGAAGAGAGATGGACGATCAACTTCCACAATGACACATTAGACAAAAGGAACAAAATTTGTCCTTTCTAAAAGAAATGAAGGGTCAAACCTGGAGCAGAGGCTGGTGGAATGGACAATGAAAACTCTCCAAACTAGAGAGACATCCCATGTATAAGCACCAGCCCTTGACATGAAAGAATAATGTACTGTGCCCAAAAGCAGCATTTGGTAAATGTCCAGTGTGAAGCACCACCCAGCAGCCGACTGAAACACATGCAGAGAACTAAGGTGAAAGTGGGATGGACCTTGGGAAGCCCATTAAAGAGCTGGAAAGACAAAAGGTCCGTGAAGGAGATGAAAACTCTGTAGAATGACCAACAGAGTCAACTCAGCTGGACACCAACCAAAACATTCACAAGCTGGACTGAGGACCTTGGCATTCATGTTTCAGATGTGCACCTTGGTCCTCCTATGGGTCCTCCCAGAACTGGTTCGCTGTTTTTCCCTGAACCTCTTGCCTATCTTTGGATCATGCTTCTTTAAATAGCCAAACACATACTACCTCAGTGGGACTGGATCCACTTAATCCAACATAGACCTGATAGACCATGGTGTGTGGATACCCAAGGGTCCCACAAACTCTCAAAAGAGAAGCAGAGAAGATTGAAAAGATACTCTATAAGAGAGGAGCTAGTGGGGAACTTTCACCAGAGTGAAGGTGAATATATAAACTACTAGAGAAAATAAGAGGAAAATATAATGTTTGAGTTCATAACGACATATCTTCTCCCTAATAAAAAAACTAAGAAAGGCTCCTTCTTGAACAGCTACAATAAGTTACCTCAAGAGAGCCACACAGGTCAGACAAGTGTTCAAATACTTTATATTGTGTAGAACCTTTTGTTTCAATCAACTCCATTCTACCTCAAGTCACTATGGCCTATTGTTCATTCTGTAATAAAAATTGAGTCAGTCTAACTGGAGAGATCCTAACAATCTGTAGGAACTCCTACAATGTCAAAAGTCTAATGACACTTGTGACAATAAAGAAAGTATCTTAAGCACCACATCTTGTTAAATCAGAAAGCAAGTTATATCTTTCCAACATAGAATGGACCTGAGTAGACCTTCCCACTTCAATAGATAGGATTGTGAATACAGGGAGAGAAGACTGGACCAAGGCAAGAAACACAGCAGGACAAACACCAAATCCTGCAGCTTTGTTTCAGACACATTGGACTTCACATTTAAGGATACATGGCCCTACTCCTGTAAGTACTCATACAACTCAGTGGTTTTATAATTCTCACTGTACACACATGTTCTCACTGTATGCAGATGTTCTCACTGTATGCACATGTTCTCACTGTATGCACGTGTTCCCACTGTGTGCACATGTTCTCACTGTATGTACATGTTCTCACTGTATGCACATGTTCTCACTGTATGCACATGTTCTCACTGTATGCACATGTTCTCACTGTATGCACATGTTCTCACTGTATGCACATGTTCTCGCTGTATGCATATGTTCTCACTGTATGCACATGTTCTCACTGTGTGCACATGTTCTCACTGTATGCACATGTTCTCACAGTATGCACATGTTCTCACTGTATGTGTATCTTCATGGAATATATCTCAGTGTCTGAGTTATTTGACCAAATTGTGTCTATAAAATGTACCTCAAGCTTCATCCTCACAACCTCAATGCAATGAACTCTCACAGAATCTTCACTGATCCCTTCACACGATGGCTGGAATAGTGATAAACTGAAACCAGAAAGGAACATTCCATGATTTTTCATCTTTCAGTTTTCAGATCTGGCACAATATGAATTATTTTGTGCAGTTTGGTTTGTAAGTGGATAGAATCCAGCCAAGGTAGAGGGATATTCAAAAAGACTCCAGTCTCCTTGTGGAAATATAAGTAAGTCAGAAATGGGAGACAGAAATTGGAATGTGGATGGGGCAGCAAATGGCATGTAAATTCAGTAAGTAATTAAATAAGGGAAATAAACAAAAACACATAAATTAAATAAAACCTGAGAAATCAGCCAATTGCTTGTAAATTTTGCTTTACTCAGTACCTCATGGCACAGGCTGAGTAAAACAGTTTTTGGTTTTTTACTTTTATTTTTTTTATTTTTTTATTTTTTGCCAACATATCCCACAAATGACCTCTGGATAAAGTTGTATCAGAGTCTATTTCCCACTGAAACAGGATGACCTCCACTTGTTCAAGATGCATTACTGTCAACACTTCAATGTTTCAGGGCCTATGACAAAAGACAGTCAAGGGACATTTTCAGCTTTTTATGATTTCTGCCACCTCAGTTTCTGGTATTTTTAACATTCCTTCCAAAGTGAACATAGATTCCGCACAGCAGGAAAATCACCTTTTGACACCATTTGAGTTTTGTTGTTCTAACTTGCTGGCCTGCTGATGTGAGTGGACCCTCTGAGCAAAAGCACCTCTGGGAAGAAATGGTTGTTGTGCATAGTTTTCTCAGATCACATCCTACCCTGCTGGCAGCTCAGAATAGAAACTGAAAGCGACAACATTGACAAACATTGTCTCCTGGCTTGTCCTCTTGATGATCAAGTCTCCTGTTCACCTGGCTCTCTGATCCAGCTCAGGCCCACTTGCTTAAGAATAGCGCCACCCTCAGTGGAAGAGTCTTCACAAGTCAATCATCAATGCTGTCTCAGGGAGACACTGAGAGCAGACATTCTGATGAGGGCCCACCTTCCACTGAGACTCTTCAGATGACTGTAGCTCTGAGATGTAGGGCACAGAGGACAATTAGGACACAGAGACTATAATAAATGAGGAAGTTGTAAAAACCCAAAACAAATGATTTAAGCAAATCAATCACAAGGGACCTGCCATTGAATTTGGAGCTGTGACAGAACCAGGACAAAATGGGAAGTGCCCCTGACACAGCAGGAAAGGAAGCACTCTATGGGGAGTTCTAAGGCTGTGCTGCCCTGGGATCAGGTATGTTTATACCTGGGTCCCAATCCATTGCAAACAAAGAGGTGAATAAAACTGCTTGAAGGTATACAGAGAACCAGATGGCACCAAAGATATGCTAAATTTGTTGGAATGGATAGAAACACACAAACTAATGAACAGAAACCCATCCCTCTTCTGACAGCTCCAACCTCAAAACTACAGACTTACACATGGCCTGAGAACAAGGTTGAGAAGGAGGGGAAAAAAGGTCTTCATCCTTTCTCCCTGTAAAACAGGGTAGGGAGAGTCTTATTTTAGTCTGGATATTGTCTCAAAAAGCTTCCTGTCCTAGGAATCGTAGTGGGTCTAGTGCCACAAACATAATCGAAAACCAAAAGGGTAAAGGGTACCCGGATATTCCTCCACTTGTACAGAGGAGAAAAAGAAGACAGGATGGCAGCTGTGAGCCATGTCTCAGGACTCCAAATCTGCTCTAAACCTCCTAGCCATTAAGTGCACGGGTTCACTGTTCCCTAGAACAGGCTCTGTAACATCTTCTAAGTCCCTATGGATACCCCTCTCCAGAGCATCCACTATAGCACAGTTCCAATTTCCTTTACTCAACTTCCTCCACAAATACTCAAGAATAATGAAAATCCAAGGCAAACGACCCACGACAAATGAAGGCAGTGATAAAAGAACAATGACACATTTCCTTAACAGCTGGCCTTTCACCCTATGGGTGAAAAGTCTGGTCATTTGGGGACTCTAGTAAAGGTACCAAGTGGTAATGCCGGGCTAACAGGGACCCCAAAGTCCATTAAGGAGCTTACTAGAATGCAAGTGCACGGACTGTCGCAATTTGACTTTGCTGGCTCCCCTCATCCCTGCATGACAGCCCTCAATTGGGCAAAAACTTCCAGGACAATCACATTCTTCTCCTGCCTGAAGACAGGGCAGGCATTACACAGACCGACCAAACTATTTGTTATCCCAGTAGAAATATTCATAGTTGTCTCTAGCACTGAACTAACACCAGAGGCAGCTCCACGTCAGTCCTGTCTATGACTCTTTGTAGAAGGCTAAGATCATTCCTTCCTACTGGCCTATTATCCCACCTTCCAACATTTCCAGCATTCCCACTAATTATACCCACCAAATAGGTCACCAAAAGAGGCAACACACATCCAAAGCTTTGAGCAAACCCATAAATCACAAAATAACCCAAGATCAAAACTCCCACCCAAACAAGACAAATCCAGAAACCAGTACCAAGACCAAATATCATCTCAAAGTTAGAAGCCTAGATACCAGCATAGGAATAGAAAAGCTAAAAGCCAGGAGAATATGTCACCAAGAAATGCAAAAAAAAAAAAAAAAAAAAAAAAAAAAAAAAATCACATCGCTGCAGGTCAGTATAAGAAAAACATGCAAAAGTTAAGGTGCAAAAGAGATTGTTGGGGGGAAGAGGGAGGTGTGAGCACCTAGAGATGGAGAAGAGATAAGAGGAACTATAGCCAGGCAGACAGAGAGAGAGCAGAGAGAGAGCACCATAAGGATAGAGAAAGAAAATAGAGAAGGGACATGTGCAGAGAAAGGAAAACAAAAACAGAGCTGCTGTAGCCAGAGGCCCATGAATACACAGCACACCTGACAACAGCAGAAGGTGATGGAGCCAGGGAAGGACCTAAGTAGTTGTTAGCTGTAAGACAGATCATTGAAACTCTGCTGCTGGGGCCCCATGAGACTAATGTCGCTGTCCTTGCAGCCAATCCCCGCGCAGCTTGTGTGCACCTGGCTGCAGCCTCAGAACTGGCTGGTTGCAGACTGAAGGCCCAGAGCCTCTCAGATGACCCCTCTATACCTGTCTTCTTAATGTATTCTATAGAAGACAAAAGGGTCTGGACAAGAGCTGCGGACTCAAAGAAAACACCCATGACGATTCTGTAAATAAGCCAATGGTCCAAAAGTTTTAGGCAGATTAAGAATCAGCTATGAAAATGAAGTTATTCAGAGGTCACCGCCTGATCTAGCAAGTGAGGAGCACAACAAAGGACCGCACAACTTGCGGATCCTTCCCATCCAGCCCCGGAGAGGACCCACCACCCCAGCTCCCACTGCTCACCCCCTTGCCCATTCACATGCTCACCATGTCTCAATTTCAGAGTTTCCCTGAAGTCCCCACAAAGCAAGCAACAGAGGGATCAGAGCAGGACAGAGAGAGCAGGACAAAAATCCTACCAGCACAGAGAAAGGAACACCTGGAATGAAAACAGGAAGTCCCACCCTCCTGCTCTAACTGGCAGGTCAGCCTGAGGATTTAATTGGCCAGTGAATATTCCTAAAGGTTAAAGGGTGCTTTTGGTACAGGGCTACAGATTTTATGGATCTAAGAGTTGTTTTGCACCCCATTAGCATTTGTGTCTGTCCTCCTAATGTACTGTTACCCCACCCAGCCCTGGAAGAACCACAATTCCAAACATTTGATGCCTGATGCTCGCCTCTGTGAGCCATGATCCTGCACTCAGCAGGTCCTGATTTCAGACTTTCCCTGAAATTTCCTCACTGCAGAGGACTTCATCTTTCTGTATTACGGTGAATAGCTTGCACTTAAGATGCCTTGGAGTATGTGATGCAGAATTTCTGTTATCAAACTTACAGATTTTTATAATTATTTAGGTATTCAACCTCAAGTTTTTGGAATTCAAGTGTTTTTTTTTTTTTTTTTTTTTTTTTTTTTTTTTGCAGTCTTTACTGCACTTGACTTTTGTCCTTCCAACCACGTATGCTGGAGCAATGAAACTGAGAAAAATCTGGAAACCTGAAGTGTGAGGTACGTGAGTTAGGCATGCTAATTGTCTTAGGATGCTAGACATCCACGCAAGGCTCTTGTGATTTCGGGAACCAAACACAGAATCACTGATTGTCAGTTTGAAAGACATATGTCACCTCTCATCTAGGATAGCAGTGTAGATTAGGCTTGTTATGTGGCAACAGATGACATATTCAACTGAGAAGCCACACGTGGTTGCAGATTTTGGTAAGAGAATGGTATTGGTCCAGGGCAGCATTGTTGGAAGGAACCTTACTACTAGCTGGAGTAGATAGTCTTCCTCAGTGTTCACATGCATCTGCTGGAGAGAGTGTCTGTGCACAGCTAAGAATGGAGAGGGTCAGTTAATGCTGCTCTTTTATTGCAGGAGGTATCAGAGCATACTGCAGAAGTGTTTCTTCCAGTGCTTTGTTCTTGTGAAGATCCTTAGAAAGACTCTGACTTCTGAGAAAGACAATGAGTCAGAGAGCCAAAGTGTGGGTCCAGAAACATTGTGAATCTCCATATTGGTACTGTAAAATCAAAGATCAAAAGAATGTACTGCCACCTGATTTTCATGTCAGTGGGGTGCCAGGTCCTGACCTGCAGAAGCTGAGACATCTTGTTTTCCATTCCTCCCTTACTCTGAAAACTCTCTGTCTGAAGTCCTGATGTAATTACATTACTTTGTGATACAACTGAGATATTTTACACTTTTGCTATTGCACTTTCTTTTCCTGTAGGTATAAAGCCCAGAAAAAACATCACCCTAGCAAAGATTAAAAGACTTTGTTTGAACATTTGTAACTGAGCTGAAATTGTGGTAGGAATGATGTAATTATAATCCCAAAAGTTACTGTAAAAAGTTGAAATAGTATTTTGGCCATGTGGCCAGAGTCTATGATTTTGTATTAGAGTTCATCAAATAGTACTTATACCTCTTCTCTTAGGCTGAAAATTTTAAACCTAGAAAATAATATCTCTATTATACAGGGCAACATCATAACACCCAGATTTCCAATTTTGGTTGAAGTCATGTAACTTTAGTAATTTGGTTTAACATAATTTCAATTTTTAATCCAGAGTATACCTTCTGCCTACTTACTCTGAATCTGATCACATATTCAGATACTGCAAGTCTCAATACATACAAGAAAATTAAAATAACACCATGTTTCTTATTAGACCACCATGGATTATAGAAGGATAAAGGCAAAACAAGAAAGAATACAAAGCACACAAACTCATGAAAGCTGCACACCGCACTACTGAATGCAAAATAGGTTAAGACAGAAATAAAGGAAGGAACTAGAGACATTATAGAATTCAATGAAAACAATATGTAACATGCACAATCTTATGGAACACAAAGACAAAACTGTGGTGCAAAGAAGAAAGTTGATAGCACAAAATGCCCACATGAAAAAAATGAACAGCTATTGTGAGAGTTTGCATATGTTTGGGTCAGGGTGTGGCACTTTTAGAAGTTGTAGCCTTGTTAGAAGAAGTATATAACTCTGAGGCTTGACGATGCTCTCTCTGTTCCTGGCTTTGTTTGTCTGAAGATGTTGAGTCCTTAGCTCCTTCTCCACCATGCCTGCCTGGATGCTGCCATGCTCTCACACTGATGATAATGGACTGACCCTGTAAGCCAGCCTCAAAAAAATATTCTGATTTATAAGACTTGCCTTGGTCATGGTGTCTGTTCACAGCAATAATACCCTAACTAAGACAGAACTTGAACCAGAGACCTAAGTGTTGACCATACTTTTGTTTGGAAGAATGTGGATAGTGGATTTTGAATTTGTAGAGCAGTGGAAGGCATTAAATGGTTATAATGAGCTATCCTAATAGGAATACGGAAAACTTTGTTACTGAGAATGATTTGAATTCCATCTACTTGGCCCAAGTGGTTTGACTGAAAATTTTTAAGTCTCTGGACTAGAGACAGTTTTTGTAGTATTTTGGTGAAGAACATGGCTGTTTTTGCCCTAGTTCAAAGAGTCAGCCAGAGGCTAAGGTGAAGAGATTTAGAATCATTGCTTTAAAGAGAAAGTCTCAAAACAGCATGTTGAAAATTCTGTTGTGTACTGGCCTAGACCAGCTCAGACAACCCACAGGTTCTCCCAGAGCTGGAGCAAGGATTGAAAGAAAAAAGACAAAGTAGTGAAAGTTCAGCATGACTTCAGCCTGGCTTGAGGCCTCAGCCTCATGGCCAAAGCAAAGCTTGGTTTAATTGGTCTCTTTCTAAATCACTTTAATTACATGTAAAAAGGTAACATCAGTTCTGAGACAGGAATCAAGTAAGTTAACAACCAAAAATCCTGTAAACATCTTAATGGAAGTCAAGTGAGAAAGTCAGAGACAAAAATGCATACTGCTGGGCCTAGGTTCTGAAATCTGCCCTGCCCAGAGCTGTAGTCCTAAGGATATTGCCTGGAGGTTCAAATAAGAGTGTACTTTCCTAAACCAGGTTCTTAAAAGCCCTGCCCTGACCTTCAGATGTACCTGTTCTTCCTTATAGCCTTATTCTTGAGAGCCCTCCCTAGAGCTACAGATGACAATCTGCCTGATACTGGCCCTTACAGGTTGTACCACACAAACCAGATTCCTGCCTTGGCTAGCCCCAAGATGTCCTGGGATAATATTAATATTACTCTGCCATGAACTGCTCAGAGGTGACAAAAGTGCTCTCCAGTATTAATGTTACCTTCTATGAAGAGTATTTAAAAGAAAAGGAGTAAGTTGGGAAAATAAAAAAATATACAATATATGGTTCAAGTATTAAGGGGACACAAGGAGATGAATCCTGTGTCACAATAATATTAATTTGAACAAAATCAGTAATTACCTTGGGGTAAGATCCCACCTAGCTAAATTAGCTCCAGGAAATTTAGTATGATCTTTTGATCTCAAGAAGGAAAGACAAACAGGTCTCTGAGTTCTTGACCAACTGAGAACAGAGGAAGTTCTAGGTAAAGAAAAGCTTAAATCCAGGTGTGCGGATACACATATTTAATCTTAGGAGATAGGCATAAAAATCTCTAAATTCAAAATCAATCTATAAAGAAAGGTTTAGGACAACCAAGCTCAGATAGTAAAGGAGGTAGAAAAGAGGAATCTAGTAGTAATGTAATAAAACAAGGGGGTCATGTTCCAGCACCTACAAGCACCAGAACTTAGCAGCATCAGCTAACTGTCCCTGGCTTTATATATATCAAGAGGAGAAGGAAACTCCTAGGAAAATTGATGCTGGTTATCTGGAGCTAAATAGTGGTGATTAAGAGGGGACCAGAAAAACTGAAATATGATCTTCTGGAAAATGCTTTCTGAGAGCAGAACAATGTTGAGTTCCAGAGATAGCCAAGGGAGGACCACATGCTGCAGCTGTACTTGGTACTGTGTAAGAATCACCCAGCTGGTACTGGTTTTGAAGGAATGAAGGCTTCATGAAGGACAGCTGAAGCTTGGGACTATGAGAGGACATGGAAGGACATTGGTAAAAGTGCAGCATTAGTTTTAGTTGATAATCCAGGACTGAAGGGTTCATGCTAAGGGTTTGAGGCTTGGCACCAAGAAGGGAGATTTGAGAGACTAATGGTGAATCCTAATTGTAAAGGAAGCACTCTGTGTCCTGAAGATGCCAGTATCATGGGATGATCACCAAGGATAACAGCAAAGGTGGAGGGAACTTAAAGTGCTACATTGAACTTAAAGTGCTACAGAGGGCAGAGCTAGAGAAGGGAATCCAGCCCTTTGGAGGATGCCTGAAGATCATGTGTAGATATCAGACATTGAAACAATGAGCTGTAACAATGAAGCTGTTTTGAGACCCAAAGATGTTAAGGTTCCCAGAGCCATTGGATAACTGCCAAGGAAAGCTGCTAACAGAGAGTGGAACAAGGTCAGGAGAAAGAAGTTTGTTGCACACAACAAAGATGAATAAGTTGAAGATCTGAAGATCTCTTTGACATCATACATAGAGATGGCAGAGTATGGAGTTGTCCAGCTAGCTGTCTGTCTTTATCCATGGATTACAGTGAAGTGATTTCATGAATATTAGAAAGAGATTTTGACCTTTGGACTTTTAATTGCTATAGACTGTGGGGATTATGGAATTTGGAATTCATGTACTTTTCTATTATGCTATGTTTAGGTGTACCTCCCCCAAACACTCATGTGTTTGAACAAGCCTATGAGGGCCAGAAAATAGATTATGATGGTTTGAATAAGCTAGGCCCAGGAAGTCACACTATGTGAAGGTTTGACCTTGTCAAGAAAATGTGTGTTTATGGGCCGTGCTTGGAAACTCTCCTCCCAGCTGTTTGAGGGTGATCTCTCTCTTCCTGGCTTTCTTTTAACGAAGGTGTTCTGCCCTCATCTCATCCTGTACCATGCCAGCCTGGATGCTGCCCTGTTCTTCCCTTGATGACAATGGCCTGAACCTCTATACCTGTAAGCCAGCCCAAATTAAATGTTGTCATTTTAAAATACTTGCTTTGGTTATGGTGTCTGTTCACAGCAATAAAACCCTAATTAAGACAGCTTTTATATTTGCAATTTAATAGCATAGTATAAAGTCTAGTTCAGAAAGAAGTGAATGAGCAATTAAAAAATGAGCAGATATCAAGAAATTGTGAAATGGAAGCTGAAAACAATAAAAAATAAAGAGAATAATAACACAAAAATTAATGAAATATGAAGTTGGTCTTTTGAGCTTTTTATTTGACCGGATAGACAAACCTTATTAAAAGATATAGTATATCCAGATTAATGAAATCTAAAATAAAAATGGAAACAAATTTAACAGACAGTGAAGAAATTAAGGGAATGGTGAAGACATGATTTTAAAAAGCACCAACTCCAATGTACTGGAAATTTTAAAAGAAATGGATAATTTCTCAATAGGATTCACTTACCAAAGTTAAATCAAACTATAATAAAGAACTTAAACAGTGTAAACATCTAAAAGATAGAAAAGTCATTAAAAATCTTCCACCAAAAACCTGGGGATATTTTTTTTGGTTGCTTTTCTACAGGCCATCTTTAATTTTTCCTTTATTTTGTTTATTGGTATGTGGTTGTTGTTTCTTTTATTTACTGGCCTGCACGTATGTCTGTGCACCTTGTACATTCAGGGCTCTCAGCGGTCAGAAAAAAACTTTGGGTCCATGAGATTGGCATTAGAGAAGATTGTGAGCCACTATGTTGGGAATCAAGCCTGGGTCTCGAGTAATGATATGCTGCTTAACCTGATTTATTTACCCTGGAAGAAAGGGCCCTCCTACTGTCTGGGCTATGATTTTTAGGGTAGAATCCTAACAGAATTTCAAAGGAGAGATAATGAGACTCCTCAAAGTATTCAACAATATAGAAAAGGAAGAGACACCAATTAATTAATTTTGTAAAACCCTGATTAATCAACTATCCAGTCCATTAAGACTCGGCAACAAAAGAGAATTACAGACCTATTTTCCATAAAACCCCAGATGTAAAAATACTTAATAAAACAACAACAAAAAAGAAATTAAACAGAAAATACATCCAAAGATCACACAGCATGTTCAATGGGGTAGGCTTCACTAAAGAGATGCAGGAATGGTTCACCATAATGTGTTTAGAGTGTACAAAAAAAATAAATAAAATGAAAGTAAGTGCTCATTTAATTAGATGATGAAAAATTCACTGATAATATCCAACCCTATATTATAATAAAATTATTGTGTTGATTAATGATAAAATGGACATACCTAAACATAAGAAGGTCACCTTACAGCAAACCTATAGCCAACATTAAATTAACTGAAAAGAAATTCAATTTAATCCTACTAAATCATGAACAGGGTAGGGTGGACCATTCTCTCCATACCTATTCAATATACTGTCTAAAATTTAGCTAAGGCAATAAAAATGAAGGAGGTGAAAGTAATAGAAATTAGAAAGAAGGAAGTAAATTTATCTTTTTAATTGGATATTCTCTGTATTTACAGTTCAGATGCTATCTCCTTTCCCCTTCTCTCATCCCCACTCCCCCTTCACCTGTGTCCATGAAGGTGCTCCCTCTCCGGTGCTCCCTCTCCCAACCACCCTCTCCACTTCAGCATGCTGGAATTTCCATACACATGCACTGGACCAGAGGCCTCTTCCTCCATTGATAACAGACAATGCTGTCCTCTGCT
The DNA here is from genome assembly GCF_963924665.1 of Micromys minutus. NCBI lineage: Eukaryota > Metazoa > Chordata > Mammalia > Rodentia > Muridae > Micromys > Micromys minutus. Next base: position 21,840,271 of record NC_137980.1, read on the forward strand.
ACATATGCAACTGGAGCCATAGGTCTGACCATGTCTGATGCTTTTCTAATTACACATTTCTTCAGTGCTGTTGGCTGCCATTCTTTAATGCACTTTCATGGTGAAGCACACCTTAAATATCAGCACTTAGGAGGCAGATTGCTGTAGAAATGTTTAATCCTGACCATGGTTTCTAACCTACCTTCCAACCTTTAGCTCCCCTGTAAAAGAGACACACAGCCTTTATATTTACAATAAACCTTAAAGAGCACAGAAGCTGGATTCATACCTTCCTTCTTTGTTATTAGAAATTACATTCATATTGATAACCCCAAATTACTTCTTACTATTTGCTGTTTCACCTGGAGAGCTCTTACCTCCAATTTGCCAGCCCTCAGAGCCATGTGATTATGGCTCACCTAACCCATGTTAGCTTCTGCTTCTCCCTCATGCACCTCCTTCTCCTCATGGTTCTCCTTGGACCACCTATGCGTCTTCATGACAGCTCTTGGCTGTTTTCATCTCTACTTACTAATCAGAAATAACTTGGAGGCTGGGTCACAGGTCTACATGCAGAATCGAGTGCTTGGGCGCCCACACTCAGCCTCACAACAGGCAGCAAGACCAAGCCACCTTTTCTCTCAGATGTAAATCAAATACAATCACAATTATGAAAATTATAGTCACAGAATCTTTTAATAATGAAATAACTTTAAATGCCATATTCTATAGACAAAATCATATGAAGCTATCTATATATAGCATAACTAAATTATTAAACATTAATTTTATTTAATTATTTATTACTTGACTAACCTTAAAAACATGATATGATAGTTAACTACATGAAAAGATAAAGAAAAAAAAAAAAAAGGAGTAAATGCTTTAAAAGTAATTTAGACCCTTAAGAGAATCTCTTTGAACCCTAATCCAATTCTAGTATACAACATAGTCTCTATCTATTAAGTTCTATATACATAAATATATTTACATATATTGCAGTAAATATAAAAAAATAAAAAATGTTTTATCTCATTACCAGCCCTGGGATCTTACTCCTTAGACCCAGATTGAGTTCAGATCCCAACACACCTCTGGTGCTCGGTCTGAGCCACCAACATGGCCCAACTCATCAGTGCAACTGCCTCCCCTTGGCGGTTTTCTTCCTCCTGTTCTCCATCTGTGTGCCAGGTTATTTCTGTATCCCAAAATCCCATACAAACACAACTCTGCAGCCTGATAGCTTTTCATACAGGTTTATATATTCAACTCTCAATCCATAAATCCTCTAAACAAGATTGCATCTAATAGACAAAGATACCAACTGCACTTCTTTTTTTTTTTTTTTTATTTTTTTTTTTCTTTTCCAACTGCACTTCTATATGAGATATTAGACTGTAAAACCCTCAATGTTCACAGCTTTTTAAAACCAATAAATGCCACTAAGTCCAGCTGGTCCTTGGGAAGCTCAATGTTGCACTGACCTCTAACCTCTGTCCTCTCACCTCCTCCTCCTAGCTCTGTGCTCTCTCTACTCCCCTCCTGCCCTCACTACCTTTCCTATGTTACTAATTAAAATGGGAAGGTTCAGTTGGAGTTCCTTGACTAGCCAGCGAGTCTTGGGGGAAATGGAATTAGCATTAAAATACAAACAACTCAGGAAACTATGTGTGTGTGTGTGTGTATGTGTGTGTGTGTGTGTGTGTGTGTGTGTAAAATCTATGTATATATATATATATATATAAACTGTGTTTACACACACACTCACAAACATATATATATATATGAATTGGGAATTTTTTTTACTCACATTTCAAATGTTATCCCCTTCCTAGTTTCCCATCTAGAATCCCTCTCTCCCATCCCCACTCCCCTTGCCTCTATGTTAGTGTTCACCTACCTGCTGCCTTCTGACTCCCTGCCCTGGCATTCCCCTACAAAGGTGTATTGAGCCTTCCCAGGGCTAAAGGCCCTTTTCCTCCTTGAAGCCTGATAAGGCCTCCTCTGCTACATCTGTGGCTGGAGCCATGGGTCTCTCCTTGTGTACACTTTGGTTGGGGTTTAGTCTCTGGCAGCCCTGAGGAGTCTGGTTGGTTGATTTGGTTATTCTTCCTATGGGATTGAAAACAGCCTCAGGTCCTTTAGTCCTTTTACTAACTCCTCCATTTGGGACCTGGTTCTCAGTACAATGGTTAGTTGAGAGAATCTGACTCCACTACCCAGTGCTGACTACTCTTAAACCAGAAGTTGTTAGTCATCATGGACATTGCATTCACTCATAGAACAATAACATAATTGTTGTTTTAAAGATTATATATATATATATATATATATATTCGTCTTCATACAGACATAAAATATTTAATATTTTTTAGGTTGGATACCTTTAATACTACAAAGAAAATAGAGCACAATAAGAAGACACAATGATTCACTTGGTGACATCAGATGAGACCATCAAGAAAGAAAGAACACTCTGACTAGATAATATCAAATTAAAACATAAAAGAAGTGAGGGGTGAGCCATACAATTATCTAGATAGAGAGCATTCAAGGAACAACTTGCAAAATATGTCCAAGAAACAACTCTCTGGAGCTCCATATTATGAGATCTCATACTTCATTAGCCTGCATTTTAACTGATGAGTGTTCAGGATGCTCCTACGTTCTTTCCATTGCACACCTACCTCAAAGAAAAATCTCTGCATTCATTACTGTTTACTTTGATAGTGTGAAATTATCAGGGGAACTTACATAGGTACTCACAATCTCACCAGGCTGGCTTTGATTTCTTGGAAGCTGCTAACCTTAATTCTTCCATGAAAGAATTGAAATATCCTATTTTCCCATATCCCCACATTTTGTTACTAGCTTACCATGATAATTTGGCCTGCCAAGTAAAGGTCACATGGAATAGGTGTTTTCTATGCAATACAATATTACTATCTCATGGTTGTCCTGTTTCAAGGTACCAGCAAGATCTGGCTCTGAAGAGGATCCTCTTTCTATAACAGATGACTCAGTTTTCTTGGTCCCTTTCCACAGGAATGGAGAGTACTGGTCTCCTCATTGTCCTATAAGAATTAACCCAGTCTCTGTCAGCTCTCCATGCCTCAATCACTTCTCAAAGCCTTCCTAATTCTTTCATAAGAACGATTAGTCTTCAACATCCAGAGTTTGGAGAAACACAAACATTTGGTTCATAAAATAGTTTTTTAAACAGTTTTTTTTCCAATCTGCTGGCAAAGTGGCACTTCTCTAATTTCCATTCCCATTGTTACAGAGACAGTGAGCAGCTTTCTCTGTTCTGGTATTGCTCTGAGTCATTCATTCATGCCTTGTGTAGCATAGCACATGAGTCACTAGTATTTTTTTTTTCTTTTTCTTTTTTCTTTTTTTTTTTCTTTCTTTCTTTCTTTTTTTTCTTTCTTTTTTTCTTTTTGGACAACCTGAAAAGCTTTCTGCAGGTGAACAGTATTATCTCTTTGTTTAGTTGGATATTCTTTTTATTTATATTTTAAATGCTACCGCCTTTAACATGTTAATAATTTAAAAGATATTTGTATCTAGTAAAGCCCGTTAAAAACAAATAAATATACAAATATTGCAAAATCCAATACAGGGCTTGTATCTTATCTTATAAATTAAACAACAAACATTTTCATACCTTCAGCTCTCTTGAATTAAAATAATCACAGCAGGGCTTTTTAAATGTTACTAGACATCTCATACTTCTGCCCCCTTCTCAGCAACTACATGACGATGTCCCCATTGAATGCCCCCTGTAATCCCTCTAAACTTCCTCGGGCCTCCAGTCTCTTAAGGATTATGTGCATCTTTTCTGACTGAACCTAGACCTGAGAATCTTCTACTCTATATGTGTTTGAAACTTTATATCATGTGGTGTGTGCTGCCTGATTGGTGATCCTGTGTCAGAGGTCCAGGTTAATTGAGACTGCTGGTGTGCTTTCAGGGTCACCCACCTCCTCAGTTTCCTCCATCATTTTCCTAATTCAACCACAGGGGTCAGCAGTTTCAGTTGATTGGTTGAATACATTGTGGATATTAGCCCTGTGTCAGATGTGGGTTTAGTGAACTTTTTTTCCCCAGTCTGTAGGTTGATCATTTGTTTGATTGACTATGTCCTTTGTCTTACAGAATCTTTCCAGTTTCATTAGATCCAATTTATCAATTCTTGATCCGAAAGCATGAACCTATTCAAGTTCGGTTTAGAAATTTCTCCCTTTGCCAATGAGTTCAAAACTCTTTCCCACTTTATTTATATTAGATTCAGGATTTATGTTCAGGTCCTTGAACCACTTGTGCAAGGTGAAAATATAGGTCTATTTTCTCTCCTTCTTGTATGCTTTCTTTTATTTGAAGGGATACAATAATGGTGTAAAATTTCATTACCACATTGATTACATTCATGATGTTCCTGTCTAGTATGGGATCTATTAAGTTTGGAGACTAGTAGGACATGCAAAGGCTTTAGCTAATTGATTACATTCATAAATTTTCCCCTCAAAGTGAGTTGATTGATGATTTTGGAGACATAAGTTTTGTGAACACACTTTTATCAAGTTGGCTAAGTTCATACTGTTTCTTTCCAGTATGTGTTCTTTCATGTCTTTGGAGATGACCTAGATTGCAAAGGCATTATCACATTGATTACATTCATAAGGTTTCTCTCCACTATGTGCTTTTAATGTGTTTAGAGATGACTGATTTTTGCAAAGGCTTTGTCACATTGATTACATTCATAATGTTTTTTTCCAGTATGTGTTCTCTTATGCATTTGGAGGTGGCTGTGTTTTGCAAAGACTTACCACATTGATTACATTCCAAGATTTCTCTCAATATTTGTTCTTTCAGGTCTTTGGAGGTGACTGGTGCTTGCAAAGGCTTTACCACATTGATTACATTCATAAGGTTTCTCTCCACTATGTGTTCTTTTATGTATTTAGAGACTTCCCTATTTGGGTAGCCTTTACCATATTGATTACATACTTAAAAGTTTCTCTTCAGTATGTGTTCTTTCAGGTCTTTAGAGATGCCTGGTTCTTGCAAAGGCTTTATCACATTGATTACATTCATAAGGCTTCTCTACAGTATGTGTTCTTTCATGGCTTTTGAGATGACTGGTTCTTGTAAAGGCTTTACCACATTGATTACATTCATAAGACTTCTCTCCACTGTGACTTATGATAGGCCTGCAAAGATAATTGGCACATGTGAAAGCTTTACTAAAAGCATTTTCTTGATAAATCTTTACTAAATAGGAATTAATTTTACACTTTTCTCTAAAGAAGCAATCATTTGAAGGTTTCAACACTTGATATGTTCTTGGTGTTCTCCCTCAATATGGGTTATTTTGCCTCTTTGAATATATGTGTGATGCTCAGGGCATTGATTACCTGGATCACATTCTTTTATTTTTTTTCCCTATAAAGAGTTTTCTTTTGTTTTTTCAGACCTGATTGTTTTGAGGGATCTCAAACTCAGCAGTACATGGTAGTGTAAACTGTTCACCGGACTTGACATTTCCTGATTTCCTAGACTTCTGTGGCTCTCAAGGAGAGACCCGGATGAGCTCAGCTTTAGCAGTAATGGAGAGGATGTATGAAAGAAAGCAGTCTGGGAGGCTAGCAGTGAAAACTGAAGAAACAGAATTGACTTTATCTGGTATAGTTCCAAGATAGAAAAAGTGGAGTAGGCAGGGCCTTGTACCCTCCCCTCCCCCCATGGGAGGTGGCGGTATCTGCACATATACAATAGTAGTAGATTGGCAGAAGAGAAACAACAGATTCCTGGCTAGAGGGGAGAGATAATGCAAAATGCATGGGGGAGTCCAAAGGTGGTGCAGCCCCTCTGCTCCTCCCACAAGAGCTTCCCCTTTGGCTATTGCAGAGGCACAGCTGGGAGTGTTGTGACTTCCAGCTCCTGGCATCTCTGCTCAGGAGTGAGGAGGACTGTGAGAAGGGAGACAGGTAGTTCCTGCACCAGTCCAACTCTCAGCCACCAGGGACATAGATCACTCCCTCTTTTTAAATTCTCTCTTCTTGGCACCACTGCTTTGTGGATATAAGGCAATATGAATAGTAGGCTCAAGAAGAAGACGAGCCCAAAAAAATGAATCTGTACATCTTAAGCCACTTGTCCCATGTGAAGATGCAAAAGGCAGTCATGGAGTACCCCATGAAAAGCCAGTGGATGGTCTGTTGCACCAAGTAGTAGAAGGGCTGCAGGGCTGTGATGGAGGCCAGGCTGCTCAGGGCAGGGCTGTCCCAAATTAGGTAGGTGGCCTTCTTTTTTACAATAACAATGAGGAATTCCATCTGGAAGCAAACCAGGTATCTGAGTGCAGGCCATGCCAGAGGGCCAAGAACAGCAAGGAGAGACCTTGTGAGAGCTCTTTATTTCCAAGAAACTTGAGGCATTTGAAGATGTAACGGACTACCCAGGCATTGGTATTGATGTTGAAAGAAGCAATGGTGCTGTTAAAGCGAGGGGTGGTTTCAAAGAGCCACACTTTCATGTTGGCACAGGTATCCCATCTCACAGTCCTATTCATACAGAACAGTTTGCATCTTTGTCCATTGGATGTAAGCTTATTGTGTAAAGGGTATGTGCATTGAGTATTTAATATATAAACCAGCTTGATAAGATACTGAGCTTTGGAGATATTTTTGAGAACACAAAAAACAGAAGCAACAGGGCGGGTGGAGTGAACTGCCTGGAGAGACAATCTAGAAGAGAGGGCTGCTTGCAGAATGTGTGACAGAGTTTGTGCATGATGTTCCATACTATAATGATGTGGCAGGAGTGTGACCTGGGGGCCGAGAAAAGGCCTACCCATCTTTCTACTACTTGCTGCAACAAGCACACATCTGAGAAACTGGTGAACAATTACTAACTAAAAAATGATGGGCAAGTTGTGTGTATTTGCTCATGTCTTTAATTCCTGAGACACTGGCAGGTATATGTCATAGAACTGGATGCCAGCGGGGTATGTACAGCTGATTCCAGGACAGCAAAATTACTTATTAAGACCCTCACAGCCCTGCAGCAGTCAACCAAGGAAACAAAAATGGAGAGAAAACTCGGTTCTTTATTGAAGGTGCTACAAAGAAGAAAACTTTCACTGCAGTTCAGTATTCATATTGTAGAAATCTGAAGTGGACTAGTTTCAACTGCCACATTTATACAATTTTACTAACAGGGAATGCACGTTTAAATAATTACAAATGGACAGGTAGATATAGTTGCAATATAAATGTTGACCATACATAAGCTACATAAGTCACAGCAAAAGCTAGAACACATTGATGAGTTTCCTGTGGCTTCTCTCTTGTATGTGATCTTTTATGTCCTTGCAGATGACTGTGACTGGCAAATGCTTTAAAAACTGATTACATTCATAATGGTTCCCTCTTTATTTGTTCTTTTATTTGAATGGAGACAATAATGTTGTAAAGTCTTTACTACAATGATCATATTCATGGTGTTCTTTTCTAGTATGGAATATATTAAGTTTGGAGACTAGTGGCACATGCAAAGGCTTGAGCTACTAGATTACATTCATAAGGTTTCTCCCAAAATGAGTTCATTCATGGTATGGGTCCTTCTATGACACTGGAAATGAGAGTGACTTGAAAAGGCTTTACTACATAAATTACATACAAAAGGTTTCTCAAAGAACCAACTCTTTGTTTTGTTGATTTTTTCAATGGTTTTTTTTTTTTTTTTTGTTTCTATTTGGTCTATTTCTGCCCTAATTTTGATTATTTCTTGCAGTCTACTCTTTTTGGGTATATCTGCTTCCTTTTGTTCTAGGGCTTTTAGCTGTGCTGTCAGGTTGCTGATGTGAGCTCTCTCCAGTTTCTTCTTGGAAGCACTTAGGGCTATGAGTTTTCCTCTCAATACTGCTTTCATTGCATCCCATAGGTTTGGGTATGTTGTGTTATCATTTCGTTGAATTCTAGAAAGTCCTTAATTTCTTTCTTTATTTCTTCTTTGACCCTGCTATCCTTTAACATAGCGTTGTTTAGTTTCCATGTGTATGTGGGCATTTTGTTGTCTTTGTTGTTGTTAAAGACCAGCCGTAGACCATGGTGATCTGAGAGGATGCATGGGAGTTTTTCAATCTTCTTATATCGATGAAGGCTCGTTCTGTGTCCAATTATGTGGTCAATTTCGAGAAGGTGCCATGGGGTGGTGAGAAGAAGGTGTATTCTTTTACTTTAAAATAGTATGTTCTGTATATATCTATTAATTCTAGTTGGTTCAAAGTCTCTGCTAGTTTTGCAGTGTCCTTGTTCAGTTTCTGTTTCCCTGATCTGTCCATTGGTGAGAGTGGGGTGTTAAAGTCTCCCACTATTATTGTGTGGGGTGAAATGTATTTTTTGAGCTTTAGTAGAGTTTCTTTTATGAATGTGGGTGATTTTTTATTTGGAGCATATATGTTAAGGATTGAGAGTTCCTCCTGACAGATTTCCCCGGTAATGAGTAAAAAGTGTCCTTCTTTATCTTTTTTGATAACTTTTGGTTGGAAATTTACTTTATTCGATATTAGAATAGCCACTCCAGCTTGTTTCTTGGAGCTGTTTGCTTGGAAGTTTTTTTCCCACCCTTTTACTCCATTTCCTGAACAAAACACCAATGGCTCAAGCTCTAAGGTCAAAGATTAACAAATGGGACTTAATGAGATTGCAAAGTTTCTGTAAGGCTAAGGACATCATCAACAAAACAAAAAGGCAACCAACAGAATGGGAAAAGATCTTTACCAACACCACATCAGATAGAGGCCTAATATCCAAGGTGTACAAGGAACTCAAAAAGCTAGACACCAGAGAATCAAATAACCCTATTAAAAAATTGGGTATGGAGCTAAACAAAACGTTTTCAGTTGAGGACTACCGAATGGTTGAGAAACACCTGAGGAAGTGCTTCACATCCTTAGCCATCAGGGAAATGCAAATCAAAACAACCCTGAGATTCCACCTCACACCAGTCAGATTGGCGAAGATCCAAAACTCAGATGACAACAGATGCTGGCGAGGTTGCGGAGAAAGAGGAACACTTCTCCACTGTTGGTGAGGTTGCAAACTAATACAACCACTCTGGAAATCAGTCTGGCGATACCTCAGAAAATTGGACATAATACTACCTGAAGACCCAGCTATTCCACTTCTGGGCATATACCCCAGAGACACCTTAGTACACAACAAAGATATATGCACCACAATGTTCATAGCAGCTCTATTTATAATAGCCAGAAGCTGGAAAGAACCCAGATGTCCTTCAGAAGATGAATGAATACAAAAATTGTGGTACATTTACACAATGGAGTACTACTCAGCCACCAGAAACAATGACTTGACCAAATTCTTAAGAAAATGGCTGCATCTAGAGAATATCATTCTGAGTGAGATAACCCAGTCACAGAAGAACAAACATAATATGCAGTCACTGTTAGTGGGATGCTAACCCCAGAGGCTCGCACTGCCCCAGAAACAACTCACAGATTGTATGAAGTCCAAGAAATAAAGAAAACAAAACAAAACAAAGAATTCTTTACACAATAATAACACTTTGACAATTTTAATGTTACATTTTGTTTTGCATGTACTTTGTGATCATTGTAACTTCTGGGTTTTTGATGCATACTGTCAAACCTTTAAAAAGATCAAGTACTGACTATTCATATAGATTTATGTAAAAAATATTTTAAATCTGAAAAAAAAGTACTGACAAAAATGTATAATTTTATGCAAAAAATGCTTGAAATCTATACAGTTATCTTTGTTTTGTAAAATAAAGATGTTAAAAAAAATCATTCTTTGCCGATGACATGATAGTGTACTTGAGTCACCCCAAAAATTCCACTAGAGAACTCCTACAGCTGATAAACAAGTTCAGCAAAGTGGCTGGATACAAAATTAACTCATAGCCTTCCTATACTCAAAGGACAAACATCTGGAGAAAGAAATTAGGGAAAAGGTACCCTTCACAATCGTCACAAAAACTATGAAATACCTTGGTGTGACTCTAACTAAGCAAGTGAAGGACCTGTAAGACAAGAATTTCAAACCTGTAAAGAAAGAAATTGAGGAGGATCTCAGAAAATGTAAAGATCTCCCATGTTCATGGATTAGAAAGATCAACATTTTAAAAATGGCCATCCTACCAAAAGCAATCTACAGATTCAATGCAATCCCCATCAAAATTCCAACCCAGTTCTTCATGTAATTGGAAAGATCAATGTGCTGTACAATAAAGGTTGTTCGCAGAAGAATCCTGTTGTTGTACGACTTTTTCTGCCGGCGGGAAGTGGGGCACGCTACACTAGAGCAGAGAGAGGGCGCCATAAGGGTAGAGAAAGAAAATAAAGAAGGGGCATGTGAGGAGAACAGAAAACAAAAACAGAGATCTGCTGTAACCACGGGCACATGAATATACTTCACACCTGACAACAGCACAAGGTGATGGAGCCAGGGAAGGACCTAAGTAGTTGTTAGGTGTAAGACAGATCATTGAAACTCTGAACACTGACACCTTCAGAGCCAAGGTTCAGCCAAAGAACAGGAATGGAAACAAAATCAGGAGCTTAAGATGATTAGAAAAAGTGGATACATGGGTCAAAAAATGTGACCATAATCAAATGGGAATTCTGCAACATATGAAAAGGCAAAAAAAAAAAAATACAAAGGATTGGAATAGAACAAGGTCAGGTAAGAAGTCTAGAAAATATTGTCAGTGAAGTCATAGAAGAAAAAGTTCCTAAACTAAAGGAGATGATGCCTGTTGTGCCTCAATAACCTTCTAAAATACCACATACATAAGAAAACAAACTTCTTGGCCACTTTAAAATCAAAATCTTTAACAAAATAAATATAAAAAACAGCAACAGAAAATGTTTTTAGAACTAAACAAAAAAACATATAAAAGCAGACCTGTAAGATTTATATCTGTCTTTCTTTTAAATTATAAAACCACTTTATTTTCCCTATCCTTCACATACAGGACTTCTCACACATTGCTTGCAGCTAAAGGCACAAGATGCTGGCAAGGTACCATTTTATCCCTAAAACATGGTTGGCATCAAAATATGACAGTTACCAGTGTTAAATCCATAAAACATTCACAGCACAGCTCAGCACAGCACATTGAGCTTTAGCCTTCGGCAATCACACACAGAAGACAGACTCCCACTCTGCATGTTTGGGGTCCGGAGCTCACTGGTCCGTCTGGCAGAGGCAGCAGCCAGTTATATTTGCTCTGCTTTCATCCTTTGACACACACATTATTTCTGGAGCACTGTCCGGAATTAACTCCATTTTTTCTGTTCATTTTCACAAGAATACAAGGTTGTCCTTTGGAACAGCCAAAATCAGCATCAGCAACACCACTACATTCATGAAGCCAGGCAACAGGAAACTGACATGCACTATAATCTGGACCCTTCTGATGAAAAAGTGTTCCATCAGGACACTGTGAGATTCTTCTGTTCTTCCACAGAATATGGCTTTAGGAAATTCTTCAGGTCTTCAACGAACTTCTCCTAAGTGTGTGGCTGAGACATGCTATATGAGGCAGTCGGTGGTTTGGGGAAAACCCTAAGTCATGGACTAGGAATCTGGTCTGGATATTTCGGGACCTCTTCATTCAGAGTCTGGTGCATGGCCCACATTGTGAATGTGAGGAGTGCAGCCAAGAACCCGCAAAAACTAGGTAGAAGAGCAAGATCAGACCCGGGCACTAGGAGGTGAGCCCCAGAAACTCTTAGCTAGTCGGGTTGTACATGAACAGCTTCCACTCAGACAGGCTCTAGTGGAAGGATTTTTTTTTTTTTTATCTTCATCATGATGGGCCTGTGTTTGTGGAGGTGAACTGAGGCCACCGCGATGGAGGCGATGAGGGGCTTGGCTGCCCTTCCTAGCAATAGCAGCAGCCCAGCCCAGTGATAGCATCTGAAGATGGCGCAGCTGGAAACAAGTCTCCTTTAAGAGACCACTAGAGGCAACTTCACTGCACAGCACAGCTCCTGCTGCTGGGGCCCCTTGATCCTAAGGTCTTGCCAGCCCAGCCATTCCCCGCTGGTTCGCACCGCAGCTGCAGCCTCCAAATGGGCTGATCGTCAACCAAGGCTCTGAGCCTCCCGGATGACCCCCCATACCTGTCTTCTTAATGTATTCTATAGAAGACAAAAGGGTTTGGACAAAAGCTGTGGACCTAAAGAAAACACCCATGACGATTCTGTAAATAAGGCAATGGTCCGAAGTTTTGGGACGATTAAGAATCAGCCATAAAAGTGAAGTTATTCAGAGGTCACCGCCTGATCTAGCAAGTAAGGAGCACAACAAAAGACCGCACAAATTGCTGATCCTTCCCATCCAGCCCCGGAGAGGACCCACCACCCCAGCTCCCACTGCTTACCACCTTGCCCATTCACATGCTCACCATGTCTCAATTTCAGAGTTTCCCCGAAGTCCCCACACAGCACCCAACAGAGGGATCAGAGCAGGACAGAGAGAGCAAGACAAAAATCCTACCAGCAAGGACAAAGGAACAAGAGAAAATAAAACCGGAAGTCCCACCCTCCTTTTCTGACTGGCAGGTCAGCCTGAGGATTTAAATGGCTAGGGATTATTTCTAAAGGTTAAAGGGTGCTTTTGGTACATGACCTCACCTTTTCTGGATCTAAGAGTTGTTTTGCACCCCATTAGCATTTGTGTCTGTTCTCCTAATGTACTGTTACCCCACCCAGCCCTGGGAAGAACCACAATTCCAACCATTTGATGCCTGATGCTCCCCTCTGTGAGCCATGATCCTGCAGTCAGCAGGTCCTGACTTCAGACTTTCCCTGAAATTTCCTCACTGCAGAGGACTTCATCTTTCTGTAATCACGGTGAATAGCTTGCACTTAAGATGCCCTGGAGTATGTGATGCAGAATTTCTGTTATCAAACTTACAGATTTGTATAATTATTTAGGTATTCAATCTCAAGTTTTTGGAATTCAAGTGTTTTTTTTTTCTTTTTTTTCTTTTTCTTTTCTTTTCTTTTCTTTTTTCTTTTCTTTTTTTCTTTTTTCTTTTTTTTTTTTTTCTTTTTTCTTTTTTTTTTTTGCTACTGCACTTGACTTTGGTCCTTCCAACCAATTGTGCTGGAGCAGTGAAGCAGAGAAAATTCTGTAAACCTGCAGTGTCGGGTACATGAGTTAGGCATGCTAACTGTCTTAGGATGCTAGACATCAGTGCAAGGCTCTTTGAATTCGGGAACCAAACACAGAATCATTGTTTGTCAGTTTGAAAGACATATGTCACCTCTCATCTAGGATAGTAGTGTAGATTAGGCTTGTTATGTGGCCACAGATGACATATTCAACTGAGAAGCCCCACGTGGTTTCAGATGTTGGTAAGAGAATGGTATTGGTCCAGGGAAATATTGTTGGGAGGAACCTTACTACTAGCTGGAGTAGATAGTCTTCCTCAGTGTTCACAGGCATCTGCTGGAGAGAGTGTCTGAAAACAGCTAAGAATGGAGAGGGTCAGTTAATGCTGCTCTTTTATTGCAGGAGGTATCAGAGCATACTGCAGAAGTGTTTCTTCCAGTGCTTTGTTCTTGTGAAATCCCTAGAAAGACTCTGACTTCTGAGACTAACAGTGAATCAGAGAGCCAAGGTGTGGGTCTAGAATCTTTGTGAATCTTCATATTGGTGCTGTAAAATCAAGGATAATAAGAATCTACTCTCACCTGATTTTCATGTCAGTTTAGTGTCAGGTCCTGAACTACAGAAGCTGAGACATCTTATTTTTCCATTCCCCCCTCACTCTGGAATGTACTTACATTACTCTGGAATGTAAGTCTATTACTTTGTGATACAACTGAGATATTTTGCACTTTTGCTATTTCACTTTCCTTTCCAGTCACTATAGAAGCCCAGACCAAACATCACCTGAGCAAAGGTTAAGGGACTGTGTTGGAACATTTGTAACTGAGCTGAAATTGTTGTAGGACCAAACTGCTCTAAAAGTGTTCTGCACCTGTCTAGTATATTAGAGTTCAATACAATAATGATCTAATAGAATGGTTTCCTGTATATGTCGAGGGTATTGTTAACAATGACTCAGAGGCTTTGGTGGTCCAGCAAATTCATCAATAACTAGATATGAAGGCAAAATACAAACATACAGTAGTTGTACAGTCCACAGGACTGAATGTCTGAGCTCATCTTTACAATATGCTGGAATTCCAGAAAAGCTGGTTCTAATGCCAGAGAAGGAATGGACTTTCTACCAAGTGAGAGCAAGCAGCATAAGAGCAAAAGCCTCCTCGTAATTACATATTCTCAATGTGCAAGTTATGGCCCAGATCACTGGTGAGGCTTTAAGCTCAACCATCTGGATTATAGCTGTGTCTTCCCCATCCACATCCAGATTAAAGGCCTATATTTCTGGCTCAAGGATCTGGATTCCATGTAGATCTTCCCACTTTAAATTAAGAATATAAAGCTTTCAGTTGTGTACCTACATTTTGGGGTTTGAAATACTTTCAGATGTAATGAAGTTAACAATCAAGATAGCAATATCAACTACACCCTATGCCAACTTCACACATTCATATCTTCTTATATCATCCTTAATTTTCCAATGAAAAAGGACATGTCATAGTAATGCCTAAATGTTCCTTTTTCACCAGAAAGAAAAATTGTTATATGTTTTAACAACAGATGATTGTGCCTGAGAGGATTACAATACCCCTTTTACAAACACAGATTCATAAAAATATTATAATGCTTTCTGGGAACATTTTATTAGTGTCTCAAAATCTAGTATTACAACCACTGATAATCTCTTTATTGATTGATCAATAGTATTGCAGTAGTATTATCAGAAGATACCACAAACCACTAGTTCTTAACTTTTGGGTAACAAATCCTGTGGGATCTAAGAACACTTTCACAAGTGTTGCCTAAGATCATCTCCATATCAAATATTTTTTTCCTCATAGGCCACTAAGTATAAGTTTGGTGTGGGTCGCCTTCTCATTTGTTGGTTGTTCTCCAGCAGACAGTGAGGAAAAAGGGAGCAGCCATGCCAATCTGGCTTGAGACAGCTGTGAATATTATAATCTCAGGAAAACAACATAGTGTCTCAATTCGTTCAGGGACTTGTCCAGACAAAGTCAGGCAGAGAATAGGAAATCCTGTTTATAAATGGAGTCCTCCATTTTGAGCTTTATTCCATTTAGACTTGGGGGACTTGAACTCAAAGACACATTATCCAAAACCTTGATTTTTTGGAAATATGGGTC
Source organism: Micromys minutus (assembly GCF_963924665.1). Taxonomy (NCBI): domain Eukaryota; kingdom Metazoa; phylum Chordata; class Mammalia; order Rodentia; family Muridae; genus Micromys; species Micromys minutus. Next base: position 21,855,566 of record NC_137980.1, read on the forward strand.
TTGCCTATGAAAGAAACCATACTGAATAAAGGATACTAATTCAAAATATAGACACACTAGGTCCCTGCCCAGCTCTCCAAGTGGCTGTCCCGAAATGGCTGTGTAAAAGTGTCTTCTATAAGTCATTATAATTTTCTATTATATAATAGTCCCTTTAGGTAAAAAGGAACATGGTAATTAATAACAATGGAATCTCTAGTAATTGTCCCACTGTCTCACTTGTCAGCTGGGAAATGATTTCCTTGCTCAGAAGGAAGGCATGGTACGGAATGCTACTGTGGTGAATGAGGCACTCAGAATGTCTTTGGATAGTGGTTTTGGCAGAATCAATATGCACATGAAAGAAAACATCATAAGCAGAATACATATCTCATCAGGAATTAAAAGTTCTGTCATTTGTACAGAAGAAATGATCCAATGCAGTCAACATACCACAAGTCACTGTCTGATCAAATCAAGATGTACTTCCATATCTAGGGCTCAGTGTTGGTCTCTTATATTTGGAGATCTGCCTGTCACTCAGCATCAGATGTGGCCATGTGAAGCTTGGGGAGTGGAGGTCTCTACTGCTCTACATGCTAAATCCTGTTGCTCCAACATGGACACTGTGTTCATGGGCCCATTGCAAACTGACAATGTACATGGGGACAAGGCTGATGTCCCACAGAATAGATCATTGTAACAACTTGATTAGTGAATTTAACTCATCTGAACTTACCTTTGATGAGCATTTATATTGGTATTAAATATCTTTACATCTTTGGACCATTTTGAGAGATCTTCCTAGTATGTCTTTCTCAACAATTGTTATTCTTTTTCAAAGTCTGTGACAATCAATCTACTCCATTTTATGGCCAATGATTCAGGGAATAATCACACATTGACAAACAAATGTATAATCATCACTACAGCATGAAGCTCTGAACTGTGGTGATTTCCCTTTACTGGTGTCTTTCATGGTTGTGTCAGAAACATGTTTTCATGCTGCAGTTGTTCACTTCAGGGTAGTGTCTGCTTAACAGGCATAACCTTAGTAAACCAGGATCTCCTCATTTCTTCCTCAGTCATTGAAGATCGGGTATATACCAGAAATGTCTAGGTGCGTGTATAATAGCTTAGAGAATGTCCAGGAGTAGAAATTATAGACATCTAGGCAGCTTTTTATGGAACTGTATTTATCTTCACTTCATGGTCAGGGTACTGGGTTGCTGCTGGTATCTTTTGGGCCACATGGCACCCAGATCATGATTGTCAGCTACCTTTTGTGTTAACTTGACAGCCCATTGACTTGCCTTCTTCATGGTGTACATTCACAGCAATAAAACACTAAGAAAGACAGAAGTTGGTAACAAAGTGTGAAGTGCCGTGATAGGCTGACAACATTTTTCTTTGGGAGAATGTGGACAGTGGTTTTGGATATGTAGAGAAGTGGAAGGGTTTCAATGGTTATAATGAGCTATCCTAATTGGAATATAGAGGTTTTGTTAATGACACTGTTTTGAATTTCATCCTCTTGGCCCAAGTATTTTCAGTGGAAATTCCCAGTCTGTGGAGTAGAGAATGTTTTTGTAGTATTTTGGAAAATAACATGACTGCTTTTTGCCCTTGTTTCAAGAGTCAGTCTGAGGGTAAGGTATAGTGATTTAGAATCTTTGTTTAAAAGTGGTATACTCAGACCAGCCTGGTGTAAATTCTGTTGTGTACTAAAGTTCACTTATAGTAAGAGTATTTTAATGAAAAAGAGCAAGTCAATAAAGAAAAAAATCCATAATATATGATTCAAAAATTAAGGGGACACCAGGAGATGAATCCTGTGTTCAAGAATATTAATTTGAATAAAAGGTGCAATGACCTAGGGACAAGATCCCACCTAGCTAAGTTAGCTCCAGAAAACTTAATTTGAACCTTTAATCTCAAGAAGAAAAGACTAACAGGACTCTGAGTTCTTGACCAGCTGAGAACAGAGCAAGTTCTAGGTAACAAAAAGCTCATATCCATATGTGGGGGTATACAACTTCAATCCCAGGAGGTAGGCATAAAAATCTCTAAATTCAAGGTCAATCTACAGAGCAAGCTTCAGGACAGCCAACCTCAGGTAGTTAAGGAGTTGAAAAAAGGAAGCTAGTAATAATGTAACAGAACAGGGGGGGTCATGTTCCAGTTCCTACAAGCAACAGAATTTAGCAGCATCAGCCAAGTTTCCTGGATTTATATTCAAGAGAAAAAGGACACTCCTGGGAATATTGATGCTGGTTATCTGAAGCTAATTAATAGTTATTAGGAGGAGACCAGCAAAACTGAAATATGACCTTCTGGAAAACGCTTTCTGAGAGCAGAACAATGATAAGTTCCAGAAATAGCCAAGGGAGGACCACATGCTGCAGCTGTACTTGGTACTGTGTAAGAATCACCCAGCTGGTACTGGGTCATAAGGTTGTTTTATACTTCATGAATTGTAGAATGATAATATTTGTAATCATTTTACAGTTGATAGAAAAAAAGCCTTATTTCTGGAGAAAAAGGGGGAAATGTAGTGATTTGTCCTGTATTTGAGGCTCCACCCTACACCTGACTGAAACAGATGCAGACAACCAGAGTCAAATTGGGATGGACTTTCGGGAGTCCTATTGAAAAGTTGGGGAAGGATTGAAGGACTTGAAGGGAATGTAAACACAAAAAGATGAACAGAGTGAACTCAGTTTAACCATTGGGGATTCTTAGAGACTGAGCCACCAACCAAGAGCATACAGAGGATAGACTGAGGAGCTTGGCACATATGTAGCAGATAAGCAGCTTGGTCTTCATGTGGGTCCTCCAATGCCTGGACTAGGGGTTTTTCCTTAACCTCTTGCCTATCTTTCGACTCTCATCACTTAATTGGCATGCCATGTTGTGCACTGTGTGTGTGGATATACTTACTCCAGGATGAACTTATATGTAGGGAGCGGCCCCGACCGCACCCGCCAAGATGGTGCTTTGTGGTAATCATATACACTGCACATGTGGGAACAGGTTCCTAGTGCCAGGTGGCGCTATGCTAATCAGGCAGATAGCACTACACCAATCCCTGGAGGACAGATCATTTCTCCCCAGCCAGAGAAAATACAAGGCGACTGTGCTCCGCCCTGGACTCCCCATATCAGCATTGAGGTGTTCCTGAATAAAGGCTGTTGAGAAGAATCCGGAGTGTCCCGTCTTCCTTGCTGGCCGAGGTGGACCCCGACACTAATAGTACTGTAGAATGTCAATACCCCGGGGTTCCACAACCTCTTAAAAGTGAAACAGAGGAACTAGGAAAAGGGATACTATGAGGGGGAGGAGCTAGGGTAGGGAAAGTCATCAGTATGATAATAAATATATAAATTGTTGGAGAAAAAGAAAAATGGAAAAAATTTGAGTCTACACATATTTTCTGATTCGAATAAGGAATCAGGAAAGGCTCATCCTTGAACATCTACCAAAAGTTACCCAAGGAAAGCCACAGAGGAAAAACAAGTGTTCTATGACATGATCCTATCTAGAAGCTTTTTATTTCATTAGGTCCATTTTAAGTGAGGTCAGGAGAGGCTAATATTCATGGAAAATTTATTGTTTTTTCTTTGGTGGAGGAAACCTCCATATAAGGGAATAATAGGAGGAGGAATTCCTCTGTATAAGAAACTTACTCTCAGATGTTTGACTGTGGACAGCAACTCCATCCCTTATTTAAACCTTTTCTTTCTGCTGGAGGTGAGTGCTACATGTTTCCTCTTCTCACTGTAGGACACTAATGTATGCACCCCTTCTGAGTACTGATGGTTTCTTACCTCTGAGAACAATAGTACATAATGGAGGCTCCTGCCAAAATTCTGCCTTCCAAGGTCACCTGATTCCATTTTTTCCGGTGGCACTCAGGCCTTGCATCCTTTTTCCCCAACAAAAGCAGATCATGCTTCCTTCCCTCTCATTTCCTTTATCTCCCAGTTCCCTCCCTCCCTCTACCCCTGTGGTATCATTCTTCTTCATCCCAACTGGAACTGAGGCATCTTTACTTGGGACCTTCACCTTGTTGACCTATGTGAGCTCTGTGGCTTATATCTTAATTATTCTGTACTTTTTTGGATAATATCACATATTAGTGAGTACATGCGATGGAATCCTATTGGGTCTGAGGTACCTCACACAGGATGATAGTTTATAATTCCATCCATTTCCCTAAAATTGCAGGATGACCTCATTTTTAATGGTTTAGTAGTATTCTATTGTGTACATGAAGCAGTTGAAACAACCCAGATGTCCCTTGACAGAAGAAAGGCTACAGAAAATATGGTTCAAGGCAACACTTATTCATGCAAACATTTAATGGGGATGACTTATAATTTCAGAGGTTCAGTCCATTTTGATCAGAGTAGGAAATATAGCAGGCTTGCATAAAATGCTGAACAAGAACATGAGAGCTCTTAACCTCCATCCAAAAGCATCCAGGAAGAAGCTATCTTTTAAACAGCAAAGGCAAGAACACATGGTTAAGTTTCCTGTGGCTTCTCTCTTATATATAATTTTTTTCTATGTGCAGATGAATGTGCTTGCAAATGCTTTAAAAAGTGTTTTCCTTTATGACATTTCCCTTTTGTATTTTTTTTTATTTGAATGGAGATAATGATGGTTTAAAAACATCTTAATATATTGATTACATTCATGATTGTCTTAGTTAGGGTTTTATTGCTGTGAACCGAGACCAGGAGCAAAGCAAGTCTTTTAAAGAAAAATAGTTATTTGAGGCTGGCTTATAGGTTCAGAGGTATAGTCCAGTATCAAGACAAAAGAAGCATTGCAGCCTGCTGATTGGCATAGTGCAGGGGGACCAAGAATTATACATCTTCATCCAAAGGAAACCAGAAACAGACTGAGCCTCCTCAGGCAGGTAAGAGGAGTGTCTCCAAGCCCATCCCCAGAGTGACATACTTACTCCCACAAGGCCACACATTAAACTAGTTCCACTCCCTGGGCCAAACATATGCAAACCACCACAATGATGTTCCTGTATAGTATGGCATCTATTAAGTTTGGAGACTAGTGGGACAGGAAACTGTTTTAGCTAAAGGGTTAAATTCATAAGGTTTCAACCCAAAATGTGTTCATCTATGCTTTTAGGGATAAAAGATTTGTGAAAACTTCCCTACCAAATTGGCTTATTTCTTAGGATTTTACTTCATTATGTGTTTTTTTGTAGTAGACTAGGATGTGAAAGGCTTTACCACATTGAATACATTCACAAGTTTTTTCTCCCATGTGAGTTTTTTCATGATATTTAAGATGGCTAGGTTTTGTAATGTCTTTACCACTTTGATTACATTCAAATGGTTTCTCTCCAGTATGTGTTCTTTAATGTTTTTGGAGGTACCTGGGTGTTGCAAAGGCTTTATTATACTGAATACATTCATATGTATTCTCTACAGTATGTGTTCTTTTATGTATTTCGAGGGAGCTCTTTGTTGAAAAGGCTGTACCACACTGATTATATTCATAAGGTTTCTCTCCAGTATGTGTTCTTTTATGTATTTTGAGTGAACTCTTTCTTGAAAAGGCTTTACCACACTCATTACATTCATAAGGTTTCTCTCCAGTATGTGTTCTTTTATGTGTTTCCAGATTTACCCTCACAGAATAAGCTTTACCACACTGATTACATTCATAAGGTTTCTCTCCAGTATGTGTTCTTTTATGTACTCTGAGGTAACTGGGAAGTGCAAAGGCTTTACCACACTGATTACAATCATAAGGTTTCTCTCCAGTATGTGTTCCTTTATGTGATTCCAGACTTCCCCTCTGGGAATAGGCTTTACCACACTGATTACATTCATAAGGTTTCTCTCCAGTATGTGTTCTATTATGGATTTTGAGGTAACTGGGAAATGCAAAGGCTTTACCACATTGATTACATACATAAGGTTTCTCTCCAGTATGTGTTCTTTTATGTCTTAGGAGATGACTGCATGTTGCAAAGGCTTTACCACACTGGTTACATTCATAATGTTTCTCTCCAGCATGTCTTCTTTTATGTATTTCGAGGTAACTGGTTCTTGAAAAAGCTTTACCACACTGATTACATTCATAAGGTTTCTCTCCAGTATGTGTTCTTTTATGTATTCTGAGATAACTGGTTCTTGAAAAGGCTTTACCACACTGATTACAATCATAAGGTTTCTCTCCAGTATGTGTTCTTTTATGTGATTCCAGACTTCCCCTCTCAGAATAGGCTTTACCACACTGATTACATTCATAAGGTTTCTCTCCAGTATGTGTTCTTTTATGGATTTTGAGGTATCTGGGAAGTGCAAAGGCTTTACCACATTGATTACATACATAAGGTTTCTCTCCAGTATGTGTTCTTTTATGACTTAGGAGTTGACTGCATGTTGCAAAGGCTTTACCACACTGGTTACATTCATAAGGTTTCTCTCCAGCATGTCTTTTTTTATGTATTTCGAGGTAACTGGTTCTTGAAAAAGCTTTACCACACTGATTACATTCATAAGGTTTCTCTCCAGTATGTGTTCTTTTATGTATTTTGAGGTCACTGGTTCCGGAAAAGGCTTTACCACACTGATTACATTCATAAGGTTTCTTTCCAGTATGTGTTCTTTTACTTTTTCGTACATTGCACAGTCTTTCAATGGCTTTATCACATCGATTCCATTCAGAAGGTTTCTCTCCAGTATGTGTTGGTTTACGATGTAGGAGATGAAAGCTTGTTGCCAAGGTTTTAGAACATTGATTACATTCATTGTGTTTCTCTCTTATTACATGCCTGCAAAGAAAACTGACACATGTGAAAGCTTTACTAAAATCATTTTTGGCATAAATCTGTTATTAATAAAAATTCATTTTACATGTTTCTCTAGTGGTAAACAACCAGATTTTAAGTTTTTAACACTTTTTATATTCATTTCTTGGTGATCTCACACAATATGGCTTATATTGCCTCTTTGAATATACCTGTGATGCAAAGGGTATTAATTACCTTGCTCACATACTTAACATTTCTTTTCTAGGTGTGGTTTCCATATAATGTATTGTACATACAAAAAAATGAAGAACTTCGGCCTTTAAAAAACTTACTGCACTAATAATTTTTACTATACTTTAGGTCATACCATATTAACACTGTGAAGGACAAACAGAGAAGTTTCCAAATTTCTAGTATCCATAGAAATTTTCTGCAATGTGACTTCAGGGATGTTCCCAGTAAAGTCAGAAAATCAAATAATTGCAAATTTCTATAATATTCAGAAAATCTTCCAAAAACAGAATCAAAATACATGGTTTTATGTGAATATTATAATCATAGGTACACTTAAAGGACTGATAATTATATTTTTGCTTTTCTTTAGAGATTCCAAGATATTAAAATATTCTCAGAGACACGCTTGAATTAGCTTATACATGCAAATTACCTTCCATGTTCTGTAGAATCTTGACAATGATCATCAATGTGATAGTCATCCCAATTGTAGCCTGAAACAAGAGTTAATAAATCATATAGTATTATAATTTAGGCAAAATCCATGTAACAAAAGCATAGTAAATATTGCTGTAAAAACAGAACCCGTTTCATTCCGTACAATCTATCTCACTCTCCATTGAAATAACATGTGATCATCAGTAACCAAATTATATTTGACCTCTCATCTTGAAAAGGAAAATAGAAATCACAGTCTTACCTATAACACTGAGGTTCTGGTAAGTCTCTAACATCACTTCTTTGTAGAGACATTTCTGGGAAGGATCTAGCAAAATCCACTCTTCCAAAGTGAAGTTCACATGCACATCTTCAGGAGTCAGTGCATCCTAAAATATCCCATACATGATTATACCACAAAACATGTCACTGACATTACTGTAAATATTTGCCTCCCGGACAATATATTCCTATAATCCAGATACACCATCAACTTATTTCCTGACAGAAAGTTATAATTTGATCTCCACATTATCTTAGAAGAAAATTTAATTATAAGGCTCACCTGTGTCACTCCTGACTCCTTTGATTGGATATAGCCTTGCAAGAGAAGTGTCAATTGAGCGGGAGATACAGGGGAAACAGATCAACAATACTGAGCACATGTAGATTTATGTTAAGGTTCTACATGATTTCACAGGAGAGAGATGGTCAGAGAGAGGTCTAGGAAGGCAGAAGAGGAGGAGACAAGGAGATTGCGGGAGTATAGAGATGTAGGCAGATATGAATGTTTCCCTTGGTGCATCTCTAACTTGATGAAGCTATTATTATTTCTAAGGGTTCCTATGGCTCTTTTTATTTCTTATAGAAGGAAAGTTTGGATCTTTGTCCATTGAATGTAAGTTTTTTGTGTAGAGGCTTTGAGGATTGAAAATTTGATATATCAGCCTGCTTGATAAGATACTACGCTTTGGAGACATGTTCATATCCATATGGGACAGAAAACCCATGGCAGGCAGAGTGAACCACCTGGGAAAGGAACCTGGTAAAGAAGGCAGCTTAGGACTGTGTGACATAGTCATTGTGCTCGGCTCCACACTAGTGTGGTGTGAGAGGAGTGTGACCTCGGGATGACTCATCATTTAATATTTACTGCAACAAGCACACATCTCAGAAATTGTATGAACAATTACTAACTAAAAAATGACATGCAAGCTAGTGTATTTGCGCATGCCTTTTATTCCTGAGACACAGGCAGGTATAAATCACAGAGCTGGATGACAACTTGGTCTATATAACTAATTCTCAGAAAGCAAAAGTTACATGATATGAATCTCACTCCCCTGCAAAAGTCAACAAAGAAAACAAAAATGAAGACAAATCTCAGGTCTTTATTGAAGTTGCTACAAATAAGAAAACATTCACTCCAGTTTAGTATTCATATAGTAGAAATCTGATGTGACCCAGTTCCAACAGCCAAATTTATACAATTTTACTAAGAGGGAATGCATTTGTAAAGAATTACAAATGGACAGATAAAAATAGTTGTAATATAAATGTTGATTATAAATAAGCTACAAAGGTAATAGATCACATGAAACTCAAAAGAAAGAAGACCTAGGTGCAGATGCTTCAAATCTTTTTAGAAAAGGGAACAAAATTAATAAGAGGAGTAAAGAGGAAGGCAAAGTTTGAAGCAAAGGCCATCCAGAGACTGTTCTGTATGGATTCCAGCACATATATGGCCACCAAACCCAGGCAATATTGCTGATGCAAAGAAGCACATGCTGAACGACCTGAAACAGCTGTCTCCTGAGAGGCTCTGCTAGATCATGATAAATACAGAGGCAGATGGCAGATGCTCATAGCCAACCACTGAACTGAGAATTCGGTGCCAACTGAGGAGTTAAAAACGGAGTGAAGGAGCTTAAGGGTTTTGCCCCTCCCTAAGACCAACAAAACAAACTGCCTGCAACTCACAAGAATAAAACTACTGTCCAAAGACTACAAAGAGAAACACCCATAACTCCAGCGGCATATATCTAAGACTATGACCTCATTGGGCATCAATGGGACAAGAAGCCCTCGGTCATCTGGAAGTCTGACTCACCAGTGTAGGGTAATGGCAGGGCAGGGAAATGGGAGATGGTGGGTCACACCCTAATAGAAGCAAAGGAGGGGTAGGTGGGATAGGGGTTTATGGATGGGAAACCTGGAAAGAGGATACCATGTGAAATGTAAATAAAATCCACACAATAAAGCAAAAGAAAGAAAAACTGGAATATAAATGAGCTACATAGGGCAGGTGAGATATTTTAGCAGAAGCAGCTCTTCCTGGTCTTCTACTAAATGGTGGTCAATTTCTAGCACTTACTTGGGGACCAACACCTAAGCATTATGTCTAAATGAGTAATTCTAAGGCATCTAGTCATGGTAAAGATGAGAGACACATGATATTCATATTCAGGAACCCAGGAAAATTACTATTATTTATTCCAGAAATTGAGGACAAACACAATAGGCCAAATAGCAGAGACCTGCTAACCAATGACCTGAACTGTAAGATAGATTTGATTTCCAATACAAGACATCCTGAGAAATAGAATATAACCTTTATTTAGCGAATTTTCAAAATTAATGGTGGTGACATAGAGTGCCATAAAACCTTATTAGACACAAAACATGTTAGGTGTTCTATGTCCTTTCTATACCTATTATAAATACAGGACAGACTTCACAAAGATATTTCATCATAAAAAAAGAAAAGTAAAAGTGAAAATACAATACAATCATGTTCTGAAATAGCTTAGCATTGAATAGCAAATGTGTCTATTACTTTTTATGTGATTTGGGGACAGAGTCCAAATGTTTAATGTATGAGATAATGAGAAGAAAGATGAATGATTAACTTTCACAACGACACATTAGACAAAAAGAACAAAATTTGTCTTTTCTAAAAGAAATGAAGGGTCAAACCTGGAGCAGAGGCTGGTGGAATGGACATTGAAAACTCCCCAACTAGAGAGACATCCCATGTATAAGCACCAGCCCTTGACATGAAAGAATAATGTACTGTGCCCAAAAGCAGCATTTGGTAAATGTCGAGTGTGAGGCAACACCCAGCAGCCGACTGAAACAGATGCAGAGAACTAAGGTGAAAGTGGGATGGACTTTGGGAAACCCATCAAACTGCTGGAAAGACAAAATGTCCGTGAAGGAGATGAAAACTCTGCAGAATGACCAACAGAGTCAACTCAACTGGACACATGGGGACTCTCAGAGTCTGAGCCACCAACCAAAGAGCATTCACAGGCTGGACTGAGGACCTTGGCATATATGTTTCAGATGTGCACCTTGGCCTTCCTGTGGGTCTTCCTAGGACTGGATCATTGTTTTTCTCTGAACTTCTTCCCTATCTTTGGATCATGCTTCTTTAAATAGCCAAACACATACTGCCTCAGTGGGTCTGGATCCACTTAACCCAGCATAGACCTGATAGACTATGGTGTGTGGATATGCAAGGGTTCCACAAACTCTAAAAAAATAAGCAGAGAAGATTGAAAAGTTACTCTATAGAGAGAGGACTCCAAATCTGCTCTAATCTTCCCAGCCATTAAGTGCAGGGGTTCATTGTTCCCTAGACCAGGTTCTGTATCATTATCTAAGCCCCCATGGATACCCCTCTCTAGGGCATCCACTGTAGCACAGTTCCAATTTCCTTTACTCACCTCATTCCACAAATACTCAAGAAAAATGAAAAACCAAGGCAAACAGAGCCATGAGAAATGAAGACAGTGATAAAAGAACAACAATGACACATTTCCTTAAGAGCTGGCCGTTCAACCATAGAGATGGGAGGTCTGGGCATTTGGGGTTCTACTAAAAGTACCAAGTGCTTATGCTGGAGTAACAGGGACCCCAAAGACCATCAAGTATCTTACTGCAATGCAAGTGCACAGACTGTTGCAATTTGACTTAGCTGACTCCCCTCATCCCTGCGTGACAGCCCTCAATGGGGCAAAAACTTCCAGGACAATCACATGCCTCACCTGCCTGCAGACAGGGTAGGCACTCCATAGACCGACCAAACTATTTGTTATTCCAATAGAAATATTCACAGTTGTCTCTAGCACTGAACTAACACCAAAGGCAGCTCCACCTCTCTCCTGTTTATGATTCTTTGTAGACGGCTAAGATCATCCTTTCCTGCTGGCCTCTTATCCCAGCTTCCAACATTTCAAGCATTCCCACTAAGTTTACCCACAAAATAGGTCAGCAAAAGAGGCAACACACAGCCATAGCTCTCTGCAAACACATAAATCACACAATAACACAAGATCAAAACTGCCATCCAAACAAGACAAATCCAGAAAACAATATCAAGACCAATTATCACATCAAACTTAGAAGCCTAAATAGCAGCATAGGAATATAAAAGCTAAAAGCCAGGAGAATATGTCACTAAGAAATTCAAATAAATCACATCACAGCAGGTAAGTAAAAGAAAAAAATCCAACAGATATAGTGCAAAAGAGATTGTTGGGGGGAAGAGGGAGGTGTGAGCACCTGGAGATGGGAAAGAGAGAAGAGGAACTATAGCCAGGCAGACAGAGAGAGAGCAGAGAGAGAGAGCACCATAAGGATAGAGAAAGAAAATAGAGAAGGGGCGTGTGTAGAGAAAGGAAAACAAAAACAGAGCTGCTGTAGCCAGAGGCCCATGAATACACAGCACACCTGACAACAGCAGAAGGTGATGGAGCCAGGGAAGGTGTAGGGAGCCGTTGGTGCCAGTAGATGCTGATAGCTTCTGTCCTATATGCAGCCAACATAGCCTTTCCCCTCAGTGCTCATTATATAACAAATAAGTCATAGCTCACTCTTGGGGCACACTAATGAGCCACTGGAGGATGCACCAATCAGGTAAAAACACAAGTCTCTTAGGCATATATATATAAGCAGTGCATTTTGCTTCCACGTGGGATCTTCTGCTCAGAATTTTGTAAAATAAAGGTTGTTCGCAGAGAATCCTGTTGTTGCAGGCCTTTTCCTGCTGGCAGGATGTGGGGCGTGCCACAGGAAGGACCTAAGTAGTTGTTAGGTGTAAGACAGATCATTGAAACTCTGCTGCTGAGGCCCCTTGAGACTAATGTCTCTGCCCGCGCAGCCAATACCCGCGCAGCTTGTGTGCACCTGGCTGTAGCCTCAGAACTGGCTGGTTGTAGACTGAAGGCCCAGAGCCTCTCAAATGACCCCCCTATACCTGTCTCCTTAATGTATTCTATAGAAGACAAAAGGGTCTGGACAAAAACTGAAGACTCAAAGAATACACCCATGATGATTCTGCTAATAAGCCAATGGTCCAAAATATGGGTAGATTAAGAATCAGCCATGAAAGTGAAGTTATTCGGAGGTCACCGCCTGATCTAGCAAGTGAGGAGCACAACAAAGGACCGCACAACTTGCTGATCCTTCCCATCACCCCAGCTCCCCTGCTCACCCCCTTGTGCATTCACATGCTTACCATGTCTCAATTTCAGTTTCCCTGAAGTCCCCTCACAGCACACAACAGACGGATCAGAGCAGGACAGAGAGAGCAGGACAAAAATCGTACCAGCACAGACAAAGGAACACCTGGAATGGAAACAGGAAGTCCCAGCCTCCTCCTCTGACTGGCAGGTCAGCCTGAGGATTTAATTGGCTAGGTAGTATTTCTAAAGGTTAAAGGGTGCATTTGGTAGAGGGCCACAGGTTTTGTGGATCTAAGAGTTGTTTTGTACCCCATTAGCATTTGTGTCTCTTCTCCTAATGTACTGTTACCCCACCCAGCCCTGGGAAGAACCACAATTCCAACCATTTGATGCCTGATGCTCCCCTCTGTGAGCAATGATCCTGCAGTCAGCAGGTCCTGATTTCAGACTTTCCCTGAAATTTCCTCACTGCAGAGGACTTCATCTTTCTGTATTACGGTGAATAGCTTGCACTTAAGATGCCGAGGAGTATGTGATGCAGAATTTCTGTTATCCAACTTACAGATTTATATAATTATTCAGGTATCCACCTCATGTCCATGGAATTAAAGTGTTTTTTTTGTTTGTTTGTTTCTTTGTTTGTTTTTTTGTTTTTGTTTTTGTTTTGTCTTTTTGTTTTTGATTTTGTTTCGTTTTTTTGTTTTTTCTTTTTTTACAATCTGAACTGCCTTTTGTCCATCCAACCAGTTGTGCTGGAGCAATGAAACAGAAAGTTCTGGAAACCTGCACTGTCAGGTACATGAGTTAGGCATGCTAATTTTCTTAGGATGCTAGACATCCATGCAAGGCTTGTGATTTCTCCAACCAAACACAGAATCATTGTTTGTCAGTTTGAAAGACATATGTCACCTCTCATCTAGGATAGCAGTGTAGATTAGGCTTGTTATGTGGCAACAGATGACATATTCAACTGAGAAGCCACACGAGGTTCCAGATGTTGGTAAGAGAATAGTATTGGTCCAGGGAAACATTGTAGGGAGGAACCTTTCTACTAGCTGGAGTAGATAGTCTTCCTCAGTGATCACATGCATCTGTTGGAGAGAGTGTCTGTGCACAGCTAAGAATGGAGAGGGTCAGTTAATGCTGCTCTTTTATTGCAGGAGGTATCAGAGCATAGTGCAGAAGTGTTTCTTCCAGTGCTTTGTTCTTGTGAAGATCCTTAGAAAGACTCTGACTTCTGAGACTGACAGTGAGTCAGAGAGCCAAGGTGTGGGTCTAGAAACCTTGTGAATCTCCATATTGGTGCTGTAAAATCAATGATAAAAAAGAATCTACTGTCACATGATTTTCATGTCAGTTTAGGGTCCGGTCCTGACCTGCAGAAGCTGAGACGTCTTGTTTTCCATTCCTCACTTACTCTGGAATCTCTTTATCTGAATTTCTGATGTAATTCTATTACTTTGTGATACAACTGAGATATTTTGCACTTTTGCTATTGCACTTTCCTTTCCAGTCACTATAGAAGCCCAGACCAAACATCACCCGAGCAAAGGTTAAGGGACTGTGTTTGAACATTTTTAACTGAGCTGAAATTGTTGTAGGACCAAGCTGCTCTTAAAGTATTCTGCACCTGTCTAGAAAATTAGTCAGAGTTCAATAGAATAACGACCTAATAGAATGTTTTCCTGTATACGTCAAGGGTATTGTTTACAATGACTCAGAGGCTTTGGTGGTCCAGCAAATTCATCAGTAACTAGATATGAAGGCAAAATCTTAACATACAGTAGTTGTTCAGTCCACAGGGCTGGATATCTGAGCTTCTCCTTACAATATGCTGGAATTCCAGATAAGCTGGTGCTAATGCCAGCGCAGGAATGGACTTTCTACCAAGTGAGAGCAAGCAGCTAAAGAACAACAGTCTCCTCTTTCCCTGTCATTACGTATTCTTAAAGTGCAAGTCGTGGCCCAGATCACTGGTGAAGCTTTTCAGCTCAAACATGTGGATTACAGCTGTGTCTTCCCCATCAATATCCAGATTAAAGGCCTGTATTTCTGCCTCAAAGATCTGCTTTCCATATAGATCTTCCCACTTTAAAATAAGAAAATAAACCTTTCAGGTGTGTTCCTCCATTTTGGGGTTTTAATTACTTCCAGATATAGCTAACAATCAAGATAGCAATATCAACATCACCCTATGCCAACTTCACACATTCATATCTTCTTATATCATCATTAATTTTCCAATGAAAAGGACATGTCATAATAATGCCTAAATGTTCCTTTTTCACCAGAAAGAAAAATCATTATATGTTGTAACAATTGATGATGGTGCCTGCAATGATTACACTACCCTTGTACAAATACAGACACATAAAAATGTTATAATGCTTCCTGGGAACATATTTTTAGTGTCTCAAATTCAAGTATTATAACCATTAATAGTCTCTTTATTGATTGACCAATCGTATTGCAGTAGTATTATCAGGAGATACAACAAACCACTAGTTCTTAACTTTTGGGCCACAATCCCTGTAGGATGTAAAAACACGTTCACAAGTGTTGATCACCTCCATATCAAATATTTTTATTACAATTCGTCAAAGTTGCAATATTATAATTAGGAAGTATCAACAAATTGATGTTATGCTTAAGGGTGTTTCCATAACATAAGGTTCATGACTCAAGTATCCCGGCATTAGTAGGATGGAGAACCACCAAAAAAATCATCTACATTCTAGACTTAAAAATTTTAACTCCAATGTAGAAGGAATTCATTTTACTCATTCCATTATATTGGCCAATGATTCAGGGAATAATCACACACTGACAAACAAATGTATGATCATCACTACTGCATGAAACTCTGAACTGTGGTGATTTCCCTTTACTGGTGTCTTTCATGGTTGTGTCAGAAACATGTTTTCATGATGCAGTTGTTCACTTCAGGGTAGTGTCTGCTTAACAGGCATAACCTTAGTAAACCAGGAACTCCTCATTTCTTCCTCAGTCATTGAAGATCGGGTATATACCAGAAATGTCTAGGTGCATGTATGATAGCTTAGAGAATGCCCAGGAGTAGAAATTATAGACATCTAGGCAGCTTTTTATGGAACTGTCTTATATCTTCACTTCATGGTCAGGGTGCTGGGTTGCTGCTGGTATCTTTTGAGCCACTTTGCACCCAGATCATGATTGTCAGCTTACATTTTGTGTTAACTTGATGGACCATTGTTTTTTCAGTTTGTATAAGATGGAATAGGTGTTTTATCCAGGAAATGATGAAATACACATGCAAAAGAGACAACCCTAAAAGCTAAAGTAATTAAATTCCCCCACTACAATTTATTTTAATATTTTTATTGATTCTACATGTTCTTCCTGAGCTTTTACACACATATAAAAACCCTAAGTAAACAGGCATATGTATGTATTTTATGTATTCATATGAAATTTTTATCCACTTCCTTTTTTCATTTTTATTGGATATTCTCTGTATTTGCAGTTCAAATATTATATCCTTTTCTCCACTCTAATACCTCTGCCCCTCTATCCACTTTGATGAAAATATTTGGAGTGGAATGAGACAGGATTTAATTGGGCTTAAGCTAGCCTCAAATTTATTAGAATGCTGAGCTGGGTCTTGGCCTTATGGTCCACCTCCCTTATCTTTTGAATTCTGATTTCATTAGCATGAACTAACACAGGGAGCACCTGTTGGCTTTTAACTTCCATGTCTAATAATGGGTTACTGGAACAATTGCTCCCCTCCATCTTCTTCAAAGAAGCTGTCTGAAAGCACACTACGGCATTTTCTTTATAGAACAAGAGCCATGACAACTGCCATCTTACTTTCCATCCCATTTCAATCATTTGGAACAAACAATAACTACACCCATCATCTTGTGGCAATATTTGAAGGTTTCCTACCCCACTCATATCATAAAAGTACTGAATCAAAGACGAAAAAACTTTATATGCATAGTAAGCATTAAAGCACAGGAGTCAAGCAGATACCATCCCTCTATGCTGTTTTGTCTACTTCCCTATTAATAACCATGAGTTATCACTTGCCATGTTTGCCTAAGCTGCTCACACTCCCAGGCCAGCTCTCCTCACCATGCACTCACAATGCACCTACCCCATGGCACCTTCTTCCTCTTCTATCTCTTTCATGGTGTCTTTCCCATACACCAAGCCTGGAAACTGAAGCAACAGCTTTCTTCTCCCGAGTTTTAGGTTTTGGCATGTTTATTAAGCAGTCATGGAGGGCAGGAGAGAAATAGTAAAAATGATGTAATTATAATCCCAAAAGTTATTGTAAAAAGTTGAAATAGTCTTCATGGCCATGTTGCCAGAGTCTTCGATTTTGTATTAGAGTACATCAAATATTACTTATACCTTTTCTCTTAGGCTGAAAATTTTAAACCTAGAAAATAATATCTCTTTTATACAGGGCAACATCATAACACCCAGATTTCCAATTTTGGTTGAACACATGTAACTTCAGTAATTTGGTTTAACATAATTTCAATTTTTAATCCAGAGTATACCTTCTGCCTACTTACTCTGAATCTGATCACATATTCACATACTGCAAGTCTCAATACATACAAGAAAATTAAAATAACACCATGTTTCTTATTAGACCACCATGGATTATAGAAGGATAAAGGCAAAACAAGAAAGAATACAAAGCACACAAACTCATGAAAGCTGCACACCGCACTACTGAATGAAAAATAGGTTAAGACAGAAATAAAGGAAGAAACTAGAGACATTATAGAATTCAATGTAAACAATATGTAACATGCACAATCTTATGGAACACAAAGACAAAACTGTGGTGCACATAAGAAAGTTGATAGCACAAAATGCCCACATGAAAAAAACGAACAGCTATTGTGATAGTTTGCATATGTTTGGGTCAGGGTGTGGCACTAGTAGAAGTTGTGGCCTCGTTAGAGGAAGTGTATAACTCTGAGGCTTGAGGATGCTCTCTCTGTTCCTGGCTTTGTTTGGATGAAGATGTTCAGTTCTTAGCTCCTTCTCCACCATGCCTGCCTGGATGCTGCCATGCTCTCACATTGATGATAATGGACTGACCCTGTAAGCCAGCCTCAATAAAATATGCTGATTTATAAGACTTGCCTTGGTCATGGTGTCTGTTCACAGCAATAAAACCCTAACAAAGACAGAACTTGGTACCAGGGACTTAAGTGTTGTGATAGGGCTGACCACACTTTTGTTTGGAAGAATGTGGATAGTGGAATTTGAATTTGTAGAGCTGTGGAAGGCATTAAATGGTTATAATGAGCTATCCTAATAGGAATATGGAAGGCTTTGTTGCTGAGAATGATTTGAATTTCATCTACTTGGCCCAAGTGGTTTCACTGGAAATTTTTAAGTCTGAAGACTAAAGACAGTTTTTGTAGTATTTTGGTGAAGAACATGGCTGCTTTTTGCCCTAGTTCAAAGAGTCAGCCTGAGGCTAAGGTGAACAGATTTAGAATCATTGTATTAAAGAGAAAGTCTCAAAAAGGCTGTTGTAAATTCTGTTGTGTACTGGCCTAGACCAGCTCAGACAACCAACAGGTTCTCGCAGAGCTGGAGCTAGGATTGAAAGAAAAAAGACAAAGTAGTTAAAGTTGCAGCATGACTTCAGCCTGGCTTGAGGCCTCAGCCTCATGGCCAAAGCAAAGCTTGGTTTAGTAGGTCTCTTCCTAAATCACTTTAATTACATGTGAAAAGGTAACATCAGTTATGAGACAGGGATCAAGTAAGTTAGCAACCAAAAATCCTGTAAACATCTTAATGGAGGTCAGGTGAAAAGGTCAGAGACAAAAATACATACTGCTGGGCATAGGTTCTGAAATCTGCCCTACCCTGAGCTGTAGTCCTAAGGATATTGCCTCAAGCTTCAATTAAGAGAGTACTTCCCTATACCAGCTTCTTAAATGCCCTGCCCTTACCTTCAGATGTAGCTGTTCTTCCTTATAGCCTTATTCTTGAGAGCCCTCCCTAGAGATACAGATGACAATCTGCCTGATACTGGCCCTTACAGGTTGTACCACACAAACCAGATTCCTGCCTTGGCTAGCCCCAAGATGTCCTGGGATAATATAAATATTACTCTGCCATGAACTGGTCAGAGGTGCCAAAAGTGCTCTCCACAATGTACTAAAGTTAACTTCTATGAAGACTATTTAAATGAAAAGGAGCAAGTTGGGAAAATAAAATATATACAATATATGGTTCAAGTATTAAGGAGACACCAGGAGATGAATCCTGTGTTCAATAATATTAATTTGAATAAAAGGAGTAATGACCTTGGGATAAGATCCCAACTAGCTAAGTTAGCTCCAGGAAATTTAGTGTGATCCTTTAATCTCCAGAAGGAAAGGCAAACAAGTCTCTGAGATATTGACGAGCTGAGAACAGAGCAAGTTCTAGGTAAAAAAGCTTAAATCCAGTTGTGCGGATACACATCATAATCCCAGAAGGTAGGCATAAAGATCTCTAAATTCAAAATCAATATATAAAGAAAGCTCAAGGAGAGCCAAGCTCAGGTAGTAAAGGAGTTTGAAAAGAGGAAGCTAGTAATAATGTAATACAACAAGGGGGTCATGTTCCAGCACCTACAAGCACCAGAACTTAGCAGCATCAGCTAACTGTCCCTGGCTTCATATTCAAGAGGAGAAGGAAACTCCTGGGAAAAATGATGCTGGTTATCTGGAGCTAATTAGTGGTGATTAAGAGGGGATGAGCAAACTGAAATATGATCTTCTGGAATAGCTTTTTGAGATCAGAACAATGTTGAGTTCCAGAGATAGCCAAGGGAGGAGCACATGCTGCAGCTGTACTTGGTACTGTGGAAGATTCACCCAGCTGGTACTGGTTTTCTAGGAATGAAGGCTTCATGAAAAACAGCTGAGGCTTGGGACTATGAGAGGACGTGGAAGGACATTGGTGAAAATGCAGCCTCAGTTGTAGTTGATTATCAAGTACTGAAGGGTTCACGCCAAGTGTTTGATGCTTGGCACCAAGCAGGGAGACTATGAGAGACTATTGGTGAATACTAGGTGTAAAGAAAGCACCCTGTGTCCTGGAGATGCCAGTATCATAAGATGATAACCAAGCACTACAGGAAAGGTGGAGTCATTCATTGAGCTTAAAGTGCTACAGTGGGCAGAGCTATATGAGGGAATCCAGCCCTTTGGAGGATGCCTGAAGATCATGTGTAGATCTCAGACATTGAAACAATGAGCTGTAACAATGAAGCTGCCTTCGAGACCCAAAGACATTAAGGATCCCATAGCCATGGGATATCTGACCAGGAAAGCTGCTCACAGGGAGTGGAACAAGCTCAAGTGAAAGAAGTTTGTTGCAGACAACAAAGATGAATAAGTTGAAGATCTGAAGACCTCTTTGACATCATACATGGAGATGGCAGAGTATGGAGTTTGCCCAGCTAGTTGTCTGTCTTTATTATGGATTACAGTGAAGTGATTGAATAAATATTAGAAAGCGATTTTGACCATTGGACTTTTAATTGCTATAGACTGTGGGGATTATGGAATTTGGACTTCATGTACTTTTCTATTATTCTATGTTTAGTTATGCCTCCCCCAAAGACTCATGTGTTTGAACAAGCCTATGAGGGGCAGGAATGGAATATGATGATTTGAATAAGCTAGGTTCAAGGAGTCACAGTATATGAAGGTGTGGCCTTGTGGAGGAAATGTGTATCTACTGATCTGTGCTAGGAAATTCTTCACCTTGCTGTTTGAGGGTGATCTCTCTGTTCCTGGTTTCCTTTGGACGAAGGTATTGAGCTCTCTGCTCATACCTGTCTGGACGCTGCCCTGCTCTCACCTTGATGACAGTGGACTGAGCCTGTAAGCCAGCCCAAATTAAATGTCATTTTACAAGACTTGCCTTGGTCATGGTGTAGGTTCAGTGCAATAAAAGCCTAATTAAGACAGCTGTTATACTGGCAATGTAATAATACACTATAAAGTCTACACCAGAAAGAAGTGAATGAGCAATCAAAAAAGGGAATAGATATCAAGAATTTTTCAAATGGGGGCTGGAATCAATAAAATATAAAGAGAATAATAACACAAAAATTAATGAAATATGAAATTGGTCCTTTGAGCTTTTTATTTGACCAGATAGACAAACCTTTATTAAAAGATAGAGTATATCCAAACTAATGAAATATAATATAAAATGGAAAAAAATTAACAGACAGTGAAGAAATTTAGGGAATGATGAAGACATGATTTTTAAAAGCCTCCACTCCACTCTACTGAAAATGTAAAAGAAATTGATAATTTCCTCAATAGTTTTCACTTACCAAAAGTTAAATCAAACTAAAATAAACAACTAAAATGGTGTAGACATCTAAATGAGAGAGAGAGAGAGAGAGACAGAGAGAGAGACAGAGAGATAGACAGAGAGAGAGAGAAAGAAAGAGAGAGATAGAGAGAGAGAGAGAAAGAGAGGGAGGTCATTAAAAATCTGCCACCAAAAGTCTCAGGGCCATGATATTTACAGTGGTATCCAACCAGACATTCAAAGAATAGTTAATGAGACTACTCAAAGTATTAAACAGTATAGAAGTAGAAGAGACACCAATCAATTCATTTTGTGAACCCCTGATTACTCTAATATCCATTCCATAAAAACTCAGCAACAAAACAGAATTGCAGACCAATTATCATGTAAAACCACAAATTCAGATAAAAAATAATGAATAAAACAACAACAACAAAAAAGAAATAAAACTGAAAAAAACATCCAAAGATCACCCAGCATGTTCAATGGGGTAGGATTCACTAAAGAGATGCAGGAATGGTTCAACATAATGTGTTTAAGTATAAGAAAAATAAAATAAAATTAAAGCAAGTACTCACCTAATTGGATGATGAAAAATTCACTGACAATATCTAACCCCAATTTATAATAAAGTTCTTGGAATGGTTATGGATAAAAGGGACATACCTAAACATAAGAATGTCACTTTACAGCAAACCTATAGCCAACATTACATTAACTGGATAAAAATTCAAATTAAGGCGCGAGGTCACAAGGTGTCTTGTCCAGGTCTTCCTTCCCTCTGCACGTGTCCAACCTGCAATGCTCCTGCTGCTGCACTGTGTACCCCGCGCCCTGGGAACCTCTGCCATGGGCCTCTGAGCCACCATCCCGGCCCAGCCTCTTGGGAATCTACTGCAGCCCATGCCAGGGCCATGCCTCAGGCCCTTGGGTTTGCGCTCTGGTCTTCTGCAGCCCTGGGTTCCCTGCGCGTGCTGCTGTGGTGCTCTGCACACGGAAGGAGACAAGGCCTTTGTTGAATTCTTGACTGATGAAATTAAGGAAGAAAAGAAGATCCAGAAGCATCAGTCCCTTCCCAAGATGTCCGGAGATTGGGAGCTGGAAGTGAACAGCACAGAGGCGAAATTATTGCACAAAGTTGCTGGAGAAAAAATCACTGTCACTTTCAACATTAACAACAGCATCCCTCCAACATTTGATGGTGAGGAGGAGCCCTCACAGAGGCAGAAGGCTGAAGAACAGGAGCCGGAACTGGCGTCAACTCCCAATTTTGTGGTTGAAGTTACAAAGATTGATGGCAAGAAGACCCTTGTACTGGACTGTCACTATCCTGAGGATGAGATCTGACACAAAGATGAGGTCGAGAGTGATATTTTCTCTATCAAGGAAGTTAGCTTTCAGGCCACTGGAGAGTCTGAGTGGAGGGATACAAACTACACACTCAACACAGATTCCCTGGAATGGGCCTTGTATGACCACCTAATGGACTTCCTTGCAGACCGAGGGGTGGATAACACATTTGCAGATGAGTGGGTGGAGCTCAGCACAGCCCTGGAGAACCAGGAATATATCACCAGGAATATAGCACCTCAAAAGTTTTGTTAAGAGCCAGTAGAACTGTCAGGTACTGAAGGCTGTAATTTAAATGGTAAGCTTTGGCCAGTGAACAAAAGCTACCTTCACATCAGAATTGTGCTTTGAAATGGCAGTCATCCTAATATATGGGGGGGCAAGTTTAATTTGTTGCTGTTACACTCCCATTTACTGTTTTTTTGGGGGGGCTTTGTAGACTTTTGTATAACATGAGGATGGACAATAAATCTATCTTCTCCAGGGGAAAAAAAATTCAAATTAATCCCACCAAATCATGAACAGGGAAGGGTGGACCATTCTCTCCATACCTACTCAATATACTGTCTAAAAGATTAGCTAGAGCAATAAAACTGAAGGAGGTGAAAGTAATATAAATTAGAAAGAAGGAAGTAAAATTATCTTTTTAAATTTGATATTCTCTGTATTTACAGTTCTAATGGTATTCCCTTTTCCTTGTCTCATCCCCACTCCCCCTCTACTTGTTTCCATGAGGGTGCTCCCTCTCCCAACCAACCTTTCCACTTCAATGTCTTGGCATTGCCATATGTTGGGAAAATGTTGCTTTATTGGAGCAAAGGCCTCTTCTCCCATTGATGCCAGACAATGCTATCTTCTGCTACATATGCAATTGGATCCATGGGTCTGTCTATGTGTGATCATTGGTTGGTGTTTTAGACCCTGGGAGCTCTGCAGGGTTTGAGTGGTCAGTAATGTAGTTCTTCCCATCAGGTTGCACACCCTTTGTGCCCTTCAGTCCTTTCTCTAGCTCCTTCATTTGGGACCCCATATTTAGTCCGATGGTTAGCTGCAAGCATCATCAACAGTATCTGCATGACTCTGGTAGAACTTCCAAAGAGGCTTCCCTATCTGGTGTTTGCTAGCAACCATTATTGGTATCAGCAATATTGCTTGTGTTTGGTGGCTGCATATGTGGTAGATCCCCAGGTGAGGCAATCTCTGAATGATGTTTTCTTTAAAACCTGCTCCTCTATTTGACCCTGTATTTTCTCCCATGTAGCTTTGTTCTACTTTCTAAGAAGAGCATAGGCATCCAGATTGTGAGCTTCATAAGGTCTGTTAATCCTGTTTTGGTTTTTCAGAGCTTTCTGTGCTAGTATCTGTTAATCAGTGATTGCATATCACTGGGTTACCTCACTCAGGATGATTGCTTCTAGTTCCATCCATTTGCCTAGAAATTTCATAAAGTCATTGTTTCAAATAGCTGAGTAATACTCCATTGTGTAAATGTACCACTATTTTTTTTTATCCATTTCTTTATTGAAAAACATCTGGGTTCTTTCTAGCTTCTGGCTATTTTAAATAAGGTTGCTATAAACATGGTGGAGCATGTGTGCTTGTTATATGTTGGGGTGTCTTTTGAAGTTATGCCTAGGACAGGTATAGCTGGTTCTTCACTTAGTACTATGTCCAGTATTCTGAGAAACTGCCAGATTGATTTCCAGAATGGTTGTACTAGTGTGCAAT
This sequence comes from Micromys minutus, assembly GCF_963924665.1. Lineage (NCBI taxonomy): Eukaryota > Metazoa > Chordata > Mammalia > Rodentia > Muridae > Micromys > Micromys minutus. The sequence goes on from NC_137980.1 coordinate 21,879,890, forward strand.
CCCACCAACAGTTGAGGAGTGTTTCTTTTTTTTATACCCTTGCCAGCATGTTCTGTCACCTGGGTTTTTATCTTAGTCATTTAGACGGGTGTGAGGTAGAATCTCAGGGTTGTTTTGATTTGCAATTCCATGATGACTAGGAATGTTGAACATTTCTTTAGGAGCTCTCAGATATTCGATATTCCTTAGTTGTTTGGCTCTATACCCCATTTTGGATAGGATTATCTGATTCTCTGGGGTCTAACTTCTTGAATTCTTTGTATATACTGGATATTAGCCCTCTACCAGATGTAGGATTGGTAAAGATCCTTTCACAAAATGTTGGCTGCCATTTATCCTCTTGACAGTGTCCTTAGTCTTAAAGAAAGTGTCCAACTCCATGAGGTCACATTTTTGGATTCTAGATCTTAGAGCATAAGCCATTGGTGTTCTGTTCATTAAAATTTCCTCTGTGCTTATGTGTTCTAAGTTCTTTTCTTATTTTTTCTTCTAATAGTTTCAGTGTATTTTTATATGGTTTGATGCAGAAGTTTTTGATGCACTTGGAATTGAGCTTTGTACAAAAAGATAAAAATGGATAGATTTGCATTCTTCTGCATGCTGACTGCCATTTGAATGAACCAGCACCATTTGTTGGAGATTCTGTTCTTTTTCCACTGAATATTTTAGCTCCCTTTTCAAAAATCAAGTCACCACAGGTGTGTGGGTTTATCTTGGTCTTCAATTCTGTTCAATTGATCTGCCTGCCTGTGTCTGTACTAATACCAAGCAGTTTTCTTTTTATTATTATGATTGATCTATAATATAGCTTGAGGTCAGAGATGGTGATTTTCCCAGATCTTATATTGTTGAGAATAGGTTTTGCTATCTTGGGTTTCTTGTTATTCCAAATGAATTTACAAATTGTTTTTTCTAGCTCTATAAAGAACTGAATTGGATATTTGATGGGATTGCATTGAATCTGTAGATTGGTTTTGGAAAGACAGCCATTTTTACTATGTTGATCATTTCAATCCATGAGCATGGAAGATATTTCCATCTTCTGAGATATTCTTCAATTTTTGTTTAGAGACTTCAAGTTCTTCTCATACAGAACTTGAAGTCGGAATGGATTGTTTGGTTAGGGTCACAGCAAGGTATTTTATAATGTTTCTGATTATTGTGAAGTGTGTCATTTCACTAATTTCTTTCTCATCCTGTTTATCCATTGAGTAGAGAAAGGCGGTTGATTTCTTTGAGTTACTTTTATATCTAGCCACTTTTCTGAAGTTGTTTATCAGGTGTACGAGTAAATTCTGCTGGAATTTTGGGGATCACTTAAGTATACTGACATATCATCTGCTAATAGTGATATTTTGACTTCTTCCTTTCTGACTTGTATCCCTTTGAGTTCCATTTCCTTTCTAATTGCTCAGGCTAGGACTCTTTGTACTACATTGAACAGGCAGAAGGAGTGTGAGCAGCCTAGTCTAGTCCCTGATATCAGTGGGATTTCAAAAACAATGACTTAACAAATTCTTAAGAAAATGGATGCATCTAGAGAATATCATCCTGAGTGAGATAACCCAGTCACAAAAGAACAGACATAATATGCAGTCACTTGTAATGGGATACTAACCCCAGAAAGCCCTGAACACCCCAGAAACAACTCACAGACTGTGTGAAGTTCAAGAGAAAAACAAAGAATATATATTAATTAAAATAGATCTGTGTCACATCCCCTTTTCCTCCCTACAGGCCTTCACAGGTTCTCACCTATCTCTTCAAGTTAATAGCCTCATTTCCTATATTATTGTTACATATATACATATGGGTATTATATGTACCCTCAAATACTTAATTACAACCTTAAAAATGTATTCGTATACTTTTATGCAAAAATCCTATAAATTTGTACCTTTATCTTTTTCTTTTAAATAAAGTTTTTCAATAAAAAAAGAATTTTTTTCATCGGTTAACTCTGAGGTAGTGTCTGTCTCTCTCACTGAGATGAGTTTCCTGTATGCAGAAAAAAGCTGAATCCTGTTTACATTCGTAGTCTGATTGTCTAGGATTTTTTACTGGGGTATTGAGTTCACTAATGTTAAGAGATATTAAGAAATATTAAGGCTTGCCTGCAGATTGCTGAGCAAAAAGAGGAGTTGAAAGACTACTCCCTTTCCTGTGTGCAGGGTTTTCTGAGCCACCAGAGGAGCCTCAGGAGGGCTCTCCTTCCTGAGCCCACAAGGGAGAGGCCACCAGAAACTCTCAGGCACAGGTTGCAAGGTGCAGCCAGTTCACAGCCATCAGGAACTGGGCCTCCCAGGAGATTGCTGAGCAACCAGAGCAGCCACAGGAGGGCTCTTCCTCCTAATCCCAAGGGTGGGGCAGGTGGCCTGGAACAGCCTGGGAACAGACAGTTCAGGCCCAAAGCCAGAGCAGGCCCACTGCAGTCAGGACTCATGGCCTGCCTGCAGTTTGCTTTGCAATCAGAGAGCTGCAGGAGTGTTCTCCTTCCTGAGCCCACAGGGGAGGCCACCAGAAACTGCTGGTACCACAGTGCAGCCTGGGAACAGACTGACTCAAGGCCAGAGCTGTCCCACTGCCATCAGAACACACAGCCTACCGACAGAGAGCTGAACACACCCAGGAGCAATCTCCATCCTAATCCTACGGCACACAGGCACACAAGATAGACAAGCTCTAGACAGAGACAAGATCACCTAGCATTACAGGTAACAAGATGGAAGGAGGCAAACACAAAATCCTAAAGAAAAGGAAACCAAGACAACCTGGCAGCATGAGAACCAGGTTCACCTACACAGCAAATGGTGGCAATCCCAACATACCACCAAAACAAGATTTGGACTTAATATCATACTTCATGATGATGACGGAGGTCCTGAAGAAGCACGCGAATAGAACTCCCTTAAAGAATTACAGAAGAACTAGCAGAGCACACATAAACAAGTAGAAGCCCTTCAAAGGGAAACATAACACTTTATTTATTTGCATATGGTATGCAGAAGTGAACCAAAACTTCCCAAAGGCAAACCCTAGAACTAATAAATACTTTGAACAAAGTTGGTGGATTCATTTTTAACTACAAATTTTTTTTAAAAAAAGTGGCCTTCATATGTACAAATGTGTTTCCAGGCACAAACAAACAGACATTATAAAGTTTGAATTATTTGTTGACACTTGTCACATTTTTTCCCTCCATAATAAATAACATTGTGTCACTCAATGTAAGTATGTTGGCTAAGATGTTACCAAATTCTTTGTAGTCACACATTACTTTTGGTATTCCTGAAGGGCCTCAAAGACTATTGTGATATGCAAAGAACTTAGTAGATTAATTGCATAGTAACCAGTTTCCTCTTGTTTAGCAATACCAAAAAGTGGAAAAACTTTAAGACGTTGAGTAAGTTTATGTGGTTTCTCTGCATTATGACTTTTTCTCATGGTTTCTAGAAATACTGATACATGCAAAAGCTTTACCACATTGATTGTTCATAGGGTTTCCCTCTTTTCTATATTCATAGATAACTGTTTTGTAAAATGGTTTTATCACATTGATTACATTCGTAGTATTTCTCTCCGGTGTGTGTTCTGCTTTCCATTGGACTATGACTATGGTATAAGAATGTTGAAAAAAAGCAGAAAACTTGTCCTAAAAATGCCTTTTAGTTATGAATTTTCACTTAACTATAGGTTGAAACTAAATTCATGTCCCAGGTTATTGGGGACCTGTGTACTTAACAATATCTGGCCAGATTTCATTATAAAATATTTATTCCCCATAGATAATGCCTGTTCCTAACCATAATTTCTGTTATCTAGTTTTATTCCTTAAAATATAATGGCTGTTCCTAACCATAAAAGAACAAATAGCTAGGAAAGGCTCAGACATAAAACCTACAGTCCTTATCATTTGACATTGTTTAACAACAGAAGGAAATCCAGATTGGTAGGAAATGTAGCTGTAACTTGGCACCAATATGTGTGGTTTCAGGTTTGGAAACTGTGTACCTTTATGGCTCAGTTTAAGGACAGGGTAGAGTGTTGCAACTAAGCTTCAGAGTATAATTTTCTGTCAATGATTAAACAGTAGTGCCTAGATTACAAGAAATTTCTTATATTTTCCATTTCCTTGTGTTTGAATTGTGTTGGATCTCATTGGACCTCACAACATAAAGGGTTTACCACATTGCTAACATTCACAGAGTTTATTTCCAGTTCCACAATGAAAAAGACTACAGAGCTGTACAAAGGCTTCATTACACTAAACATTTTTATAAGGTTTCTCTTTAGTAAATATTCTTCCATGATACTGGAGACTACAGAATTGTGCAAAGGTGTGACCACATTAAATATACTCACAGGGTTTCTGTCTTCCCACTTCCATTGCTATGAACAGATATCATGACCAAGGAAACTATTATAAAAACAAACGTGCAATTGGGACTGGACACAGTTTTTAGAGGTTTAGTCCATTTTCATTATAGTAGGAAGCATGGCAGGCATGCAGACAGACATGTTGATGGAGAAGAAGATGAGAGTTCTGCATCTTGATTCAAAGGCAGCCTGGAAGTAACTCTCTTCTAGGGAGCTAATGGAAGGCTCTCTTCAGCCAGCACCATTTGGCACTTCAAAGCCCACACCCACAGTGATGTACTTCCTGCAACAAGCCCACACATCCTAAATAGTGTCACTCCCTGAGCCAAACTACCACAATGCACTGCCTGGCCCCACATATGCTTGTTCAAACATATGAGTGTGTGGGACCATACTTAAGCATAGCATAATGCAAAGTACATGAGATCCAACTTCCAAAGTCCCAATCATCTATGGCAGTCTCAAAAACGTTAAGAGTCCAAACTTCAAAGATTCTTCTGAAAGTTATCCAATCATTTAAGTGCAATACGTTATATTTTCAAAAACCAAAAGCACATCACATATCTCTAAATTCACAGTATGTACTTCACCACTCTTAAACACCATTGTGAGGAAATATTGAAGCAAAAGAAGCCCAAAAGCCAGCTGGGAAATCTGCAAACTTTGCATCACCAAGTCTGAAGTCGAAGAGTTCTTCAGACATCAGTTCCTTTTTGCTTTGTTCACTGCAGCACAAGTCTTCCTCTTAGGTGATTTTATTCTCTGAAAGCAGTTCTATTGAGCAGGTGTACTAAGCTTTGGCCTCTTAACGATCTGGGAGTTTGCAAGGTAACTTCAGTATTACAGTTTCTTGTTCTAGTATCTGGGATCCACACATAATTCTGTGATTCTCCAAAGAGACTGGGTCACTTCTCCACCTCTTTCCTCAATAGCACTCTAGCTTCTGATTGATTCCAGTTCACTGCTGCTGTTCTCGAGTTCAGGCCATGGTGGTAGCTTCTTTACTATACTGGGTTCTACTGCTTCAACTAGGGTTCACTTCTTTCTTCTCATATGCTCCCTTCATGGTGTCAAGTCTTAGCTGCTCTGCATGGCACCTTCATGCCTTTGACACCAATACCACCTGGGGGATTATTCTACATGACAAAGTCTAGCTACAGGGTATAACTTTGGATAACTCTGGAAAACAAATTCTTTGTTCTGTCTTTAAATATTTCTAGATATTTTTCCTATCAATGATGCTGGTTTTGGCATAAAAACAGCATTGATCAATGTAATTAAAGTGAATACTCACACATAATTTTATCTACATATGGATACCTGATCTCTCATAAGGATTTCTGAAAAATACAGTGGAAAGAAGACGGCACCTTCCACAAATGATGCTGGATGAACTGGACCTCTTCATGTAGAAGAACTGCAAATAGAGCCACATCCATCACCCTGGACACATTGAAACTGATAGAAGAGAAAGTGGGGACCAGACTTGAATATACTGGTACAAGAGACAAATTCTGTATGAAACATCAGTATTGCAGGAACTAATATCAAAAATTGCCAAGTGTGACTTCATGAGACTGAAAAGGCCCTGGAAGGCAAAAGACACAGTGAGTTGGACACTATGAAAGCCTTAGGAATGGAGAAAAAATTTTACAAACTCTAAACAAATGAGGCATAACATACAACATGTATAAAGAATGCAACAAATTACATGTTCAAAAAAATCAGTTAAAAATTGAGAACATGGTGCTACATAGATGGCTCAGTGGTTAAGAGCCCTGACTGCTCTCCCAGAGGTCCTGAGTTCAAATCCCAACAACAACATGGTGGCTCACAACCATCTGTAATGAGATCTGATGTTCTCTTCTGGTGTGTCTTTAGACAGCATTAGTGTACTTATATATAATAAATAAATAAAGCTTTTAAAAATGGGAAACATCTTAATAGAACATTCTCAACACTGGAATCTCAAATGGCCAAGAACACTTCAGAAAGGCTGATTATCCTTAGCCATCATGGAAATACAAATGAAAACTACTAGGACATTTCATTTTACATGTCAGAATGGCCAAAATCAATAATACAAGTAACATTTCATGTCAGCAAAGTGTGTAGAAAGGGAAACATCCCTCCATTGCTAATGGAGTGTGAACTAATACAGCTAATATGGAAATGAAGATTGTGGTTCATCAAAAACATAGGAATCAGTCTACCCAAAGACCTAGGTATATGACTCTTCCATGTATACCATACAGATTTTCACCCTACCACAATGTTATCTGCACAGTTATGTTGTTCATAGCAGGTTTATTCATTATATCCAGTATGTAAAATCAACATAGATACTTGTCAAGAGAATAAAAGATAAGAAAAGTGTAGAATCTTTACATAAATGTGTATTATTGAGCCATTGAAAAGGATATAATGAAATTTACAGGAAAAGAGATTCAACTAGAAAAAGACATTAAGTGAGGGAACCAAGACAGAGAAACAAAAACATAATCAAGGCTTAACAGTCCATAGATTCGTTGTGTAGATAGATAATATTCAAATGCATTAGAAGTCCACAGATTATGACGTCTGTTGAAAAGTTTTTTATTAAAGATCATATGACTAGAGACGTGTCTGCTCCTGACAGCACCTCTTCTTGAATTCTAAGAAGAAATTGAGCATCAATGGAGGTGATCCAATTGTGGTGAGACAGCCATAAGGCAAGAATGACCTCAATACATCTACAGACAAATACTGCCCAGAAAGAGACACATTATGCAGAATAGTCAACAGATAATCTTTCCTGAGTCAGAATTATCAGCCCTTCAAACATCTACATTAAAAAGGGCTGTCAGATATGATCCTGGACCACACGGCTGAAGACTGATGCTACAGTGTTTAAAAGAATTCGGAGAATGGGCTGGTATATCAGCAGTCTCTATAAATTGGCTAGTTTTAGAAGCTATTTTTTATGTTTCTCCTATATCAGGTAATATTAGTTGTTCTTGGGCTTCTAACTTTTTGAAAGACTGGTTGTTTCAGAGCCAAACCAGCTTTTTATCATTGAGAAAGACAATATAGATCTAAAATGGTGGTTTTCAGATGACATATAGTCTAAAACCAGGATATAAGTAAGGTGTACAATTACAGTCTTTTAGAATAAATGACAGAGTGCTTTACTTAATGGACAAAATTGTTAGACTGGGGGTTAAGGCTATCTTATACTTCATAAATTGTAGAATGATAATAGTTGTAATCATTTTATAGTTGAGGCAAAAGAACCTTTTAACTGGACAAAAAAGGAAAATTTGGTCTGTCCTGCTGCTGTTTCTAATTTGATGTTAATTCCAGTTCCCCAGGAAGCACTGCTTAGTCACTTACTCAGGTGACTTCAATAGAACATTGTTCCCATTTTACTTTGTAAAACTGAGGTGAGAGACAGTGATTAAGTAGAAGGGAAGGTGGAGTAAGAGGTTTGAGGAGGAGGAGAAGGGGTGCAGAGAGAAGGTGGTGGAAGTAGATGAAGCTGAAACACATGGCCCGGAGAAACAGAAAGTTATAAGAGGTCTCATAGCTGGGGAATAGAGTAGGGTAGTAGGGAATCTGCGCACTCTAGGCTCACAGCTTGTATTCATATTAGCTGAGTTGTGTTTACATTGAACGGGCTTATTTGGGTTGAAGATGTTACTACAACACACATGATATTCATATTCATGCACACATGCAAATAATCCTATTTATTAAAAAATCCAATAAACAAACACTAGAGTTAAAGAAAAACATCATAGACCTGAGATCCAATGACTCTGAACACCAAGATAACTTTGATGTCCTGAACATATGGCATCCTGAAAAACAGAATATAGCCTATATATTTGGCCAATTTTCAAAATTAAAGTGTGGATGAAGAGTTCCACAAAAGCATATACTTATTCAAAAACAAAAACAACATAACAACAACAACAACAACAACAACACACAGACACACACACACACACACACACACACACACACACACATGTCAGGTGGCCTATGTCCATTCTATACCTATTACCAGTATAGGAAGGACTTCTTAGAGAAAGTTTGTCTTGAAAAGTAAAATTGAAAAAATTTAAAAATATAAAAAAGGAGGCTTCTAAAATAGATTTGAATATCAAATCTGTGCACTGTATCATATGTGATAAAGACAGAACTCACATGGTGGATGTACTGCGGCATGTGAAGAAGGCTGAAGGATCAGTTTCCACCATGACACACTGACACAAAGAACAATATTTGCCCTTTCTGAAGGAAATGCTGGGGCAAATCTGGAGCAGAGACTGAAGGACTGGAAAATGAAAATTCTCCCAAATAGAAACCCATCTCATGGTGAATAACCAGTCTTTGACATTATTGAGGATACTCTGTTATGCCCACACAAGGGTCTTCTATAAATATCAATTTGAGGCTCCACACTATACCTGACTGAAACAGATGCAGACAACCAGAGTCAAATTGGGATGGACTTTCGGGAGTCCTATTGAAAAGTTGGAGAAGGATTGAAGGACATGAGGGGATGGAAACTCCACAAAAAGACCAACAGAGTCAACTCAGTTTAACCATTGGGGATTTCAGAGACTGAGCCACCAACCAAGAAGTACACAGAATATGGACAAAGGATCGTGGCATATATGTAGCAGATAAGCAGCTTGGTGTTCATGTGGGTCCTCCAATGCCTGGACTAGGGGTTGTTCCTTAACCTCTTGCCTATCTTTGGAGTCTCATCACTTAATTGGCCTGCCATGTTGTGCTTTTCTGGGTGTGATTTAACTTAATCAAGCATAAACTTATAGGACTGTGGTGTGTGACTACCCCAGGCTGCCACACATCTTAAAGGAAAAACAGAGATTGGGGAAAGGGATACTATGAGGGGGAGGGGCTAGAGTGGGGACAGTCATCAAATGGTAATGAATATATGAACAACTGGAGAAAAAAAAAAGAAAAATTTTGAGCATACACATACATTTTCTGATTTCAATAAAAACATCAAGAAATGCACTTTCTTAAACAGCTACCATAAGTTACCTAAGGAAAGCCACACAGGACAAACAAGTGTTCAAAGACATGATGCTATCTAGAAGCTTTTTATTTCAATCAGTTTCTTTTTAACCTAGGTCACTATAGGCTCACACTCATGGACAGTTTTTTGTTTTATCTTTGGTGCAGGTAACCTCCATATATTGGGGGAATAGAAGGAGGAATTCCTCTGTATAACAAACTTACTCTCAAGAGTTTTGACTGTGGATAGCAACTCCATCTCTTACTTGAAGCATTTTATTTCTGCTGCAGGTGAGCGGTACACGTTCCCTCTCCCCACTGAAGGGCATTAAATGTATGAGCCCTCCATCCCTTGAATACTTAGAATGTTTTACTTCCCAGGTCTCTTGTACATTATGAAGGGTCCTCCCAACATTCTACCTCCCAAGGACACCTGTTTCCATTCTTTCTGCTGGCACTAGGGCTTGCATGCTTTTTCCCCAACCAATACCAGATCATGTTCCCTTCCCTCTCATTTCCTGTCTCTTCCAGATCCCCCCCTCCCTCTACCCTTGTGGTTATATTCTTCTTTATCCCAACTGGAACTGAGGCATCTTCATTTGGGCCCATCACCTTGTTGACCTAGGTGAGTTCTGTGGATTGTATCTTGGTTATTCTGGACTTTTTTTTAATATAATATTCATATATTTGTGAGTACATGCCATGCAATCCTATTGGGTCTGAGGTACCTCACTCAGGATGATAGTTTATAATTCCATCCATTTGCCTGAAAAATGCAGGATGACCTCATTCTTAATCGCTGAGTAGTATTCTATTGTGAACAGGAACCAGTTGAAACAGCTGAGATGTTCCAATGTCAGAAGAAAGGCTACAGAAAAATATGGTGCAGGGCAACACTTATTCAAGCAAACATTTACTGGGGATGACTTACAGTTTCAGAGGTTCAGTCCATTTTGATCATAGCAGGAATTATAACAGGCATAAAATGCTGCAGAAGAACATGAGAGTTCTGCACCTCGATCCAAAGGCATCCAGGAAGAAGCCATCTCTTACACAGCAAAGGCTAGAACCTATTGGTAACTTTCCTGTGGCTTCTCTCTTGTATGTGATCTTTTATGTCCTTGCAGATGACTGTGACTGGGCAAATGCTTTAAAAACTGATTGCATTCATAATGGTTCCCTCTTTATTTGATCTTTTATTTTTATGGAGACAGTAATGTTGTAAAGTCTTTGCTACAATTGTCATATTCATGGTGTTCTTTTCTAGTATGGAATATATTAAGTTTGGAGACTAGTGGCACATGCAAAGGCTTGAGCTACTAGATTACATTCATAAGGTTTCTTCTTAAAATGAGTTCATTTATGGTTTTGGAGACAAGAGATTTGTGATACTGCTGTTTATCAAATTTGCTAAACTCATGGGGATTTACTACATGATGTGTTCTGTTATGTTTTGTGGTTGACTGGAACTTAAAAGGCTTTGTCACATTGATCACATTCTTAAGGTTTCTCTCTGGTATGAGTTCTTTCACGATATTTGAGATGACTACATTTTGTAAATGCTTTTTCACTAATTACATTCATGAGGTTTCTCTCCAGTATGGCCCTTTTATGTGTTTTAAGACTTCCCCATTCCAGAAAGGCTTCTTCACAGTGAATTCATATGTAAGGTTTCTATCCAGTATGTGTTCTTTTATGTCTTTGGAGAGTTTCCCCCTCTGAGAAGGCTTTACCACACTGATTAAATACAAAAGGTTTCTCTCTAGTATGTGTGTTTTATGTGTGGAGGTGACTGGGTCTTTCAAAGGCTTTAAGATATCGATTAGTTCCATAATGTTTCTCTCCAGTATGGGTTCTTTTATGATGATAAAGAGCACTGTGACTGGAAAAGGCTTTACCACATTGATGACAGTCATAAGGATTCTCTCCTGTATGGGTGCTTTTATGTACTTGTAGGCTACTAAGTTGCAAAGGCTTTACCACATTGATTACATTCAAAAGGTTTCTCTCCAGTATGTGTTCTTTTATGTACTTGTAGGTTACTGGGTCTTGTAAAGGCTTTACCACACTGATTACATTTAAAAGGTTTCTCTCCAGTTTGTGTTCCTTTAGGTCTTTGTAGGTTACTCTGTATTGGGAAAGATCTACCACAGTGATTACATTCATAAGGTTTCTGTCTAGTATGTGTTCTTTTATGTAGTTGGAGTTGACAGTGTTTTGCAAAAACACTACCTCACTCATTACATTCATAAAGTTTCTATCCTGTATGTGTTCTTTGATATATTTGGAGATATCTTTCTTCTGAATAGGCTTTACCACATTGATTACATGTGTAAGGTTTCTCTCCTGTATGTGTTTTTTCATGTCTTTTGAGATGACCGGTTTCTGAAAAGACTTTACCACACTGATCACATTCATAAAGTTTCTATCCAGTATGTGTTCTTTTATGTCTTTGGAGTTGACTGGCCGTTGCAAAGGCTTTACAACAAACATTACATTCATATCCTTTCTCTCCAGTATGTGTTCTTTTATGTATTTTGAGAGAACTGGGAAGTGCAAAGGCTTTACCACACTGATTACATTCATAAGGTTTCTCTCCAGCATGTGTACTTTTATGGTTTTTGAGGTAACAGCCAAGTGCAAAGGCTTTACCACACTGATTACACTCATAAGTTTTCTTTCCAGTATGTCTTCTTTTATGTTTTAGTACATTGCACAGTCTTTCAAAGGCTTTATCACATCAATTCCATTCATTAGTTTTCTCTCCAGTATGTGTTGGTTTACGATGTAGGAGATGAACGCTTGTTGCCAAGATTTTAGAACATTGATTACATTCATTGTGTTTCTCTCCACTAGGACTTATTACGTGCCTGCAAAGAAAACTGACACATGTGAAAGCTTTACTAAAATCATTTTTTGCAAAATTCTCTTATTAATAGAAATCAATTTTATATGTTTCTCTAATGGTAAACAACCAGATTTTAAGGTTTTTACACTTTTTATGTTCATATGATCTCACACAATATGGCTTATATTGCCTCTTTGAATATACTTGTGATGCAAAGGGTGTTAATTGCCTTGCTCACATACATAACATTTCTTTTCTAGGTGTGGTTTCCATATAATGTATTGTACATCCAGAAAAATGAAGAACTTCGGCCTTTAAAAAACTTATTGCACTAATAATTTTCACTATACTTTAGGTCATACCATATTAACACTGTGAAGGACAAACAGAGGAGTTTCCAAATTTCTACTTTCTATAGAAATTTTCTGCAGTGTGACCTCAGGGATGTTCCCAGTAATGTCAGAAAATCAAATAATTGCAAATTTCTATAATATTCAGAAAATCTACCAAAAACAGAATACTATATATCATCTAATTGTTCTGGAACAGAAAGAGGCACTTTGCTTCTTTGAATATCTCTATGCACACATGACTTTCATATATTGTGACACTTGATATACTCTCAAAAAAAATGACAACTTAAAGGGTTCCATTTGAAGACACCACATTTGTATGTTCTTCCTCCTAGTTCTGAGGGACATGGATTTGGGCTGCTCCACAACAACATCCTTTTTGTCACTTCAAGATTGTATTTATTTTATGAGAAAAATGTAGCTATCTTCATGCGTGTAATAGGATATCAAATCATATTACAACTTGTTTAGAGACAATAAGTGGTTGCTAAGAATGGAACCTAGAATCTCTGGAAGAGCAGTTAGTGCTCTTTTTTTTATTAGATATTCCCTGCACTTACATTTCAGCTGCTGTCCCCTTCCAGTAATCCCATCTCCCTCAACCTCCCATTGCCTCCTTGAAGATGCTCCCTCCCCCAACAACCTCTCCCACCTGAGCTAGCACATGAGCATTCACCTATACTGGAAAAATGAGCCTTTACTGCACCAAAGGCCTTTCCTCCCACTGATGCCACAGAATGATATCCTTTACTGCATATGCACTTGGGGACATTGGTCTTTCTGTGTGAAATTATTGATTGGTGTTTTAGTCCCTGGCAGCCAATGATGTTTTGGTTAGTTGATAATTTTCTCCTTCCCATGGGGTTGCAGACACTCCCAACTCCTTCAGTCCCTTTTCGATCTCCAGCATTCAGTGCTCTTAACTGTTAAGGCATCTTTCCACCCTGCCACAACAACATTCTTGACTCTCAATGAACTTACCAATATTAATAGAAGAATATGACTCCCACCATATTCACAATGAACTATTTGCTTATTAGATGCCTTTGAAATTATGTCTATCATGCTTCAAGGTGCAATATCTAAGCATTAAGAGATTGTTCATATTTTAAGTTTCACAGGGTAGATCTAATGGAGCTACAAATCTAATAAAGATATCTCTTAAGGCACTGTTTTCTTGTCTTTTTTCTTAGGGGAATGCCTTGCAAACATAAATCACTGACATCGAAATACATGGTTTTTTGAGAATGTTATAATCATAGGTACACTTAAAGGACTGATAATTATATTTTTGCTTTTCTTTAGAGATTCCAAGATATTAAAATATTCTCAGAGACATGCTTGTATCAGCTTATACATGCAAATTACCTTCCATGTTCTGTAGAATTTTGACAATGTTCTTCAATGTGATAGTCATCCCAATTGTAGCCTGAAACAGGAGTTAATGAATGATATAGTATTATAATTTAGGCAAAATCCATGTAACAAAAGCTTAGTAAATATTGCTGTAAAAACAGAACCTGTTTCATTTCATACAATCTATCTCACTCTCCATTGAAATAACATGTGATCATCAGTAACCAAAATATATTTGACCTCTCATCTTGAAAAGGAAAATAGAAATCACAGTCTTACTTATAACACTGAGGTTCTGGTACGTCTCTAACATTACTTCTTTGTACAGACATTTCTGGGAAGGATCTAGCAAAATCCACTCTTCCAAAGTGAAGTTCACATGCACATCATCAGGAGTCACTGCATCCTAAAATATCCCATACATGATTATACCACAAAACATGTTATTGACATCATTGTAAATATATGCCCCCCGACAATATATTCCTATAATCCAGATACACCATCCACTTATTTCCTGACAAAAAGTCATAATCTGATCACCACATTATCTTAGAAGAAAATTTAATTATAAGGCTCACCTGTGTCACTACTGACTCCTTTGATTGTATACAGCCTTGCAAGAGAAGTGTCAATTGAGCGGGAGATACAGGGGAAACAGATCAACAATACTGAGCACATGTAGATTTATGTTAAGGTTCTACATGATTTCACATGAGAGAGATGGTCAGAGAGAGGTCTAGGAATGCAGTAGAGGAGGAGACCAGGATCTTGCTGGAGGGATGGAGATGTAGGCAGATATGTATGTTTCCCTTGGTGCATCTCTAACTTGATGAGGCTATTATTATTTCTAAGGGTTTATATGGATCTTTTTATGTCTTATAGAAGGACAGTTTGGATCTTTGTTTATTGGATGCAAGTTTTTTGTGTAGAGGGTTTGAGGATTGAAAATTTGATATATCAACCTGCTTGATAAGATACTACGCTTTGGAGACATGTTCATATCCATATGGGACAGAAAAACCAAGGGAAGCAGAGTGAACCACCTTGGAAAGGAACCTGGTAAAGAAGGCAGCTTAGGACTGTGTGACATAGTCATTGTGCTCGGCTCCACACTAGTTGGTGTGAGAGGAGTGTGACCTCAGGATGATTCATCATTTAATATTTACTGCAACAAGCACACATCTCAGACATTGTATGAACAATTACTAACTAAAAAATGACAGGCAAGCTAGTGTATTTGGGCATGTCTTTACTTCCTGAAATATAGGAAGGCATAAATCATAGAGCTGGATTACAGCTTGGTCTATGTAACTAATTCTTAGAAAGCAAAAGTTACATATTATGACTCTCACTCCCCTGCAAAATCAACTAAGAAAACAAAAATGAAGACAAAACTCATGTCTTTATTGAAGTTGCTACAAAGAAGAAAACCTTCACTCCAGTTTAGTATTCCTATATTAGAAATCTGAAGTAGACCAGTTCCAACAGCCACATTTATACAACTTTACTAAGAGGGAATGCATGTGTAAAGAATTACAAATGGATAGATAAAAATAGTTGCAATATAAATGTTGATTATAAATAAGCTACAAAAGTAATAGATCACATGAAACTCAAAAGAATGGAGACCAAGGTGCAGATGCTTCAAATCTTTTTAGAAAATGGAACAGAAATAATAAGAGGAATATATACGAAGACAAAGTTTGAAGTAAAGCCATCCAGAGACTGTTCTACATGGAGATCCAGCACATATATGGCCACCTTACCCTGACAATATTGCTGATGCCAAGAGGCACATGCTTAAAGACCTGAAAGAGCTGTCTCCTGAGAGGCTCTGCTAGATCATGATTAATACAGAGGCAGATGGCAGATGCTCATAGCCAACCACTGAACTGGAACAGGGTCTCCAACTGAGGAGTTAAAAAAGGAGTGAAAAAGATGAAGAGTTTGACCCTTGATAAGACCAACAAAACAAACTGCTTGCAACTCCCAGGAATAAAACTACCCTCCAAAGACTACAAAGGGAAGCACCCATACCTCCAGTGGCATACATAGAAGACTAGGACCTGATTGGGCATCAATGAGAAAAGAAGCCCTTGGTCATCCCGAAGTCTGACTCACCAGTGTAGGGTAATGGCAGGGCAGGGAAATGGGAGATGGTGGGTCACACCCTAATAGAGAAAAAGGAGGGGGAAGGTGGGATAAGGGGTTTATGGATGGGAAACCTGGAAAGAGGATACCATGTGAAATATAAATAAAATCCACACAATAAAGTAAAAGAAAGAAAAACTGGGATATAAATGAGCTACATAGGGCAGGTGAGATATTTTAGCAGAAGCAGCTCTTCCTGGTCTTCTACTATATGGTGGTCAATTTATAGCACTTATTTGGGGACCAACGCCTAAGCGTTATGTCTAAATGAGTAATTCTAAGGCATCTAGTCATGGTAAAGATGAGAGACACATGATATTCTTATTCAGGAACCCAGGCAAATTACTATTATTTATTCCAGAAATTGAGGACAAACACAATAGTGAGGCCAAATAGCACAGACCTGCTATCAAATTACCTGAACTGTAAGATAGATTTGATGTCCAATATAAGACATCCTGAGAAATAGAATATAACATTTAGCAAATTTTCAAAAATTAATTGTGGTGACATAGAGCGCCGTAAAAGCTTATTGGACACAAAACATGTTAGGTGGTCTATGTTCTTTCTATAACTATTATAAGAACAGGACAGACGTCACAAAGATATTTCACCATTAAAAAAAAGTAAAAGTGAAAATGCAATACAACCATGTTCCTAACAGCTTAGCATTCAATAGCAAATGTGTCTACTACTTTTTATGTGATTTGGGGACAGAGTCCAAATATTTAATGTATGAGATAATTGAAGAAAGATGAAGGATCAACTTCCACAATGACACATTAGACAAAGAGAACAAAATTTGTCCTTTCTAAAACAAATGAAGGGTCAAACCTGGAGCAGAGGCTGGTGGAATGGACAATGAAAACTCCCCCCCCTACTAGGTAGACATCCTATGGATAAGCACTAGCCCTTGACATAAAAGAATAGTGTACTGTGTCCAAAAGCAGCATTTGGTAAACGTCCAGTGTGAGGCACCACTCAGCAGCCGACTGAAACAGATGCAGAGAACTAAGGTGAAAGTGGGATGGACCTTGAAAAGCCCATTAAATATTTGCAAAGTCATTAATGTCCATGAAAAAGATGAAAACTCTGCATAATGATCAACACAGTCAACTCAGCTGGACACATGGGGACTCTCAGAGTCTGAGCCACCAACCAAAGAGCACTCACAGGCTGGACAGAGGACCATGGCATACATGTTTCAGTTGTGCACCTTGGTCTTCATGTAGGGCCTCCAAGAACTGGATCATTGTTTTTCCCTGAACCTCTTGCCTATCTTTGGATCATGCTTCTTTAAATAGCCAAACACATACTGCCTCAGTGGGACTGGATCCACTTAATCCAACATAGACCTGATGGACCATGATGTGTGGAAACCCAAGGGTCCCACAAACCCTCAAAGGAGAAGCAGAGAAGATTGAAAAGTTACTCTATAGAGAGAGGAGCTACTGGGGAACATTCACCAGAGTGAAGATGAATATATAAACTACTAGAGAAAATAAGAGAGAAAAATACAATGTGTGAGTCCATAACGACATATCTTCTCCATAATAAAAAAACTAGGAAAGGCTCCTTCTTGAACAGCTACAAAGAGTTACCTCAAGAGAGCCACACAGGTCAGACAAGTGTTCAAATACTTTATATTGTGTAGAAATTTTTGTTTCAATCAACTCCATTCTAACTGAGGTCACTACAGTCTAACTATGAGTCAGTCTAACTGGAGAGATCCTAACAGTCTGTAGGAGCTCCTACACTGTCAAATGTCTAAGGACTCTTGTGACATTAAAGACAGTATCTTAAGATCTACATCTTGTTAAATCAGAAAGCTAGTTAAATCTTTCCAACATACAATGGACCTGAGTACACCTTCCCACTTCAATAGATAGGATTGTGAATACAGGGAGAGAAGACTGGACCAAGGCAAGAAACACATCAGGACAAACACAAAATCCTGCAGCTTTGTCTCAGACACATTGGACTTCACATTTAAGGGCTACATGGCTCTACTCCTGTAAGTTCTCATACAACTCAGTGGTTTTATAATTCTCACTGTACACACATGTTCTCACTGTATGTACATGTTCTCACTGTATGCACATGTTCTCATTGTATGCACATGTTCTCACTGTGTGCACATGTTCTCACTATATGCACATGTTCTCACTGTATGCACATGTTCTCACTGTATGCACATGTTCTCACTGTATACACATGTTCTCACTGTATGCACATGTTCTCACTGTATGCACATGTTCTCACCGTATGCATATCTTCATGGCATATTTTCAATTCCTTAGCTATCTCAACAACTTGTGGGTATAAATGCAACTCAAGCTTCATCCTCACAAATTCAATGCAAAGAACTCTCACAGAATCTTCACTGATGCCCTTCACATGATGACTGGAATAGTGCTAAACTGTAACCAGAAAGGAACATTCCGTGATTTTTCATCTTTCACTTCTCAGATCTAGCACTTTATGAATGATCCAGTCCAGTTTGTCTTGTAAGTGAATAGAACACTGCCAAGGTTGAGGGATGTTAAAGAAAACTCCACTTTCTTTGGGGAAATAAAAGTAAGTCAGGATGGGAGGCAGTAAAACATAAAATTGATAGGGGTCAGCAAATGGTATGTAAATTCAATAAATAATTATATGGTTAAAATGAGCAAATATATATACATAAAAGAAAATACAGAAATCAGCCAATTACATTTAAATCTTGCTTTACTCAGTACCTGAGGACAATGGCTAAGGCAAAAAGTATTTTTGGTTTTTGTGGTTTTTTTGCCAACTTATCTCACAAATGACCTCTAGATACAGTTGTCTTAGAGTCTATTTCCCACTGAAACAGGATGACCTCAACTTGCTCTGGATGCGTTACTGTCAACACTTCAATGTTTCAGAGCCTAAGACAAAAAACTGTCAAGGGACATGTTCAGCTTTCTGTGAATTCTGCCATCTCAATTTCTTGTGTTTTTCATTTTCTTTCCAAAGAGAACATTATTTCTGTCAAGCTGAAAAATCACCTTTGATAGCATTTGTGTTGTTGTTCTAACTTGCTGGCCTGCTGATGTGAGTGGACCCTCTGAGCAAAAGCCCCTCAGGAGAGAAAAGGTTGTTGTACATAGTTTTCTCAGATCACAGCCTACCCTGCTGGCAGCTCACAATAGAAACTGAAAGCCACAGTATTGACAAACATTGTCTCCTGGCTTGTCCTCTTGATGATCAAGTCTCCTGTTCACCTGGCTCTCTGATTCAGCTCAGGCCCACTTTAGCTAGTCGGGTTGTAGATGAACAGCTTCCACTCAGCCGGGTCCTGGTGGAAGGATTTCACCTTAGTCTTCCTCATGATTAGTGAGTAGAAGTGGGGGTGAACAGAGGCCACCGCGCTGGAGGCGATGAGGGGCTTTGCGGCCCTTCAAGATGATGGCGGCAGCATACCCCAGCGAGCAGCTGAAAAAGGCGCAACTGGGAATAACTCTCTTTTAAGAGACTACTAAAACCAACTGCACCTGGCTGCCCTGGACCTGGGAGCAAGACTTCTCTGCCCGCCATAGCAAATCCCCGCGCTGCTGCTGCGCACCACCTCTACATCCTCCGAAAAGGCTGGGCACAGACTGCCCAGAGCCTCCTGGATGACCCCCCATACCTGTCTTCTTAATGTATTCTATAGAAGACAAAAGGGTTTGGACAAAAGCTGAGGCTCAACGAAAAAACCCATGACGATTCTGTAAATAAGCCAATGGTCCAATAGTTTGGGACAGATTAAGAATCAGCCATGAAAGTGAAGTTATTCAGAGGTCACCACCTCATCTAGCAAGTGAGGAGCACAACAAAGGATCGCACAACTTGCTGATCCTTCCCATCCAGTCCCAGAGAGGACCCACCACCCCAGCTCCCACTGCTCACCCCCTTGCCCATTCACATGCTCACCATGTCCCAATTTCACAGTTTCCCTGAAGTCCCCACAAGCACGCAACAGAGGGATCAGAGCAGAACAGAGAGAGCAGGACAAAAATTCTACCAGCAGAGACAAAGGAACACGTGGAATGGAAACAGGAAGTTCCACCCTCCTCCTCTGACTGGAAGGTCAGCCTGAGGATTTAATTGGCCAGTGAATATTCCTAAAGGGTAAAGGGTGCGCTTTGTACAGGGCCACAGGATTTCTGGATCTAAGAGTTGTTTTGCACCCCATTAGCATTTGTGCTTGTCCTCCTAATGTACAGTTACCCCACCCAGCCCTGGGAAGAACCACAATTCCAACCATTTGATGCCTGATGCTTCCCCTCTGTGAGCAATGATCTTGCACTCAGCAGGTCCTGATTTCAGACTTTCCCTGAAATTTCCTCACTGCAGAGGACTTCATCTACTGTAATCACAGTGAATAGCTTGCACTTAAGATGCCATGGAGTATGTGATGCAGAATTTCTGTTATCAAACTTACAGATTTGTATAATTATTCAGGTATTCAATCATTCAATCTCAAGTCCTTGGAATTCAATTTTTTTTGTATGTTTTTATTTTTATTTATTTATTTATTTTTGTTACCTCTCATCTAGGATAGCAGTGTAGATTAGGCTTTTTATGTGGCAACAGATGACATATTCAACTGAGAAGCCCCACGTGGTTGCAGATGTTGGTAAGAGAATGGTATTGGTCCAGGGAAACATTGTTGGGAGGAACCTTACTACTAGCTGGAGTAGATAGTCTTCCTCAGTGTTCACATGCATCTGCTGGAGAGAGTGTCTGTGCACAGCTAAGAATGGAGAGGGTCAGTTAATGCTGCTCTTTTATTGCAGGAGATATCAGAGCATACTGCAGAAGTGTTTCTTCCAGTGCTTTTTTCTTGTGAAATCCCTAGAAAGACTCTGACTTCTGAGACTAACAGTGAGTCAGAGAGCCAAGGTGTGGGTCTAGAAACCTTGTGAATCTCCATATTGGTGCTGTAAAATCAAGGATAATAAGAATCTACTCTCACCTGATTTTCATGTCAGTTTAGTGTCAGGTCCTGAACTACAGAAGCTGAGACATCTTGTTTTCCATTTCTCCCTTACTCTGGAATGTACTTACTTTACTCTGGAATGTAAGTCTATTACTTTGTGATACAACTGAGATACTTAGCACTTTTGCTATTTCACTTTCCTTTCCAGTCACTATAGAAGCCCAGACCAAACATCACCTGAGCAAAGGTTAAGGGACTGTGTTGGAACATTTGTAACTGTGCTGAAATTGTTGTAGGTCCAAACTGCTCTAAAAGTGTTCTGCACCTGTCTAGTATATTAGAGTTCAATACAATAATGATCTAATAGAATAGTTTCCTGTATATGTCGAGGGTATTGTTAACAATGACTCAGAGGCTTTGGTGGTCCAGCAAATTCATCAATAACTAGATATGAAGGTAAAATCCAAACATACAATAGTTGTTCAGTCCACAGGACTGGATGTCTGAGCTCATCTTTACAATATGCTGGAATTCCAGAAAAGCTGGTTCTAATGCCAGAGAAGGAATGGACTTTCTACAAAGTGAGAGCAAGCAGCATAAGAGCAAAAGCCTCCTCGTAATTACATATTCTCAAAGTGCAAGTTATGGCCCAGATCACTGGTGAGGCTTTAAGCTCAACCATCTGGATTATTGCTGTGGCTTTTCCATCAACATCAAGATTAAAGGCCTATATTTCTGTCTCAAAGATCTGGATTCCATGTAGATCTTCCCACTTTAAATTATGAATATAAAGCTTTCAGTTGTGTACCTCCATTTTGGGGTTTTAAATACTTTCAGATGTAATGAAGTTGACAATCAAGATAGCAATATCACCTACACCCTATGCCAACTTCACACATTCATATCTTCTTATATCATCCTTAATTTTCCAATGAAAAAGGACATGTCATAGTAATGCCTAAATGTTCCTTTTTCACCAGAAAGAAAAATTGTTATATGTTTTAACAACAGATGATTGTGCCTGAGAGGATTACAATACCCCTTTTACAAACACAGACTCATAAAAATGTTATAATACTTTCTGGGAACATTTTGTTGGTGTCTCAAAATCTAGTATTACAACCCCTGATAATTTCTTTATTTATTGATCAATAGTATTATCAGTAGTATTATCAAAAACCACTAGTTCTTAACATTTGGGTAACAAATCCTGTGGGATCTAAGAACACTTTCACAAGTGTTGCCTAAGATCATCTCCATATCAAATATTTTTATTACAATTCATCACAGTTGCAATATTATAATTAGGAAGTAACAACGAATTAATTTTATGCTTAAGGGGGTTTCCATAACATAAGGTAATAGACTCAAGGATCCCAGTATTAGGAGGACGGAGAACCACCAAAAAAGCACCTATATTCCTGGCTTAAAATTTGTAACTCCAATGTAGAAGGAATTCATTTTACTTATTGCATGCAATCTGCCTTGCTAACACTGTTTTTCCTTTCTTCTCCTGTTGTATTAAGGGCGTTAGATGCTCTATTTGTCCAAGAAGAACACTATAGTTTTGTTTAATTTACTGAAGGAGAGCTCACCACAACAGAAGTAAACCTTTCTGGCAAACACAACTTAAGATCACTGGAAAAAGAAGGATTTTTTTTTTCTCATAGGCCACTAAGTATAAGTTTGGTGTGGGTGGCCTTCTCGTTTGTTGGTTGTTCTCCAGCAGACAGTGAGGATAAAGGGAGCAGCCATGCAATTCTGGCTTGAGACGGCTGTGAATATTATAATCTCAGGAAAACAACATAGTGTCTCAATTTGTTCAGCGACTTGTCCAGACAAAGTCAGGCAGAGAATAGGAAATCCTGTTTATAAATGGAGTCCTCCATTTTGAGCTTTATTCCATTCAGACTTGGGGGACTCGAACTCAAAGACACATTATCCAAAACCTTGATATTTTGGAAATATGGATCTTGCCTATGAAAGAAACCTTACCGAATAAAGGATACTATTTCAAAATATAAACACACTAGGTCCCTGCCCAACTCTCCAAGTGGCTGTCCCGAAATAGCTGTGTGAAAGTGTCTTCTAAAAGTCATTATAATTTTCTATTATATAATAGTCCCTTTAGGTAACAAGGAACATGGTAATTAATAACAATGGAATCTCTAATCATTGTCCCACTGTCTCACTTGTCAGCTGTCAAATGATTTCCTTGCTCAGAAGGAAGGCATGTTATGGAATGCTACTGTGGTGAATGAGGCACTCAGAATGTCTTTGGATAGTGCTTTTGGCAGAATCAATATGCACATGAAAGAAAACATCATAAGCAGAATACATATCTCATCAGGAATTAAAAGTGCTGTCCTTTGTATAGAAGAAATGATCCAATGCAGTCAACATACCACAAATCACTGGCTGATCAAACCAAAATGTACTTCCATATCTAGGGCTCAGTGTTGGTCTCTTATATGTGGAGATCGGCCTGGCACTCAGCATCAGATGTGGCCATGTGAAGCTTGGTGACTGGAGGTCTCTACTGCTCTATCCATGCTAAATCCTGTTGCTCCAACATAGACACTGTGTTCATGGGCCCATTGCAAACTGACAATGTACATGGGGACAAGGCTGATGTCTCACAGAATAGATCATTGTAACAACTTGATTAGTGAATTTAACTCATCTGAACTTACATTTGATGAGCATTTATATTGGTATTAAATATCTTTACATCCTTGGACCATTTTGAGAGATCTTCCTAGTATGTCTTTCTCAACAAATGTTATTCTTTTTCAAAGTCTGTAACAATCAATCCATTCCATTTTATGGCTAAAGTTTCAGGGAATAATTACACATTGACAAACAAATGTATGATCATTACTACTACATGAAGCTCTGAACTGTGGTGATTTCCCTTTACTGGTGTCTTTTATGGTTGTGTCAGAAACATGTTTTCATGCTGTAGTTGTTCACTTCAGGGTAGTGTCTGCTTAACAGGCATAACCTTAGTAAACCAGGATCTCCTCATTTCTTTCTCAGTCATTGAAGATCAGATATATACCAGACATGTCTAGGTGCATGTATGATAGCTTAGAGAATGTCCAGGAGTAGAAATTATAGACATCTAGGCAGCTTTTTATGGAACTGTCTTATATTTTCACTTCATGGTCAGGGTGCTGGGTTGCTTCTGGTATCTTTTGGGCCACATGGCACCCATCATGATTGCAGCTAAATTTTTTGTTAACTTGACAGCTCATTGACTTGCCTTCTTCATGGTGTACATTCACAGCAATAAAACACTAAGAAAGACAGAAGTTGGTAACAGGGTGTGAAGTGCAGTGATAGGCTGACCACATTTTTGTTTGGGAGAATGTGGACAGTGGTTTTGGATTTGTAGAGAAGTGGAAGGGTTTCAATGGTTATAATGAGCTATCCTAATTGGAATATAGAGGTTTTGTTAATGACACTGTTTTCAATTTCATATACTTGGCCCAAGATTTTTAGTGGAAATTCTCAGTCTGTGGAGTAGAGAATGTTTTTGTAGTATTTTGGTAAAGAACATGACTGCTTTTTGCCCTTGTTTCAAGAGTCAGTCTGAGGGTAAGGTATAGTGATATAGAATCTTTGTTTAAAAGTGGTATTCTCAGACCAGCCTGTTGTAAATTCTGTTGTGTACTAAAGTTAACTTATAGTAAGAGTATTTTAATGAAAAAGAGCAAGTCAAGAAAGAAAAAATCCATAATATATGGTTCAAGAATTAAGGGGACACCAGGAGATGAATCCTGTGTTCAAGAATATTAATTTGAATAAAAGGTGCAATGACCTAGGGACAAGATCCCACCTAGCTAAGTTAGCTCCAGAAAACTTAATTTGAACCTTTAATCTCAAGAAGAAAAGACTAACAGGACTCTGAGTTCTTGACCAGCTGAGAACAGAGCAAGTTCTAGGTAACAAAAAGCTCATATCCATATGTGGGGGTATACAACTTCAATCCCAGGAGGTAGGCATAAAAATCTCTAAATTCAAGGTCAATCTACAGAGCAAGCTTCAGGACAGCCAACCTCAGGTAGTAAAGAAGTTGAAAAAAGGAAGCTAGTAATAATGTAACAGAACAGGGGGGTCATGTTCCAGCTCCTACAAGCAGCAGAAGTTACCAGCATCAGACAAGTTTCCTGGCTTTATATTCAAGAGAAAAATAACACTCCTGGGAAAATTGATGCTGGTTATCTGGAGCTAATTAGGAGTGATTAAGAGGAGACCAGCAAAACTGAAATATGACCTTCTGGAAAATGCTTTTTGAGAGCAGAACAATGTTGAGTTCCAGAGATAGCCAAGGGAGGACCACATGCTGCAGCTGTACTTGGTACTGTGGAAGAATCACCCAGCTGATACTGGGTCATAAGGTTGTTTTATACTTCATGAATTGTAGAATGATAATATTTGTAATCATTTTACAGTTGTTAGGGAAAAAAAGCCTTATTCCTGGAGAAAAAGGGGGAAATGTAGTGATTTGTCCTGTATTTGAGGCTCCACCCTACACCTGACTGAAACAGATGCAGACAACCAGAGTCAAATTGGGATGGACTTTCGGGAGTCCTAATGAAAAGTTGGGGAAGGATTGAAGGACATGAAGGGAATGTAAACACAAAAAGATGAACAGAGTGAACTCAGTTTAACCATTGGGGATTCTTAGAGACTGAGCCACCAACCAAGAGCATACAGAGGATGGACTGAGGAGCTTGGCATATTTGTAGCAGATAAGCAGCTTGGTCTTCAGGTGGGTCCTCCAATGCCTGGACTAGGGGTTGTTCCTTAACCGCTTGTCTATCTTTCGACTCTCATCACCTATTTGGCATGCCATGTTGTGCACTGTGTGTGTGGATATACTTACTCCAGGATGAACTTATATGTAGGGAGCGGCCCCGACCGCACCCGCCAAGATGGTGCTTTGTGGTAATCATATACACTGCACATGTGGGTACAGGTTCCTAGTGCCAGGTGGCGCTATGCTAATCAGGCAGATAGCACTACACCAATCCCTGGAGGACAGATCATTTCTCCCCAGCCAGAGGAAATACAAGGCGACTGTGCTCCGCCCTGGACTCCCCATATCAGCATTGAGGTGTTCCTGAATAAAGGCTGTTGAGAAGAATCCGGAGTGTCCCGTCTTCCTTGCTGGCCGAGGTGGACCCCGACACTAATAGTACTGTAGAATGTCAATACCCCGGGGTTCCACAACCTCTTAAAAGTGAAACAGAGGAACTAGGAAAAGGGATACTATGAGGGGGAGGAGCTAGGGTAGGGAAAGTCATCAGTATGATAATAAATATATAAATTGTTGGAGAAAAAGAAAAATGGAAAAAATTTGAGTCTACACATATTTTCTGATTCGAATAAGGAATCAGGAAAGGCTCATCCTTGAACATCTACCAAAAGTTACCCAAGGAAAGCCACAGAGGAAAAACAAGTGTTCTATGACATGATCCTATCTAGAAGCTTTTTATTTCATTAGGTCCATTTTAAGTAAGGTCAGGAGAGGCTAATATTCATGGAAAATTTATTGTTTTTTCTTTGGTGGAGGAAACCTCCATATAAGGGAATAATAGGAGGAGGAATTCCTCTGTATAAGAAACTTACTCTCAGAGGTTTGACTGTGGACAGCAACTCCATCCCTTATTTAAACCTTTTCTTTCTGCTGGAGGTGAGTGCTACATGTTTCCTCTTCTCACTGTAGGACACTAATGTATGCACCCCTGCTGAGTACTGATGCTTTTTTACCTCTGAGACCAATAGTACATAATGGAGGCTCCTGCCAAAATTCTGCCTTCCAAGGTCACCTCTTTCCATTTTTTTCTGGTGGCACTCAGGGCTTACATCCTTTTTCCCCAACAAAAGCAGATCATGCTTCCTTCCCTCTCATTTCCTTTATCTCCCAGTTCCCTCCCTCCTTGTACCCCTGTGGTATCATTCTTCTTCATCCCAACTGGAACTGAGGCATCTTCACTTGGGACCTTCACCTTGTTGACCTATGTGAGCTCTGTGGCTTATATCTTAATTATTCTGTACTTTTTTGGATAATATCACATATTAGTGAGTACATGCGATGGAATCCTATTGGGTCTGAGGTACCTCACACAGGATGATAGTTTATAATTCCATCCATTTCCCTAAAATTGCAGGATGACCTCATTTTTAATGGTTTAGTAGTATTCTATTGTGTACATGAAGCAGTTGAAACAACCCAGATGTCCCTTGACAGAAGAAAGGCTACAGAAAATATGGTTCAAGGCAACACTTATTCATGCAAACATTTAATGGGGATGACTTATAATTTCAGAGGTTCAGTCCATTTTGATCAGAGTAGGAAATATAGCAGGCTTGCATAAAATGCTGAACAAGAACATGAGAGCTCTTAACCTCCATCCAAAAGCATCCAGGAAGAAGCTATCTTTTAAACAGCAAAGGCAAGAACACATGGTTAAGTTTCCTGTGGCTTCTCTCTTATATATAATTTTTTTCTATGTGCAGATGAATGTGCTTGCAAATGCTTTAAAAAGTGTTTTCCTTTATGACATTTCCCTTTTGTATTTTTTTTTATTTGAATGGAGATAATGATGGTTTAAAAACATCTTAATATATTGATTACATTCATGATTGTCTTAGTTAGGGTTTTATTGCTGTGAACCGAGACCAGGAGCAAAGCAAGTCTTTTAAAGAAAAATAGTTATTTGAGGCTGGCTTATAGGTTCAGAGGTATAGTCCAGTATCAAGACAAAAGAAGCATTGCAGCCTGCTGATTGGCATAGTGCAGGGGGACCAAGAATTATACATCTTCATCCAAAGGAAACCAGAAACAGACTGAGCCTCCTCAGGCAGGTAAGAGGAGTGTCTCCAAGCCCATCCCCAGAGTGACATACTTACTCCCACAAGGCCACACATTAAACTAGTTCCACTCCCTGGGCCAAACATATGCAAACCACCACAATGATGTTCCTGTATAGTATGGCATCTATTAAGTTTGGAGACTAGTGGGACAGGAAACTGTTTTAGCTAAAGGGTTACATTCATAAGGTTTCAACCCAAAATGTGTTCATCTATGATTTTAGGGATAAAAGATTTGTGAAAACTTCCCTACCAAATTGGCTTATTTCATAGGATTTACTTCATTATGTGTTCTTTTGTGTCTCTAAAGTAGACTGGGATGTGAAAGGCTTTACCACATTGAATACATTCACAAGTTTTTTCTCCCATGTGAGTTTTTTCATGATATTTGAGATGACTAGGTTTTGTAATATCTTTACCACTTTGATTACATTCATGTTTTCTCTCCAGTATGTGTTCTTTAATGTTTTTGGAGGGACCTGGGTGTTGCAAAGGCTTTATTATACTGAATACATTCATATGTATTCTCTCCAGTGTGTGTTCTTTTATGTATTTCGAGGGAACTCTTTCTTGAAAAGGCTTTACCACACTGATTACATTCATAAGGTTTCTCTCCAGTATGTGTTCTTTTATGTATTTTGAGTGAACTCTTTCTTGAAAAGGCTTTACCACACTGATTACATTCATAAGGTTTCTCTCTAGTATGTGTTCTTTTATGTGTTTCCAGACTTACCCTCACAGAATAGGCTTTACCACACTGATTACATTCATAAGGTTTCTCTCCAGTATGTGTTCTTTTATGTACTCTGAGGTAACTGGGAAGTGCAAAGGCTTTACCACACTGATTACAATCATAAGGTTTCTCTCCAGTATGTGTTCTTTTATGTGATTCCAGACTTCCCCTCTCGGAATAGGCTTTACCACACTGATTACATTCATAAGGTTTCTCTCCAGTATGTGTTCTTTTATGTACTCTGAGGCAACTGGTTCTTGAAAAGGCTTTACCACACTGATTACAATCATAAGGTTTCTCTCCAGTATGTGTTCTTTTATGTGATTCCAGACTTCCCCTCTCAGAATAGGCTTTACCACACTGATTACATTCATAAGGTTTCTCTCCAGTATGTGTTCTTTTATGGATTTTGAGGTAACTGGGAAGTGCAAAGGCTTTACCACACTGATTACATACATAAGGTTTCTCTCTAGTATGTGTTCTTTTATGTCTTTGGAGTTTACTGGGTTTTGCAAAGGCTTTGCCACACTGATTACATTCATAAGGTTTCTCTCCAGTATGTGTTCTTTTATGTGTTTCCAGACTTCCCCTCTCGGAATACGCTTTACCACATTAATTGCATACATAAGGTTTCTCTCTTGTATGTGATCTTTTATGTCTTAGGAGTTGACTGCATGTTGGAAAAGCTTTACCACAGTGATCATCACATTCATAAGGTTTCTCTCCAGTATGTGTTCTTTTATGTATATTGAGGTTACTGCATATTGCAAAGGCTTTACCACACTGGTTACATTCATAAGGTTTCTCTCCAGTATGTCTTCTTTTATGTATTTTGAGTGAACTCTTTCTTGAAAAGGCTTTACCACACTGATTACATTCATAAGGTTTCTCTCCAGTATGTGTTCTTTTATGTATTTTGAGTGAACTCTTTCTTGAAAAAGCTTTACCACACTGATTACATTCATAAGGTTTCTCTCCAGTATGTGTTCTTTTATGGTGTTTGAGGTAACTGGGAAGTGCAAAAGCTTTACCACACTGATTACATTCATAAGGTTTCTCTCTAGTGTGTGTTCCTTTATGTCTTTGGAGGTCACTGGTTCTTGCAAAGGTTTTACCACACTGATTACATTCATAAGGTTTCTCTCCAGTATGTCTTCTTTTATGTATTTTGAGGTTGCTGGTTCCGGAAAAGGCTTTACCACACTGATTACATTCATAAGGTTTCTTTCCAGTATGTGTTCTTTTACTTTTTCGTACATTGCACAGTCTTTCAATGGCTTTATCACATCGATTCAATTCACAAGGTTTCTCTCCAGTATGTGTTGGTTTACGACGTAGGAGATGAATGCTTGTTGCCAACGTTTTACAACATTGATTACATTCATTGTGTTTCTCTCCACTGGCACTTATTACATGCCTGCAAAGAAAACTGACACATGTGAAAGCTTTACTAAAATTATTTTTTGCATAAATCTCTTATTAATAAAAATTCATTTTACATGTTTCTCTAATGGTAAACAACCAGATTTTAAGGTTTTAACATTTTTTATGTTCATTTCTTGATGATCTCACACAATATGGCTTATATTGCCTCTTTGAATATACCTGTGATGCAAAGGGTGTTAATTGCCTTGCTCACATACTTAACAATTCTTTTCTAGGTGGGTTTCCATATAATGTATTGAACATACAAAAAAATGAAGAACTTTGGCCTTTAAAAAACTTATTGCACTAATAATTTTTACTATACTTTAGGTCATACCATATTAACACTGTGAAGGACAAACAGAGAAGTTTCCAAATTTATAGTATCCATAGAAATTTTCTGCAGTGTGACTTCAGGGATGTTCCCAGTAAAGTCAGAATATCAAATAATTGCAAATTTCTATAATATTCAAAAAATCTTCCAAAAACAGAATCAAAATACATGGTTTTATGTGAATATTATAATCATAGGTACACTTAAAGGACTGATAATTATACTTTTGCTTTTCTTTAGAGATTCCAAGATATTAAAATATTCTCAGAGACACGCTTGAATTAGCTTATACATGCAAATTACCTTCCATGTTCTGTAGAATTTTGACAATGATCTTCAATGTGATAGTCATCCCAATTGTAGCCTAAAACACGAGAAAGGAATGATACAGTATAATAATTTAGGCAAAATCCATGTTACTATGCTTTTTAAAACCACAATAAATATTGCTGTAAAAACAGAACTTGTTTCATTCGGTACAATCTCACTCACTCTCCACTGAAATAACATGTGATCATCAGTAACCCAAATACATTTAACCTATCACCTTGAAAAGGATAATAGAAATCACAGTCTTACCTATAACACTGAGGTTCTGGTATGTCTCTAACATCACTTCTTTGTAGAGACACTTCTGAGAAGGATCTAGCAAAATCCACTCTTCCAAAGTGAAGTTCACATGCACATCTTCAGGAGTCACTGCATCCTAAAATATCCCATACATGATTATACCATAAAACATGTTACTGACATCACTGTAAATATTTGCCTCCCGGACAATATATTCCTATAATCCAGATACACCATCCACTTAATTCCTGACAGAAAGTCATAATCTGATCTCCACATTATCTTAGAAGAAAATTTAATTATAAGGCTCACCTGTGTCACTACTGACTCCTTTGATTGGATACAGCCTTGCAAGAGAAGTGTCCATTGATTGGGAGATACAGGGGAAACAGATCAACAATACTGAGCACATGTAGATTTATGTTAAGGTTCTACATGATTTCACAGGAGAGAGATGGTCAGAGAGAGGTCTAGAAAGGCAGAAGAGGAGGAGACAAGGAGATTGCAGGAGTATGGAGATGTAGGCAGATATGTATGTTTCCCTTGGTGCATCTCTAACTTGATGAGGCTATTATTATTTCTAAGGGTTCCTATGGCTCTTTTTATTTCTTATAGAAGGACAGTTTGGATCTTTGTCCATTGGATGTAAGTTTTTTGTGTAGCAGTTTTGAGGTTTGAAAATTTGATATATCAACCTGCCTGATAAGATACTACACTTTGGAGACATGTTTATATCCATATGGGACAGAAAAACCAAGCCAGGCAGAGTGAACCACCTAGGAAAAGAACCTGGTAAAGAAGGCAGCTTAGGACTGTGTGACATAGTCATTGTGCTCGGCTCCACACTAGTGTGGTGTGAGAAGAGTGTCACCTCAGGATGATTCATCTTTTTAATATTTACTGCAACAACACACACCTCAGAAATAGTATGAACAATTACTAACTAAAAAATGACAGGCAAGCTAGCATATTTGCACATGCCTTTATTCCTGAGACACAGGTAGGTATAAATCATAGAGCTGGATGACAGCTTGGTATATGTAACTAATTCTTTGAAATCAAAAGTTACATATTATGACTCCCACTCCCCTGCAAAAATCAACAAAGAAAACAAAAAGGAAACAAAACTCAGGTGTTTATTGAAGTTGCTACAAAGAAAAAAACCTACACTCCAGTTCAGTATTCATCTAGTAGAAATCTGAAGTGGAGCAGTTCAACCAGCCACATTTATACAATTTACAAAGAGGGAATGCATGTGTAAAGAATTACAAATGGATAGATAAAAATAGTTCCAATATAAATGTTCATCATAAATAAGCTATGTAAGTAACAGATCACATGAAACTCAAAAGAAAGGAGACCAAGGTGCAGATGCTTCAAATCTTTTTAGAAAAGAGAAGAAAAATAATAAGAGGAGTAAATTTGAAGACAAAGTTTGAAGCAAAGGCCATCCAGAGACTGTTCTGCATGGAGATCCTGCACATACATGGCCACAAACCCAGACAATATTGCTGATGCCAAGAAGCACATGCTGAAAGTCATGAAACAGCTGTCTCCTGAGAGGCTCTGCTAGATCATGATTAATACAGAGGCAGATGCTCATAGCCAACCACTGAACTGAGAACAGGGTCTCCAACAAAGGAGTTAAAAAATGAGTGAAGGAGCTGAAGGGTTTTTCCCCTCCCTAAGACCAACAAAACAAACTGCCTGCAACTCCCAGGAATAAAACTACTGTCCAAAGACTACAAAGAGAAGCACTCATACCTCCAGCAGCATATATAGCAGAGTATGACCTCATTGAATATCAATGGGACAAGAAGTCCTTGGTCATCCCGATGTCTGACTCACAAGTGTAGGGTAATGGCAGGGCATGGAAATAAGAGATGGTGGGTCACACCCTAATAGAAAAAAAGGAAGGGTTGGTGGGATAAGGGGTTTATGGATGGGAATCATAGAAAGGGGATGTCATGTGAAATGTAAATAAAATCCACACAATAAAGCAAAAGAAAGAAAAACTGGAATATAAATGAGCTACATAGGGCAGGTGAGATATTTTAGCAGAAGCAGCTCTTCTTGGTCTTCGACTAAATGGTGGTCAATTTCTAGAACTTACTTGGGGACAAACACCTAAGCATTATGTCTAAATCAGTAATTCTAAGGCGTCTAATCATGGTAAAGATGAGAGACACATGATATTCATACTCATGCACCCAGGCAAATTACTATTATTTACTCCAACAATTCAGGACAAACACAAGAGTTAGGCCAAACAGCACAGACCTGCTATCCAATGACTTGAACTGTAAGATAGATTTGATGTCCAATACAAGACATCCTGAGAAAT
Source organism: Micromys minutus (assembly GCF_963924665.1). Lineage (NCBI taxonomy): Eukaryota > Metazoa > Chordata > Mammalia > Rodentia > Muridae > Micromys > Micromys minutus. The sequence continues at coordinate 21,913,239 of NC_137980.1, forward strand.
AGAATATAACCTTTATTTAGCGAATTTTCAAAATTAATGGTGGTGAAATAGATCGCCATAAAAGCATATTGGACACAAAAAATGTTAGGTGGTCTATGTCCTTTCTATACATTTTATACGTACAGGACAGATTTCAAAAAGATATTTCATCATTAAAAAAAAAATACAAGTGAAAATATAATACAACCATGTTCCTAATCAACTTACCATTGAATAGCAAATGTGTCTACTACTTTTTATGTGATTTGGGGACAGAGTCCAGATGTTTAATGTATGAGATAATGAGAAGAGAGATGGACGATCAACTTCCACAATGACACATTAGACAAAAGGAACAAAATTTGTCCTTTCTAAAAGAAATGAAGGGTCAAACCTGGAGCAGAGGCTGGTGGAATGGACAATGAAAACTCTCCAAACAAGAGAGACATCCCATGTATAAGCACCAGCCCTTGACATGAAAGAATAATGTACTGTGCCCAAAAGCAGCATTTGGTAAATGTCCAGTGTGAAGCACCACCCAGCAGCCGACTGAAACACATGCAGAGAACTAAGGTGAAAGTGGGATGGACCTTGGGAAGCCCATTAAAGAGCTGGAAAGACAAAAGGTCCGTGAAGGAGATGAAAACTCTGGAGAATGACCAACAGAGTCAACTCAGCTGGACACCAACCAAAACATTCACAGGCTGGACTGAGGACCTTGGCATTCATGTTTCAGATGTGCACCTTGGTCCTCCTATGGGTCCTCCCAGAACTGGTTCGCTGTTTTTCCCTGAACCTCTTGCCTATCTTTGGATCATGCTTCTTTAAATAGCCAAACACATACTACCTCAGTGGGACTGGATCCACTTAATCCAACATAGACCTGATAGACCATGGTGTGTGGATACCCAAGGGTCCCACAAACTCTCAAAAGAGAAGCAGAGAAGATTGAAAAGATACTCTATAGAGAGAGGAGCTACTGGGGAACATTCACCAGAGTGAAGATGAATATATAAACTACTAGAGAAAATAAGAGGAAAATATAATGTTTGAGTTCATAACGACATATCTTCTCCCTAATAAAAAACTAAGAAAGGCTCCTTCTTGAACAGCTACAATAAGTTACCTCAAGAGAGCCACACAGGTCAGACAAGTGTTCAAATACTTTATATTGTGTAGAACCTTTTGTTTCAATCAACTCCATTCTACCTCAAGTCACTATGGCCTATTGTTCATTCTGTAATAAAAATTGAGTCAGTCTAACTGGAGAGATCCTAACAATCTGTAGGAACTCCTACAATGTCAAAAGTCTAATGACACTTGTGACAATAAAGAAAGTATCTTAAGCACCACATCTTGTTAAATCAGAAAGCAAGTTATATCTTTCCAACATAGAATGGACCTGAGTAGACCTTCCCACTTCAATAGATAGGATTGTGAATACAGGGAGAGAAGACTGGACCAAGGCAAGAAACACAGCAGGACAAACACCAAATCCTGCAGCTTTGTTTCAGACACATTGGACTTCACATTTAAGGATACATGGCCCTACTCCTGTAAGTACTCATACAACTCAGTGGTTTTATAATTCTCACTGTACACACATGTTCTCACTGTATGCAGATGTTCTCACTGTATGCACATGTTCTCACTGTATGCACGTGTTCCCACTGTGTGCACATGTTCTCACTGTATGTACATGTTCTCACTGTATGCACATGTTCTCACTGTATGCACATGTTCTCACTGTATGCACATGTTCTCACTGTATGCACATGTTCTCACTGTATGCACATGTTCTCGCTGTATGCATATGTTCTCACTGTATGCACATGTTCTCACTGTGTGCACATGTTCTCACTGTATGCACATGTTCTCACAGTATGCACATGTTCTCACTGTATGTGTATCTTCATGGAATATCTCTCAGTGTCTGAGTTATTTGACCAAATTGTGTCTATAAAATGTACCTCAAGCTTCATCCTCACAACCTCAATGCAATGAACTCTCACAGAATCTTCACTGATCCCTTCACACGATGGCTGGAATAGTGATAAACTGAAACCAGAAAGGAACATTCCATGATTTTTCATCTTTCAGTTTTCAGATCTGGCACAATATGAATTATTTTGTGCAGTTTGGTTTGTAAGTGGATAGAATCCAGCCAAGGTAGAGGGATATTCAAAAAGACTCCAGTCTCCTTGTGGAAATATAAGTAAGTCAGAAATGGGAGACAGAAATTGGAATGTGGATGGGGCAGCAAATGGCATGTAAATTCAGTAAGTAATTAAATAAGGGAAATAAACAAAAACACATAAATTAAATAAAACCTGAGAAATCAGCCAATTGCTTGTAAATTTTGCTTTACTCAGTACCTCATGGCACAGGCTGAGTAAAACAGTTTTTGGTTTTTTACTTTTATTTTTTTTATTTTTTTATTTTTTGCCAACATATCCCACAAATGACCTCTGGATAAAGTTGTATCAGAGTCTATTTCCCACTGAAACAGGATGACCTCCACTTGTTCAAGATGCATTACTGTCAACACTTCAATGTTTCAGGGCCTATGACAAAAAACAGTCAAGGGACATTTTCAGCTTTTTATGATTTCTGCCACCTCAGTTTCTGGTATTTTTAACATTCCTTCCAAAGTGAACATAGATTCCGCACAGCAGGAAAATCACCTTTTGACACCATTTGAGTTTTGTTGTTCTAACTTGCTGGCCTGCTGATGTGAGTGGACCCTCTGAGCAAAAGCACCTCTGGGAAGAAATGGTTGTTGTGCATAGTTTTCTCAGATCACATCCTACCCTGCTGGCAGCTCAGAATAGAAACTGAAAGCGACAACATTGACAAACATTGTCTCCTGGCTTGTCCTCTTGATGATCAAGTCTCCTGTTCACCTGGCTCTCTGATCCAGCTCAGGCCCACTTGCTTAAGAATAGCGCCACCCTCAGTGGAAGAGTCTTCACAAGTCAATCATCAATGCTGTCTCAGGGAGACACTGAGAGCAGACATTCTGATGAGGGCCCACCTTCCACTGAGACTCTTCAGATGACTGTAGCTCTGAGATGTAGGGCACAGAGGACAATTAGGACACAGAGACTATAATAAATGAGGAAGTTGTAAAAACCCAAAACAAATGATTTAAGCAAATCAATCACAAGGGACCTGCCATTGAATTTGGAGCTGTGACAGAACCAGGACAAAATGGGAAGTGCCCCTGACACAGCAGGAAAGGAAGCACTCTATGGGGAGTTCTAAGGCTGTGCTGCCCTGGGATCAGGTATGTTTATACCTGGGTCCCAATCCATTGCAAACAAAGAGGTGAATAAAACTGCTTGAAGGTATACAGAGAACCAGATGGCACCAAAGATATGCTAAATTTGTTGGAATGGATAGAAACACACAAACAAATGAACAGAAACCCATCCCTCTTCTGACAGCTCCAACCTCAAAACTACAGACTTACACATGGCCTGAGAACAAGGTTGAGAAGGAGGGGAAAAAAGGTCTTCATCCTTTCTCCCTGTAAAACAGGGTAGGGAGAGTCTTATTTTAGTCTGGATATTGTCTCAAAAAGCTTCCTGTCCTAGGAATCGTAGTGGGTCTAGTGCCACAAACATAATCGAAAACCAAAAGGGTAAAGGGTACCCGGATATTCCTCCACTTGTACAGAGGAGAAAAAGAAGACAGGATGGCAGCTGTGAGCCATGTCTCAGGACTCCAAATCTGCTCTAAACCTCCCAGCCATTAAGTGCACGGGTTCACTGTTCCCTAGAACAGGCTCTGTAACATCTTCTAAGTCCCTATGGATACCCCTCTCCAGAGCATCCACTGTAGCACAGTTCCAATTTCCTTTACTCAACTTCCTCCACAAATACTCAAGAATAATGAAAATCCAAGGCAAACAGACCCACGACAAATGAAGGCAGTGATAAAAGAACAATGACACATTTCCTTAACAGCTGGCCTTTCACCCTATGGGTGAAAAGTCTGGTCATTTGGGGACTCTAGTAAAGGTACCAAGTGGTAATGCCGGGCTAACAGGGACCCCAAAGTCCATTAAGGAGCTTACTAGAATGCAAGTGCACGGACTGTCGCAATTTGACTTTGCTGGCTCCCCTCATCCCTGCATGACAGCCCTCAATTGGGCAAAAACTTCCAGGACAATCACATTCTTCTCCTGCCTGAAGACAGGGCAGGCATTACACAGACCGACCAAACTATTTGTTATCCCAGTAGAAATATTCATAGTTGTCTCTAGCACTGAACTAACACCAGAGGCAGCTCCACGTCAGTCCTGTCTATGACTCTTTGTAGAAGGCTAAGATCATTCCTTCCTACTGGCCTATTATCCCAGCTTCCAACATTTCCAGCATTCCCACTAATTATACCCACCAAATAGGTCACCAAAAGAGGCAACACACATCCAAAGCTTTGAGCAAACACATAAATCACAAAATAACCCAAGATCAAAACTCCCACCCAAACAAGACAAATCCAGAAACCAGTACCAAGACCAAATATCATCTCAAAGTTAGAAGCCTAGATACCAGCATAGGAATAGAAAAGCTAAAAGCCAGGAGAATATGTCACCAAGAAATGCAAAAAAAAAAAAATCACATCGCTGCAGGTCAGTATAAGAAAAACATGCAAAAGTTAAGGTGCAAAAGAGATTGTTGGGGGAAAGAGGGAGGTGTGAGCACCTAGAGATGGAGAAGAGATAAGAGGAACTATAGCCAGGCAGACAGAGAGAGAGCAGAGAGAGAGCACCATAAGGATAGAGAAAGAAAATAGAGAAGGGACATGTGCAGAGAAAGGAAAACAAAAACAGAGCTGCTGTAGCCAGAGGCCCATGAATACACAGCACACCTGACAACAGCAGAAGGTGATGGAGCCAGGGAAGGACCTAAGTAGTTGTTAGCTGTAAGACAGATCATTGAAACTCTGCTGCTGGGGCCCCATGAGACTAATGTCGCTGTCCTTGCAGCCAATCCCCGCACAGCTTGTGTGCACCTGGCTGCAGCCTCAGAACTGGCTGGTTGCAGACTGAAGGCCCAGAGCCTCTCAGATGACCCCTCTATACCTGTCTTCTTAATGTATTCTATAGAAGACAAAAGGGTCTGGACAAGAGCTGCGGACTCAAAGAAAACACCCATGACGATTCTGTAAATAAGCCAATGGTCCAAAAGTTTTAGGCAGATTAAGAATCAGCTATGAAAATGAAGTTATTCAGAGGTCACCGCCTGATCTAGCAAGTGAGGAGCACAACAAAGGACCGCACAACTTGCTGATCCTTCCCATCCAGCCCCGGAGAGGACCCACCACCCCAGCTCCCACTGCTCACCCCCTTGCCCATTCACATGCTCACCATGTCTCAATTTCAGAGTTTCCCTGAAGTCCCCACAAAGCACGCAACAGAGGGATCAGAGCTGGACAGAGAGAGCAGGCCAAAATTCCTACCAGCACAGAGAAAGGAACACCTGGAATGAAAACAGGAAGTCCCACCCTCCTGCTCTAACTGGCAGGTCAGCCTGAGGATTTAATTGGCCAGTGAATATTCCTAAAGGTTAAAGGGTGCTTTTGGTACAGGGCTAAAGGTTTTTTGGATCTAAGAGTTGTTTTGCACCCCATTAGCATTTGTGCCTGTTCTCCTAATGTACAGTTACCCCACCCAGCCCTGGGAAGAACCACAATTCCAACCATTTGATGCCTGATTCTCCCCTCTGTGAGCCATGATCCTGCACTCAGCAGGTCCTGACTTCAGACTTTCCCTGAAATTTCCTCACTGCAGAGGACTTCATCTTTCTGTAATCACGGTGAATAGCTTGCACTTAAGATGCCCTGGAGTATGTGATGCAGAATTTCTGTTATCCAACTTACAGATTTATATAATTATTCAAGTATACAACCTCATGTCCTTTGAATTAAGTGGCTTTTTCTTTTTGCAGTCTGTACTGCACTTGACTTTTGTCCTTCCAACCGAGTGTGCTGGAGCAATGAAACAGAAAATTCCGGAAACCTGCAGTGTCAAGTACGGGAGTTAGGCATGCTAATTGTCTTAGGATGCTAGACATCCATGCAAGGCTTGTGATTTCTCCAACCAAACACAGAATCATTGTTTGTCAGTTTGAAAGACATATGTCACCTCTCATCTAGGATAGTAGTGTAGATTAGGCTTGTTATGTGGCAACAGATGACATATTCAACCGAGAAGCCCCACGTGGTTGCAGATGTTGGTAAGAGAATGGTATTGGTCCAGGGAAACATTGTTGGGAGGAACCTTACTACTAGCTGGAGTAGATAGTCTTCCTCAGTGTTCACATGCATCTGCTAGAGAGAGTGTCTGTGTACAGCTAAGAATGGAGAGGGTCAGTTAATGCTGCTCTTTTATTGCAGGAGGTATCAGAGCATAGTGCAGAAGTGTTTCTTCCAGTGCTTTGTTCTTGTGAAGATCCTTAGAAAGACTCTGACTTCTGAGACTGACAGTGAGTCAGAGAGCCAAGGTGTGTGTCTAGAAATCTTGTGAATCTCCATATTGGTGCTGTAAAATCAAGGATCAACAAAATCTACTGTCACCTAATTTTCTTCTCAGTGGAGTCCCAGGTCTTGACCTGAAGAAGCTGAGACATCTTGTTTTCCATTTTTCCCTTACTCTGGAATCCCTCTGTCGGAAGTCCTGATGCAATTACATTACTTTGTGATACAACTGACATATTTTACACTTTTGCTATTGCACTTTCTTTTCCAGTAGGTATAAAAGCCCAGATAAAACATCACCCTAGGAAAGATTAAAAGACTTTGTTTGAACATTTGTAACTGAGCTGAGATTGTTGTAGGACCAAACTGCTCTAAAAATATTCTGCACCTGTCTAGTATATTAGTCAGAGTTCAATGGAATAATGACCTAATAGAATATATTCCTCTGTATGTCAAGGGTATTGTTTACAAGGATTCAGAGTCGTTGGTGGTCCAGCAAATTCATCAATAACTAGATATGAAGGCAAAATCGAAACATACAGTAGTTGTTCAGTCCAGAGGGCTGTAATGAAGTTAACAATCAAGTTAGCAATATCAACTTCACCCTATGCCAACTTCACACATTCATATCTTCTTATATCATCCTTAATTTTCCAATGCAAAAGGACCTGTCATAATAATGCCTAAATGTTCCATTTTCAGCAGAAAGAAAATGCATTATGTGTTTTAACAATAAATGATTGTGCCTGAAATGATTACACTACCCTTGTACAAATACAGACACCTAAAAATGTTATAATGCTTCCTGGGAACATTTTTTTAGTGTCTCAAGTTCAAGTATTATAACCATTGATAGTCTCTTCATTGATTTACCAATAGTATTGCAGTACTATTATCAGGAAATACCACAAACCCCTAGTGCTTAACTTTTGGGTCACAACCCCTGTAGGATCTAAGAACACGTTCACAATGTTGATCATCTCCATATCAAATATTTTTATTACAATCCATCACAGTTGCAATATTATAATTAGGAAGTATCAACAAATTGATTTTATGCTTAAGGGGGGTTTCTATAACATAAGGTACGTGACTCAAGGATCTCAGCATTAGGAAAGTAGAGAACAACCAAAGTTTCCTCTACATTCTAGGCTTAAAATTTTGTAACTCCAATGTAGAAGGAATTCGTTGTACTCTTCCATTTATGGCCAATTATTCAGGGAATAATCACACATTGACAAACAAATGTATGATCATCACTACTGCATGAAACTCTGAACTGTGGTGATTTCCCTTTACTGGTGTCTTTCATGGTTGTGTCAGAAACATGTTTTCATGATGCAGTTGTTCACTTCAGGGTGGTGTCTGCTTACCAGGCATAACTTTAGTAATCTGGGAACTTCTCATTTCTTCCTTAGTCATTGAAGATCGAGTATATACCAGAAATGTCTAGGTATGTGTATGATAGCTTAGAGATTGCCCCGGAGTAGAAATTATAGACATCTAGGCAGCTTTTTATGGAACTGTCTTATATCTTCACTTCATGGTCAGGGTGCTGGGTTGCTGCTGGTATCTTTTGGGCCACTTTGCACCCAGATCATGATTGTAAGCTTACATTTTGTGTTAACATGATGGACCATTGTTTGTTCAGTTTGTATAAGATGGAATAGCTGTTTTATCCAGGAAATGATGAAATACACATGCAAAAGAGAAAACCCTAAAATCTAAAGTAATCTTAAATTCCCCCACTACAATTTATTTTAATTTTTTTATTGATTCTACTTGTTCTTCCTGTGCTTTTACAAACATATAAAAACACTAAGTAGACAGGCATATGTATGTATTCTATGTATTCCTATGAAATTTTTATCCACTTTCTTTTTTCATTTTTATTGGATATTCTCTGTATTTGCAGTTCAAATATTATATCCTTTCCTCCACTCTAATACCTCTGCCCCTCTATCCACTTTGATGAAAATATTTGGAGTGGAATGAGACAGGATTTAATTGAGCTTAAGCTAGCCTCAAATTTATTAGAATGCTGAGCTGGGTCTTGGCCTTATGGTCCACCTCCCTTATCTTTTGAATTCTGATTTCATTAGCATGAACTAACACAGGGAGCACCTGTTGGCTTTTAACTTCCATGTCTAATAATGGGTTACTGGAACAATTGCTCCCCTTCATCTTCTTCAAATAAAGCTGTCTGAAAGCACACTACGGCATTTTCTTTATAGAACAAGAGCCATGACAACTGCCATCTTACTTTCCATCCCATTTCAATCATTTGGAACAAACAATAACTACACCCATCGTCTTGTGGCAATATTTGCAGGTTTCCTACCCCACTCATATCATAAAAGTACTGAATCAAAGACGAAAAAAAAACTTTATATGCATAGTAAGCATTAAAGCACAGGAGTCAAGCAGATACCATCCCTCTATGCTGTTTTGCTACTTCCCTATTAATAACCATGAGTTATCACTTGCCATGTTCTGCCTAAGCTGCTCACACTTCCAGGCCAGCTCTCCTCACCATGCCCTCACAAAGCACCTACCCCATGACACCTTCTTCCTCTTCTATCTCTTTCATGGTGTCTTTCCCATACAACAAGCCTGAGAACTGAAGCAACACTTTTCTTCCCCTGAGTTTTAGGTTTTGGCATGTTTATTAACCAGTCATGGAAGGCAGCAGAGAAATAGTAAAAATGATGTAATTATAATCCCAAAAGTTATTGTAAAAAGTTGAAATAGTCTTAATGGCCCTGTGGCCAGAGTCTACGATTTTGCATTAGAGTACATCAAATATTATTTATACCTTTTCTCTTAGGCTGAAAATTTTAAACCTAGAAAATAATATCTTTTTTATACAGGGCATCATCATAACACCCAGATTTCCAATTTTGGTTGAACTCATGTAACTTCAGTAATTTGGTTTAACATAATTTTAATGTTTAATCCAGAGTATACTTTCTGCTAAGTACCTTATGAAACTTACTCTGAAACTGATCACATATTCACATACTGCAAGTCTCAATACATACAAGAAAATTAAAATAACACCATGTTTCTTATTAGACCACCATGGATTATAGAAGGATAAAGGCAAAACAAGAAAGAATACAAAGCACACAAACTCATGAAAGCTGCACACCGCACTACTGAATGAAAAATAGGTTAAGACAGAAATAAAGGAAGGAACTAGAGACATTATAGAATTCAATGAAAACAATATGTAACATGCACAATCTTATGGAACACAAAGACAAAACTGTGGTGCACATAAGAAAGTTGATAGCACAAAATGCCCACATGAAAAAAATGAACAGCTATTGTGAGAGTTTGCATATGTTTGGGTCAGGGTGTGGCACTAGTAGAAGGTGTGGCCTTGTTAGAGGAAGTGTATAACTCTGAGGCTTGAGGATGCTCTCTCTGTTTCTGGCTTTGTTTGGATGAAGATGTTGAGTTCTTAGCTCCTTCTCCACCATGCCTGCCTGGATGCTGCCATGCTCTCACATTGATGATAATGGACTAACCCTGTAAGCCAGCCTCAATTAAATATTCTGATTTATAAGACTTGCCTTGGTCATGGTGTCTGTTCACAGCAATAATGCCCTAACAAAGACAGAACTTGGTACCAGGGACTTAAGTGTTGTGATAGGGCTGACCACACTTTTGTTTGGAAGAATGTGGATAGTGGATTTTGAATTTGTAGAGCAGTAGAAGGGTTTAAATGGTTATAATGAGCTGTCCTAATAGAAATACAGAAGGCTTTGTTACTGAAAATGATTTGAATTTCATCTACTTGGCCCAAATGGTTTGACTGAAAATTTTTAAGTCTCTGGACTAGAGATAGTTTTTCTAGTATTTTGGTGAAGAACATGGCTGCTTTTTGCCCTAGTTCAAAGAGTCAGCCTGAGGCTAAGGTGAACAGATTTAGAATCATTGTTTTAAAGAGAAAGTCTCAAAAAGCCTGTTGTAAATTCTGTTGTGTACTGGCCTAGACCAGCTCAGACAACCAACAGGTTCTCCCAGAGCTGGAGCTAGGATTGAAAGAAAAAAGACAAAGTATTTAAAGTTGCAGCATGACTTCAGCCTGGCTTGAGGCCTAAGCCTCATGGCCAAAGCAAAGCTTGGTTTAGTAGGTCTCTTTCTAAATCACTTTAATTACATGTAAAAAGGTAACATCAGTTATGAGACAGGGATCAAGTAAGTTAGCAACCAAAAATCCTGTAAACATCTTAATGGAGGTCAGGTGAAAAGGTCAGAGACAAAAATACATACTGCTGGGCCTAGGTTCTGAAATCTGCCCTACCCTGAGCTGTAGTCCTAAGGATATTGCCTCAAGCTTCAAATAAGAGAGTACTTCCCTATACCAGCTTCTTAAAAGCCCTGCCCTTACCTTCAGATGCAGCTGTTCTTCCTTTTAGCCTTATTCTTGAGAGCCCTCCCTAGAGCTACAGATGACAATCTGCCTGATACTGGCCCTTACAGGTTGTACTGCACAAACCAGATTCCTGCCTTGGCTAGCCCCAAGATGTCCTGGGATAATATAAATATTACTCTGCCATGAACTGCTCAGAGGTGCCAAAAGTGCTCTCCACGGTGTATTAAAGTTTACTTCTATGAAGACTATTTAAATGAAAAGGAGCAAGTTGGGAAAATAAAATATATACAATATATGGTTCAAGTATTAAGGGGACACCAGGAGATGAATCCTGTGTTCAATAATATTAATTTGAATAAAAGGAGTAATGACCTTGGGATAAGATCCCACCTAGCTAAGTTAGCTCCAGGAAATTTAGTGTGATCCTTTAATCTCCAGAAGGAAAGGCAAACAGGTCTCTGAGATATTGACCAGCTGAGAACAGAGCAAGTTCTAGGTAAAAAAGCTTAAATCCAGTTGTGCCGATACACATCATAATCCCAGGAGGTAGGCATAAAGATCTCTAAATTCAGAATCAATCTATAAAGAAAGCTCCAGGACAGCCAAGCTCAGGTAGTAAAGGAGTTTGAAAAGAGGAAGCTAGTACTAATGTAATAGAACAAGGGGGTCATGTTCCAGCTCCTACAAGCACCAGAACTTAGCAGCATCAGCTAACTGTCCCTGGCTTTATATTCAAGAGGAGATGGAAACTCCTGGGAAAATTGATGCTGGTTATCGGGAGCTAATTAGTGGTGATGAAGAGGGGACGAACAAACTGAAATATGATCTTCTGTAATAGCTTTTTGAGAGCAGAACAATGTTGAGTTCCAGAGATAGCCAAGGGAGGACCACATGCTGCAGCTGTATTTGGTACTGTGTAAGAATCCCCCAGCTGGTACTGGTTTTGAAGGAAAGAAGGCTTCATGAAGAACAGCTGAGGCTTGGGACTATGAGAGGACGTAGAAGGACACTGGTGAAAGTGCAGCCTCAGTTGTAGTTGATAATCCAGGACTGAAGGGTTCATGCAAAGGGTTTGAAGCTTGGCACCAAGAAGGGAGATTATTAGAAACTATTGGTGAATCCTAGTTGTAAAAAAAGCACCCTGTGTCCTGGAAATGCCTGTATCATGGGATGATCACCAAGGACTACAGCAAAGGTGGAGTCATTCATTGAGCTTAAAGTGCTACAGAGGGCAGAGCTAGAGAAGGGAATCCAGCCCTTTGGAGGATGCCTGAAGATCATGTGTAGATCTCAGACAATGAATCAATGAGCTGTAACAATGAAGCTGCCTTCGAGACCCAAAGATGTTAAGGATCCCAGAGCCATGGGATATCTGCCAAGGAAAGCTGCTAACAGGGAGTGGAACAAGCTCAGGAGAAAGAAGTTTGTTGCAGACAACAAAGATGAATAAGTTGAAGATCTGAAGACCTCTTTGACATCATACATAGAGATGGCAGAATATGGAGTTTGCCCAGCTAGTTGTCTGTCTTTAATAAGGGATTAAAGTGAAGTGATTGAATGAATATTAGAAAGAGATTTTGACCTCTGGATTTTTAATTGCTATAGACTGTGGGGATTATGGAATTTGGACTTCATGTACTTTTCTATGCTATGTTTAGGTATGCCTCCCCCAAAGACTCATGTGTTTGAACAAGCCTATGAGGGGCAGGAATGGAATATGATGGTTTGAATAAGCTAGGTTCAATGAGTCACAGTATTTGAAGGTGTGGCCTTGTGGAGGAAATGTGTATCTACTGATCTTTGCTAGGAAATTCTCCCCCTCGCTGTTTGAGGGTGATCTCTCTGTTCCTGGTTTCCTTTGGAGGAAGGTGTTGAGCTCTCTGCTCATACCTGTCTGGATGCTGCCCTGCTCTCACCTTGATGACAGTTAACTGAACCTGTAAGCCAGCCCAAATTAAATGTCATTTTACAAGACTTGCCTTGGTCATGGTGTAGATTCAGTGCAATAAAAGCCTAAATAAGACAGCTGTTATACTGGCAATGTAATAATACACTATAAAGTCTACACCAGAAAGAAGTGAATGAGCAATCAAAAAAGGCAATAGATATCAAGAATTTTTCAAATGGAGGCTGGAATCAATAAAATATAAAGAGAATAATAACACAAAAATTAATGAAATATGAAATTGGTCCTTTGAGCTTTTTATTTGACCAGATAAACAAACCTTTATTAAAAGATAGAGTATATCCAAACTAATGAAATGTAAAATAAAATGAGAAAAAATTAACAGACAATGAAGAAATTTAGGGAATGATGAAGACATGGTTTTTAAAAGCCTCCACTCCACTCTACTGAAAATGTAAAAGAAATTGATAATTTCCTCAATAGTTTTCACTTACCAAAAGTTAAATCAAACTAAGATAAACAACTCAAACAGTGTAGACATCTAAATGAGAGAGAGAGAGAGACAGACAGAGAGAGAGAGAGAGAGAGAGAGAGAGAGAGAGAAAGAGAGAGAGGTCATTAAAAATCTGCCACCAAAAGGTCCAGGGCCATGATATTTATAGTGGTATCCAACCAGACATTCAAAGAATAGTTAATGAGACTACTCAAAGTATTAAACAGTACAGAAATAGAAATGACACCAATCAATTCATTTTGTGAACCCCTGATTACTCTAATATCCAGTCCATAAAAACTCAGCAACAAACAGAATTGCAGACCAATTATCATGTAAAATCACAAATGTAAAAATACTGAATAAAACAACAACAACAAAAAAGAAATAAAACTGAAAAAACATCCAAAGATCACCCAGCATGTTCAATGGGGTAGGATTCACTAAAGAGATGCAGGAATGGTTCAACATAATGTGGTTAAGTATAAGAAAAATAAAATAAAATTAATGCAAGTACTCATCTAATTGGATGATGAAAAATTCACTGACAATATCTAACCCCAATTTATAATAAAGTTCTTGGAATAGTTATGGATAAAAGGGACATACCTAAACATAAGAATGTCACTTTACAGCAAACCTATAGCCAACATTACATTAACTGGATAAAAATTCAAATTAAGGCGCGAGGTCACAAGGTGTCTTGTCCAGGTCTTCCTTCCCTCTGCACGTGTCCACCCTGCAATGCTCCTGCTGCTTCACTGTGTGCCCCGCACCCTGGGCGCCTCTGCCATGGGCTTCTGAGCCACCATCCCGGCCCAGCCTCTTGGGAATCTACTGCAGCCCATGCCAGGGCCATGCCTCAGGCCCTTCGGTTTGCTCAGCCTAAGAGCAGGCTCCCCCCTGTGCTCTGGTCTTCTGCAGCCCTGGGTTCCCTGCGCGTGCTGCTGTGGTGCTCTGCACACGGAAGGAGACAAGGCCTTTGTTGAATTCTTGACTGATGAAATTAAGGAAGAAAAGAAGATCCAGAAGCATCAGTCCCTTCCCAAGATGTCCGGAGATTGGGAGCTGGAAGTGAACAGCACAGAGGCGAAATGATTGCACAAAGTTGCTGGAGAAAAGATCACTGTTACTTTCAACATTAACAACAGCATCCCTCCAACATTTGATGGTGTGGAGGAGCCCTCACACAGGCAGAAGGCTGAAGAACAGGAGCCGGAACTGACGTCAACTCCCAATTTTGTGGTTGAAGTTACAAAGATTGATGGCAAGAAGACCCTTGTACTGGACTGTCACTATCCTGAGGATGAGATTGGACACGAAGATGAGGCCGAGAGTGATATTTTCTCTATCAAGGAAGTTAGCTTTCAGGCCACTGGAGAGTCTGAGTGGAGGGATACAAACTACACACTCAACACAGATTTCTCTGGACTGGGCCTTGTATGACCACCTAATGGACTTCCTTGCAGACCTAGGGGTGGATAACACTTTTGCAGATGAGTGGGTGGAGCTCAGCACAGCCCTGGAGCACCAGGAATATATCACCTTTCTTGAGACCTCAAAAGTTTTGTTAAGAGCCAGTAGAACTGTCAGGGACTGAAGGCTGTAATTTAAATGGTTAGCTTTGGCCAGTGAACAAAAGCTACCTTCACATCAGAATTGTGCTTTGAAATGGCAGTCATCCTAATATATGGGGGGGCAAGTTTAAATTGTTGCTGTTACACTCCCATTTACTGTTTTTTTTTTTTTTTTTGGGCTTTGTAGATTTTTGTATAACATGAGGATAGACAATAAATCTGACTATCTTCTCCAGGGAAAAAAAATTCAAATTAATCCCACCAAATCATGAACAGGGAAGGGTGGACCATTCTCTCGATACCTACTCAATATACTGTCTAAAAGATTAGCTAGAGCAATAAAACTGAAGGAGGTGAAAGTAATATAAATTAGAAAGAAGGAAGTAAAATTATCTTTTTAAATTTGATATTCTC
The DNA here is from genome assembly GCF_963924665.1 of Micromys minutus. NCBI lineage: Eukaryota > Metazoa > Chordata > Mammalia > Rodentia > Muridae > Micromys > Micromys minutus. Next base: position 21,928,475 of record NC_137980.1, read on the forward strand.
TGTATTTACAGTTCTAATGGTATTCCCTTTTCCTTGTCTCATCCCCACTCTCCCTCTACTTGTTTCCATGAGGGTGCTCCCTCTTCCAACCAACCTTTCCACGTCAATGTCTTGGCATTGCCATATGTTGGGAAAATGTTGCTTTATTGGAGCAAAGGCCTCTTCTCCCATTGATGCCAGACAATGCTGTCTTCTGCTACATATGCAATTGGATCCATGGGTCTGTCTATGTGTGATCATTGTTTGGTGTTTTAGTCCCTGGGAGCTCTGCAGGGTTTGGGTGGTCGGTAATGTAGTTCTTCCATCAGGTTGCACACCCTTTCTGCCCTTCAGTCCTTTCTCTAGTTCCTTCATTTGGGACCCCATATTTAGTCCGATGGTTAGCTGCAAGCATCATCAACAGTATCTGCATGACTCTGGTAGAACTTCCAAAGAGGCTTCCCTATCTGGTGTTTGCTAGCAACCACTTATTGGTATCAGCAATATTGCTTGGGTTGGTGGCTGCATATGTGGTAGATCCCCAGGTGAGGCAATCTCTGAATGATGTTTTCTTTAAAACCTGCTCCTCTATTTGACCCTGTATTTTCTCCCATGTAGCTTTGTTCTACTTTCTAAGAAGAGCATAGCCATCCAGATTGTGAGCTTCATAAAGTCTGTTAATCGTGTTTTGGTTTTTCAGAGCTTTCTGTGCTAGTATCTGTTAATCAGTGATTGCATACCACTGGGTTACCTCACTCAGGATGATTGCTTCTAGTTCCATCCATTTGCCTAGAAATTTCATAAAGTCATTGTTTCAAATAGCTGAGTAATACTCCATTGTGTAAATGTACCACTATTTTTTTTATCCATTTCTTTATTGAAAAACATCTGGGTTCTTTCTAGCTTCTGGCTATTTTAAATAAGGCTGCTATGAACATGTTGGAGCATGTGTGCTTGTTATATGTTGTGGTATCTTTTGAGTATATGCCTAGGAGAGGTATAGCTGGGTCTTCAGGTAGTACTATGTCCAGTTTTCTGAGGAACTGCTAGATTGATTTCCAGAATGGTTGTACTAGTGTGCAATCCCACAAACAGTTGAGGAGTGTTCCTTTTTTTTATACCCTCGCCAGCATGTTCTGTCACCTGGTTTTTTTATCTTAGTCATTTAGACGAGTGTGAGGTAGAAACTCAGGGTTGTTTTGATTTGCAATTCCGTGATGACTAGGAATGTTGAACATTTCTTTAGGAGCTCTCAGACATTCGATATTCCTTAGTCGTTTGGCTCTATATCCCATTTTCAATAGGATTATTTGATTCTCTGGGGTCTAACTTCTTGAATTCTTTGTATATACTGGATATTAGCCCTCTATCAGATGTAGGATTGGTAAAGATCCTTTCACAAAATGTTGGCTGCCACTTATCCTCTTGACAGTGTCCTTAGTCTTACAGAAAGTGTCCAACTCCATGAGGTCACATTTTTGGACTCTAGATCTTAGAGCATAAGCCATTGGTGTTCTGTTCATTAAAATTTCCTCTGTGCTTATGTGTTCTAAGTTTTTTTCTTATTTTCTTTTTTAATAGTTTCAGTGTATTTTTATATGGTTTGATGCAGAAGTTTTTGATGCACTTGGAATTGAGCTTTGTACAAAGAGATAAAAATGGATAGATTTGCATTCTTCTGCATGCTGACTGCCATTTGAATGAACCAGCACCATTTGTTGGAGATTCTGTTCTTTTTCCACTGAATATTTTAGCTCCTTTGTCAAAGATCAAGTCACCACAGGTGTGTGGGTTTATCTTGGTCTTCAATTCTGTTCTATTGATCTGCCTGCCTGTGTCTGTACTAATACTAAGCAGTTTTCTTTTTATTATTATGATTGATCTATAATATAGCTTGAGGTCAGTGATGGTGATTTTCCCAGAAGTTCTTTTATTGTTGAGAATAGGTTTTGCTATCTTGGGTTTCTTGTTATTCCAAATGAATTTACAAATTGCTCTTTCTAGCTCTATAAAGAATTGAATTGTATATTTGATGGGGATTGCATTGAATCTGTAGATTGGTTTTGGAAAGTCGGCCATTTGTACTATGTTGATCATTTCAATCCATGAGCATGGAAGATCTTTCCATCTTCTGAGATATTCTTCAATTTTTGTTTCGAGACTTCAAGTTCTGTATGAGCATTCTGTATTGTTTGTTTGGTTAGGGTAACAGCAAGGTATTTTATAATGTTTCTGATTATTGTGAAGTGTGTCATTTCTCTAATTTCTTTCTCAACCTGTTTATCCATTGAGTAGAGAAAGGCGGTTTATTTCTTTGAGTTACTTTTATATCCAGCCACCTTTCAGAAGTTGTTTATCAGCTGTAGGAGTAAATTCTGCTGGAAATTTGGGGATCACTTAAGTATACTGTCATATCATCTGCTAATAGTGATATTTTGACTTCTTCCTTTCTGACTTGTATCCCTTTGAGTTCCATTTCCTTTCTAATTGCTCAGGCTAGGACTCTTCGTACTACATTGAACAGGCAGAAGGAGTGTGAGCAGCCTAGTCTAGTCCCTGATATCAGTGGGATTTCTTTGAGTTTCTCACCATTTACTTTGATGTTGGATAATGGTTTTCTGTATATTGCTTTTACTATGTTTAGGTATGGGCCTTGATTTCCTAATCTTTTCAAGTCTTTTAACATGAGGGGTATTGAATTTTATCAAATGCTTCCTCAGCATCTAATAAGATGATCATGATTTTTATTGTTATTTGAATTGTGTATATACTGGATTACATTAATGGATTTCAATATATTGAACCATCCCTCCATCCCTGGGGTGAATCCTATTTACCATGATGAATGGTTGTTTTGATGTGTTCTTGGAATCCGTTTGCAAGAATTTTATTGACTATTTTTGAATCAATGTTCATGTGGAAAATCTGTCTGAAGTTTTCTTTCTTTGTAGGGTCTTTGTGTGGTTTAGGTATGAGCATAATTGTGGCTTCTAAGAATTAGTTGGGTAGTGTTTCTTCTGTTTCTATTTTGTGGAATAGTTTGGAGAGTATTTGTATTAGTTCTTCTATGAAAGTCTGATCGAATTCTGCACTGAACCCATCTGGTTCTGGGCTTTTTTTACTTGGTAGGCTTTTGATGACTGCTTTTATTTATTGTTGGAGCAGTTTGTGTCACACCCAAAGATGGTGCCGGCTTCTCGCCGATGACTCAGCAAAAAGAGCCTTTGCCCAGACATAGAAACATAGTGTGCATGACCAAAGACGTGACAGCCTGCTCTCAGGGCATACTAATGAGATACTGGAGGGTGCACCAATCAGGTAGCAACACGAGTCTCCTGGGCATAATCCACCATATAAACAAACTCAAAGAAAAAAAAAAAAACACATGTTCATCTCACTAGATGCTGAGAAAGCATTTGACAAAATCCAACACCCCTTCATGTTAAAAGTCTTGGAAAGAACAGGAATCCAAGGCCCATACCTAATATAATAAAAGCAATATACACCAAACCAATAGCCAACAACAAATTAATGGTGGGAAACTTGAAGCAATCCCACTAAAATCAGGGACTCGACAAGGCTGCGCACTCTCCCCCAATCCTATTCAACATAGTACTGGAAATCATGGCTGGAGAAATTAGACAGAAAAAGGAAATCAAAGGATACAAATTGGAAAGGAGGAAGTAAAACCATCATTATTTGCAGATGACATGAGAGTGTATTTAAGTGACCCCACAAATTCTACCAGAGAACTCGAACAGCTGATAAACTAGTTCAGCAATGTGGCTGGATATGAAACTAACTCAAACAAATCAGTAGACTTCCTATATTCAAAGGACAAACATGTGGAGAAAGAAATTAGGTAATAGATTTCCTTCACAATAGTAACAAAACTATGAAACACCTTGATGAAACTCTATCTAAGCAAGTGAAGGACCTCTATGACAGAAACTTCAAACCTCTAAAGCAGGAAATCGAGGAAGATCTCAGAAAATGGAAAGATCTCCCATGCTCATAGAATGGAAGGATCAACATTTTAAAAATGTCCATCTTACCAAAAGCAATCTACAGATTCAATGCAATCCCCATCAAAATTCCAACACAGTTCTTCATTGACTTGGAAAGAGTAATGTGCAATTTCATTTGGAATAACAAAAGACCTAGGATTGCAAAATCCATCCTCAACAAGAAAACATTTGTGGGAATCACTATCCCTGACCTCAAGCTATATTACAAGGCAATTGTGCTGAAAACTGCATGGTACTGGTACAGAAATAGGCATGTGGATCAATGGAATAGAGTAGAAGATCTAGAAATGAGCCCTCACATATATAATGACCTGATTTTTGACAAGGAGCTGTAAACATTCAATGGAAAAAGGACAGCCTATTCAACAAATGGTGTTGGTCCAACTGGCACTCAGCATGCAGTCGAATGAAAATGGACCCTTTCTTATCTCCTTGTACAAAGCTCAAGTGTAAGTGGATCAAAGATCTCCACATTAAACCAGGTACACTGAAACTATTAGATGAGAAAGTAGGGAAAACCTTAGAACTCATAGGCACAGGAGAAAATTTCCTGAACCGAATACCAATGGCTCGAGCTCTAGGGTCAAAGATTGACAAATGGGACTTAATGAGATTGCAAAGTTTCTGTAAGGCTAAAGACACTGTCAAGAAAACAAAATGGCAGCCAACAGAGTGGGAAAAGATCTTTACCAACCCCACATAAGATAGAGGCCTAATATCCAAGGTATACAAAGAACTTAAGACGCTAGACACCAGAGAATCAAACAGCCCTATTAAAAAATGGGGTACAGACTTAAACAAAAAGTTCTCAATCGAGGAATATTGAATGACTGACAAAGGTCTAAGGAAGTGTTCAACATACTTAGCCATCTGAGAAATGAAAATGAAAACAACCCTGAGATTTCACCTCACACCAGTCAGATTGGCCAAGATCAAAAACTCAGATGACAACAGATGCTGGCGAGGATGTGGAGAAAGAACACTTCTCCACTGTTGGTGGGGTTGTAAACTGATACAACCACTCTGATTATCAGTCTGGCGGTTCCTCAGAAAAATGGACAAAGTACTACCTGAAGACCCAGTTATTCCACTTCTGGGCATTTACCCCAGAGACGCTCCAACTTACCACAAAGATACATGTACGACAATGTTCATTGCAGCTCTATTTATAATAGCCAGAAGCTGGAAAGAACCCAGATGTCCTTCAGTAGATGGATGGATACAAAAATTGTGGTACATTTACACAATGAAGTACTACTCAGCTATCAGAAACAATGACTTAACAAAATTCTTAAGAAAATGGATGCATCTAGAGAATATCATCCTGAGTGAGATTACCCAGTCACAAAAGAACAGACATAATATGCAGTCACTTGTAATGGGATACTAACCCCAGAAAGCCCTGAACACCCCAGAAACAACTCACAGACTGTGTGAAGTTCAAGAGAAAAACAAAGAATATATATTAATTAAAATAGATCTGTATCACATCCCCCTTTCCTCCCTACAGCCCTTCACAGGTTCTCACCTATCTCTTCAAGTTAATAGCCTCATTTCCTATATTATTGTTACATATATATATGTGTATTATATGTACCCTCAAATACTTAATTACAACCTTAAAAATGTATTCGTATACTTTTATGCAAAAATCCTATAAATTTGTACCTTTATATTTTTCTTTTAAATAAAGTTTTTCAATAAAATAAGAATTTTTTTTTCCCGTCGGTTAACTCTGAGGTAGTGTCTGTCTCTCTCACTAAGATGAGTTTCCTGTATGCAGAAAAAAGCTGAATCCTGTTTACATTCGTAGTCTGATTGTCTAGGATTTTTTACTGGGGTATTGAGTCCACTAATATTAAGAGATATTAAGAAATATTAAGGCTTGCCTGCAGATTGCTGAGCAAAAAGAGGAGTTGAAAGACTACTCCCTTTCCTGTGTGCAGGGTTTTCTGAGCCACCAGAGGAGCCTCAGGAGGGCTCTCCTTCCTGAGCCCACAAGGGAGAGGCAACCAGAAACTCTCAGGGACAGGTAGCAAGGTGCAGCCAGTTCACAGCCATCAGGAACTGGGCCTCCCAGGAGATTGCTGAGCAACCAGAGCAGCCACAGGAGGGCTCTTCCTCCTAATCCCAAGGGTGGGGCAGGTGGCCTGGAACAGCCTTGGAACAGACAGTTCAGGCCCAAAGCCAGAGCAGGCCCACTGCAGTCAGGACTCATGGCCTTCCTGCAGTTTGCTTTGCAATCAGAGAGCTGCAGGAGTGTTCTCCTTCCTGAGCCCACAGGGGAGGCCACCAGAAACTGCTGGTACCACAGTGCAGCCTGAGAACAGACTGTTCTGACTCAAGGCCAGAGCTGTCCCACTGCCATCAGAACACACAGCCTACCCACAGAGAGCTGAACACACCCAGGAGCAATCTCCATCCTAATCCTACAGCACACAGGCACACAAGATAGACTAGTTCTAGACAGAGACAAGATCACCTAGCATTACTGGTAACAAGATGGCAAGAGGCTAACACAAAATCCTAAAAAAAAAGATACCAAGACAACCTGGCAGCATGAGAACCCAGTTCACCTACACAGCAAATGGTGGCGATCCCAACATACCACCAAAACAAGATTTGGACTTAAAATCATACTTCATGATGATGACGGAGGTCCTGAAGAAGCACGTGAATAGAACTCCCTTAAAGAATTACAGAAGAACTAGCAGAGCACACATAAACAAGTAGAAGCCCTTCAAAGGGAAACATAACACTTTATTTATTTGCAGATGGTATTCGGAAGTGAACCAAAACGTCCCAAAGGCAAACCCTAGAACTAATAAATACTTTGAACAAAGTTGGTGGATTCATTTTTAACTACCAATTTTTTAAAAAAAGTGGCCTTCATATGTACAAATGTGTTTCCAGGCACAAACAAACAGACATTATAAAGTTTGAATTATTTGTTGACACTTGTCACATTTTTTCCCTCCATAATAAATAACATTGTGTCACTCAATGTAAGTATGTTGGCTAAGATGTTACCAAATTCTTTGTAGTCACACATTACTTTTGGTATTCCTGAAGGGCCTCAAAGACTATTGTGATATGCAAAGAACTTAGTAGATTAATTGCATAGTAATGAGTTTCCTCTTGTTTAGCAATACCAAAAAGAGGAAAAACTTTAAGACGTTGAGTAAGTTTATGTGGTTTCTCTGCATTATGACTTTTTCTCATGGTTTCTAGAACTACTGATACGTGGAAAAGCTTTACCACATTGATTGTTCATAGGGTTTCCCTCTTTTCTATATTCATAGATAACTGTTTTGTAAAATGGTTTTATCACATTGATTACATTCGTAGTATTTCTCTCCGGTGTGTGTTCTGCTTTCCATTGGACTATGACTATGATATAAGAACGTTGAAAACAAGCAGAAAACTTGTCCTAAAAATGCCTTTTAGTTATGAATTTCCACTTAACTATAGGTTGAAACTAAATTCAAGTCCCAGGTTATTGGGGACCTGTGTACTTAACAATATCTGGCCAGATTTCATTATAAAACATTTATTCCCCATAGATAATGCCTGTTCCTATTCATAATTTCTGTTATCCATGTTTTATTCCTTAAAATATAATGTCTGTTCCTAACCATAAAAGAACAAATGGCTAGGAAAGGCTCAGACATAAAACCTACAGTCCTTATCATTTGACATAGTTTAACAACAGAAGGAAATCCAGATTGGTAGGAAATGTAGCTGTAACTTGGCACCAATATGTGTGGTTTCAGGTTTAAAAACTGTGTACCTTTCTGGCTCAGTTTAAGGACAGGGTAGAGTGTTGCAACTAAGCTTCAGAGTATAATTTTCTGTCAATGATTAAACAGTAGTGCCTAGATTACAAGAAATTTCTTATATTTTCCATTTCCTTGTGTTTGAATTGTGTTGGATCTCATTGGACCTCATAACATAAAGGGTTTACCACATTGCTAACATTCACAGAGTTTATTTCCAGTTCCACAATGAAAAAGACTACAGAGCTGTACAAATGCTTCATTACACTAAACATTTTTATAAGGTTTCTCTTTAGTAAATATTCTTCCATGATACTGGAGACTACAGAATTGTGCAAAGGTGTGACCACATTAAATATACTCACAGGGTTTCTGTCTTCTCACTTCCATTGCTATGAACAGATATCATGACCAAGGAAACTATTATAAAAACAAACGTGAAATTGGGACTGGACACAGTTTTTAGAGGTTTAGTTCATTTTCATTATAATAGGAAGCATGGCAGGCATGCAGGCAGACATGTTGATGGAGAAGAAGATGAGAGTTCTGCATCTTGATTCAAAGGCAGCCTGGAAGAGACTCTCTTCTAGGGAGCTAATAGAAGGCTCTCTTCAGCCTTCACCATTTGGCACTTCAAAGCCCACACCCACAGTGATGTACTTCCTGCAACAAGCCCACACTTCCTAAATAGTGTCACTCCCTGAGCCAAACTACCACAATGCACTGCCTGGCCCCACATATGCTTGTTCAAACATATGAGTGTGTGGGACCATACTTAAGCATAGCATAATGCAAAGTACATGAGATCCAACTTCCAAAGTCCCAATCATCTATGGCAGTCTCAAAAACGTTAAGAGTCCAAACTTCAAAGATTCTTCTGAAAGTTATCCAATCATTTAAGTGCAATACGATATATTTTCAAAAACTAAAAGCACATCACATATCTCTAAATTCACAGTATGTACTTCACCACTCTTAAACACCATTGTGAGGAAATATTGAAGCAAAAGAAGCCCAAATGCCAGCTGGGAAATCTGCAAACTTTGCATCACCAAGTCTGAAGTCGAAGAGTTCTTCAGACATCTGTTCCTTTTTGCTTTGTTCACTGCAGCACAAGTCTTCCTCTTAGGTGATTTTATTCTCTGAAAGCAGTTCTATTGAGCAGGTGTACTAAGCTTTGGCCTCTTAACGATCTGGGAGTTTGCAAGGTAACTTCAGTATTACAGTTTCTTGTTCTAGTATCTGGGATCCACACATAATTCTGTGATTCTCCAAAGAGACTGGGTCACTTCTCCACCTCTTTCCTCAATAGCACTCTAGCTTCTGATTGATTCCAGTTCACTGCTGCTGTTCTCGAGTTCAGGCCATGGTGGTAGCTTCTTTACTATACTGGGTTCTACTGCTTCAACTAGGGTTCACTTCTTTCTTCTCATATGCTCCCTTCATGGTGTCAAGTCTTAGCTGCTCTGCATGGCACCTTCATGCCTTTGACACCAATACCACCGGGGGGATTCTTCTACATGACAAAGACTAGCTACAGGGTATAACTTTGGATAACTCTGGAAAACAAATTCTTTGTTCTGTCTTTAAATATTTCTAGATATTTTTCCTATCAATGATGCTGGTTTTGGCATAAAAACAGCATTGATCAATGTAATTAAAGTGAATACTCACACATAATTTTATCTACATATGGATACCTGATCTCTCATAAGGATTTCTGAAAAATACAGTGGAAAGAAGACGGCACCTTCCACAAATGATGCTGGATGAACTGGACCTGTTCATGTAGAAGAACTGCAAATAGAGCCACATCCATCACCCTGGACACATTGAAACTGACAGAAGAGAAAGTGGGGACCAGACTTGAATATACTGGTACAAGAGACAAATTCTGTATGAAACATCAGTATTGCAGGAACTAATATCAAAAATTGCCAAGTGTGACTTCATGAGACTGAAAAGGCCCTGGAAGGCAAAAGACACAGTGAGTTGGACACTATGAAAGCCTTAGGAATGGAGAAAGAATTTTACAAACTCTAAACAAATGAGGCATAACATACAACATGTATAAAGAATGCAACAAATTACATGTTCAAAAAAATCAGTTAAAAATTGAGAACATGGTGCTACATAGATGGCTCAGTGGTTAAGTGCCCTGACTGCTCTCCCAGAGGTCCTGAGTTCAAATCCCAACAACAACATGGTGGCTCACAACCATCTGTAATGAGATCTGATGTTCTCTTCTGGTGTGGCTTTAGACAGCATTAGTGTACTTATATATAATAAATAAATAAAGCTTTTAAAAATGGGAAACATCTAAATAGAACATTCTCAACACCGGAATCTCAAATGGCCAAGAACACTTCAGAAAGGCTGATTATCCTTAGCCATCATGGAAATACAAATGAAAACTACTAGGACATTTCATTTTACATGTCAGAATGGCCAAAATCAATAATACAAGTAACATTTCATGTCAGCAAAGTGTGTAGAAAGGGAAACATCCCTCCATTGCTAATGGAGTGTGAACTAATACAGCTAATATGGAAATGAAGATTGTGGTTCATCAAAAACATAGGAATCAGTCTACCCAAAGACCTAGGTATATGACTCTTCCATGTATACCATACAGATTTTCACCCTACCACAATGTTATCTGCACAGTTATGTTCATAGCAGGTTTATTCATTATATCCAGTATGTAAAATCAACATAGATACTTGTCAAGAGAATAAAAGATAAGAAAAGTGTAGAATCTTTACATAAATGTGTATTATTGAGCCATTGAAAAGGATATAATGAAATTTACAGGAAAAGAGATTCAACTAGAAAAAGACATTAAGTGAGGGAACCAAGACAGAGAAACAAAAACATAATCAAGGCTTAACAGTCCATAGATTCGTTGTGTAGATAGATAATATTCAAATGCATTAGAAGTCCACAGATTATGACGTCTGTTGAAAAGTTTTTTTATTAAAGATCATATGACTAGAGACGTGTCTGCTCCTGACAGCACCTCTTCTTGAATTCTAAGAAGAAATTGAGCATCAATGGAGGTGATCCAATTGTGGTGAGACAGCCATAAAGCAAGAATGACCTCAATACATCTACAGACAAATACTGCCCAGAAAGAGACACATTATGCAGAATAGTCAACAGATAATCTTTCCTGAGTCAGAATTATCAGCCCTTCAAACATCTACATTAAAAAGGTCTGTCAGATATGATCCTGGACCACACGGCTGAAGACTGATGCTACAGTGTTTAAAAGAATTTGGAGAATGGGCTGGTATATCAGCAGTCTCTATAAATTGGCTAGTTTTAGAAGCTATTTTTTATGTTTCTCCTATATCAGGTAATATTAATTGTTCTTGGGCTTCTAACTTTTTGAAAGACTGGTTGTTTCAGAGCCAAACCAGCTTTTTATCATTGAGAAAGACAATATAGCTCTAAAATGGTGGTTTTCAGATGACATATAGTCTAAAACCAGGATATAAGTAAGGTGTACAATTACAGTCTTTTAGAATAAATGACAGAGTGCTTTACTTAATGGACAAAATTGTTAGACTGGGGGTTAAGGCTATCTTATACTTCATAAATTGTAGAATGATAATAGTTGTAATCATTTTATAGTTGAGGCAAAAGAACCTTTTAACTGGACAAAAAAGGAAAATTTGGTCTGTCCTGCTGCTGTTTCTAATTTGATGTTAATTCCAGTTCCCCAGGAAGCACTGCTTAGTCACTTACTCAGGTGACTTCAATAGAACATTGTTCCCATTTTACTTTGTAAAACTGAGGTGAGAGACAGTGATTAAGTAGAAGGGAAGGTGGAGTAAGAGGGTTGAGGAGGAGGAGAAGGGGTGCAGAGAGAAGGTGGTGGAAGTAGATGAAGCTGAAACACATGGCCCGGAGAAACAGAAAGTTATAAGAGGTCTCATAGCTGGGGAATAGAGTAGGGTAGTAGGGAATCTGCGCACTCTAGGCTCACAGCTTGTATTCATATTAGCTGAGTTGTGTTTACATTGAACGGGCTTATTTGGGTTAAAGATGTTACTACAACACACCTGATATTCATATTCATGCACACATGCAAATAATCCTATTTATTAAAAAATTCCAATAAACAAACACTAGAGTTAAAGAAAAACATCATAGACCTGAGATCCAATGACTCTGAAAACCAAGATAACTTTGATGTCCTGAACATATGGCATCCTGAGAAACAGAATATAGCCTATATATTTGGCCAATTTTCAAAATTAAAGTGTGGATGAAGAGTTCCACAAAAGCATATACTTATTCAAAAACAAAAACAACATAACAACAACAACAACAACAACAACACACAGATACACACACACACACACACACACACACACACACACACACACACACACACATGTCAGGTGGCCTATGTCCATTCTATACCTATTACCAGTATAGGAAGGACTTCTTAGAGAAAGTTTGTCTTAAAAAGTAAAATTGAAAAAATTTAAAAATATAAAAAAGGAGGCTTCTAAAATAGATTTGAATATCAAATCTGTGCACTGTATCATATGTGATAAAGACAGAACTCACATGGTGGATGTACTGCGGCATGTGAAGAAGGCTGAAGGATCAGTTTCCACCATGACACACTGACACAAAGAACAATATTTGCCCTTTCTGAAGGAAATGCTGGGGCAAAGCTGGAGCAGAGACTGAAGGACTGGAAAATGAAAATTCTCCCAAATAGAAACCCATCTCATGGTGAATAACCAGTCTTTGACATTATTGAGGATACTCTGTTATGCCCACACAAGGGTCTTCTATAAATATCAATTTGAGGCTCCACACTATACCTGACTGAAACAGATGCAGACAACCAGAGTCAAATTGGGATGGACTTTCGGGAGTCCTATTGAAAAGTTGGAGAAGGATTGAAGGACACGAGGGGATGGAAACTCCACAAAAAGACCAACAGAGTCAACTCAGTTTAACCATTGGGGATTTCAGAGACTGAGCCACCAACCAAGAAGTACACAGAATCTGGACAAAGGACCTTGGCACATATGTAGCAGATAAGCAGCTTGGTGTTCATGTGGGTCCTCCAAGACCTGGACTAGGGGTTGTTCCTTAACCTCTTGCCTATCTTTGGAGTCTGATCACTTAATTGGCCTGCCATGTTGTGCTTTTCTGGGTGTGATTTAACTTAATCAAGCATAAACTTATAGGACTATGGTGTGTGACTACCCCAGTCGGCCACAACATCTTAAAGGGAAAACAGAGATTGGGAAATGGATACTATGAGGGGGAGGGGCTAGAGTGAGGACAGTCATCAAATGGTAATGAATATATGAACAACTGAAGAAAAAAAAAGAAAAATTTTGAGCATACACATACATTTTCTGATTTCAATAAAAACATCAAGAAATGCACTTTCTTAAACAGCTACCATAAGTTACCCAAGGAAAGCCACACAGGACAAACAAGTGTTCAAAGACATGATGCTATCTAGAAGCTTTTTATTTCAATCAGTTTCTTTTTAACCTAGGGCACTATAGGCTCACACTCATGGACAGTTTTCTGTTTTATCTTTGGTGCAGGTAACCTCCATATATTGGGGGAATAGGAGGAGGAATTCCTCTGTATAACAAACTTACTCTCAAGAGTTTTGACTGTGGATAGCAACTTCATCTCTTACTTGAAGCATTTTTTTTTGCTGCAGGTGAGCGGTACACGTTCCCTCTCCCCACTGAAGGGCATTAAATGTATGAGCCCTCCATCCCTTGAATACTTTGAATCTTTTACTTCCCAGGTCTCTTGTACATTATGGAGGGTCCTCCCAACATTCTACCTCTCAAGGACACCTGTTTTTATTCTTTCTGCTGGCACTCAGGGCTTGCATGCTTTTTCCCCAACCAATACCAGATCATGTTCCCTTCCCTCTCCTTTCCTGTCCCTTCCAGATCCCTCCCTCCCTCTACCCTTGTGGTTACATTCTTCTTTATCCCAACTGGAACTGAGGCATCTTCATTTGGGCCCATCACCTTGTTGACCTAGGTGAGTTCTGTGGATTGTATCTTGGTTATTCTGGACTTTTTTAATATAATATTCACATATTAGTGAGTACATGCCATGCAATCCTATTGGGTCTGAGGTACCTCACTCAGGATGATAGTTTATAATTCCATCCATTTGCCTGAAAAATGCAGGAAGATCTCATTCTTAATGGCTGAGTAGTATTCTATTGTGAACAGGCACCAGTTGAAACAGCTGAGATGTTCCAATGTCAGAAAAAAGGCTACAGAAAATATGGTTCAGGGCAACACTTATTCAAGCAAACATTTACTGGGGATGACTTACAGTTTCAGAGGTTCAGTCCAGTTTGATCATAGCAGGAATTATAACAGGCATAAAATGCTGCAGAAGAACATGAGAGTTCTGCACCTCGATCCAAAGGCATCCAGGAAGAAGCCATCTCTTACACAGCAAAGGCTAGAACCTATTGGTAACTTTCCTGTGGCTTCTCTCTTGTATGTGATCTTTTATGTCCTTGCAGATGACTGTGACTGGGCAAATGCTTTAAAAACACATTACATTCATAATGGTTCCCTCTTTATTTGATCTTTTATTTTTATGGAGACAATAATGTTGTAAAGTCGTTACTACAATGATCATATTCATGGTGTTCTTTTCTAGTATGAAATATATTAAGTTTGGAGACTAGTGGCACATGCAAAGGCTTGAGCTACTAGATTACATTCATAAGGTTTCTCCTTAAAATGAGTTCATTTATGGTTTTGGAGACAAGAGATTTGTGATACTGCTGTTTATCAAATTTGCTAAACTCATGGGGATTTACTACATGATGTGTTCTGTTATGTTTTGTGGTTGACTGGAACTTAAAAGGCTTTGTCACATTCATCACATTCTTATGGTTTCTCTCTGGTATGAGTTCTTTCACGATATTTGAGATGACTACATTTTGTAAATGCTTTTTCACTAATTACATTCATGGGGTTTCTCTCCAGTATGGCCCTTTTATGTGTTTTAAGACTTCCCCATTCCAGAAAGGCTTCTTCACAGTGAATTCATATGTAAGGTTTCTATCCAGTATGTGTTCTTTTATGTCTTTGGAGAGTTTCCCCCTCTGAGAAGGCTTTACCAGACTGATTAAATACATAAGGTTTCTCTCTAGTATGTGTGTTTTATGTGTGGAGGTGACTGGGTCTTGCAAAGGCTTTACCATATCGATTACTTCCATAATGCTTCTCTCTAGTATGGGTTCTTTTATGATGATAAAGAGCACTGTGACTGGAAAAGGCTTTACCACATTGATGACAGTCATAAGGATTCTCTCCTGTATGGGTGCTTTTATGTACTTGTAGGCTACTAAGTTGCAAAGGCTTTACCACATTGATTACATTCAAAAGTTTTCTCTCCAGTATGTGTTCTTTTATGTACTTGTAGGTTACTGGGTCTTGTAAAGGCTTTACCACACTGATTACATTCAAAAGGTTTCTCTCCAGTTTGTGTTCCTTTATGTCTTTGTAGGTGACTCTGTATTGGGAAAGATCTAACACAGTGATTACATTCATAAGGTTTCTGTCCAGTATGTGTTCGTTTATGTAGTTGGAGTTGACAGTGTTTTGCAAAAACACTACCTCACTGATTACATTCACAAAGTTTCTCTCCTGTATGTGTTCTTTGATATATTTGGAGATATCTTCCTTCTGAATAGGCTTTACCACATTGATTACATGTGTAAGGTTTTCTCCTGTATGTGTTTTTTCATGTCTTTTGAGATGACCGGTTTCTGAAAAGACTTTACCACACTGATTACATTCATAAGGTTTCTCCCCAATATGTGTACTTTTATGGTTTCTGAGGTAACAGCCAAGTGCAAAGGCTTTACCACACTGATTACACTCATAAGGTTTCTTTCCAGTATGTCTTCTTTTATGTTTTAGTACATTGCACAGTCTTTCAAAGGCTTTATCACATCGATTCCATTCACAAGGTTTCTCTCCAGTACGTGTTGGTTTACGATGTAGGAGATGAACGCTTGTTGCCAAGGTTTTAGAACATTGATTACATTCATTGTGTTTCTCTCCACTAGGACTTATTACATGCCTGCAAAGAAAACTGACACATGTGAAAGCTTTACTAAAATCATTTTTTGCAAAATTCTCTTATTAATAGAAATTAATTTTATATGTTTCTCTAATGGTAAACAACCAGATTTTAAGGTTTTTACACTTTTTATGTTCATGGTGATCTCACACAATATGGCTTATATTGCCTCTTTGAATATACTTGTGATGCAAAGGGTGTTAATTACCTTGCTTGAATACTTAGCATTTCTTTTCTAGGTGTGGTTTCCATATAATGTATTGTACATCCAGAAAAATGAAGAACTTCGGCCTTTAAAAAACTTATTGCACTAATAATTTTCACTATACTTTAGGTCATACCATATTAACACTGTGAAGGACAAACAGAGGAGTTTCCAAATTTCTACTTTCTATAGAAATTTTCTGCAGTGTGACCTCAGGGATGTTCCCAGTAATGTCAGAAAATCAAATAATTGCAAATTTCTATAATATTCAGAAAATCTACCAAAAACAGAATACTATATATCATCTAATTGTTCTGGAACAGAAAGAGGCACTTTGCTTCTTTGAATATCTCTATGCACACATGACTTTCATATATTGTGACACTTGATATACTCTCAAAAAAAATGACAACTTAAAGGGTTCCATTTGAAGACACCACATTTGTATGTTCTTCCTCCTAGTTCTGAGGGACATGGATTTGGGCTGCTCCACAACAACATCCTTTTTGTCACTTCAAGATTGTATTTATTTTATGAGAAAAATGTAGCTATCTTCATGCGTGTAATAGGATATCAAATCATATTACAACTTGTTTAGAGACAATAAGTGGTTGCTAAGAATGGAACCTAGAATCTCTGGAAGAGCAGTTAGTGCTCTTTTTTTTATTAGATATTCCCTGCACTTACATTTCAGCTGCTGTCCCCTTCCAGTAATCCCATCTCCCTCAACCTCCCATTGCCTCCTTGAAGATGCTCCCTCCCCCAACAACCTCTCCCACCTGAGCTAGCACATGAGCATTCACCTATACTGGGAAAATGAGCCTTTACTGCACCAAAGGCCTTTCCTCCCACTGATGCCACAGAATGATATCCTTTACTGCATATGCACTTGGGGACATTGGTCTTTCTGTGTGAAATTATTGATTGGTGTTTTAGTCCCTGGCAGCCAATGATGTTTTGGTTAGTTGATAATTTTCTCCTTCCCATGGGGTTGCAGACACTCCCAACTCCTTCAGTCCCTTTTCGATCTCCAGCATTCAGTGCTCTTAACTGTTAAGGCATCTTTCCACCCTGCCACAACAACATTCTTGACTCTCAATGAACTTACCAATATTAATAGAAGAATATGACTCCCACCATATTCACAATGAACTATTTGCTTATTAGATGCCTTTGAAATTATGTCTATCATGCTTCAAGGTGCAATATCTAAGCATTAAGAGATTGTTCATATTTTAAGTTTCACAGGGTAGATCTAATGGAGCTACAAATCTAATAAAGATATCTCTTAAGGCACTGTTTTCTTGTCTTTTTTCTTAGGGGAATGCCTTGCAAACATAAATCACTGACATCGAAATACATGGTTTTTTGAGAATGTTATAATCATAGGTACACTTAAAGGACTGATAATTATATTTTTGCTTTTCTTTAGAGATTCCAAGATATTAAAATATTCTCAGAGACATGCTTGTATCAGCTTATACATGCAAATTACCTTCCATGTTCTGTAGAATTTTGACAATGTTCTTCAATGTGATAGTCATCCCAATTGTAGCCTGAAACAGGAGTTAATGAATGATATAGTATTATAATTTAGGCAAAATCCATGTAACAAAAGCTTAGTAAATATTGCTGTAAAAACAGAACCTGTTTCATTTCATACAATCTATCTCACTCTCCATTGAAATAACATGTGATCATCAGTAACCAAAATATATTTGACCTCTCATCTTGAAAAGGAAAATAGAAATCACAGTCTTACTTATAACACTGAGGTTCTGGTACGTCTCTAACATTACTTCTTTGTACAGACATTTCTGGGAAGGATCTAGCAAAATCCACTCTTCCAAAGTGAAGTTCACATGCACATCATCAGGAGTCACTGCATCCTAAAATATCCCATACATGATTATACCACAAAACATGTTATTGACATCATTGTAAATATATGCCCCCCGACAATATATTCCTATAATCCAGATACACCATCCACTTATTTCCTGACAAAAAGTCATAATCTGATCACCACATTATCTTAGAAGAAAATTTAATTATAAGGCTCACCTGTGTCACTACTGACTCCTTTGATTGTATACAGCCTTGCAAGAGAAGTGTCAATTGAGCGGGAGATACAGGGGAAACAGATCAACAATACTGAGCACATGTAGATTTATGCTAAGGTTCTACATGATTTCACATGAGAGAGATGGTCAGAGAGAGGTCTAGGAATGCAGTAGAGGAGGAGACCAGGATCTTGCTGGAGGGATGGAGATGTAGGCAGATATGTATGTTTCCCTTGGTGCATCTCTAACTTGATGAGGCTATTATTATTTCTAAGGGTTTATATGGATCTTTTTATGTCTTATAGAAGGACAGTTTGGATCTTTGTTTATTGGATGCAAGTTTTTTGTGTAGAGGGTTTGAGGATTGAAAATTTGATATATCAACCTGCTTGATAAGATACTACGCTTTGGAGACATGTTCATATCCATATGGGACAGAAAAACCAAGGGAAGCAGAGTGAACCACCTTGGAAAGGAACCTGGTAAAGAAGGCAGCTTAGGACTGTGTGACATAGTCATTGTGCTCGGCTCCACACTAGTTGGTGTGAGAGGAGTGTGACCTCAGGATGATTCATCATTTAATATTTACTGCAACAAGCACACATCTCAGACATTGTATGAACAATTACTAACTAAAAAATGACAGGCAAGCTAGTGTATTTGGGCATGTCTTTACTTCCTGAAAGATAGGAAGGCATAAATCATAGAGCTGGATTACAGCTTGGTCTATGTAACTAATTCTTAGAAAGCAAAAGTTACATATTATGACTCTCACTCCCCTGCAAAATCAACTAAGAAAACAAAAATGAAGACAAAACTCATGTCTTTATTGAAGTTGCTACAAATAAGAAAACCTTCACTCCAGTTTAGTATTCATATATTAGAAATCTGAAGTAGACCAGTTCCAACAGCCACATTTATACAACTTTACTAAGAGGGAATGCATGTGTAAAGAATTACAAATGGATAGATAAAAATAGTTGCAATATAAATGTTGATTATAAATAAGCTACAAAAGTAATAGATCACATGAAACTCAAAAGAATGGAGACAAAGGTGCAGATGCTTCAAATCTTTTTAGAAAATGGAACAGAAATAATAAGAGGAATATATACGAAGACAAAGTTTGAAGTAAAGCCATCCAGAGACTGTTCTACATGGAGATCCAGCACATATATGGCCACCTTACCCTGACAATATTGCTGATGCCAAGAGGCACATGCTTAAAGACCTGAAAGAGCTGTCTCCTGAGAGGCTCTGCTAGATCATGATTAATACAGAGGCAGATGGCAGATGCTCATAGCCAACCACTGAACTGGAACAGGGTCTCCAACTGAGGAGTTAAAAAAGGAGTGAAAAAGATGAAGAGTTTGACCCTTGATAAGACCAACAAAACAAACTGCTTGCAACTCCCAGGAATAAAACTACCCTCCAAAGACTACAAAGGGAAGCACCCATACCTCCAGTGGCATACATAGAAGACTAGGACCTGATTGGGCATCAATGAGAAAAGAAGCCCTTGGTCATCCCGAAGTCTGACTCACCAGTGTAGGGTAATGGCAGGGCAGGGAAATGGGAGATGGTGGGTCACACCCTAATAGAGAAAAAGGAGGGGGAAGGTGGGATAAGGGGTTTATGGATGGGAAACCTGGAAAGAGGATACCATGTGAAATATAAATAAAATCCACACAATAAAGCAAAAGAAAGAAAAACTGGGATATAAATGAGCTACATAGGGCAGGTGAGATATTTTAGCAGAAGCAGCTCTTCCTGGTCTTCTACTATATGGTGGTCAATTTATAGCACTTATTTGGGGACCAACGCCTAAGCGTTATGTCTAAATGAGTAATTCTAAGGCATCTAGTCATGGTAAAGATGAGAGACACATGATATTCATATTCAGGAACCCAGGCAAATTACTATTATTTATTCCAGAAATTGAGGACAAACACAATAGTGAGGCCAAATAGCACAGACCTGCTATCAAATTACCTGAACTGTAAGATAGATTTGATGTCCAATATAAGACATCCTGAGAAATAGAATATAACATTTAGCAAATTTTCAAAAATTAATTGTGGTGTCATAGAGCGCCGTAAAAGCTTATTGGACACAAAACATGTTAGGTGGTCTATGTTCTTTCTATAACTATTATAAGAACAGGACAGACGTCACAAAGATATTTCACCATTAAAAAAAAGTAAAAGTGAAAATGCAATACAACCATGTTCCTAACAGCTTAGCATTCAATAGCAAATGTGTCTACTACTTTTTATGTGATTTGGGGACAGAGTCCAAATATTTAATGTATGAGATAATTGAAGAAAGATGAAGGATCAACTTCCACAATGACACATTAGACAAAGAGAACAAAATTTGTCCTTTCTAAAACAAATGAAGGGTCAAACCTGGAGCAGAGGCTGGTGGAATGGACAATGAAAACTCCCCCCCCACTAGGTAGACATCCTATGGATAAGCACCAGCCCTTGACATAAAAGAATAGTGTACTGTGTCCAAAAGCAGCATTTGGTAAACGTCCAGTGTGAGGCACCACTCAGCAGCCGACTGAAACAGATGCAGAGAACTAAGGTGAAAGTGGGATGGACCTTGAAAAGCCCATTAAATATTTGCAAAGTCATTAATGTCCATAAAAAAGATGAAAACTCTGCATAATGATCAACACAGTCAACTCAGCTGGACACATGGGGACTCTCAGAGTCTGAGCCACCAACCAAAGAGCACTCACAGGCTGGACAGAGGACCATGGCATACATGTTTCAGTTGTGTACCTTGGTCTTCATGTAGGGCCTCCAAGAACTGGATCATTGTTTTTCCCTGAACCTCTTGCCTATCTTTGGATCATGCTTCTTTAAATAGCCAAACACATACTGCCTCAGTTGGACTGGATCCACTTAATCCAACATAGACCTGATGGACCATGATGTGTGGAAACCCAAGGGTCCCACAAACCCTCAAAGGAGAAGCAGAGAAGATTGAAAAGTTACTCTATAGAGAGAGGAGCTACTGGGGAACATTCACCAGAGTGAAGATGAATATATAAACTACTAGAGAAAATAAGAGAGAAAAATACAATGTGTGAGTCCATAACGACATATCTTCTCCATAATAAAAAAACTAGGAAAGGCTCCTTCTTGAACAGCTACAAAGAGTTACCTCAAGAGAGCCACACAGGTCAGACAAGTGTTCAAATACTTTATATTGTGTAGAAATTTTTGTTTCAATCAACTCCATTCTAACTGAGGTCACTACAGTCTAACTATGAGTCAGTCTAACTGGAGAGATCCTAACAGTCTGTAGGAGCTCCTACACTGTCAAATGTCTAAGGACTCTTGTGACATTAAAGACAGTATCTTAAGATCTACATCTTGTTAAATCAGAAAGCTAGTTAAATCTTTCCAACATACAATGGACCTGAGTACACCTTCCCACTTCAATAGATAGGATTGTGAATACAGGGAGAGAAGACTGGACCAAGGCAAGAAACACATCAGGACAAACACAAAATCCTGCAGCTTTGTCTCAGACACATTGGACTTCACATTTAAGGGCTACATGGCTCTACTCCTGTAAGTTCTCATACAACTCAGTGGTTTTATAATTCTCACTGTACACACATGTTCTCACTGTATGTACATGTTCTCACTGTATGCACATGTTCTCATTGTATGCACATGTTCTCACTGTGTGCACATGTTCTCACTATATGCACATGTTCTCACTGTATGCACATGTTCTCACTGTATGCACATGTTCTCACTGTATACACATGTTCTCACTGTATGCACATGTTCTCACTGTATGCACATGTTCTCACCGTATGCATATCTTCATGGCATATTTTCAATTCCTTAGCTATCTCAACAACTTGTGGGTATAAATGCAACTCAAGCTTCATCCTCACAAATTCAATGCAAAGAACTCTCACAGAATCTTCACTGATGCCCTTCACATGATGACTGGAATAGTGCTAAACTGTAACCAGAAAGGAACATTCCGTGATTTTTCATCTTTCACTTCTCAGATCTAGCACTTTATGAATGATCCAGTCCAGTTTGTCTTGTAAGTGAATAGAACACTGCCAAGGTTGAGGGATGTTAAAGAAAACTCCACTTTCTTTGGGGAAATAAAAGTAAGTCAGGATGGGAGGCAGTAAAACATAAAATTGATAGGGGTCAGCAAATGGTATGTAAATTCAATAAATAATTATATGGTTAAAATGAGCAAATATATATACATAAAAGAAAATACAGAAATCAGCCAATTACATTTAAATCTTGCTTTACTCAGTACCTGAGGACAATGGCTAAGGCAAAAAGTATTTTTGGTTTTTGTGGTTTTTTTGCCAACTTATCTCACAAATGACCTCTAGATACAGTTGTCTCAGAGTCTATTTCCCACTGAAACAGGATGACCTCAACTTGCTCTGGATGCGTTACTGTCAACACTTCAATGTTTCAGAGCCTAAGACAAAAAACTGTCAAGGGACATGTTCAGCTTTCTGTGAATTCTGCCATCTCAATTTCTTGTGTTTTTCATTTTCTTTCCAAAGAGAACATTATTTCTGTCAAGCTGAAAAATCACCTTTGATAGCATTTGTGTTGTTGTTCTAACTTGCTGGCCTGCTGATGTGAGTGGACCCTCTGAGCAAAAGCCCCTCAGGAGAGAAAAGGTTGTTGTACATAGTTTTCTCAGATCACAGCCTACCCTGCTGGCAGCTCACAATAGAAACTGAAAGCCACAGTATTGACAAACATTGTCTCCTGGCTTGTCCTCTTGATGATCAAGTCTCCTGTTCACCTGGCTCTCTGATTCAGCTCAGGCCCACTTTAGCTAGTCGGGTTGTAGATGAACAGCTTCCACTCAGCCGGGTCCTGGTGGAAGGATTTCACCTTAGTCTTCCTCATGATTAGTGAGTAGAAGTGGGGGTGAACAGAGGCCACCGCGCTGGAGGCGATGAGGGGCTTTGCGGCCCTTCAAGATGATGGCAGCAGCATACCCCAGCGAGCAGCTGAAAAAGGCGCAACTGGGAATAACTCTCTTTTAAGAGACTACTAAAACCAACTGCACCTGGCTGCCCTGGACCTGGGAGCAAGACTTCTCTGCCCGCCATAGCAAATCCCCGCGCTGCTGGTGCGCAGCACCTCTACATCCTCCGAAAAGGCTGGGCACAGACTGCCCAGAGCCTCCTGGATGACCCCCCATACCTGTCTTCTTAATGTATTCTATAGAAGACAAAAGGGTTTGGACAAAAGCTGAGGCTCAACGAAAAAACCCATGACGATTCTGTAAATAAGCCAATGGTCCAATAGTTTGGGACAGATTAAGAATCAGCCATGAAAGTGAAGTTATTCAGAGGTCACCACCTCATCTAGCAAGTGAGGAGCACAACAAAGGACTACACACCTTGCTGATCCTTCCCATCCAGCCCCGGAGAGGACCCACCACCCCAGCTCCCACTGCTCACCCCCTTGCCCATTCACATGCTCACCATGTCTCAATTTCAGACCTTCCCTGAAGTCCCCACACAGCACCCAACAGAGGGATCAGAGCAGTACAGAGAGAGCAGGACAAAAATTCTACCAGCAGAGACAAAGGAACATGTGGAATGGAAACAGGAAGTTCCACCCTCCTCCTCTGACTGGAAGGTCAGCCTGAGGATTTAATTGGCCAGTGAATATTCCTAAAGGGTAAAGGGTGCGCTTTGTACAGGGCCACAGGATTTCTGGATCTAAGAGTTGTTTTGCACCCCATTAGCATTTGTGTCTGTCCTCCTAATGTACTGTTACCCCACCCAGCCCTGGGAAGAACCACAATTCCAACCATTTGATGCCTGATGCTCCCCTCTGTGAGCAATGATCCTGCAGTCAGCAGGTCCTGATTTCAGACTTTCCCTGAAATTTCCTCACTGCAGAGGACTTCATCTTTCTGTAATCACGGTGAATAGCTTGCACTTAACATGCCATGGAGTATGTGATGCAGAATTTCTGTTATCAAACTTACAGATTTCTATAATTATTCAAGTATTAAATCTCAAGTCCTTGGAATTCAAGTGTTTTTTTTTTTTTTTTTTTTTTTTTTTTTTTTTTTTTGCAGTCTGTACTGCACTTGACTTTTGTCCTTCCAACCACGTATGCTGGAGCAATGAAACTGAGAAAAATCTGGAAACCTGCAGTGTGAGGTACGTGAGTTAGGCATGCTAATTGTCTTAGGATGCTAGACATCAGTGCAAGGCTCTTGTGATTTCGGGAACCAAACACAGAATCATTGTTTGTCAGTTTGAAAGACATATGTCACCTCTCATCTAGGATAGCAGTGTAGATTAGGCTTGTTATGTGGCAACAGATGACATATTCAACTGAGAAGCCACACGTGGTTGCAGATTTTGGTAAGAGAATGGTATTGGTCCAGGGCAGCATTGTTGGAAGGAACCTTACTACTAGCTGGAGTAGATAGTCTTCCTCAGTGTTCACATGCATCTGCTGGAGAGAGTGTCTGTGCACAGCTAAGAATGGAGAGGGTCAGTTAATGCTGCTCTTTTATTGCAGGAGGTATCAGAGCACACTGCAGAAGTGTTTCTTCCAGTGCTTTGTTCTTGTGAAGATCCTTAGAAAGACTCTGACTTCTGAGAAAGACAATGAGTCAGAGAGCCAAAGTGTGGGTCCAGAAACATTGTGAATCTCCATATTGGTACTGTAAAATCAAAGATCAAAAGAATGTACTGCCACCTGATTTTCATGTCAGTGGGGTGCCAGGTCCTGACCTGCAGAAGCTGAGACATCTTGTTTTCCATTCCTCCCTTACTCTGGAAACTCTCTGTCTGAAGTCCTGATGTAATTACATTACTTTGTGATACAACTGAGATATTTTACACTTTTGCTATTGCACTTTCTTTTCCTGTAGGTATAAAGCCCAGAAAAAACATCACCCTAGCAAAGATTAAAAGACTTTGTTTGAACATTTGTAACTGAGCTGAAATTGTGGTAGGAATGATGTAATTATAATCCCAAAAGTTACTGTAAAAAGTTGAAATAGTATTTTGGCCATGTGGCCAGAGTCTATGATTTTGTATTAGAGTTCATCAAATAGTACTTATACCTCTTCTCTTAGGCTGAAAATTTTAAACCTAGAAAATAATATCTCTATTATACAGGGCAACATCATAACACCCAGATTTCCAATTTTGGTTGAAGTCATGTAACTTTAGTAATTTGGTTTAACATAATTTCAATTTTTAATCCAGAGTATACCTTCTGCCTACTTACTCTGAATCTGATCACATATTCAGATACTGCAAGTCTCAATACATACAAGAAAATTAAAATAACACCATGTTTCTTATTAGACCACCATGGATTATAGAAGGATAAAGGCAAAACAAGAAAGAATACAAAGCACACAAACTCATGAAAGCTGCACACTGCACTACTGAATGCAAAATAGGTTAAGACAGAAATAAAGGAAGGAACTAGAGACATTATAGAATCAATGAAAACAATATGTAACATGCACAATCTTATGGAACACAAAGACAAAACTGTGGTGCAAAGAAGAAAGTTGATAGCACAAAATGCCCACATGAAAAAAATGAACAGCTATTGTGAGAGTTTGCATATGTTTGGGTCAGGGTGTGGCACTTTTAGAAGTTGTAGCCTTGTTAGAAGAAGTATATAACTCTGAGGCTTGACGATGCTCTCTCTGTTCCTGGCTTTGTTTGTCTGAAGATGTTGAGTCCTTAGCTCCTTCTCCACCATGCCTGCCTGGATGCTGCCATGCTCTCACATTGATGATAATGGACTGACCCTGTAAGCCAGCCTCAAAAAAATATTCTGATTTATAAGACTTGCCTTGGTCATGGTGTCTGTTCACAGCAATAATACCCTAACTAAGACAGAACTTGAACCAGAGACCTAAGTGTTGTGATAGAGCTGACCATACTTTTGTTT
This sequence comes from Micromys minutus, assembly GCF_963924665.1. Classification (NCBI taxonomy): domain Eukaryota; kingdom Metazoa; phylum Chordata; class Mammalia; order Rodentia; family Muridae; genus Micromys; species Micromys minutus. The sequence goes on from NC_137980.1 coordinate 21,954,608, forward strand.
GGAAGAATGTGGATAGTGGATTTTGAATTTGTAGAGCAGTGGAAGGCATTAAATGGTTATAATGAGCTATCCTAATAGGAATACGGAAAACTTTGTTACTGAGAATGATTTGAATTCCATCTACTTGGCCCAAGTGGTTTGAATGAAAATTTTTAAGTCTCTGGACTAGAGACAGTTTTTGTAGTATTTTGGTGAAGAACATGGCTGTTTTTGCCCTAGTTCAAAGAGTCAGCCAGAGGCTAAGGTGAAGAGATTTAGAATCATTGCTTTAAAGAGAAAGTCTCAAAACAGCATGTTGAAAATTCTGTTGTGTACTGGCCTAGACCAGCTCAGACAACCCACAGGTTCTCCCAGAGCTGGAGCAAGGATTGAAAGAAAAAAGACAAAGTAGTGAAAGTTCAGCATGACTTCAGCCTGGCTTGAGGCCTCAGCCTCATGGTTTAATTGGTCTCTTTCTAAATCACTTTAATTACATGTAAAAAGGTAACATCAGTTCTGAGACAGGAATCAAGTAAGTTAACAACCAAAAATCCTGTAAACATCTTAATGGAAGTCAAGTGAGAAAGTCAGAGACAAAAATGCATACTGCTGGGCCTAGGTTCTGAAATCTGCCCTGCCCAGAGCTGTAGTCCTAAGGATATTGCCTGGAGGTTCAAATAAGAGTGTACTTTCCTAAACCAGGTTCTTAAAAGCCCTGCCCTGACCTTCAGATGTACCTGTTCTTCCTTATAGCCTTATTCTTGAGAGCCCTCCCTAGAGCTACAGAAGACAATCTGCCTGATACTGGCCCTTACAGGTTGTACCACACAAACCAGATTCCTGCCTTGGCTAGCCCCAAGATGTCCTGGGATAATATTAATATTACTCTGCCATGAACTGCTCAGAGGTGACAAAAGTGCTCTCCAGTATTAATGTTACCTTCTATGAAGAGTATTTAAAAGAAAAGGAGTAAGTTGGGAAAATAAAAAAATATACAATATATGGTTCAAGTATTAAGGGGACACAAGGAGATGAATCCTGTGTCACAATAATATTAATTTGAACAAAATCAGTAATTACCTTGGGGTAAGATCCCACCCAGCTAAATTAGCTCCAGGAAATTTAGTATGATCTTTTAATCTCAAGAAGGAAAGACGAACAGGTCTCTGAGTTCTTGACCAACTGAGAACAGAGGAAGTTCTAGGTAAAGATAAGCTTAAATCCAGGTGTGCGGATACACATATTTAATCTTAGGAGATAGGCATAAAAATCTCTAAATTCAAAATCAATCTATAAAGAAAGGTTTAGGACAACCAAGCTCAGATAGTAAAGGAGGTAGAAAAGCGGAATCTAGTAGTAATGTAATAAAACAAGGGGGTCATGTTCCAGCACCTACAAGCACCAGAACTTAGCAGCATCAGCTAACTGTCCCTGGCTTTATATATATCAAGAGGAGAAGGAAACTCCTAGGAAAATTGATGCTGGTTATCTGGAGCTAAATAGTGGTGATTAAGAGGGGACCAGAAAAACTGAAATATGATCTTCTGGAAAATGCTTTCTGAGAGCAGAACAATGTTGAATTCCAGAGATAGCCAAGCGAGGGCCACATGCTGCAGCTGTACTTGGTACTGTGGAAGAATCACCCAGCTGGTACTGGTTTTGAAGGAATGAAGGCTTCATGAAGGACAGCTGAAGCTTGGGACTATGAGAGGACATGGAAGGACATTGGTAAAAGTGCAGCATTAGTTTTAGTTGATAATCCAGGACTGAAGGGTTCATGCTAAGGGTTTGAGGCTTGGCACCAAGAAGGGAGATTTGAGAGACTAATGGTGAATCCTAATTGTAAAGGAAGCACTCTGTGTCCTGAAGATGCCAGTATCATGGGATGATCACCAAGGACAACAGCAAAGGTGGAGGGAACTTAAAGTGCTACATTGAACTTAAAGTGCTACAGAGGGCAGAGCTAGAGAAGGGAATCCAGCCCTTTGGAGGATGCCTGAAGATCATGTGTAGATATCAGACATTGAAACAATGAGCTGTAACAATGAAGCTGTTTTGAGACCCAAAGATGTTAAGGATCCCAGAGCCATTGGATAACTGCCAAGGAAAGCTGCTAACAGAGAGTGGAACAAGGTCAGGAGAAAGAAGTTTGTTGCACACAACAAAGATGAATAAGTTGAAGATCTGAAGATCTCTTTGACATCATACATAGAGATGGCAGAGTATGGAGTTGTCCAGCTAGCTGTCTGTCTTTATCCATGGATTACAGTGAAGTGATTTCATGAATATTAGAAAGAGATTTTGACCTTTGGACTTTTAATTGCTATAGACTGTGGGGATTATGGAATTTGGAATTCATGTACTTTTCTATTATGCTATGTTTAGGTATACCTCCCCCAAAGACTCATGTGTTTGAACAAGCCTATGAGGGCCAGAAAATAGATTATGATGGTTTGAATAAGCTAGGCCCAGGAAGTCACACTATGTGAAGGTTTGACCTTGTCAAGAAAACGTGTGTTTATGGGCCGTGCTTGGAAACTCTCCTCCCAGCTGTTTGAGGGTGATCTCTCTCTTCCTGGCTTTCTTTTAACGAAGGTGTTCTGCCCTCATCTCATCCTGTACCATGCCAGCCTGGATGCTGCCCTGTTCTTCCCTTGATGACAATGGCCTGAACCTCTATACCTGTAAGCCAGCCCAAATTAAATGTTGTCATTTTAAAATACTTGCTTTGGTTATGGTGTCTGTTCACAGCAATAAAACCCTAATTAAGACAGCTTTTATATTTGCAATTTAATAGCATAGTATAAAGTCTAGTTCAGAAAGAAGTGAATGAGCAATTAAAAAATGAGCAGATATCAAGAAATTGTGAAATGGAAGCTGAAAACAATAAAAAATAAAGAGAATAATAACACAAAAATTAATGAAATATGAAGTTGGTCTTTTGAGCTTTTTATTTGACCGGATAGACAAACCTTATTAAAAGATATAGTATATCCAGATTAATGAAATCTAAAATAAAAATGGAAACAAATTTAACAGACAGTGAAGAAATTAAGGGAATGGTGAAGACATGATTTTAAAAAGCACCAACTCCAATGTACTGGAAATTTTAAAAGAAATGGATAATTTCTCAATAGGATTCACTTACCAAAGTTAAATCAAACTATAATAAAGAACTTAAACAGTGTAAACATCTAAAAGATAGAAAAGTCATTAAAAATCTTCCACCAAAAACCTGGGGATATTTTTTTTGGTTGCTTTTCTACAGGCCATCTTTAATTTTTCCTTTATTTTGTTTATTGGTATGTGGTTGTTGTTTCTTTTATTTACTGGCCTGCACGTATGTCTGTGCACCTTGTACATTCAGGGCTCTCAGCGGTCAGAAAAAAACTTTGGGTCCATGAGATTGGCATTAGAGAAGATTGTGAGCCACTATGTTGGGAATCAAGCCTGGGTCTCGAGTAATGATATGCTGCTTAACCTGATTTATTTACCCTGGAAGAAAGGGCCCTCCTACTGTCTGGGCTATGATTTTTAGGGTAGAATCCTAACAGAATTTCAAAGGAGAGATAATGAGACTCCTCAAAGTATTCAACAATATAGAAAAGGAAGAGACACCAATTAATTAATTTTGTAAAACCCTGATTAATCAACTATCCAGTCCATTAAGACTCGGCAACAAAAGAGAATTACAGACCTATTTTCCATAAAACCCCAGATGTAAAAATACTTAATAAAACAACAACAAAAAAGAAATTAAACAGAAAATACATCCAAAGATCACACAGCATGTTCAATGGGGTAGGCTTCACTAAAGAGATGCAGGAATGGTTCACCATAATGTGTTTAGAGTGTACAAAAAAAATAAATAAAATGAAAGTAAGTGCTCATTTAATTAGATGATGAAAAATTCACTGATAATATCCAACCCTATATTATAATAAAATTATTGTGTTGATTAATGATAAAATGGACATACCTAAACATAAGAAGGTCACCTTACAGCAAACCTATAGCCAACATTAAATTAACTGAAAAGAAATTCAATTTAATCCTACTAAATCATGAACAGGGTAGGGTGGACCATTCTCTCCATACCTATTCAATATACTGTCTAAAATTTAGCTAAGGCAATAAAAATGAAGGAGGTGAAAGTAATAGAAATTAGAAAGAAGGAAGTAAATTTATCTTTTTAATTGGATATTCTCTGTATTTACAGTTCAGATGCTATCTCCTTTCCCCTTCTCTCATCCCCACTCCCCCTTCACCTGTGTCCATGAAGGTGCTCCCTCTCCAGTGCTCCCTCTCCAAACCACCCTCTCCACTTCAGCATGCTGGAATTTCCATACACATGCACTGGACCAGAGGCCTCTTCCTCCATTGATAACAGACAATGCTGTCCTCTGCTACATATGCAACTGGAGCCATAGGTCTGACCATGTCTGATGCTTTTCTAATTACACATTTCTTCAGTGCTGTTGGCTGCCATTCTTTAATGCACTTTCATGGTGAAGCACACCTTAAATATCAGCACTTAGGAGGCAGATTGCTGTAGAAATGTTTAATCCTGACCATGGTTTCTAACCTACCTTCCAACCTTTAGCTCCCCTGTAAAAGAGACACACAGCCTTTATATTTACAATAAACCTTAAAGAGCACAGAAGCTGGATTCATACCTTCCTTCTTTGTTATTAGAAATTACATTCATATTGATAACCCCAAATTACTTCTTACTATTTGCTGTTTCACCTGGAGAGCTCTTACCTCCAATTTGCCAGCCCTCAGAGCCATGTGATTATGGCTCACCTAACCCATGTTAGCTTCTGCTTCTCCCTCATGCACCACCTTCTCCTCATGGTTCTCCTTGGACCACCTATGCGTCTTCATGACAGCTCTTGGCTGTTTTCATCTCTACTTACTAATCAGAAATAACTTGGAGGCTGGGTCACAGGTCTACATGCAGAATCGAGTGCTTGGGCGCCCACACTCAGCCTCACAACAGGCAGCAAGACCAAGCCACCTTTTCTCTCAGATGTAAATCAAATACAATCACAATTATGAAAATTATAGTCACAGAATCTTTTAATAATGAAATAACTTTAAATGCCATATTCTATAGACAAAATCATATGAAGCTATCTATATATAGCATAACTAAATTATTAAACATTAATTTTATTTAATTATTTATTACTTGACTAACCTTAAAAACATGATATGATAGTTAACTACATGAAAAGATAAAGAAAAAAAAAAAAAAAGGAGTAAATGCTTTAAAAGTAATTTAGACCCTTAAGAGAATCTCTTTGAACCCTAATCCAATTCTAGTATACAACATAGTCTCTATCTATTAAGTTCTATATACATAAATATATTTACATATATTGCAGTAAATATAAAAAAATAAAAAATGTTTTATCTCATTACCAGCCCTGGGATCTTACTCCTTAGACCCAGATTGAGTTCAGATCCCAACACACCTCTGGTACTCGGTCTGAGCCACCAACATGGCCCAACTCATCAGTGCAACTGCCTCCCCTTGGCGGTTTTCTTTCTCCTGTTCTCCATCTGTGTGCCAGGTTATTTCTGTATCCCAAAATCCCATACAAACACAACTCTGCAGCCTGATAGCTTTTCATACAGGTTTATATATTCAACTCTCAATCCATAAATCCTCTAAACAAGATTGCATCTAATAGACAAAGATACCAACTGCACTTCTTTTTTTTTTTTTTTTTTTTTTTCTTTTCCAACTGCACTTCTATATGAGATATTAGACTGTAAAACCCTCAATGTTCACAGCTTTTTAAAACCAATAAATGCCACTAAGTCCAGCTGGTCCTTGGGAAGCTCAATGTTGCACTGACCTCTAACCTCTGTCCTCTCACCTCCTCCTCCTAGCTCTGTGCTCTCTCTACTCCCCTCCTGCCCTCACTACCTTTCCTATGTTACTAATTAAAATGGGAAGGTTCAGTTGGAGTCCCTTGACTAGCCAGCGAGTCTTGGGGGAAATGGAATTAGCATTAAAATACAAACAACTCAGGAAACTATGTGTGTGTGTGTGTGTATGTGTGTGTGTGTGTGTGTGTGTGTGTAAAATCTATGTATATATATATATATATAAACTGTGTTTACACACACACTCACAAACATATATATATATATGAATTGGGAATTTTTTTTACTCACATTTCAAATGTTATCCCCTTCCTAGTTTCCCATCTAGAATCCCTCTCTCCCATCCCCACTCCCCTTGCCTCTATGTTAGTGTTCACCTACCTGCTGCCTTCTGACTCCCTGCCCTGGCATTCCCCTACAAAGGTGTATTGAGCCTTCCCAGGGCTAAAGGCCCTTTTCCTCCTTGAAGCCTGATAAGGCCTCCTCTGCTACATCTGTGGCTGGAGCCATGGGTCTCTCGTTGTGTACACTTTGGTTGCGGTTTAGTCTCCGGCAGCCCTGAGGAGTCTGGTTGGTTGATTTGGTTATTCTTCCTATGGGATTGAAAACAGCCTCAGGTCCTTTAGTCCTTTTACTAACTCCTCCATTTGGGACCTGGTTCTCAGTACAATGGTTAGTTGAGAGAATCTGACTCCACTACCCAGTGCTGACTACTCTTAAACCAGAAGTTGTTAGTCATAATGGACATTGCATTCACTCATAGAACAATAACAGAATTGTTGTTTTAAAGATTATATATATATATATATATATATATATATATATATATATATATATATATATATATTCGTCTTCATACAGACATAAAATATTTAATATTTTTTAGGTTGGATACCTTTAATACTACAAAGAAAATAGAGCACAATAAGAAGACACAATGATTCACTTGGTGACATCAGATGAGACCATCAAGAAAGAAAGAACACTCTGACTAGATAATATCAAATTAAAACATAAAAGAAGTGAGGGGTGAGCCATACAATTATCTAGATAGAGAGCATTCAAGGAACAACTTGCAAAATATGTCCAAGAAACAACTCTCTGGAGCTCCATATTATGAGATCTCATACTTCATTAGCCTGCATTTTAACTGATGAGTGTTCAGGATGCTCCTACGTTCTTTCCATTGCACACCTACCTCAAAGAAAAATCTCTGCATTCATTACTGTTTACTTTGATAGTGTGAAATTATCAGGGGAACTTACATAGGTACTCACAATCTCACCAGGCTGGCTTTGATTTCTTGGAAGCTGCTAACCTTAATTCTTCCATGAAAGAATTGAAATATCCTATTTTCCCATATCCCCACATTTTGTTACTAGCTTACCATGATAATTTGGCCTGCCAAGTAAAGGTCACATGGAATAGGTGTTTTCTATGCAATACAATATTACTATCTCATGGTTGTCCTGTTTCAAGGTACCAGCAAGATCTGGCTCTGAAGAGGATCCTCTTTCTATAACAGATGACTCAGTTTTCTTGGTCCCTTTCCACAGGAATGGAGAGTACTGGTCTCCTCATTGTCCTATAAGAATTAACCCAGTCTCTGTCAGCTCTCCATGCCTCAATCACTTCTCAAAGCCTTCCTAATTCTTTCATAAGAACGATTAGTCTTCAACATCCAGAGTTTGGAGAAACACAAACATTTGGTTCATAAAATAGTTTTTTAAACAGTTTTTTTTTCCAATCTGCTGGCAAAGTGGCACTTCTCTAATTTCCATTCCCATTGTTACAGAGACAGTGAGCAGCTTTCTCTGTTCTGGTATTGCTCTGAGTCATTCATTCATGCCTTGTGTAGCATAGCACATGAGTCACTAGTATTTTTTTTTTCTTTTTCTTTTTTCTTTTTTCTTTTTTTTTTCTTTCTTTCTTTCTTCTTTTTCCTTTTTTTTTTTTTCTTTTTGGACAACCTGAAAAGCTTTCTGCAGGTGAACAGTATTATCTCTTTGTTTAATTGGATATTCTTTTTATTTATATTTTAAATGCTACCGCCTTTAACATGTTAATAATTTAAAAGATATTTGTATCTAGTAAAGCCCGTTAAAAACAAATAAATATACAAATATTGCAAAATCCAATACAGGGCTTGTATCTTATCTTATAAATTAAACAACAAACATTTTCATACCTTCAGCTCTCTTGAATTAAAATAATCAGAGCAGGGCTTTTTAAATGTTACTAGACATCTCATACTTCTGCCCCCTTCTCAGCAACTACATGACGATGTCCCCATTGAATGCCCCCTGTAATCCCTCTAAACTTCCTCGGGCCTCCAGTCTCTTAAGGATTATGTGCATCTTTTCTGACTGAACCTAGACCTGAGAATCTTCTACTCTATATGTGTTTGAAACTTTATATCATGTGGTGTGTGCTGCCTGATTGGTGATCCTGTGTCAGAGGTCCAGGTTAATTGAGACTGCTGGTGTGCTTTCAGGGTCACCCACCTCCTCAGTTTCCTCCATCATTTTCCTAATTCAACCACAGGGGTCAGCAGTTTCAGTTGATTGGTTGAATACATTGTGGATATTAGCCCTGTGTCAGATGTGGGTTTAGTGAACTTTTTTTCCCCAGTCTGTAGGCTGATCATTTGTTTGATTGACTATGTCCTTTGTCTTACAGAATCTTTCCAGTTTCATTAGATCCAATTTATCAATTCTTGATCCGAAAGCATGAACCTATTCAAGTTCGGTTTAGAAATTTCTCCCTTTGCCAATGAGTTCAAAACTCTTTCCCACTTTATTTATATTAGATTCAGGATTTATGTTCAGGTCCTTGAACCACTTGTGCAAGGTGAAAATATAGGTCTATTTTCTCTCCTTCTTGTATGCTTTCTTTTATTTGAAGGGATACAATAATGGTGTAAAATTTCATTACCACATTGATTACATTCATGATGTTCCTGTCTAGTATGGGATCTATTAAGTTTGGAGACTAGTAGGACATGCAAAGGCTTTAGCTAATTGATTACATTCATAAATTTTCCCCTCAAAGTGAGTTGATTGATGATTTTGGAGACATAAGTTTTGTGAACACACTTTTATCAAGTTGGCTAAGTTCATACTGTTTCTTTCCAGTATGTGTTCTTTCATGTCTTTGGAGATGACCTAGATTGCAAAGGCATTATCACATTGATTACATTCATAAGGTTTCTCTCCACTATGTGCTTTTAATGTGTTTAGAGATGACTGATTTTTGCAAAGTCTTTGTCACATTGATTACATTCATAATGTTTTTTTCCAGTATGTGTTCTCTTATGCATTTGGAGGTGGCTGTGTTTTGCAAAGACTTACCACATTGATTACATTCCAAGATTTCTCTCAATATTTGTTCTTTCAGGTCTTTGGAGGTGACTGGTGCTTGCAAAGGCTTTACCACATTGATTACATTCATAAGGTTTCTCTCCACTATGTGTTCTTTTATGTATTTAGAGACTTCCCTATTTGGGTAGCCTTTACCATATTGATTACATACTTAAAAGTTTCTCTTCAGTATGTGTTCTTTCAGGTCTTTAGAGATGCCTGGTTCTTGCAAAGGCTTTATCACATTGATTACATTCATAAGGCTTCTCTACAGTATGTGTTCTTTCATGGCTTTTGAGATGACTGGTTCTTGTAAAGGCTTTACCACATTGATTACATTCATAAGACTTCTCTCCACTGTGACTTATGATAGGCCTGCAAAGATAATTGGCACATGTGAAAGCTTTACTAAAAGCATTTTCTTGATAAATCTTTACTCAATAGGGATTAATTTTACACTTTTCTCTAAAGAAGCAATCATTTGAAGGTTTCAACACTTGATATGTTCTTGGTGGTCTCCCTCAATATGGGTTATTTTGCCTCTTTGAATATATGTGTGATGCTCAGGGCATTGATTACCTGGATCACATTCTTTTATTTTTTTTCCCTATAAAGAGTTTTATTTTGTTTTTTCAGACCTGATTGTTTTGAGGGATCTCAAACTCAGCAGTACATGGTAGTGTAAACTGTTCACCGGACTTGACATTTCCTGATTTCCTAGACTTCTGTGGCTCTCAAGGAGAGACCCGGATGAGCTCAGCTTTAGCAGTAATGGAGAGGATGTATGAAAGAAAGCAGTCTGGGAGGCTAGCAGTGAAAACTGAAGAAACAGAATTGACTTTATCTGGTATAGTTCCAAGATAGAAAAAGTGGAGTAGGCAGGGCCTTGTACCCTCCCCTCCCCCCATGGGGGGTGGCGGTATCTGCACATATACAATAGTAGTAGATTGGCAGAAGAGAAACAACAGATTCCTGGCTAGAGGGGAGAGATAATGCAAAATGCATGGGGGAGTCCAAAGGTGGTGCAGCCCCTCTGCTCCTCCCACAAGAGCTTCCTCTTTGGCTATTGCAGAGGCACAGCTGGGAGTGTTGTGACTTCCAGCTCCGGGCATCTCTGCTCAGGAGTGAGGAGGACTGTGAGAAGGGAGACAGGTAGTTCCTGCACCAGTCCAACTCTCAGCCACCAGGGACATAGATCACTCCCTCTTTTTAAATTCTCTCTTCTTGGCACCACTGCTTTGTGGATATAAGGCAATATGAATAGTAGGCTCAAGAAGAAGACGAGCCCAAAAAAATGAATCTGTACATCTTAAGCCACTTGTCCCATGTGAAGATGCAAAAGGCAGTCATGGAGTACCCCATGAAAAGCCAGTGGATGGTCTGTTGCACCAAGTAGTAGAAGGGCTGCAGGGCTGTGATGGAGGCCAGGCTGCTCAGGGCAGGGCTGTCCCAAATTAGGTAGGTGGCCTTCTTTTTTACAATAACAATGAGGAATTCCATCTGGAAGCAAACCAGGTATCTGAGTGCAGGCCATGCCAGAGGGCCAAGAACAGCAAGGAGAGACCTTGTGAGAGCTCTTTATTTCCAAGAAACTTGAGGCATTTGAAGATGTAACGGACTACCCAGGCATTGGTATTGATGTTGAAAGAAGCAATGGTGCTGTTAAAGCGAGGGGTGGTTTCAAAGAGCCACACTTTCATGTTGGCACAGGTATCCCATCTCACAGTCCTATTCATACAGAACAGTTTGCATCTTTGTCCATTGGATGTAAGCTTATTGTGTAAAGGGTATGTGCATTGAGTATTTAATATATAAACCAGCTTGATAAGATACTGAGCTTTGGAGATATTTTTGAGAACACAAAAAACAGAAGCAACAGGGCGGGTGGAGTGAACTGCCTGGAGAGACAATCTAGAAGAGAGGGCTGCTTGCAGAATGTGTGACAGAGTTTGTGCATGATGTTCCATACTATAATGATGTGGCAGGAGTGTGACCTGGGGGCCGAGAAAAGGCCTACCCATCTTTCTACTACTTGCTGCAACAAGCACACATCTGAGAAACTGGTGAACAATTACTAACTAAAAAATGATGGGCAAGTTGTGTGTATTTGCTCATGTCTTTAATTCCTGAGACACTGGCAGGTATATGTCATAGAACTGGATGCCAGCGGGGTATGTACAGCTGATTCCAGGACAGCAAAATTACTTATTAAGACCCTCACAGCCCTGCAGCAGTCAACCAAGGAAACAAAAATGGAGAGAAAACTCGGTTCTTTATTGAAGGTGCTACAAAGAAGAAAACTTTCACTGCAGTTCAGTATTCATATTGTAGAAATCTGAAGTGGACTAGTTTCAACTGCCACATTTATACAATTTTACTAACAGGGAATGCACGTTTAAATAATTACAAATGGACAGGTAGATATAGTTGCAATATAAATGTTGACCATACATAAGCTACATAAGTCACAGCAAAAGCTAGAACACATTGATGAGTTTCCTGTGGCTTCTCTCTTGTATGTGATCTTTTATGTCCTTGCAGATGACTGTGACTGGCAAATGCTTTAAAAACTGATTACATTCATAATGGTTCCCTCTTTATTTGTTCTTTTATTTGAATGGAGACAATAATGTTGTAAAGTCTTTACTACAATGATCATATTCATGGTGTTCTTTTCTAGTATGGAATATATTAAGTTTGGAGACTAGTGGCACATGCAAAGGCTTGAGCTACTAGATTACATTCATAAGGTTTCTCCCAAAATGAGTTCATTCATGGTATGGGTCCTTCTATGACACTGGAAATGAGAGTGACTTGAAAAGGCTTTACTACATAAATTACATACAAAAGGTTTCTCAAAGAACCAACTCTTTGTTTTGTTGATTTTTTCAATGGTTTTTTTTTTTTTGTTGTTTTATTTGGTCTATTTCTGCCCTAATTTTGATTATTTCTTGCAGTCTACTCTTTTTGGGTATATCTGCTTCCTTTTGTTCTAGGGCTTTTAGCTGTGCTGTCAGGTTGCTGATGTGAGCTCTCTCCAGTTTCTTCTTGGAAGCACTTAGGGCTATGAGTTTTCCTCTCAATACTGCTTTCATTGCATCCCATAGGTTTGGGTATGTTGTGTTATCATTTCGTTGAATTCTAGAAAGTCCTTAATTTCTTTCTTTATTTCTTCTTTGACCCTGCTATCCTTTAACATAGCGTTGTTTAGTTTCCATGTGTATTTGGGCATCTCTAAATTCAAGGTCAATTTACAGAGCAAGCTTCGGGACAGCCAAGCTCAGGTAGTAAAGGAGTTGGAAAAGAGGAAGCTAGTAATAATGTAATAGAACAAGGCTGTCATGTTCCAGCTCCTACAAGCAGCAGAATTTAGCAGCATCAGCCAAGTTTCCTGGCTTTATATTCAAGAGAAGAAGGACACTCCCAGGAAAATTGATGCTTGTTATCTGGAGCTAATTAATGGTGAAAAGAGGAGACCAGAAAAACTGAAATATGATCTTCTAGAAAATGCTTTCTGAGAGCAGAACAATGTTGAGTTCCAGAGATAGCCAAGGGAGGACCACATGCTGCATCTGTACTTGGTACTGTGTAAAAATCACTCAGCTGATACTGGATCCAAAGGTTTTCTTATACTCCATAAATTGTAGAATGATAATAGTTGTAATCATATTACAGTTGAGAGAGAAAAAAAAAAAAGCCTTATTCCTGAAGAAAAGGGTGTAAATGTTGTGATTTGTCCTGTATTGACGCTCCACCCTACACCTGACTGAAACAGATGCAGACAACCATTGTGAAATTAGGATAAACTTTCCTGACTCTTATTGAACAGTTGGGGAAGGATTGAAGGACATGAGGGGATGGAAACTCCACAAAAAGATCAACAGAGTCAACTAGTTTAACTATTGGGGATTCTCAGAGACTGAGCTACCAGCCAAGGAGCACATAGAAGATGGACTGAGGAGCTTGGCATATATGTAGCAGATAAGGAGCTTGGTGTTCATGTGGTTCGTCCAATACCTGGACTAGGGTTTGTTCCTTAACCTCTTGCCTATCTTTAAGTCTCATCACTTAATTTGCATGCCAGGCTGTGCACTGTGGGTGTGGATGTACTTAATCCAGCATAGACTTATAGTACTGTAGAGTGTGAGTACCCTGGGGTTCCACAACCACTTAAAAGTGAAACAGAGGAACTAGGAAAAGGGATACTGTGAGGGGGAGAAGCCAGGGTGGGGAAAGTCATCAGTACGATAATAAATATGTAAATTGTTGGAGGAAAATAAAAAATACAATTGAAAAATTTTGAGTCTACACATATTTTCTGATTCCAATAAGGAATCAGGAAAGGCTCATCCTTGAACATCTACCATAAGTTACCCAAGGAAAGCCACACAGAACAAACAAGTGTTCTATGACATGATCCTATCTAGAAGCTTTTTATTTCATTAGGTCTATTTTAAGTGAGGTCAGGAGAGGCTAATATTCATGGACAATTTATTGTTTTATCTTTGGTGGAGGCAACCTCCATATAAAAGAATAAAAATAAGACGAGGAATTCCTCTGTATAAGAAACTTACTCTCAGAGGTTTAACTGTGGATAGCAACTCCATCCCTTACTTGAAGCCGTTTCTTTCTGCTGGAGGTGAGTGCTACATGTTTCCTCTTCTCACTGTAGGACACTAATGTATGCACCCCTGCTGAGTACTGATAGTTTCTTACCTCCGAGACCAATAGTACATAATGGAGGCTCCTGACAAAATTCTGCCTTCCAAGATCACCTGTTTCCATTTTTTCTGGTGGCACTCAGGGCTTGCATCCTTTTTCCCCAACAAAAGCAGATCATGCTTCCTTCCCTCTTATTTCCTTTATCTCCCAGTTCCCTCCCTCCCTCTACCCTTGTGGTTTCATTCTTCTTCATCCCAACTGGAACTGAGGCATCTGCACTTGGGCCCTTCACCTTGTTGGCCTATGTGAGTTATGTTCCTTATATCTTAATTATTCTGTACTTTTTATTTTTGGATAATATCACATATTAGTGAGTACATGCTATGGAATCCTATTGGGAATGATGTACCTCACACAAGATGATAGTCTATAATTCCATCCATTTCCCTAAAAATTGCAGGATGATCTCATTTTTAATGGTTTAGTAGTATTCTATTGTGTACATCATGCAGTTGAAACAACCCAGATGTCCCATTACAGAAGAAAGGCTACAGAAAATATGGTTCAAGGCAACACTTATTCATTCAAACATTTAATTGAAATGACTTACAGTTTCAGAGGTTCAGTCCATTTTAATCAGAGTAGGAAATATAGCAGGCTTGCAGAAAATGCTGAACAAGGACATGAGAGTCTGCACCTCCATCCAAAATCATCTAGGAAGAAGCTATCTTTTAAACAGCAAAGGCTAGAACACATGGTTAAGTTTCCTATGGCTTCTCTCTTATATATAATTTTTTGTATGTGCAGATGATTGTGCTTGCGAATGCTTTAAAAACTGTTTTCATTTATGAATTTTCTCTTTTCTACTTTTTTTATTTGAATGAAGACTATGATGGTTTAAAACGTCTTAATATATTGATTACATTCATGATTGTCTTAGTTAGGATTTTATTGCTGTGAACAGACACCATGACCAAAGCAAGTCTTATAAATAAAAATAGTTATTTGAGGCTGGCTTATAGGTTCAGAGGTTCAGTCCATTTTCAAGACAAAAGAAGCATGGCAGCCTGCAGATAGGCATGGTGCAGGAGGACCTGAGAGTTCTATATCTTCATCCAAAGAAGGCCAGGAAAAGACTGAGCATCCTCAGGCAGCTAAGAGGAGTGTCTCCAAGCCCATCCCCAGAGTGACACACTAACTCCCACAAGGCCACACTTTAAACTACTGCCATTACCTGGGCCAAACATATGCAAACAACCACAATGATATTCCTGTGTAGTATGGCATCTATTAAGTTTGGAGACTAGTGGGAATTGCAACTGTTCTAGGTAAAGGGATACATTCATAAGGTTTCTCTCCAGTATCTGTTAATTTATGTGTTTCTAGACTTCTCCTCTCAGAATAGGCTTTACCACACTGATTACATACAGAAGGTTTCTCTCCAGTATGTTTTCTTTTATGTATTTCGAGGTAACTAGTCTTAAAAGGCTTTACCACACTAATTACATTCATAAGTTTTCTCTCCCATATGTGTTCTTTTATGGTTTTTGAGGTAACTGGGAAGTGCAAAGGCTTTACCACACTGATTACATTCAAAAGGTTTCTCTCTAGTATGTGTTCTTTTATGTCTTTGGAGTATACAGGGTATTGTAAAGGCTTTACCACACTGATTACATTCATAAGGTTTCTCTCCAGTATTATTTACCACACTGATTACATTCATAAGGTTTCTCTCCAGTATGTGTTCTTTTATGGTTTTTGAGGAAACTGGGAAGTGCAAAGGCTTTACCGCACTGATTACATACATAAGGTTTCTCTCTAGTATGTGTTCTTTTATGACTTTGGAGTATACTGGGTATTGTAAAGGCTTTACCACATTGATTACATTCATAAGGTTTCTTTCTAGTATGTGTTTTTTTATGTCTTTAAAGTTGACTGGGTGTTGCAAAGGTTTTACCACACCGATTATATTCATAAGGTTTCTCTCCAGTATGTGTTCTTCTATGTATTTCCAGACTTCTCCTCTCAAAATAGGCTTTACCACACTGATTACATTCATAAGGTTTCTCTCTAGTATGTGTTTTTTTATGTCTTTGGAGTTGACTGGGTGTTGCAAAGGCTTTACCACACCGATTACAATCATAAGGTTTCTCTCCAGTATGTGTTCTTTTATGTATTTCCAGACTTCTCCTCTCAAAATACGCTTTACCACACTGATTACATTCATAAAATTTTTCTCCAGTATGTGTTGTTTTATGTCTTTGGAGTTGACTGGCTGTTGCAAAGGCATTACCACACTGATTACATTCATAAGGTTTCTCTCCAGTATGTTTTCTTTTATGTATTTTCAGACTTATGCTCTTGGTATAGGCTTTACCACACTGATTACATTCATAAGGTTTTTCTCCAGTATGTGTTCTTTTATGTCTTTGGAGTTGACTGGCTGTTGCAAAGGCTTTACCACACTGATTACATTCATAAGGTTTCTCTCCAGTATGTGTTCTTTTATGTATTTCCAGACTTCTGCTCTCGGTATAGGCTTTACCACACTCATTACATTCATAAGGTTTATCTCCAGTATGTATTCTTTTATGTATTTCTAGGTAACTGTTTGTTGAAAAGGCTTTACCACACTGATTACATTCATAAGGTTTTTCTCCAGTATGTGTTCTTTTATGTCTTTGGAGTTGACTGGCTGTTGCAAAGGCTTTACCACACTGATTACATTCATAAGGTTTCTCTCCAGTATGTATTCTTTTATGTATTTTGAGGTAACTGTTTCTTGAAAAGGCTTTACCACACTGGTTACATTCATAAGGTTTCTCTCCAGTATGTATTCTTTTATGTATTTCGAGGTAACTGTTTCTTGAAAAGGCTTTACCACACTGATTACATTTATAATGTTTCTCTCCAGTATGTGTTCTTTTATGGTTTTTGAGGAAACAGGGAAGGGCAAAGGCTTTACCACACTGATTACACTCATAAGATTTCTCTCTAGTATGTGTTCTTTTATGTTTTTGGAGTTGACTGGCTGTTGCAAAGAATTTACCACACTGATTACATTCATAAGGTTTCTCTCCAGTATGTAATCTTTTATGTATTTCGAGGTAACTGGTTGTTGAAAAAGTTTTACCACACTGATTACACTCATAAGATTTTTCTCTAGTATGTGTTCTTTTATGTCTTTGGAGTTTACTGGGTCTTGCAAAGGCTTTATCACACTGATTACATACATAAGGTTTCTCTCCCGTATGTGTTGGTTTACGATGTAGGAGATGAATGCTAGTTGTCAAGGTTTTAGAGCATTGATTACATTCATTGTATTTCTCTCCACTGGGACTTATTACATGCCTGCAAAGAAAACTAACACATGTGAAAACTTTACTAAAATCATTTTTGTATAAATCTCTCATTAATAGAAATTCATTTTGCATGTTTCTCTAAAGGTAAACAACCAAATTTTAAGGCTTTAACACTTTTTATGTTCATGGTGATCTCACACAACATGTCTTATATTGCCTCTTTGAATATACCTGTGATGCAAAGGGTGTAATTACCTTTCTCACATACTTAACATTTCTTTTCTAGGTGTGGTTTCCATATAATGTATTGTACATTCAGAAAAATGAAGAACTTCGGCCTTTAAAAAACTTACTGCACTAATAATTTTTACTATACTTTAGGTCATACCATATTAACACTGTGAAGGACAAACAGGAGTTTCCAAAATTCTAGTTTCCATAGAAAATATCTGCAGTGTAACCTCAGGGTTGCTCCCAGTAAAGTCGGAAAATCAAATAATTACTAATTTCTATAATATTCTGAAAATCTACCAAAAACAGAATACTATATATCATCTAATTGTTCTGGAACAGAAAGAGGCACTTTGCTTCTTTGAATATCTCTATGCACATATGACTTTCATATATTGTGACACTTGATATACTCTCAAAAAAAAGACAAATTAAGTGGTTTCAATTGAAGACACTATATTTGTATTTTCCTCCTCTTAGTTCTGAGGGACATGGATTTGGGCTGCTCCACAACGACATTCTTTTTGTCATTTCAAGATTGTTTATTTATTTTATGAGGAAAATGTAGCTATCCTCATGCGTGTAATAGGATATCAAATCATATTACAACTTGTTTAGAGACAACAAGTGGTTGCTAAGAATGGAACCTAGAACTTCTGGAAAAGCAGCTAGTGCCTTTTTTTTTTTTAGATATTCCCTGCATTTACATTTCAGCTGCTGTCCCCTTCCAGTAATCCCATCTCCCTCAACCTCCCATTGCCTCCTTAAAGATGCTCCCTCCCCCAACAACCTCTCCACCTGAGCTAGCACATGAGCATTCACCTATACTGGGAAAATGAGCCTTTACTGCACCAAAGGACTTTCCTCCCACTGATGCCACAGAATGATATCCTCTGCTGCATATGCACTTGGGAACATGGGTCTTTCTGTGTGAACTTATTGGTTGGTGTTTAAGTCCCTGGGAGCTGATGAAGTTTTTGTTAGGTGATATTTTTCTCCTTCCCATGGGGTTGCAGACACTCTCAACTCCTTCAGTCCCTTTTCTTGCTGCAGCAGTCAGTGCTCTTAACAACTAAGGCATCTCTCCACCCTGCCACAACATTCTTGACTCTCAATGAACTTACCAACATTACTAGAAGAATATGACTCCCACCATATTTACAATGAACTATTTGCTTATTAGATGGTTTTGAAATTATGTCTATCATGCTTCAAAGTGCAATATCTAAGCATTAAGAGACTGTACATATTTTAAGTTTCACAGGGCAGATCTCATGGAGCTACAAATCAAATAAAGATATCTCTTAAGGCACTGTTTCCTTGTCTTTTTTCTTAGGGGAATGCCTTGCAAACATAAATCACTGACATAGAAATACATGGTTTTGTGAGAATATTATAATCATAGGTACAATTAAAGGACTGATAATTATACTTTTGCTTTCCTTTAGAGATTCCAAGATATTAAAATATTCTCAGAGACATGCTTGTATCAGCTTATACATGCAAATTACCTTCCATGTTCTGTAGAATTTTGACAATGTTCTTCAGTGTGATAGTCTTCCCAATTGTAGCCTGAAACACGAGAAAAAGAATGATATCGTATTATAATTTAGGCAAAATCCATGCTACTGTGCGTTTTCAAACAATATAAATATTGCTGTACAATTTCACAGAACCTGTTTTATTCTGAACAATCTAACTCACTCTCCATTGTAATAACATATGATCATCAATAACCCAAATACATTTAACCTATCACCTTGAAAAGGAAAATAGAAATCACAGTCTTACCTATAACACTGAGGTTCTGGTATGTCTCTAACATCACATCTTTGTAGAGACACTTCTGAGAAGGATCTAGCAAAATCCACTCTTCCTGAGTGAAGTTCACATGCACATCATCAGGAGTCACTGCATCCTAAAATATCACATACATGATTATACCACAAAGCATGTTACTGACATCACTGTAAATATATGTCTCCTAGACAATATATTCCTATAATCCAGATACAACATCCACTTATTTCCTGACACAAAGTCATAATCTGATCACCGCATTATCTTAGAAGAAAATTTAATTATAAGGCTCACCTGTGTCACTACTGACTCCTTTGATTGGATACAGCCTTGCAAGAGAAGTGTCAATTGTGCGGGAGATACAGGGGAAACAGATCAACAATACTGAGCACATGTAGATTTATGTTAAGGTTCTACATAATTTCACAGGAGAGAGATGGTCAGAGAGAGGTCTAGGAAGGCAGAAGAGGAGGAGACAAGGAGATTGCGGGAGTATGGAGATGTAGGCAGATATGTATGTTTCCCTTGGTGCATCTCTAACTTGATGAGGCTATTATTATTTCTAAGGGTTCCTATGGCTCTTTTTATTTCTTATAGAAGGAAAGTTTGGATCTTTGTCCATTGGATGTAAGTTTTTTGTGTAGAGGGTTTGTGGATTGAAAATTTGATATATCAACCTGCTTCATAAGATACTAGGCTTTGGAGACATGTTCATATCCATATGGCACAGAAAACCCAGGGCAGGCAGAGTGAACCACCTGAGAAAAAAAGCTTGCAAAGAGAGAAGTTTAGGACTGTGTGACATAGTCATTGTTCTCAGCTCCACACTAGTGTGGTATGGGATGAGTGTGACCACGGGGGCCGAGAAAAGGATGACCCATCTGTTTAATATTTACTACAACAAGCACACATCTAAGATATTGTATGAACAATTACTAACTAAAAAATGATAGGCAAACTGGTGTATTTGCTCATGTGCTTAATATCTGAGACACAGGCAGGTATATAACATAGAGCTGGATGACAGCATGGTCTACGTAACTAATTCTTGGACAGCAAAAATTACATATTATGATTCCCACTCCCCTGCAAAAATCAACAAAGGAAACAAAAATGAAGAGAAAACTCAGGTCTTTATTGAAGGTGCTACAATGAAGAAAACATTCACTCCAGTTCAGAATTCATATAGTAGAAACCTGAAGTGGACCAGTTCAATCTGCCACATTTATACAATTTTACTAACAGGGAATGCATGTATAAAGAATTACAAATGGACAGATAAAAATAGTTGCAACATAAATAAGCTACATAGGTCACAGATCACATGAAACTCAAAAGAAAGGAGACTAAAGTGCAGATGTTTTAAACTTTCTTAGAAAAAGGAACAAAAATAATCACAGGAGTAAAGAGGAAGACCAAGTTTGAAGCAAAGACTAAGGCAAAGGTTATCCAGAGACAGTTCTACATAGAGATCCAGCCCACATATGGCCACCAAACCCAGACAATATTGCTGAGGCCAAGAAACCCAAATTGAAAGATCTGATACAGCTGTCTCCTGAGAGGCTCTGCTAGATCATGATAAATACAGTGGCAGAGAAAACTCTGGAGAAAGACAAACAGAGTCAACTCAGCTGGACACATGGGGACTCTCAGAGACTGAGCCACCAACCAAAGAGCACACACTGGCTGGACTGAGGACCTTGGCATATATGTTTCAGATGTGCACCTTGGTCTTCATGTAGGTCCTCCAAGAACTGGATCATTGTTTTTCCATGAACCTCTTGCTTATCTTTGGATCATGCTTCTTTAAATAGCCAATGACATATTGCCTCAGTGGGACTGGATCCTCTTAATCCAACATAGACCTGATGGACCATGGTGTGTGGATACCCAAGGGTCCCACAAACTCTCAAAAGAGAAGCAGAGAAGATTGAAAAGGTACTCTATAGAGAGAGGAGTTAGTGGGGAACATTCACCAGAGTGAAGATGAATATATAAACTACTAGAGAAAATAAGAGAGAAAAATACAATGTTTGAGTCCATAACGACATATCTTCTCCATAATAAAAAAACTAGGAAAGGCTCCTTCTTGAACAGCTACAAAGAGTTACCTCAAGAGAGCCACACAGGTCAGACAAGTGTTCATATATTTTATATTGTGTAGAAACTTTTTGTTTTAATCAACTCCATTCTAACTGAGGTCACTACAGGCTCATGTTCTTTCTGTAATGAAAATGGAGTCAGTCTAACTGGAGAGATCCTAACAGTTTGTAGGAACTCCTACACTGTCAAATGTCTAAGGACTCTTGTGACACTAAAGACAGTATCTTAAGAGCTACATCTTGTTAAATCAGAAAGCAAGTTATATCTTTCCAACATACAATGGACCTGAGTACACCTTCCCACGTCAATAGATAGGATTGTGAATACAGGGAGAGAAGACTGGACCAAGGCAAGAAACACAGCAGGACAAACACCAAAACTTGCAGCTTTGCCTCAGACACATTGGACTTCACAATTAAAAGCTATATGTCCCTACTCCTGTAAGTTCTCATACAACTCAGTGGTTTTGTACTTTCACTGTGTGCACATGTTCTCACTGTACACACATGTTCTCACTGTGTGCACATGTTCTCACTGTAAGCACATGTTCTCACTATATGCACATGTTCTCACTGTATGCACATGTTCTCACTGTATGCACATGTTCTCACTGTGTGCACATGTTCTCACCGTGTGCACATGTTCTCACCGTATGCACATGTTCTCACTGTGTGCACATGTTCTCACTGTGTGCACATGTTCTCACCGTATGCACATGTTCTCACTGTATGCACATGTTCTCACTGTATGCACATGTTCTCACCGTATGCACATGTTCTCACTGTGTGCACATGTTCTCACTGTGTGCACATGTTCTCACCGTATGCACATGTTCTCACTGTATGCACATGTTCTCACTGTATGCTTGTGTTCTCACTGTATGCACATGTTCTCACCATATGCATATTTTCATGGAATATATCTCAGTGTCTGAGTTATTTGACCAAATTGTGTCCAAATAATGTACCTCAAGCTTCATCCTCACAACCTCAATGCAATGAACTCTCACAGAATCTTCACTGATCCCTTCACACGATGGCTGGAATAATGCTAAACTGAAACAAGAAAGGAACATTCCATGATTTTTCATATTTCAGTTTTCAGAACTAGCACAATATAAATGATTCTGTCCAGTTTGTATTGTAAGTGGCTAGAAGCCTTCCAAGGCGAAGGGATATTCAAAAAGACTTCACTCTCCTTGTGAAAATAGAAATAAGTCAGGGATGGGAGATAGTGAAAATGGAATGGGGATGGGGTATCAAATGAAATATAAATTCAATAAGTAATTAGATGAGAGAAATGAACAAAAACATATAAATAGAATAAAAACAGAGAAATCAGCCAACTGCTTGTAAATTTTGCTTTACTCAGTACCTCACTGAAAAGGATGAGTAAAAATGTTTTTGTTTTTTATTTTTTATTTTTGTCAACATATCCCACAAATGACCTCTAGATAAAGTTGTCACAGAGTCTATTACCCACAGAAATAGGATGACCTCCACTTGCTCTAGATGCATTACTGTCAACATTTCAATGTTTCAGGGCCTAAGAGAAAAAAACTATCAAGGGACATGTTCAGCTTTCTATGAATTCTGCCATCTCAAGTTCTGGTATTTTTCACATTCCTTCCAAAGTGAACATAGATTCCGCACAGCAGGAAAATCGCCTTTTGACACCATTTGAGTTTTGTTGTTCTAACTTGCTGGCCTGCTGATGTGAGTGGACCCTCTGAGCAAAAGCACCTCTGGGAAGAAATGGTTGTTGGGCATAGTTTTCTCCGATTACAGCCTACCCTGCTGGCAGCTCACAATAGAAACTGAAAGCCACAGCATTGACAAACATTGTCTCCTGGCTTGTCCTCATGATGATCAAGTCTCCTGTTCACCTGGCTCTCTGATCCAGCTCAGGCCCACTTGCTTAGGAATAGTGCCACCCACAGTGGAAGAGTCTTCACAAGTCAATCATCAATGCTGTCTCAGGGAGACACTGAAAGCAGACATTCTGATGAGTGCCCACCTTCCACTGAGACTCCTTCAGATGACTGTAGCTCTGAAATGTAGGGCACTGAGGACAATTAGGACACAGAGACTATAATAAATGAGGAAGTTGTAAAAACCCA
Source organism: Micromys minutus (assembly GCF_963924665.1). Taxonomy (NCBI): domain Eukaryota; kingdom Metazoa; phylum Chordata; class Mammalia; order Rodentia; family Muridae; genus Micromys; species Micromys minutus. Next base: position 21,978,061 of record NC_137980.1, read on the forward strand.
AAACCAATTATTTAAGCAAATCAATCACAGGAGCCCCTACCATTGAATGAGGGGGTTGGAGCCCTGGCAAAACCAGGACAAAATGGTAAGTGCCCCTGGCTAACAGCAGAGAAGGATGCACTCTATGGGGAGTTCAAAGGCTGTGGTGTCCTGCGGACAGGTATGTTTCACCCTGGGTTCCCAGTCCAGTGCAACCAAAGAGGTGAACAAAACCTCTGGAAGGTGAACAGAGAACAAGATGTCACCGAAGATATGCTAACTTTGTTGGAATGGATAAAAACAAACAAACAAACAAACAAACAAAATCCATCCCTCTTCTGACAGCTCCAAATTCAAAACTACAAACTGACAACAGGGTTGAGAAGGAGGGGAAAAAAAGGTCTTCATCCTTTCTCCCTGTAAAACAGGGTAGGGAGAGTCTTATTTTAGTCTGGATATTGTCTCAAAAAGCTTCCTGTCCTGGGAAACTTAGTGGGTCTAGTGCCACAAACGTAATAGAAAACCAAAAGGGTAAAGGGGACCCAGCAGATTCCTCCACTTGTACAGAGGAGAAAATGAAGACAGGATGGCAGCTGTGAGCCATGTTTCAGGACTCCAAATCTGCTCTAAGCTTCCCAGCCATTAAGTGCAGGGAGTCACTGTTCCCTAGACCAGGCTCTGTAACATCTTCTAAGTCCCCATGGATACCCCTCTCTAGGGCATCCACTGTAGCAGAGTTCCAATTTCCTTTACTCACCTCCCTCCACAAATACCAATGAAAAATGAAAAACCTAGGCAAACAGACCCATATCTGACACATAAGGCACTGACACAAGGAACAGCAATCACACATTTCCTTAACAGCTGGCCTTTCAACCCTAGAGGTGGGAAGCCTGGGCATTTGGGGACTCTAGTAAAGGTACCAATTGGTTACGCCGGAGCAAGAGGGACCCCAAAGACGACCAAGGAGCTTACTGCAATGCAAGTACAAGAACTGTCACAATTTGACTTTGCTGAGTCCACTCATCTCTGTGTGACAGGCTCAACTGGGCAAAAACTTCCAGGATAATCACATGCTTCACCTGCCTGCAGACAGGGTAGGCATTCCATAGACCGACCAAACTATTCCTTATCCCAGTAGAAATATTCACGGTTGTCTCTAGCACTGAACTAACACCAGAGGCAGCTCCACCTCTCTCCTGTCTATGACTCTTTGTAGACAGCTAAGATCATCCCTTCCTTCTGGCCTCTTCTCCCAGCTTCCAACATTTCCAGCATTCCCCCTGGTCATACCCACCAAATAGGTCAGCAAAAGAGGCATCACACAGCCAAAGCTCTCTGCAAACACATAAATCACAAAATAACCCAAGATCAAAACTCTCACCCAAACAAGACAAATCCAGAAACCAGTACCATGACCAATTCTCATCTCAAAGTTAGAGGCCCAGATACCAGCATAGGAATATAAAAGCTAAAAGCCAGGAGAATATATCACAAGAAATGAAAACTATCATATTACAGAAGGTCTGTGAAAGAAAAACATACAAAAGATATGGTGCAAAAGAGATTGTTTGGAAGAAGAGGGAGGTGTGAGCACCTGAAGAAGAAATAGATTCAGAGAAGAGGAACTGTACTCAGGCAGACAGAGAGAGAGCAGAGAGAGAGCGCCATAAGGATAGAGAAAGAAAATGGAGAAGGGGCATATGCAGAGAAAAAAAAACAAAAACAGAGCTGCTGTAGCCAGCGGCCCATGAATACACAACACACTTGACAACAGCAGAAGTTGATGGAGCCAGGGAAGGACCTAAGTAGTTGTTAAGTGTAAGACAGATCATTGAAACTCTTCTGCTGGGGCTCCTTGAGACTGATGTCTCTGCCTGAGCAGCCAATCCCCGCGCAGCTTGTGTGCACCAGGCTGCAGCCTCAGAACTGGCTGGTTGCAGACTGAAGGCCCAGAGCCTCTCAGATGACCCCCCTATGCCGGTCTTCTTAATGTATTCTATAGAACACAAAAGGGTCTGGACAAGAGCTGCGGACTCAGAGAAAACACCCATGACGATTCTGTAAATAAGCCAATGGTCCGAAGTTTTGGGACGATTAAGAATCAGCCATGAAAGTGAAGTTATTCAGAGGTCACCGCCTCATCTAGCAAGTAAGGAGCGCAACAAAGGATCGCACAACTTGCTGATCCTTCCCATCCAGTCCCAGAGAGGACCCACCACCCCAGCTCCCATGCTCACCCCCTTGCCCATTCACATGCTCACCATGTCTCAATTTCACAGTTTCCCTGAAGTCCCCACACAGCACCCAACAGAGGTATCAGAGCAGGACAGAGAGAGCAGGACAAAAATCGTACCAGCATGGACAAAGGAACAAGAGGAATCAAAACCGGAAGTCCCACCCTCCTTTTCTGACTGGCAGGTCAGCCTGAGGATTTAATTGGCTAGGGAGTATTTCTAAAGGTTAAGGGTGCTTTTGGTACATGACCTCTCCTTTTCTGGATCTAAGAGTTGTTTTGCACCGCATTAGCATTTCTGCCTGTTCTCCTAATGTACTGTTACCCCACCCAGCCGCGGGAAGAACCACAATTCCAACCATTTGATGCCTGATGCTCTCCTCTGTGAGCAATGATCTTGCACTCAGCAGGTCCTGATTTCAGACTTTCCCTGAAATTTCCTCACTGCAGAGGGCTTCATCTTTCTGTATTACGGTGAATAGCTTGCACTTAAGATGCCCTGGAGTATGTGATGCAGAATTTCTGTTATCAAACTTACAGATTTTTATAATTATTTAGGTATTCAACCTCAAGTTTTTGGAATTCAAGTGTTTTTTTTTTTTGTTTTTTTTTTTTTTTTTTTTTTTTTTTTTTTGTAGTCTCTACTGCACTTGAGTTTTGTCCTTCCAACAAAGTGTGCTGGAACAATGAAGCAGAGAGAATTCTGGAAACCTGCAGTGTCAGGTATATGAGTTAGGCATGCTAATTGTCTTAGGATGCTAGACATCCATGCAAGGCTTGTGATTTCTCCAACCAAACACAGAATCATTGTTTGTCAGTTTGAAAGACATATGTCACCTCTCATCTAGGATAGTAGTGTAGATTAGGCTTGTTATGTGGCCACAGATGACATATTCAACTGAGAAGCCCCACGTGGTTGCAGATGTTGGTAAGAGAATGGTATTGGTCCAGGGAAACATTGTTGGGAGGAACCTTACTACTAGCTGGAGTAGATAGTCTTCCTCAGTGTTCACATGCATCTGCTGGAGAGAGTGTCTGTGCATGGCTAAGAATGGAGAGGGTCAGTTAATGCTGCTCTTTTATTGCAGGAGGTATCAGAGCACACTGCAGAAGTGTTTCTTCCAGTGCTTTGTTCTTGTGAAGATCCTTAGAAAGACTCTGATTTCTGAGACTGACAGTGAGTCAGAGAGCCAAGGTGTGGTCTAGAAACCTTGTGAATCTCCGTATTGGTGCTGTAAAATAAAGGATCAAAAGAATCTACTGCCACCTGATTTTCATGTCAGTGGAGTACCAGATCCTTACCTGCAGAAGATGAGACATCTTGTTTTTCATTCCTCCCTTACTCTGAAATCTCTCTGTCTGAAGTCCTGATGTAATTGCATTACTTTGTGATACAACTGAGATATTTTACACTTTTGCTATTGCACTTTCTTGTCCAGTAGGTATAAAAGCCGAGATAAAACATGACCCTAGCAAAGGTTAAAATAGTTTGTTTGAACATTTGTAACTGAGCTGAAATTGTGGTAGGAATGATGTAATTATAATCCCAAAAGTTATTGTAAAAAGTTGAAATAGTCTTCAAGGCCATGTGGTCAGAGTCTATGATTTAGTATTAGAGTACATCAAATATTACTTATACCTTTTCTCTTAGGCTGAAAATTTTAAACCTAGAAAATAATATCTCTTTTATACAGGGCAACATCATAACACCCAGATTTCCAATTTTGGTTGAACTCATGTAACTTCAGTAATTTGGTTTAACATAATTTCAATTTTTAATCCAGAGTATACCTTCTGCCTACTTACTCTGAATCAGATCACATATTCAGATACTGCAAGTCTCAATACACACATGAAAATTAAAATAACACCATGTTTCTTATTAGACCACCATGGATTATAGAAGGCTAAAGGCAAAACAAGAAAGAATACAAAGCACACAAACTCATGAAAGCTGCACACCTCACTACTGAATGAAAAATAGGTTAAGACAGAAATAAAGGAAGGAACTAGAGACATTATAGAATTCAATGTAAACAATATGTAACATGCACAATCTTATGGAACACAAAGACAAAACTGTGGTGCACATAAGAAAGTTGATAGCACAAAATGCCCACATGAAAAAAATGAACAGCTATTGTGAGAGTTTGCATATGTTTGGGTCAGGGTGTGGCACTAGTAGAAGGTGTGGCCTAGTTAGAGGAAGTGTATAACTCTGAGGCTTGAGGATGCTCTCTCTGATCCTGGCTTTGTTTGGATGAAGATGTTCAGTTCTTAGCTCCTTCTCCACCATGCCTGCCTGGATGCTGCCATGCTCTCACATTGATGATAATGGACTGACCCTGTAAGCCAGCCTCAATTAAATTTTCTGAACTTAGCAGCATCAGCTAAATGTCCGTGGGTTTATATTCAAGAGGAGAATGAAACTCCTGGGAAAATTGATGCTGGTTATCAGGAGCTAATTAGTGGTGATTAAGAGGGGACTAGCAAAACTGAAATATGATCTTATGGAATAGCTTTCTGAGAGCAGAACAATGTTGAGTTCCAGAGATAGCCAAGGGAGGACCACATGCTGCAGCTGTACTTGGTACTGTGTAAGAATCACCCAGGTGGTAGTGGTTTTCTAGGAATGAAGGCTTCATGAAGAACAGCTGAGGCTTGGGACTATGAGAGGACGTAGAAGGACACTGGTGAAAGTGCAGCCTCAGTTGTAGTTGATAATCCAGGACTGAAAGGTTCATGCAAAGGTTTTGAGGCTTGGCACCAAGAAGGGAGATTATGAGAGACTATTGGTGAATCCTAGTTGTAAAGGAAGCACCCTGTGTCCTGGAGATGCCAGTATCATGGGATGATCACCAAGGACAACAGCAAAGGTGGAGGGAACTTAAAGTGCTACATTGAACTTAAAGTGCTAGAGAGGGCAGAGCTAGAGAAGGGAATCCAGCCCTTTGGAGGATGCCTGAAGATCATGTGTAGATCTCAGACATTGAATCAATGAGCTGTTACAATGAAGCTGCCTTCGAGACCCAAAGATGTTAAGGATGCCAGAGCCATGGGATATCTGCCAAGGAAAGCTGCTAACAGGGAGTGGAACAAGCTCAGGAGAAAGAAGTTTGTTGCAGACAACAAAGATGAATAAGTTGAAGATCTGAAGACCTCTTTGACATCATACATAGAGATGGCAGAGTATGGAGTTTGCCTAGCTAGTTGTCTGTCTTTATTCAGGGATTACAGTGAAGTGATTGAATGAATATTAGAAAGAGATTTTGACCTTCGGACTTTTAATTGCTATAGACTGTGGTGATCATGGAATTTGGACTTCATGTACTTTTCTATTATGCTATCTTTAGGTATGCCTCCCCAAAGACTCATGTGTTTGAACATACCTATGAAGGCCAGGAAATGGAATATGATGGTTTGAATAAGCTAGGCCCAGGAAGTCACACTATTTGAAGGTCTGACCTTGTCTAGAAAACGTGTGTCTATGGGCCGTGCTTGGAAACTCTCCTCCCAGCTGTTTGAGGGTGATCTTTCTGTTCCTGGTTTTCTTTCTACGAAGGTGTTGAGCTCTCATCTCATCCTGTACCATGCCAGCCTGGATGCTGCCCTGTCTTCCCTTGATGACAATGGCCTGAACCTCTGAACCTGTAAAACAGCCCAAATTAAATGTTCTCATTCTAAAATACTTGCTTTGGTTATGGTGTCTGTTCACAGCAATAAAACCCTAATTAAGACAGCTTTTATACTTGCAATTTAATAGCACAGTATAAAGTCTAGTTCAGAAAGAAGTGAATGAGCAATTAAAAAATGAGCAGATATCAAGAAATTGTGAAATGGAAGCTGAAAAAAATAAAAAATAAAGAGAATAATAACACAAAAATTAATGAAATATGAAGTTGGTCTTTTGAGCTTTATATTTGACAGGATACACAAACCCTTAATAAAAGATATTGTATATCTAGACTAATGAAATCTAAAATAAAAATGGGAACTAATTTACCAGACAGTGAAGAAATTCAGGGAATGATGAAGATATGATTTTAAAAAGCCTCAACTCCAATGCACTGGAAATTGTAAAAGAAATGGATAATTTTCTCAATAGGTTTCACTTACCAAAGTTAAATCAAACTAAGATAAACAAATTAAACAGTGTAAACATCTAAAAGAGAGAGAAGTCATTAAAAATCTGCCACCAAAAAGCCTGGGGCTATTTTTTTTATTTGCTTTTCTACAGGCCACCTTTAATTTTTCCTTTATTTTGTTTATTGGTATGTGGTTGTTGTTTGTTTTGTTTACTTGCCTGCACGTATGTCTGTGCACCTTTTGCATACAGGGCTCTCAGAGGCCAGAAAAGAACTTTGGGTCCATGAGATTGTCATTAGAGGTGATTGTGAGCCACTATGTTGGGAATCAAGCCTGGGTCTGGAGTAATGATATGCTACTTAACCTGATTTACTTTCACCCTGGAAGAAAGGGCCCTCCTACTGTCAGGACTATGATTTTTAGGGTAGAATCCTACCAGACTTTCAAAGGAGACATAATTAGACTCCTCAATGAATCAAACAATATAGAAAAGGAAGAGACAACAATCAATTAATTTTGTGAACCCCTGATTACTCAACTATCCAGACTATAAAGACTCGGCAACAAAAGAGAATTACAGACCAATTACCATAAAACCAGAGATGTAAAAATACTTATTAAAACAACAACAACGAAAAAGGAATTAAACAGAAAATACACCCAAAGATCACACAGGGACCATGTAAACCATCTAAATAACCCTATACCACCTAAAGAAATGGAAGAGGTCATCAAAAGTCTCCCAACCAAAAAAGCCCAGGTCCAGACGGGTTCACCGCAGAATTTTATCAGACATTTATTGCGGATATAACACCAATACTCTCCAAACGATTCGAAAAGATAGAATCAGATGGAATACTACAAAACTCATTTTTTAGGCTCAAATAACCCTAGTACCTAAACCACACAAAGACCCAACAAGGAAAGAGAACTTCAGACCAATCTCACTTATGAACATTGATGCAAAAATACTCAACAAAATCCTTGGAAACCGAATCCAAGAACACATCAGAACGATCATTCATCATGACCAAGTAGGCTTCATCCCTGGTATGCAGGGATGGTTTAATATAAGGAAATCCATCAATGTAATCCACCATATAAACAAACTCAAAGAACAAAATCACATGGTCATCTCACTAGATGCTGAGAAAGCATTTGACAAAATTCAACACCCCTTCATGTTAAAAGTCCTGGAAAGAACTGGAACCCAAGGTCCTACTTAAACATAATAAAAGCAATATACAGCAAACCAACAGCCAACATCAAACTTAATGGCGGGAAACTTGAAGCAATCCCACTAAAATCAGGGACTCGACAAGGCTGCCCACTCTCCCCCTACGTATTCAACATAGTCCTGGAAGTCCTGGCTGGAGCAATTAGACAGCAAAAGAAGATCAAGGGGATACAAATTGTAAAGAAAGAGATAAAAACATCACTCTTTGCTGATGACATGATAGTGTAATTAAGTGACCCCAAAAATTCCACCAGAGAACTCCTACAGCTGATAAACAAGTTCAGCAAAGTGGCTGGATACAAAATTAACTCAAACAAACCAGTAGCCTTCCTGTACTCAAAGGACAAACATGTGGAGAAAGAAATTAGGGAAAAGGTATTCTTCACAATCGTTACAAAAACTATGAAATACCTTGGTGTGACTCTAACTAAGTAAGTGAAGGACCTGTACGACAAGAACTTCAAAACTCTAAAGAAGGAAATTGAGGAGAATCTCAGAAAATGGAAAGATCTCCCTTGCTCATGGATTGGAAAGATCAACATTTTAAAAATGGCCATCCTAGCAAAAGCAATCTACAGATTCAATGCAATCCCCATCAAAATTCCAACACAGTTCTTCATGGAATTGGAAAGATCAATGTGCAATTTCATATGGAACAACAAAAGACCTAGAATAGCAAAATCCATCCTCAACAACAAGAAAACATTTGCGGGAATCACTATTCCTGACCTCAAGCTATATTACAAAACAATTGTGCTGAAAACTGCACGGTACTGGTACAGAAATAGGCATGTGGATCAATGGAATAGAATAGAAGATCCAGAAATGAGCCCTGATGTATATGGTCACCTGATTTTTGACAAAGGAGCCGTAAACATTCAATGGAAAAAGGACAGCCTATTCAACAAATGGTGCTGGTCCAACTGGCACTCAGCATGCAAAAGAATGAAAATAGACCCTTTCTTTTCTCCTTGTACAAAGCTCAAGTGTAAGTGGATCAAAGATCTCCACATTAAACCAGATACACTGAAACTATTAGATGAGAAAGTAGGGAAAACTTTAGAACATATAGGCACAGGAGAAAATTTTCTGAACAAAACACCAATGGCTCAAGCTCTAAGGTCAAAGATTAACAAATGGGACTTAATGAGATTGCAAAGTTTCTGTAAGGCTAAGGACATTGTCAAGAAAACAAAACGGGAGCCAACAGACTGGGAAAAGATCTTTACCAACTCCACATCAGATAGAGGCCTAATATCTAAGGTATACAAAGAACTCAAAAAGCTAGACACCAGAGAATCAAATAACCCTATTAAAAAATGGCGTACAGAACTAAACAAAACGTTCTCAATTGAGGAATATTGAATGGCTGAGAAATATCTGAGGAAGTGCTCAACATCCTTAGCCATCAGGGAAATGCAAATCTAAACAACCCTGAGATTCCACCTCACACCAGTCAGATTAGCGAAGATCCAAAACTCAGATGACAACAGATGCTGGCGAGGTTGCGGAGAAAGAGGAACACTTCTCCACTGTTGGTGAGGTTGCAAACTAATACAACCACTCTGGAAATCAGTCTGGCGATACCTCAGAAAATTGGACATAATACTACCTGAAGACCCAGCTATTCCACTTCTGGGCATATACCCCAGAGACACCTTAGTACACAACAAAGATATATGCACCACAATGTTCATAGCAGCTCTATTTATAATAGCCAGAAGCTGGAAAGAACCCAGATGTCCTTCAGAAGATGAATGAATACAAAAATTGTGGTACATTTACACAATGGAGTACTACTCAGCCACCAGAAACAATGACTTGACCAAATTCTTAAGAAAATGGCTGCATCTAGAGAATATCATTCTGAGTGAGATAACCCAGTCACAGAAGAACAAACATAATATGCAGTCACTGTTAGTGGGATGCTAACCCCAGAGGCTCGCACTGCCCCAGAAACAACTCACAGATTGTATGAAGTCCAAGAAATAAAGAAAACAAAACAAAACAAAGAATTCTTTACACAATAATAACACTTTGACAATTTTAATGTTACATTTTGTTTTGCATGTACTTTGTGATCATTGTAACTTCTGGGTTTTTGATGCATACTGTCAAACCTTTAAAAAGATCAAGTACTGACTATTCATATAGATTTATGTAAAAAATATTTTAAATCTGAAAAAAAAGTACTGACAAAAATGTATAATTTTATGCAAAAAATGCTTGAAATCTATACAGTTATCTTTGTTTTGTAAAATAAAGATGTTAAAAAAAATCATTCTTTGCCAATGACATGATAGTGTACTTGAGTCACCCCAAAAATTCCACTAGAGAACTCCTACAGCTGATAAACAAGTTCAGCAAAGTGGCTGGATACAAAATTAACTCATAGCCTTCCTATACTCAAAGGACAAACATCTGGAGAAAGAAATTAGGGAAAAGGTACCCTTCACAATCGTCACAAAAACTATGAAATACCTTGGTGTGACTCTAACTAAGCAAGTGAAGGACCTGTAAGACAAGAATTTCAAACCTGTAAAGAAAGAAATTGAGGAGGATCTCAGAAAATGTAAAGATCTCCCATGTTCATGGATTAGAAAGATCAACATTTTAAAAATGGCCATCCTACCAAAAGCAATCTACAGATTCAATGCAATCCCCATCAAAATTCCAACCCAGTTCTTCATGGAATTGGAAAGATCAATGTGCTGTACAATAAAGGTTGTTCGCAGAAGAATCCTGTTGTTGTACGACTTTTTCTGCCGGCGGGAAGTGGGGCACGCTACACTAGAGCAGAGAGAGGGCGCCATAAGGGTAGAGAAAGAAAATAGAGAAGGGGCATGTGAGGAGAACAGAAAACAAAAACAGAGATCTGCTGTAACCATGGGTACATGAATATACTTCACACCTGACAACAGCAGAAGGTGATGGAGCCAGGGAAGGACCTAAGTAGTTGTTAGGTGTAAGACAGATCATTGAAACTCTGAACACTGACACCTTCAGAGCCAAGGTTCAGCCAAAGAACAGGAATGGAAACAAAATCAGGAGCTTAAGATGATTAGAAAAAGTGGATACATGGGTCAAAAAATGTGACCATAATCAAATGGGAATTCTGCAACATATGAAAAGGCAAAAAAAAAAAATACAAAGGATTGGAATACAACAAGGTCAGGTAAGAAGTCTAGAAAATATTGTCAGTGAAGTCATAGAAGAAAAAGTTCCTAAACTAAAGGAGATGATGCCTGTTGTGCCTCAATAACCTTCTAAAATACCACATACATAAGAAAACAAACTTCTTGGCCACTTTAAAATCAAAATCTTTAACAAAATAAATATAAAAAACAGCAACAGAAAATGTTTTTAGAACTAAACAAAAAAACATATAAAAGCAGACCTGTAAGATTTATATCTGTCTTTCTTTTAAATTATAAAACCACTTTATTTTCCCTATCCTTCACATACAGGACTTCTCACACATTGCTTGCAGCTAAAGGCACAAGATGCTGGCAAGGTACCATTTTATCCCTAAAACATGGTTGGCATCAAAATATGACAGTTACCAGTGTTAAATCCATAAAACATTCACAGCACAGCTCAGCACAGCACATTGAGCTTTAGCCTTCGGCAATCACACACAGAAGACAGACTCCCACTCTGCATGTTTGGGGTCCGGAGCTCACTGGTCCGTCTGGCAGAGGCAGCAGCCAGTTATATTTGCTCTGCTTTCATCCTTTGACACACACATTATTTCTGGAGCACTGTCCGGAATTAACTCCATTTTTTCTGTTCATTTTCACAAGAATACAAGGTTGTCCTTTGGAACAGCCAAAATCAGCATCATCAACACCACTACATTCATGAAGCCAGGCAACAGGAAACTGACATGCACTATAATCTGGACCCTTCTGATGAAAAAGTGTTCCATCAGGACACTGTGAGATTCTTCTGTTCTTCCACAGAATATGGCTTTAGGAAATTCTTCAGGTCTTCAACAAACTTCTCCTAAGTGTGTGGCTGAGACATGCTATATGAGGCAGTCGGTGGTTTGGGGAAAACCCTAAGTCATGGACTAGGAATCTGGCCTGGATATTTCGGAACCTCTTCATTCAGAGTCTGGAGCATGGCCCACATTGTGAATGTGAGGAGTGCAGCCAAGAACCCTCTAAAATTAGGTAGAAGAGCAAGATCAGACCCCAGTTCTTGGAGGTGAGCCCAGAAACACTCCGCTGGTCGGGTTGTAGATGAACTGCTTCCACGCAGCCAGGCTCTAGTGGAAGGATTTTTTTTTATCTTCATCATGATGGGCCTGTTTTTGTGGAGGTGAACTGAGGCCACAGCGCTAGAGGAGATGAGGGGCTTGGCTGCCCTTCCTAGCAATAGTGGCAGCGCAGCCCAGCGACAGCAGCTGAAGATGGAGGAGTTGGGAACAAGTCTCCTTTAAGAGACCACTAGAGGCAACTTCACTGCACAGCACAGCTCCTGCCTCTGTGGCCCCTTGATCCTAAGGTCTCTGCAGGCCCAGCAAATTCCCGTGCACCAGACAGTGGCTGCAGCCTCCGAACCAGCCTCTGATCAGCCGACCAAGGCCCGGAGACTCCCTGATGACTCCCCATACCTGTCTTCTTAATGTATTCTATACAAGACAAAAGGGTTTGGACAAAAGCTGCGGACTCAAAGAAAACACCTATGACAATTCTGTAAATAAGCCAATGGTCCGAAGATTGGGGACGATTAAAAATCAGCCATGAACGTGAAGTTATTCAGAGGTCACTGCCTGATCTAGCAAGTGAGGAGCACAACAAAGGCCCACACAACTTGGAGATCCTTCCCATCCAGCCCCGGAGAGGACCCACCACCCCAGCTCCCACTGCTCACCCCCTTGCCCATTCACATGCTCACCATGTCTCAATTTCACAGTTTCCTTGAAGTCCCCACACAGCACCCAACAGAGGGATCAGAGCAGGACAGAGAGAGCAGGACAAAAATCCTACTAGCACTGGCAAAGGAACCAGGAAATCCCCGCCTCCTCCTCTGACTGGTAGGTTAGCCTAAGGATTTAATTGGCCAGGGAGTATTCCTAAAGTTAAAGGGTGCTTTTGGTACATGACCTCACCTTTTCAGGATCTAAGAGTTGTTTTGCACCCATTAGCATTTGTGCTTGTCCTCCTAATGTACTGTTACCCCACCCAGCCCTGGAAGAACCACAATTCCAACTGTTCAGCTGCCTGATGCTCCCGTCTGTGAGCAATGATCCTGCAGTCAGCAGGTCCTGACTTGAGACTTTGCCTGAGATTTCCTCACTGCAGAGGGCTTCATCTTTCTGTAATCACAGTGAATAGCTTGCACTTAAAATGCCGTGGAGTATGTGATGCAGAATTTCTGTTATCAAAATTACAGATTTATATAATTATTCAGGTATCCAACCTCATGTCCTTGGAATTCAAAGGGCTTTTTCTTCTTGCAGTCTGTACTGCACTTGACTTTTGTCCTTCCAACCAGTTTTGCTGGAGCAATGAAGCAGAGAAAATTCTGGAAACCTGCAGTGTCAGGTTCCTGAGTTAGGCATGCTAATTGTCTTAGGATGCTAGACCTCTGTGCAAGGCTCTGTGATTTCGGGAACCAAACATACAATCACTGTTTGTCAGTTTGAAAGACATATGTCACCTCTCATCTATGATAGCATTGTAGATTAGGCAACAATTGACAAAAACAATTGAGAAGCCCCACTGTAAATTTCATTGTGTAGAAACAAACTATTGTATATAAAGTTTATTGACATGAAAGTACTTCCATATATGATAGCACCATTCCATTCTATGATGTTGGTACTAGATTACATAATAAGGCCTAACATGTATCACTCTCTGATTAAGGATTGTGAGCACAGATACATTACCAAAGAAGGTCTTAAATATTCCAACATGGCTGAATTACAAGAAAGGGCTTTGAAACAAACTGTATGAAGATTATAGATGTTCATAAAGAGGAAATGACTAAATCACTTAAGGAAGTTCATCAAAATACAAACAATTGGAAGAAATCAATAAATACCTCAAAGACAGCCAGGAAATACAAATAAAAATGTGGAAGAAACCCATAATTCTATAAATGAAGCCAAGAAAAACAAACCAAGATCAAAAGGGAACAAAACTCATCAATACCTAAATGAAGAAAAAAAAAATGAGGGAACACTGGAAATAAAAATTTAGAACTGTAAGGAGGAACTTCAGAGGCAAGTTAAGGGATCAGGATACACATGGAAAACATCTCTCAAGCACTGAAGATACAGTAGAAGGAATGGATGCATCACACAAAGAAAATCTTAAATCTAGAACTTCTAGACACAAAATATTCAGGAAATGTAAGAAATCGTGAAAGAACAAAACAGGAATACTAGGAATAAAGGAAGAATACTATATCAAAATCTCAGAAAGTCCTGACAACAAAATCTTAGAAGAAAAAATTTCTAACCTAAAGAGGGAGGTACCTATCAAAGTACAAAAATCATCAAAACACAAAACAGAATGAAGCATAAAATGAAGTCTCTTTTCTGTATAATAATCAAAACATACACTACAAAGAAAGAATACTAAAAGTTGCAAAGGTCAAAAGTCAAGGAATACATACAGGAAGATATATTAAAATTAGAGATGACTTCTCATTGGAGTCTGTAAACGCCAGAAAGGCTTGGATACATGTGCTGCTGAAACTACAGATGCCCAGACTATACTATGTAGAAAAAATTTAATCACCATAAATGGAAAAAATAAGATACTTTGTGATATACTGATATAATATCTACCTACAAATACAGACCCACACAAATGATAGGAGTGGAATCCAACCCAAGGAAGTTAATAATACATATGAAAACACAGGATGTAAATAATCACGTATTATCTGAAAAAGAAAGGAAAGCACAAACACACACACACAGAAACAACACCAACTCGTAATCAGCAGCAGCAACAACAACATACCAGGAGTTAACAATCACTGTTCATTTACTCTCTCAATATCAATGGCCTCAGTTCACCAATATGAAGACACAGGCTAACAGGATTGATGCTAACACAAAATCTATCCTTCTATTGCATACAAGGAATACAGCTCAACCTCAAAAATAAAAATTACTTCAAGATAAATTATTGTAAAAAGATATCTCAAGCAAATGCACCAAAGAAGCAAGCTGGTGTAGCCATTTTAAAATATTGCAAAATAGATTTTAAGCAAAAAGTAATCAAAATAATAGGAGAAAGACAATGTACTAATACATATTTCTCAGAAAAAAAAATCACCAAAGATGACAATTCAATTTCTAACATCTATGCCTTAAACACATGGTCACTAATTTTTGGTAAAATAAATACATAAAATAAAAATAAAACAAAACAAATTAGTTTTAAAACTAAACTCACTTAATAACACCCATACACTTCTACTCAGAGATTTCAATACTCCATTCTCACCAATGGAAAATTTCTCCAGACCAATAGTAAACAGAGAAATAATCCATCCAGCTGATATATAGAGAACATTCTACTGAAATATAAAAGAATATACCTTCTGCTCAACACCTCATGAAACTTACTCATAAACTGACCTCAAATTCAGACACATTGCAAGGTTCAATACATACAAGAAAACTGAAATAACACCATGTTTCTTATCAGACCACCATGGATTACAGATGGATATAGGAAAAACTAGAAAGAACACAAAGCTTTCAAACTCATGGATGCTGCATTGTTTTATCACATTGATTACATTTGTCAGATTTCTCTCCAGTATGTATTCTGTTATAAGTTGGAAGAAGATTATGATATATAAGTGTTGGGAACAAGCAAAAAAAAAAAAAAAAAAAAAAAAAAAAAAAAAAAAAAAAAAAAAAACTTGTCCTAAGTAATGCCTTTTTGTTATAAACCTCCATTTAATCATAGGTTGAAATTAAATTCAAGTCCTAAGTCAAAGGAGACCTTTATACTTAAAAATATCTGGCCAGCTTTTGCTCCCCCAAAATAATGACAGTCCCTAACCTCAAAATATAATGCCTGTTCCTAACCGTAAAAGAACAAATGGCTAGGAAAGGCTCAAACATAAAACCTACAGTCTGTATCATTTGACATAGATTAACAACAGAAGGAAATCCTGATTGGTGGGAAATGTAGCTGTAACTTGGCACCAATATGTGTGGTTTTCAAGTTTGGAAGCTATGTACCTTTCTGGCTCAGGGTAGGCACAGGAGTTGGTGTTGCATCTAAGCTTCTGAGTATATATTTTGGCTGTGATGAATTTGTAGTGACTTGATCACGAAATAAAAACCTTACAATTTGCATTGTCCTGGTATTTGAATTGTGTTGGATCTCAGTGGACCTTATAACATAAAAGTTTGCCACATTGCTAGCAGTCGTAGAATATCTTTCCTGTATGAATAGTTTCATAATAATGAAGACTATAGAGGTATGCAAAGGCTTTATTATACTAAATACATTCTTAAGGTACTCTAGTACATGCTCTTTCATGATAATGGAGATTACAGAATGATGCAAAGGCTTGACCATATTAAATGTACTCACAGGGCTTATATCTTAGCATTTTTATTACTATAAAACATGACCAAGGCAAGTCTTATATAAGCAAACAATTAACTGTGACTGGCTTACACTTTCAGAGGTTTAGTCCATTTTCATTATAGTAGGAAGCATGGCAGACATGCAGGCAGACATGGTGATGGAGAAGGAGATGAGAGTTCTGCATCTTGATTCAAAGGCAGCCAGGAAGAGACTGTCTTCTAGAGAGCTAATGGAAGGCTCTCTTCAGCCCTTGTTGGAACTTTAAAGCCCACCTCACAGTGATACACTTCCTCCCACAAGGCCACACCTCCTAAATAGTGTCAGTCCCTGAGCCAAGCATATTCAAATTATCACATTTCACTGCCTTGCCCCCATATGCTTGTTCAAACACATGAGTGTATGGGGACCATAATTAAACATAGTATAATGCAAAATACATGAGGTCCAATTTCAAAAGTCCCAATCATCCATGGCAGTCTCAAAGTAGTTAAGAGTTGTAGGGAGCCATTTGTGCCACACCCAAACATGGCGCCGGCTTCCCGCTGAGAACTCAGCAAACAGAGCTGTTGCCCAGCCAAGAGACTTAATGCACATGCGCCACATATGTCATAGCCCGCTCTTGGGGCATACTATTGAGTTACTGGAGGGCGCACCAATCAGGTAGCGACACGAGTCTCCTGGGCATATATAAGCAATGCTTTTCTCTCCCACGTGGAGAAGTCCCCTGCTCAAAGGAGAAGTCCCCTGCTCAGGGAGATCCCCTGCTCAGAGTATTGTACAATAAAGGTTGTTCGCAGAAGAATCCTGTGGTTGCACGCCTTTTCCTACCGGCGGGAAGTCGGGCCTGTGACAAAGAGTCCAAAGTCCAAAGGCTCTTCTGAGAGTAATCCAATCATAGACTGTAATCCCCTATATTTTCAAAAACTAAAAGCACATCATATACCTCCAAATTTACAGCATGTACTTCACCATTCCTAAGTGCCATTGTGAGAAAATACTGGACCAAAATAAGACCAAAGCCAGCTGGGAAATCTGCAAACTCTGCATCACCATGTCTGAAGTCGAAGAGTTCTTCAGACATCAGCTCCTTTCTGCTTTGTTCACTGCAGCACAACTCTTTTTCTTTGGTGATTTTATTTACTGAAAGCAGTTTAATAGGCATCTTCTGTATGTTAGAAAAATTTTTCATTCATGATTTTGTTGAAAATATTTTAGGTACCTTTATGTTGCAGAGTTACTAGTTGTTTAGTGCCAGGAATATTTTATAATCAACATTTTTAACTGATGTATCTTTTTTTTCCTATTCATCTTTAGTGCCTGAGACTCACTTTTCCATTTCTGTTCTGTGGGTCAACCTTGCTTCTGCGGTTGTGTGCACAGTCAATTCCACTGGTGTACTCTCATTAACTTAGCAACTGCTTAAGTCAGGACCTGCCTTCATCACTTGCAGCTTCGGCCAGGTAAACCAGATGTGTGCTTCAGATAAAAGGACCACCAGACACCTCAACTCTTTATTTTTGTTTCTGGTCTCTGTTCTCTGCACATACCCCCCCCCCACTCTTCTCCCTTTCTCTGTGCTCATGGTTCTTTCTCTTTCCCTGTCTGTATGCCTGTCTACAGGTCCTCTTGTGTATATCCCTTCCCCAGGAACTCACTCCTTTTCCTTCCCCTTAACAACCTCTGTTGCATGTTTTAATTTCTTGGGACCTGCTGTAAGAGGATAGCTTGACTCTCTTGGTGACATATTTTCCAGGCTGATATTCAATATGTTCCTATGCTGGTGTCTAGCCATCTGGGTTTGAGGTGATTATTGGAAGCTAAGAAGAAATGATCTTAACAAACCACAAGGAGACATGGAGGAGAGGTAAAGCTGCCTTTGGTATTCTAGTACAGTGCCAGAGGCAACTGTGAAAATTGGGTCTGAAATGACAGATAGTGTGGTAGATATATGAACAGACTACCTTGTCTCCTGATAGACATAGAATGTGGTGAAGCAGGGAGTGTCTGCCCAAGTGGAGGCTAAGACACAGGATCAAGGCAGGAAAGGAAGGGCATGTAGGGATGGTTGGTGCTATCACTAGGAGGCATGGACACGGGGACAGAAAGATGCCACTTGTATTCTGTTCCAGTACGAAGGGCAACTGAGGTTTCCATCTGAGGTAACAGATGGTGGTATAGGTTGTTGCACAGACTACTTAGTCTTTTGGCAGGAATGGTTGGTGGTTAAACAGGGTGTATCTGCCCAGGCTTAGGGGCTCAGATACAGAGATGAGGTAAAGAGATAAGGGTAATAGGGTAATCTGTGGTATCTATAGGAGATCTGGACATAGGGAGAGGAAGCTGTAGCACTAGGGGCAACCCTGAGGAAATAGAGTGGGAAAGGTCTGGAGGCATCCTACCTGCTCCCAGACCCAGTTCCTTAATACTGAGGCATCTAGTTGCCATGGCTCATTTCTTTAGGCCTGCATTTATTTTGGATTTTTGTTGTTAATCTGTGAACAACTTTGTTTATTGGATAAAAAGTGCTATGTGGTCTGGGCAAGTCATTCAGCAAATATTCTTCTTGGGGTCTGAGCTGGGTTCAGATACCTACACCTATCCCAAGTTGTGAGACTAATAATCATCTGCTACTCTAGATCCAAGGGACCTGACACCCTGTTCTCTGATGTGTCACCTGAACACACTTGGAAGACATTCTCTTCAACACACACACAAATATATACACACACAAATGGGGATAGACTCATTTACAAAAGTGCTCATGACTTATAAAGAAATTGGTGTAAAACAAGCTGTTCAGATATATAATACAAATGTACTGTTTCTTTAAATATCTGCTTTCTTGCATTTAGTTTTTAGAAGTTTGCATTTCCTCACACTGGTGCAGTCATGTATCCAAACTTCAATCATAGGAAACAAAATCTCCAAGTAATTCTCATAAGCATCCTTTTCTTATCACGAGAGAATGAAATATTTGTATTAGTCAAATATATTTATCCAATGTTAAAACATTTCTATTCTTTAAGTGAATCTATTCAATTGGAGTAGACTTGTACCCCCAATCCATTTTCTCTTATTGTAAAGGGAGAGAACTAGAATGCATGGGATGAGTGCTGACTGTCTTAATCAGGGTTTCTATTCCCACAAAAATCATCATGACCAAGAAGGAAGTTGGGGAGAAGAGGGTTTAGTCAGCTTACACTTCCATATCACTGTTCATCACCAAAGGAAGTCAGGACTGGAACTCAAGCAGGTCAGAAAGCAGGAGCTGATACAGAAGCCACGGAGGGATCTTACTTACTGGCTTGCTTCTCATGGCTTGTTCAGTTTGCTTTCTTATAGAACCCAGCTCTACCAGCCCAGGGATGGCACCACCCACAGTGGGCTGGGCCCTCCCCCTTTGATCACTAGTTGAGAAAATGCCTTACAGCTGGATCTAATGAAGGCATTTTCTCATCTGAGGCTCCTTTCTCTGTGATTAACTCTAGCTTGTGTCAAGTTGACACAAAACCAGCCAGTACAATTGACTCCTTGTCAACTTGACACACAAACACATCACTATTAAGCCTAAACTCTTTCTTGTTCATCCCCAAGATCTAAAGAACATTAAGAGTTCCACAGTCTTTACAAATTCCTACATATTAAAATTGCAATACCTTTAAAATATCCAGTATCTTTTAAAAATCAAAGTCTTTGTACAATTCAAAGTCTCTTAACTGTGGGCTCCACTTCTTCCTTCAAGAAAGAAAAATATCAAATCAAAATCAATCTCTAACCATCCAACGTCTGGGAATTCACTTACAGAGTTCTATACTCCTCCAAGGGCTTGGTTCACTTCTCCAGTTCTGCCCTTGTCTTCTAGGCTCAAGCTGCCTGTTCTCCACTGCAATGCTGTTCTTGGTGGTTATCTCATGGTACCGGAATCTCCAAAACACTACTGTCAGTCCAATTGCAACTGAACTACACCTTCACTAATGGCCTTCCACAGTGCCGAGCCTCAGCTGCTCTCCATGACCCCTTCATTCCTTCAAAACTAGTACCAACTGGGTGACTCTTACACATTACCAAGTCCAGCCACAGCACAAGGTACAACCTTGGCTATCTCTCGAACACAGCCTCTTTGTGCTCTCAGAAAACACTTCCCAGAAGATTTTACCTCATTTATGCTGGTCTCTTCTTAACCACCACTAATTTATTAGATCCAGATGACCAGCATCAATAGTCCCAGTATTGCAATGGTTTTGCTTCAGTAATTTTGGTATTTTGTTCATTACAGCTGATTCTTTAGCTCCAGCTAAACAAAACCACAGAATCTTCACAATCAAAAGAGCAACAGCCCTGATCAGGGTCTTTAATCTTCCCTCTGAAAATTCCACAAGCCAGACCTCCATCTTCTACACTGTTCTCAGCATTATCTTCCAAGCTCCTACTAAACATCTCACAGAGCTATTAATATCTCAGTGGCTCTTCTACCTTAAAGTTCTACAGTCCTTCCACAGTCCTCTCCAAAACATGGTTGTGTCACAGGAATATCCCACTATGCTGGTACTAATTTGTCTTAGTCAGGGTTTCTATTCCTGCATAAATCATCATGACCAAGAAGCAAGTTGGGGAGGAAAGGGTTTATTCAGCTTATGCTTTCATATTGCTGTTTATACTAGAGGAAGTCAGGATTGGGACTCAAGCAGGTCAGGAAGCGGGAGCTGATGCAGAAGCCATGCAGGGGTCAGGAAATAATGTTTGTCCATGGACTTTGCCTTCATTTTGTAGGTTTAGTTTCTACCTTAAACTCCTAAAATGATGGACTGTAATCTGACAGAACCATCCAAAACAACCATTTATCACCTGAGATGCTTATGGTTAAAGTATTCAATCATAGCACCTGAGTAGCAAGTTAGAAGAAAAAGAATGGAATGCAAAACATTATTTTGCTGCTGGACAAAACTTCACAATATTATCTTTTGTGGGAATGTAGAAAATATGAGAAATTGAGATGGCAAATATCATAGCAAGCTGTATATGGAGTTTAATCAGTTGTACTTATCCACAGAGAAGATTGGAATGTTGATAGGAGACAGAGAAAGTTGAGGTCATAGATTTTAGTGGAACATACACTTCGTGAAAATTTAGCTAGAGCTCATTTGAGTGATATTTTGACCCAGAATCTTTATAATTCTGCTCAAGCCCACAGAAACTGTTAGGTGAAATTTAAAAATAAGAGGCTGATTCTTTAAGTATTCATTTTATTCTGTTTATATATATTTGTTTATTTTTATATTTATTCTTTTACATATTCATTTTAACATCCCAATCTCTTCCAATCTCCATCCTCACTCAAGTCTTTTCTTCCACCCCCCTTCTCCTCTGATAGGATCAGGTTTCCCCAGGGTAGCTCCCAGCCTTGGCACATGAACTCTCTGCAGGACTAGGCTCATCCTTTCCCACTGAAGCCAGACAAGGCAGCCTAGCCAGGGGAACACTTTCCACAGACAGGCAACAGCTTTTAGGACATCTGATCCAGTTGTTAGGTGATGCACATAAGACTGAGTTTCACATCTGATCCATATATGGTAGGAGCCTCAGCCCAGCTTCTGTCCACTCTTGTTGACGGCTCTGTCTCAGAGAGCACCCAGCAGCACAGGTTAGTTGACACTGTTAGTCTTCCTGTGGGATTTCTATCCCTTCTGGACCCACAGCCCTTTCCCCAAATCTTCCATAAACGTTTTGATCCCTGTCCAATGTTAGGGTGTGGGTCTCTGCATCTGTTTTTTGTGGGCTGCTAGGAAGAGCTTCTCAGAGGACAATTAGGCTATTGTCGTCTGCAAGCATAACAGAATATCCTCAGTAATATCAGGGATTGGGCTTGCACATGGAATGGGTCTCAAATCGGGCAGAGTATAGGTTGGCCATTTCCTCAGGCTGTGGTCCATCTTTGTTCCTGTATTTATTGTTGAGAGGACAAATTATGAGTAGAAAATGTTCTGTGTTGGTTAGTGTTAACTTTCCACTGGGGTCCCATCTGGTTGCAGGAGGTGATATCCTTAGAGTCCATATTCCACAGCTATACACCTCAACTAATGTCACTAGCATACATGCCTAGGTGCCTTCCATATCCCTGGTTTCTGGCACATCCTAGAGATATCTCCACAACCCCAACCCTGCCATTTGCTGATTTCCATCCATTTTTCTGTCCCTCTGACCTTTTGCTTCTCACCCAACCTGGTCCTGACTTCTCCTGCCTCTTACCAATTCTTCTTCTAACAACTTCCCTCTCTTCATCTGCCTCCTATGACTATGTTAATATTCCTTCTAAGTGACACTTAACCATCCTCACTTGTATCTTTCTTCTGTAACTTCATTGGGGCTGTGGAGTGTAGCATGGATACCCTATACTTTATGCAAATTTAATGATGTCCTTGTTTTTAATAGCTGAATAATATTCTATTTTTTATATGAACCACATTTTCTGCATCCACTCTTCAGTTGAGTGACATCTAAGTTGTTTCCAGTTTCTGGCTATTATAAACAAAACTACTATGAACATAGTGGAGCACATACACTTACCCTTGTGGTATTGTGGAGAATCTTTTGGCTTTATGTCAAAGAAGGTGCTCTAAGGGTAACACTCTGTTCTGCTAATATTTAAATTAATGGAAGGAGAAGGCAAATTGATTCCTAGTCCCAGGAAGAAACTTTAAATGAAACCTGCTTCAACTGTGGTCAGAGCATGGCAGGACTCATCAACATAGAAGGGAACATTGACAGGATCATTTATAGTGGGGTGTTTCTGGATACTGAAAGATGAAAAATGTAAGGTTATGGATATTTTCTCTATGGTTTCAGTTCAGCACTATTCCAGCCACCTTTGGTAAAGTCAGAGTACCTGTGAAGATTCTGTGAGAGTTCTTTGCATTGGATTGTGGTATAGAAAAACCATGCCAGAAAGCTTGGTGGGTTGCATGGGTTAAGATCCACTATCCAAGGAGTACCCATGTATTGACCCATGGCTCTAGCTGCATATGTAGAAGAGGATGGCCTTGTAGGGCATCAGTAGGAAGAGAAGGCCTTGGACCTGCCAAGGCTTGATCGCCCAGTGTAGGGGAATGTCAGGGTGAGGATGTGGGAGGGCACTGGTTGGGGGAATCCTCATAGAAGCAGGTGAAGGGGGGATAGAATATGGAGTTTATGGAGGAGAAACAGGGAAAGGGGATACAATTTGAAATGTAAAAAAAATATATCAAATAATAAATCAATAACTAAAAAGTAGGTAGGGTGATCATTGTATAGGAACTCATCCTTGTCCCCTAGCCATTTCTGTCATTTTCAAATGAGCCATTAACATACTGAACATGGGGTAAGTAATGAGGTTTCCTATGAGTAAGACAGAAGAGTTTTTCACTCACAAAGACTGACACAGCTTCATATGCTGGTGAGTACTATATCTACCAGTAACAGAGACCAACACTGATCCATAGATATGGAAATATATCCTAGATTGACCAGACAATCACTTGGTGGCAGGTTGACTATATTAGATCATTTCTTCTGTGCAAAACAATGCTTTCTTCTACATAGAGTAGATACATGTTCTGCTTATGATTTTATTGACTTTCATGAATATATTGCTTCTGCCCAAACCACTATCCATGGACATGTTGAGTGCCACATTCATCACAATGGCATTCCATACACTATTGCTTCCAATCAAGGAACTTATTTCATAGCTGAGTGTGATATAATGGGCCAACGGATATGGATTCTATTGGTATTAATAACCATGTTCCTTGATACCCCAAAGTGTCTGAAATGATAGAAAGACATATTGAAAGTTAGGAGACACTTTTTCAAGGCTAATTACATGATATCCATCTGCTGAGCAGGGAAAGGTCCCTGAAAAAATATATTTTGAATCAGCATCCAGTATTTGGTATGGTTTCTCTCATAGCCAAGATCTATGATGTCAGGAATCAAGGTTTGGAGAACCTGTGTGAAGGTAACTGTTGACCAATCCTGAGTGTAACTCACCTCAATATGGAAGACTCCCTTTTTCATCAGGATTTGCCTTTCCATGCCCGAATTTGTGTGGAAAATATTTCTGAACACAGGTGGATGTCCTTAGGTCAAGAATGTGCTTGTCAAGAGTTACCTAAACTCAGCACACAAGGCCCACTCTGGCTTCCCTGCTCACATGATAATGAGGTATCCTATTATGACCAATTAACTCTTTCAACCTGTACCCCTAAAAGCCCACATATGCATCATTTTGGGAACAATAAGGTAGAATTGTCTCACTGTACTTGTCTCAAGAGATTATTCTATAATAATCAGGTGACGTTATTACCAACGTTGGGGAAAATACAGAATGGGAAGCAGGAGAAGGTAGTTATAAATATAAAGAAAGGCTACATGAGTAAGAGTAGGAATTGATTATAAGGGGATTATAAGAGGGTTATGAGTGATGTGTCTTCCTGTCATATTTTGTTTAGGTTGTATTTCTACAGATAGTTGTATTTTCTCACCTCAATATCATTAAATCAATTAACAGAATATCAATGGCTATCAAACTTGAAGTAGACACTGAATAAATGTTCTCAGGATGCATTATAACATTTTTATGTGTCTGTGCTAGTACAAGAGGTAGTGTAATCACTTAAGGCAAAATTATCATGTGGTCCAATATATAATTTTGCTTTTCTTTGGTTGGAATAATAATACTTAGGTCTTACTATAACATGATTTTTTTTAAATTTGGAATTGCACTATGACATAAGAAGATATGATTGCATGTAGAGCTGAGGTAAGGTGGAATTGAAGTTGCTATCTTGATTGTTCACTCTGTTACATCTGGGATTAACTAAAATATAAAAATGGAAGGACACACCTGAAGCTGTTATTTTCTTATTTTGAAGTGGGTAGATATATATGGAATCCAGATCTTTGAGGTAAGAACACATGCCTTTAATATGATTCCTGATGATGGAAGACAGTAATAATACTTCAAGTATTATTTTATGAACTGAATGTTTGTTTTCAAACAAACTTTGCTTGTTGAATACTAATCCTCCTTATGAAAGAATTAGGAAGGCTTTGAGAAGTGATTGAGTCATGGAGAGCTGGCAGAGCAGGCTTAATTCTTATAAAACAATGAGGAGACCAGTATTCACCATTCCTGTGGAAAGGGACCAAGAAAACTGAGTCATCTGCTATAGAAAGAGGATCCTCTTCAGAGCCAGACGTGGCTGGTACCTTGAAACAGGACAACCATGAGATAGTAATATTGTATTGCATAGAAAACACCTATTCCATGTGACCTTTACTTGGTAGGCCAAATTATCATGGTAAGCTAGTAACAAAATGTGGGGATATGGGAAAATAGGATATTTCAATTCTTTCATGGAAGAATTAAGGTTAGCAGCTTCCAAGAAATCAAAGTCAGCCTGGAGAGATTGTGAGTACCTATGTTAGTTTCCCTGATAATTTCACACTATCAAAGTAAACAGTAATGTATGCAGAGATTTTTCTTTGAAGACGGTGTGCAATGGAAAGAACTTAGGAGCATCCTGAACACTCATCAGTTAAAATGCAGGCTAATGAATTATGAGATCCCATAATATGGAGCTCCAGAGAGTTGTTTCTTGGACATATTTTGCAAGTTGTTCCTTGAATGCTCTCTATCTAGATATTTGTATGGCTCACCCCTCACTTCTTTTATGTTTTAATTTGATATTATCTGGTCAGAGTGTTCTTTCTTTCTTGATGGTCTCATCTAATATCACCAAGTGAATCAGTGTGTCTTCTGATTGTGCTCTATTTTCTTTGTAGTATTAAAGGTATCAAACCTTAAAAATATATTAAAATTTTAAGTCTGTATGAAGACTAATATATATATATGTATATATATATATATGTATATATATATATACATATATAATATTTAAAAAACAATTATGTTATTGTTCTATGAGTAAATAAAATGTCCATTATGAATAATAACTTTTGGTTTAAGAGTAGTCAGCTCTGGGTAGTGGAGTCAGATTCTCTCAACTAACCTTTGCACTGAGAACAAAGTCCCAAATGGAGGAGTTAGTAAAAGGACTAAAGGACCTGAGGCTGTTTTCAATCCCATAGGAAGAACAACCATATCAACCAACCAGACCCCTCAGGGCTGCCAGAGACTAAACCCCAACCAAAGTGTACACAAGGAGAGACCCATGGCTCCAGCCACAGATGTAGCAGAGGATGCCTTATCAGGCTTCAAGGAGGAAAAGGGCCTTTAGCCCTGGGAAGGCTCAATAGACCTTTGTAGGGGAATGCCAGGGCAGGGAGTCAGAAGGCAGCAGGTAGGTGAACACTAACATAGAGGCAAGGGGAGTGGGGATGGGAGAGAGGGATTCTAGATGGGAAACTAGGAAGGGGATAACATTTGAAATGTAAGTAAAGAAAATTCCCAATTCATATATATATATGTGTGTGTGTGTGTATAGTTTATATATACATATATATATACATATATATATACATATATATACATAGTTACATATACATATATACACACAGAGATATATAGTTTCCTAAGTTGTTTGAATTTTAATGTTAATTCCATTTCCCCAAGACAGGCTGGCTAGTCAAGGGTCTCCAACCCAACTTTTTCATTTTAATTAGTAACATAGGAAAGGCAGTGAGGGCAGGAAGGAAGTAGAGAGAGCAGAGAGCTAGGAGGAGGAGGGGAGAGGACAGAGGTTAGAGGTCATGGCAACATGGAGCTTCCCAAGGACCAGCTGGATTCAGGTGGCATTTATTGGTGTTAAAAAGCTGTGAACATTAAGAGTTTTACAGTCTAATATCTCATATAGAAGGGCAGTTTGTATCTTTGTCTATTAGATGCAATCTTGTTTAGAGGATTTATGGATTGAGAGTTGAATATATAAACCTGTATGAAAAGCTATCAGGCTGCAGAGTTGTGTTTGTATGGGATTTTGGGATACAGAAATAACCTGGCAGAGAGACGGAGAACAGGAGAAAGAAAACCGCCAAGGGAAGGCAGTTGCGCTGATGAGTTGGGCCATGTTGGTGGCTCAGACCGTGCACCAGAGGTGTGTTGGGATCGGAACTCAAACTGGGTCTAAGGAGTAAGACCCCAGGGCTGGTAAAGAGATAATCCATTTTTTATTTTTTTATATTTACTGCAATATATGTATATATATATATATAACTTAATAGATAGAAACTATGTTGTATACTAGAATTGGATTAGGGTTCAAAGAGATGTTCTTAAGGGTCTAAATTATTTTCAAAGCATTTACTCATTTTCTTTTTTTTCTTTACATTTCCCTTTTTGTCTTTAGTTTCTTTTTTGCCATATATATTTTTTCTCTTTCCATTGGTATAAATCTTTGTATACTGATAGAAAATTTAAATTAATTTTGTTACACTTAGATAGGCATTGTGCCTATGGAAGTCACTTAAGAGCAAAAGGTTTAATCCCCAGCCTTTTAATAGCTGCTATTACAAACTGCTTAGGATAAACAGTAAAATTCATGGTCATATTAGATTCTCATTTAGTTTACTATAATATCATATTTTCAAGGTTAGTCAAGTAATAAATAATTAAATAAAATTAATGTTTAATAATTTAGTCATGCTATATATAGATGGCTTCATATGATTTTGTCTATAGAATATGGTATTTAAAGTTATTTCCTTATTAAAAGATTCTGTGACTATAATTTTCATAATTGTAATTGTATTTGATTTACATCTGAAAGAAAAGGTGGCTTGGTCTTGCTGCCTGTTGTGAGGCTGAGTGTGCACCCCCAAGCACTTGATTCTGCATGTAGACCTGTGACCCTGCCTCCAAGTTATTTCTGATTTTTAAGTAGAGATGAAAACAGCCAAGAGCTGTCATGAAGACGCATAGGTGGTCCAAGGAGAACCATGAGGAAAAGGTGGTGCATGAGGGAGAAGGAGAAGCTTCCATGGGTTAGGTGAGCCAAAATCACATGGCTCTGAGGGAGTTAAGAGCTCTCCAGGTGAAACAGCAAATAGTAAGAAGTAATTTGGGGTTATCGATATGAAAGTAATTTTTAATAATAAAGAAGGAAGGTATGAATCCAGCTTCTGTGCTCTTTAAGGTTTATTGTAAATATAAAGGCTGTGTGTCTCTTTTATCGGGGAGCTAGGGGTTGGAAGGTAGGTTAGAAACCATAATCAGGATTAAACATTTCTACAGCAATCTGACTCCTGAGTGCTGATATTTAAGGTGTGCTTCACCATGAAAGTGCATTAAAGAAGAATGGCAGCCAACAACACTGAAGGAATGTGTAATTAGAAAAGCATTAGACATGGACAGACCCATGGCTCCAATTGCATATGTAGCAGAGGTCAGCCTTTTCTGACATCAATGGGCGAAGAGGCCTTTAGTCCAGTGCATGTGTATGGAAATGCCAAAATGCTGAAATAGAGAGGGTGGTTGGGAGAGAAAGCACCAGAGAGGGAGCACCTTCATAGACACAAGTAGACGTGGAGTGGGGATGAGAAAAGGGGAAAGGAGATAGCATCTGAATTGTAAATACAGAGAATATCCAATTAAAAAGATAATTTTACTTCCTTCTTTCTAATTCATTTTACTCTCACCTCCTTCATTTTTATTGCCTTAGCTAAACTTTTAGACAGTATATTGAATAGGTATGGAGAGAATGGTCCACCCTACCCTGTTCATGATTTAGTGGGATATATTTGAATTTCTTTTCAGTTAATTTAATGTTGGCTATAGGTTTGCTGTAAGGTGATATTCTTATCTTTAGGTATGTCCACTTTATCATTAATAAATTCAATAATTTTGTGATAATGTAGGACTGGATATTGTCAGTGAATTTTTCATCATGTAATTAGATGAGCACTTGCTTTCATTTTTTTTTTGTACACTCTAAACACATTATGGTGAACCATTCCTGCATCTGTTTAGTGAAGCTTACCCCATAGAACATGCTGTGTGATCCTTTATTTTATTTTATTTATTTTTAACAACTTTATTTTACAAAACTAAGATAAATGTACAGATTTTAAGCATTTTTTGCGTAAAATTATACAATACATTTTTGTCAGTACTTTCTTCAGATTTTAAAATAATTTTTCCATAAAACTATATGAATATATTTTTAGTCAGTACTTGATTTTTTTTAAAGGTTTGATAGTATGCATTGAAAACTTAATAGTTACAATGAGCAAATAGTACATGTAAAACAAAATGTAACATGGAAATAGTTAAAGTTTTCTTGTTGTGTAAAGATTTTTTTGTTTTGTTTTGTTTTGTTTATTTCTTGGATTTCATACAGTCTGTGAGTTGTTTCTGGTGCAGTGCGAGCCTCTGGGGTTAGCATTCCACTAACAGTGACTGCATATTATGTCTGTTCTTCTGTGACTGGGTTATCTCACTCAGAATGATATTCTCTAGATGCAGCCATTTTCTTAATAATTTGGTCAAGTCATTGTTTCTGGTGGCTGAGTAGTATTCCATTGTGTAAATGTACCACAATTTTTGTATCCATTCATCTTCTGAAGGACATCTGGGTTCTTTCTAGCTTCTGGCTATTATAAATAGAGCTGCTATGAACATTATAGTGCATATATCTTTGTTGTGTACTAAGGTGTCTCTGGGGTATATGCCCAGAAGTGGAATAGCTGGGTCATCAGGTAGTATTATGTCCAATTTTCTGAGGTATCACCAGAGTGATTTCCAGAGTGGTTGTATTAGTTTGCAACCCCACCAACAGTGGAGTAGTGTTCCTCTTTCTCTGCAACCTCGCCAGCATCTGTTGTCATCTGAGTTTTGGATCTTGGCCAATCTGACTGGTGTGAGGTGGAATCTCAGGGTTGTTTTGATTATCATTTCCCTGATGGCTAAGGATGTCGAGCACTTCCTCAGATATTTCTCAGCCATTCGATATTCCTCAACTGAGAACATTTTGTTTAGCTCTGTACCCCATTTTTAAATAGGGTTATTTGATTCTCTGGTGTCTAGCTTTTTGAGTTCTTTGTTTACCTTGGAAATTAGGCGTCTATCTGATGTGGAGTTGGTAAAGATCGTTTCCCAGTCTGTTGGCTGCCATTTTGTTTTCTGTACAATGTCCTTAGTCTAACAGAAACTTTGCAATCTCATTAAATCCCATTTGTTAATCTTTGACCTTAGAGCTTGAGCCATTGGTGTTTTCTTGAGAAAATTTTCTCCTGTGCCTATATGTTCTCAAGTTTTCCCTACTTTCTCATCTAATAGTTTCAGTGTATCTGGTTTAATGTGGAGATCTTTGATCCACTTATACTTGAGCTTTGTACAAGGAGATAAGAAAGGGTCTATTATCATTCTTTTTCATGCGGAGTGCCAGTTGGACCAGCACCATTTGTTGAATAGGCTGTCTTTTTCCATTGAATGTTTATGGGTCCTTTGTCAAAAATCAGGTGACCATATACATCAGGGCTCATTTCTGGATCTTCTATTCTATATCATTGATCCACATGCCTATTTCTCTACCAGTACCATGCAGTTTTCAGCACAATTGCCTTGTAATATAGCTTGAGGTCAGAGATAGTGATTCCCACATATATTTTCTTGTTGTTGAGGATGGATTTCGCTATTCTAGGTCTTTTGTTGTTCCATATGAAATTGCACATTGATCTTTCCAATTCCATGAAGAACTGGGTTGGAATTTTGATGGGGATTGCGTTGAATCTGTAGATTGCTTTTGGTAGGATGGCCATTTTTAAAATGTTGATCTTTCCAATCCATGAGCAAGGGAGATCTTTCCATTTTCTGAGATCCTCCTCAATTTCCTTCTATAGAGGTTTGAAGTTCTTGTCGTACAGGTCCTTCACTTGCTTAGTTAGAGTCACACCAAGGCATTTCATAGTTTTTGTGACGATTGTGAAGGGTACATTTTCACTAATTTCTTTCTCCACATGTTTGTCCTTTGAGTATAGGTAGGCTACTGATTTGTTTGAGTTAATTTTGTATCCAGCAACTCTGCTGAACATGTTTATCAGCTGTAGGAGTTCTCTGGTGGAATTTTTGGGGTCACTCAAGTACACTATCATGTCATTGGCAAAGAGTGATGTTTTTATCTTTTCCTTTCCGATTTGTATCCCCTTGATCTCCTTTTGCTGTGTAATTGCTCCAGCCAGGGCTTCCAGTACTATGTTGAATAGGTAGGGGGGGAGTGGGTAGCCTTGTCGAGTCCCTGATTTTAGTGGGATTGCTTCAAGTTTCCCAACATTAAGTTTGATGTTTGCTGTTGGTTTGCTGTATATTGCTTTTATTATGTTTAAGTATGGACCTTGGATTCCTGTTCTTTCCAGGACTTATAACATGAAGGGATGTTGAATTTTGTCAAATGCTTTCTCAGCATCTAGTGAGATGACCATGTGATTTTGGTCTTTGAGTTTGTTTATATGTTGGATTACATTGATGGATTTCCTTATATTAAACCATCCCTGCATCCCAGGGATGAAGCCTACTTGGTCAGGATGAATGATCGTTTTGATGTGTTCTTGGATTCGGTTTGCAAGGATTTTGTTGAGTATTTTTGCATCAATGTTCATAAATGAGATTGGTCTGAAGTTCTCTTTCCTTGTAGGGTCTTTGTGTGGTTTAGTTACTAGGGTTATTGTAGCCTCAAAAAATGAGTTTTGTAGTATTCCATCTGATTCTATCTTTTGGAATTGTTTGGAGAGTATTGGTGTTATATCCGCAATAAATGTCTGATAAAATTCTGCGCTGAACCCGTATGGACCTGGGCTTTTTGTGGTTGGGAGACTTTTGATGACTTCTTCTATTTTTTTAGGTGTTATAGGGTTATTTA
Source organism: Micromys minutus (assembly GCF_963924665.1). NCBI lineage: Eukaryota > Metazoa > Chordata > Mammalia > Rodentia > Muridae > Micromys > Micromys minutus. The sequence continues at coordinate 22,010,026 of NC_137980.1, forward strand.
GATGGTTTACATGGTCCCTGTGTGATCTTTGGATGTATTTTCTGTTTAATTTCTTTTTTGTTGTTGTTGTTTTAATAAGTATTTTTACATCTGTGGTTTTATGGTAATTGGTCTGTAATTCTCTTTTGTTGCGGAGTCTTTATGGACTGGATAGTTGAGTAATCATGGGTTCACAAAATTAATTGATTGGTGTCTCTTCCTTTTCTATATTGTTGGATACTTTGAGGAGTCTCATTATGTCTCCTTTGAAAGTCTGGTAGGATTTTCCTCTAAAAATCATACCCCTGACAGTAGGAGAGCCCTTTCTTCCAGGGTGAAAGTAAATCAGGTTAAGTAGCATATCATTACTCCAGACCCAGGCTTGATTCCCAACATAGTGGCTCACAATCACCTCTAATGACAATCTCATGGATCCAAAGATCTTTTCTGGCCTCTGAGAGCCCTGAATGTACAAGGTGCACAGACATACGTGCAGGCAAGTAAATAAAACAAACAACAACCACATACCAATAAACAAAATAAAGGAGAAATTAAAGATGGCCTGTAGAAAAGCAAAAAAAAAAATAGCCCCATGTTTTTGGTGGCAGATTTTTAATGACTTCTCTCTCTTTTTGATGTTTACACTGTTTAAGTTGTTTATCTCAGTTTGATTTAACTTTGGTAAGTGAATCCTATTGAGAAATTATCCATTTCTTTTACAATTTCCAGTACATTGGAGTTGAGGCTTTTTAAAATCATGTATTCACCATTACCTGAATTTTTTGACTGTCTGTTAAATTTGTTCCCATTATTATTTTAGATTTCATTAGTCTGGATATACTATATCTTTTAATAAGGTTTGTCTATCCTGTCAAATAAAAAGCTCAAAAGACCAACTTCATATTTCATTAATTTTTGTGTTATTATTCTCTTTATTTTTTATTGTTTTCAGCTTCCATTTCACAATTTCTTGATATCTGCTCATTTTTTAATTGCTCATTCACTTCTTTCTGAACTAGACTTTATACTGTGCTATTAAATTGCAAGTATAAAAGCTGTCTTAATTAGGGTTTTATTGCTGTGAACAGACACCATAACCAAAGCAAGTATTTTAAAATGACAACATTTAATTTGGGCTGGCTTACAGGTTTAGAGATTCAGGCCATTGTCATCAAGGGAAGACAGGGCAGCATCCAGGCTGGCATGGTACAGGATGAGATGAGAGTTCAACACCTTCGTCCAACAGAAACCAGGAACAGAGAGGTCACCCTCAAACAGCTGGGAGGAGAGTTTCCAAGCACGGCCTATAAACACACGTTTTTTTGACAAGGTCAGACCTTAAATAGTGTGATTTCCTGGGCCTAGCTTATTCGAACCATCATATTCCATTTCCTGGTCCTCATAGGCTTGTTCAAACACATGAGTCTTTGGGGGAAGCATACCAAAGATAGCATAATAGAAAAGTACATGAAGTCCAAATTCCATAATCCCCACAGTCTATAGCAATTAAAAGTCCAAAGGTCAAAATCTTTTTCTAATGTTCTTTCAATCACTTCACTGTAATCCATAATAAAGACAGACAGCTAGCTGGGCAACTCCATACTCTGCCATCTCTATGTATGATGTCAAAGAGGTCTTCAGATCTTCAACTTATTCATCTTTGTTGTCTGCAACAAATTTCTTTCTCCTGAGCTTGTTCCACTCCCTGTTAGCAGCTTTCCTTGGCATATATCCCATGGTTCTGGCATTTTTAAGATCTTTGGGTCTGGAAGGCAGCTTCATTGTTACAGCTCATTGTTTCAATGTCTGAGATCTACACATGATCTTCAGGCATCCTTCAAAGGGCTGGATTCCCTTCTCTAGCTCTGCCCTCTGTAGCACTTTAAGCTCAATGACTGACTCTACCTTTGCTGTAGTCCTTGGTGATCATCCCATGATACTGGCATCTCCAGGACACAGGGTGCTTCCTTTACAACTAGGATTCACCAATAGTCTCTCATAATCTCCCTTCTTGGTGCCAAGCCTCAAACCCTTTGCATTAACCCTTCAGTCCTGGATTATCAACTACAACTAATGCTGCACTTTGACCAATGTCCTTCTACGTCCTCTCATATTCCCAAGCCTCAGCTGTTTTTCATGAAGCCTTCATTCCTAGAAAACCACTACCACCTGGGTGATTCTTACACAATTCCAAGTACATCGGCAGCATGTGGTCCTTCCTTGGCTATCTCTGGAACTCAACATTGTTCTGCACTCAGAAATCTATTCCAGAAAATTATATTTCAGTTTTGCTGGTCTCCTCTTAATCACTAATTAGCTCCAGATAACGAGCATCAATTTTCCCAGGAGTTTCTTTCTCCTCTTGAATATGAAGCCAGAAACAGTTAGCTGATACTGCTATGTTCTGTTGCTTGTAGGAGCTGGAACATGACCCCCTTGCTCTATTACATTGCTTCCTGTTTTACACCTTCCTTAATTGGGCAGAGCTAGAAATCAGAATCCAGCCCTTTAGAGGATGCCTGGATATCATATGTAGATATCAGAGCTTAGCTGTCCTGGAGCTTTCTTTATAGATTGATTATGAATTTAGAGATCTTTATGACTACCTCCTGGGATTAAATATGTGTATCTGCACACCTAGATTTAAGCTTTTCTTTACCTAGAATTTGCTCTGTTCTCAGCTGGTCCATATCTCAGAGACCTGTTTGTCTTTCCTTCTTGAGATTAAAGGATCACACTAAATTTCCTGGAGCTAATTTAGCTAGGTGGGATCTTACCCCAAGGTCATTACTGCTTTTATTCAAATTAATATTATTGAACACAGGATTCATCCCCTGGTGTCCCCTAAATACTTGAACTATATATTGTATATTTTTTATTTTTCCCAACTTGCTCCATTTCATTTAAAAAGTCTTCATAGAAGTTAACTTTAATATACCCTGGAGAGCACTTTTGGCACCTCTGAGCAGTTCATGGCAGAGTAATATTAATATTATCCCAGGACATCTTGGGGCTAGCCAAGGCAGGAATCTGGTTTGTGTGGTACAACCTGTAAGGGCCAGTATCAGGCAGATTGTCATCTGAGCTCTAGGGAGGGCTCTCAAGAATAAGGCTATAAGGAAGAACAGCTACATGTGAAGGTCTGGGCGGGGCTTTTAGGAACCTGGTTTAGGAAAGTACACTCTTATTTGAAGCTCCAGCCAATATCCTTAGGACTACAGCTATGGGCAGGGCAGATTTCAGAACCTAGGCCCAGCAGTATGCATTTTTGTCTCTGACGTTCTCACCTGACTTCCATTAAGATGTTTACAGGATTGTTGGTTGTTAACTTACTTGATTCCTGTTTCAGAACTGATGTTACCTTTTTACATGTAATTAAAGTGATTTAGAAAGAGACCAATTAATCCAAGCTTTGCTTTGGCCATGAAGCTTAGGCCTCAAGCCAGGCTGAAGTCATGCTGCAACTTTTACTACTTTTTCTTTTTTTCTTTCAATCCTTGCTCCAGCTCTGGGAGAACCTGTTGGTTGTCTGAGCTGGTCTAGACCAGTACACAACAGAATTTACAACAGGCTGTTTTGAGACTTTCTCTTTAAAGCAATGATTCTAAATCTCTTCACCTTAGCCTCTGGCTGACTCTTTGAACTAGGGCAAAAAGCAGCCATGTTCTTCACCAAAATACTACAAAAACTGTCTCTAGTCTACAGACTTAAAAATTTTTAGTGAAACCACTTGGGCCAAGTAGATGAAATTCAAATCATTCTCAGTAACAAAGCCTTCCATATTCCTATTAGGATAGCTCATTATAACCATTTAAAGCCTTCCACTGCTCTACAAATTCAAAATGCACTATCCACATTCTTCCAAACAAAAGTGTGGTCAGCCCTATCACAACACTTAAGTCCCTGGTACCAAGTTCTGTCTTTGTTAGGGTTTTATTGCTGTGAACAGACACCATGACCAAGGCAAGTCTTATCAATCACAGTATTTAATTGAGGCTGGCTTACAGGTTCAGTCCATTATCATCAATGTGAGAGCATAGCAGCATCCAGTCAGGCATGGTGGAGAAGGAGCTAAGAACTCAACATCTTCATCCAAACAAAGCCAGGAACAGAGAGAGCATCCTCAAGCTTCAGAGATATACACTTCCTCTAATGTGGCCACACCTTCTTCTAGTGCAACACACTGACCCAAACATATGCAAACTATCACAATAGCTGTTCATTTTTTTCATGTGGGCATTTTGTGCTATCAACTTTCTTCTTTGGACCACATTTTTGTCTTTGTGTCATAAGATTGTGCATGTTACATATTGTTTTCATTGAATTCTATAATGTCTCTAGTTCCTTCCTTTATTTCTGTCTTAACCTATTTTGCATTCAGTAGTGCGGTGTGCAGCTTTCATGAGTTTGTGTGCTTTGTATTCTTTCTTGTTTTGCCTTTAGCCTTCTATAATCCATGGTGGTCTAATAAGAAACATGGTGTTATTTTAATTTTCTTGTATGTATTGAGACTTGCAGTATCTGAATATGTGATCAGTTTCAGAGTAAGTAAGCAGAAGGTATACTCTGGATTAAAAATTGAAATTATGTTAAACCAAATTACTGAAGTTACATGAGTTCAACCTAATTGGAAATCTGGGTGTTATGATGTTGCCCTATATGAAAGAGATATTATTTTCTAGGTTTAAAATTTTCAGCCTAAGAGAAAAAGGTATAAGTAATATTTGATGTACTCTAAAACTAGATCGTATAATCTGGCCACGGGGCCTTGAATACTATTTCAACTTTTTATAATAACTTTGGGAATTATAATTATTTCATTCCTACAATTATTGCAGCTCAGTTATAAATGTTCAAAAAAAGTCTTTTAACCTTTGCTAGGGTTTGTTTTGTCTGAGCTTTTATACCTACTGGAAAAGAAAGTGCAATAGCAAAAATGAAAATATCTCAGTTGTATCACAAAGTAATGTAATTACATCGGGACTTCAGACAGAGAGTTTCCAGAGTAAGGGAGCAATGGAAAACAAGATGTCTCAGCTTCTGCAGGTCAGGACCTGGCACTCGACTGACATGAAAATGAGGTGGCAGTAGATTCTTTTGATCTTTGATTTTACAGCACCAATATGGAGATTCACAAGGTTTCTAGACCCACACCTTGTCTCTCTGATTCACTGTCAGTCTCAGAAGTCAGAGTCTTTCTAAGAATCTTCACAAGAACAAAGCACTGGAAGAAACACTTCTGCAGTATGCTCTGATACCTCCTGCAATAAAAGAGCAGCATTAACTGACCCTCTCCATTCTTAGCTGTGCACAGACACTCTCTCCAACAGATGCATGTGAACACTGAGGAAGACTATCTACTCCAGCTAGTAGAAAGGTTCCTCCCTACAATGTTTCCCTGGACCAATACCATTCTCTTACCAACATTTGCAACCACGTGTGGCTTCTCAGTCGAATATGTCATCTCTTGCCACATAACAAGCCTAATCTACACTGCTATCCTAGATGAGAGGTGACATATGTCTTTCAAACTGACAAACAATGATTCTGTGTTTGGTTCCGGAAATCACAAAAGCCTTGCACCGATGTCTAGCATCCTAAGACAATTAGCATGCCTAACTCATGTACCTGACACTGCAGATTTCCAGAATTTTCTCTGTTTCATTGCTCCAGCACACTTTGTTGGAAGGACAAAAGTCAAGTGCAGTACAGACTTCCAAAAAGAAAAAAGAAAGAAAACCTCTTGAATTCCAAGGACATGAGGTTGGATACCTGAATAATTATACAAATCTGTAAGTTTGATAACAGAAATTCTGCATCACATACTCCTTGGCATCTTAAGTGCAAGCTATTCACCTTGATTACAGAAAGATGAAGCTCTCTGCAGTGAGGAAATTTCAGGGAAAGTCTGAAGTCAGGACCTGCTGAGGACAAGATCATTGCTCACAGAGGGGAAGCATCAGGCATCAAATGGTTGGAATTGTGGTTCTTCCTAGGGCTGGGTGGGTAACAGTTCATTAGGAGGACAGACACAAATGCTAATGGGGTGCAAAACAACTCTTAGATCCATAAAACCTGTGGCCCTGTACCAAAGCACCCTTTAACCTTTAGAAATACTCCCTAGCCAATTAAATCCTCAGGCTGACCTGCCAGTCAGAAAAGGAGGGTGGGACTTCCTGTTTCCATTCCACATGTTCCTTTGTCTCTGCTGTTAGGTTTTTTGTCCTGCTCTCTCTGTACTGCTCTTATCCCTCAGTTGGGTGCTGTGTGGGGACTTCAGGGAAACTGTGAATTTGAGACATGGTGAGCATGGGGTGGTGGGTCCTCTCTGGTGCTGGATGGGAAGGATCCTCAAGGAGTGCGGTCCTTTGTTGTGCTCCTCACTTGCTAGATCAGGCAGTGACCTCTGAATAACTTCACTTTCATGGCTGATTCTCAATCTGTCCAAAACTTTTGGACCATTGGCTTCTTTACAGAATCGTCATGGGTGTTTTCTCTGAGTCCGCAGCTTTTGTCCAGACCCTTTTGTCTTCTATAGAATACATTAAGAAGAGAAGTATAGGGGGGTCATCTGAGAGGCTCTGGGCCTTCAGTCTGCAACCAGCCAGTTCTGAGGCTGCAGCCAGGTGCACACAAGCTGCCCGGGGATTGGCTGCAAGGACAGCGACATTAGTCTCAAGGGGCCCCAGCAGCAGAGTTTCAATGATCTGTCTTACACCTAACAACTACTTAGGTCCTTCCCTGGCTCCATCACCTTCTGCTGTTGTCAGGTGTGCTGTGTATTCATGGGCCTCTGGCTACAGCAGCTCTGTTTTTGTTTTCCTTTCTCTGCACATGCCCCTTCTCTATTTTTTTTTTTTCCTACCCTTGTGGCGCTCTCTCTCTGCTCTCTGTCTGTCTGGCAGACTACAGTTCCTCTTCTCTGACTCTGTTCCTTCTTTGGGGTGCTCACACCTCTCCCTTCTCCCAAAGAATCTCTTTTGCCCCATTATCTGTTTCATGTTTTTCTTTTACATGACCTGCTGTGATATCATAGGTTGGATTTCTTGGTGACATATTCTCCTGGCTTTTACCTTTTATATTCTTATGTTGGTATCTAGGCCTCAGAGTTTAAAGAGATAATTGGTTTAATTACTGGCTTCTGCGTTTGTCTTATTTAGGTGGGAGTTGTGATCTTCTATTATTATTTTGTGATTTATGTATTTGCAGAGAGCTTTGGCTGTGTATTGCCTCTTTCACTGACCTATTTGGTGGGTATGACCAGGGGAAATGCTTGAAATGTTGGAAGCTAGGATAAGAGGTAAGCAGGAAGGGATGATCTTAGCCGTCTACAAAGAGACATAGTCAGGAGTGAGGTTGAGCTGCCTCTGGTGTTAGTTCAGTGCTAGAGACAACTGTGAATATTTCTACTAGGATAACAAATAGTGTAGTCGGTCTATGGAATGCCTACCCTGTCTGTACGCAGGTGAAGCATGTGATTGTCCTGGAAGTTTTTGCCCAATTGAGGCTGGCACACAGAGATGAGGGGTGTAAGCAAAAGCAGGTAGTGACTGTCTGTGTGCTTGCATTGCAGTAGGCTACTTGCTGGTCTCTGGGTTTCTTCGACTCAGGCATAACCTCTTGATGCCTTTAACAGTCCCAAGAAACATAGGCCTCCCAGTGTAAGGGTTGAAAGGCCAATTGTTAAGGGAAGGTGTCATTGTTGTTCCTTCTGTCAGTGCCTTATCTGTCAGATTTGCTTCTGTTTGCCTTAGATTTCCATTTTCTCCAGTATTTGTGGAGAAAGGTGAATAAAGGAAATTGGAACCCTGCTACAGCAGATGCTCTGGATGTTACAGAGCCTGATCTAGGGAACAGTGAACCCCTGCACTTAACGGCTGGGAAGGTTAGAGCAGACTTGGAGTCCTGAGACATGGCTCACAGCTGCTGTCCTGTCTTCATTTTCTCCTCTGTACAAGTGGAGGAATCTGCTGAGTAGCCTTTACAGCCCCCTTTTGGTTTTCTATTGTGTGTGTATCTTTATTATTCTGAGACTGTGAGAGGTACTAAGACTGTGTCTATCTCCTCGATATTGTTACTAAATCCCAACACTGGTATAAAGCCTTCTTATCAAGAGAACTAGACCCACTGCATTTCCCATGAAAAAAACACTTTTGAGGCAATATCCAGGGCAAAATCAGACTCTCCCTGCTGTGTTTTACAGGAAGAAAGGACAAGGACCTCATTTGTTCCCCTCCTGGTCAACCCTGTTCTCAGGCATTTGTAAGTCTGTAGTTTTGACCATTGAGCTGTCAGAAGAGAGAGGGTTTTTGTTGTTCTTGTTTGTTTCTTTGTTAATTTCTATCCATTGCAACAAAGTTAGCATATTTTTGGTATCATCTGGTTCTCTGTTCACCTTCCAGCAATTTTATTCACCTCTTTGGTTCCACTGGAATGGGAACCCGGGGTTAAACACACCTGACACCAGGACAGCACAGCCTTTGAACTCCCCATTCCAGTGCATCCTTCCCTGCTGTGTCAGCCACACTTCCCATTTTGTCCTGGTTCTGCCACAGCTCCAACCTCCTCATTCAATGGCAGGTCTCCTGTGATTGATTTACTTAAATCATTGGTTTTGGGTTTTTACAACTTCCTCATTTATTATAGTCTCTGTGTCCTAATTGTCCTCAGTGCCCTACATTTCAGAGCTACAGTCATCTGAAGGAGTCTCAGTGGAAGGTGGGCCCTCATCAGAATGTCTGCTTTCAGTGTCTCCCTGAGACATCATTGATGATTGACTTGTGAAGACTCTTCCACTGAGGGTGGCACTATTCCTAAGCAAGTGGGCCTGAGGTGGATCAGAGAGCCAGGTGAACAGGACACTTGATCATCAAGAGGACAAGCCAGGAGACAATGTTAGTCAATGCTGTGGCTTTCAGTTTCTATTCTGAGCTGCCATCATGATGAACATATCCCTTGATCATTTTTTCTCTTAGGCCCTGAAACATTGACCTGTTGACAGTTATGCATCCAGAGCAAGTGGATGTCATCATATTTCAGTGGGAAACAGACTCTGACAACTTTATCTTGAGGTCAGTTGAGGGATATGTTAGAAACCAAACCAAACCAAACCAAACCAAAACAAAAACTAAAAAAAAAAAAAAAAAAAAAAAAAAAAAAAAAAAAAAAAAAAAAAAACCTATTTTACTCAGCCATTGCCCTGAGGAACTGAGTAAAGCAAAATTTAAATGTAATTGGTTGATTTATGTATTTTATTTTATGCATAAGTATTTGCTCATTTCTCCCAATAAAATATTTATTGAAATTACATATCATTTCCTGCCCTCTATCCATTTCATCTTCACTGTCTCCCATCCCTTACTTACTTTTATTTCACCAAGGAGAGTTGAGTCTTTTTGAATAACCCTCAACCTCGACAGGCTTGTATCCACTTAGAAGCCAGAATGGAAGGATCATTCATACTATGGTAGATCTGAAAACTGAAAGATGAAAAATCAAGTTCCTTTCTGATTTCAGTTTAGCACTATTCCAGACATGATGTAAGGGCATCAGTGAATATTCTGTGAGAGTTCATTGCATTGAAGTTGTGAGGATGAAGCTTAGGTTGCATTTATACCCACAAGCTGTTGAGATAGCTAAGGAATTGAAAACATGCCATGAAGATATGCATATGGTGAGAACATGTGCATACAATGAGAACATGTGCATACAGTGAGAACATGTGCATACAGTGAGAACATGTGCATACAGTGAGAACATGTGCATACAGTGAGAACATGTGCATACAGTGAGAACATGTGTGTACAGTGAGAACATGCATACAGTGAGAACATGTTCATACAATGAGAACATGTGCATACAGTGAGAACATGTGCATACAGTGAGAACATGTGCATACAGTGAGAACATATGCACACAGTGAGAACATGTGTGTACAGTGAGAACATGTGCATACAGTGAGAACATGTGCATACGGTGAGAACATGTGCATACAGTGAGAACATGTGCATACAGTGAGTACATGTGCATACAGTGAGAACATGTGCATACAGTGAGAACATGTGCATACAGTGAGAAGTATAAAATCACTGAGTTGTATGAGAACTTACAGGAGTAGAGCCATGTAGCCCTTAAATGTGAAGTCCAATGTGTCTGAGACAAAGCTGCAGGATTTGGTGTTTGTCCTGCTGTGTTTCTTGCCTTGGTTCGTCTTCTCTCCCTGTATTCACAATCCTGTCTATTGGAATGGGAAGGTGTACTCAGGTCCATTGTATGTTGGAAAGATATAACTTGCTTTCTATTTCACAAGATGTGGTTTTTAAGATACTGTCTTTAGTGTCACAAGAGTCCTTAGACATTTGAAAGTGTAGGAGCTCCTACACACTGTTAGGATCTCTCCAGTTAGACTGACTCCATTTTCATTACCAAATGAACTTGAGCCCAGAGTGACCTGAGGTAGAAAGGAGTTGATTGAAACAAAAAGTTTCTATACAATATAAAGTATTTGAACACTTGTCTGACCTGTGTGGATCACTTTAGGTAACTTATGGTAGCTACTCAAGGAGGAGCCTTTCTTAATTTTTTTTAATTAGGGAGAAGATATGTCGTTATTGACTCAAAATTTTCTTTTTCTCTCTTATTTTTCTTTTATAGCTTCTATATTAATCATTACAGTCTCTGGATGGCCTTTGCTTCACTCTTTGCTTTAATCGTTGTCTCCCTGTTTACTGCTGTGATTATTTTTGTTCTTTTTTCAAAGAAGGTTTGAAGCGTCTGCACTTTGGTCTCTTTTTTTGACTTTCATGTGATCTGTGACCTATGTAGCTTATTTATGATCAACATTTATATTGCAACTATTTTATATTTCGATTTGTAATTCATTAAACATGCATTCCCTGTTAGTAAAATTGTATAAATGTGTCCGTTTAAACCTGAGTTTTCTCTATCATTTTTTGTTTCCTTTGTTGTCTTTTGCAGGGAAGTAAGAGTCATAATATGTAACTTTTGCTGCCAAGAAATAGTTACATAGACCATGCTGTTATCCAGCTTAATGATTTATAACTGCCTGTGTCTCAGGAATTAAAGGCATGAGCAAATATACCAGCTTGCCTGTCATTTCTTAGTTAGTTATTGTTCATACAATTTCTGAGATATGTGCCTGTTGCACAAAATATGAAAAAGATGGGTCATCCTTTTCTCGGCGTGGAGGTCACAGTCCTCCCACACCACACTAGTGTGGAGCCAAGCACAAGGACTCTGTCACACAGTCCTAAGCTGCCCTCTCTACAAGGTTCCTTTCCCTGGTGGTTCAGTCTGCCTGCCCTGGGTTTTCTGTACCATGTGGATATGAATGTGTCTCCATAACCTGGTATCTTATCAAGCAGGTTTATATATTTAATTTTTAATCCACAAACCCTCTACACAAGAAGCTTACATTCAATGGACAAAGATACAAACTTTCCTTCTATATGGGATAAAAAGACCTATTGGAACCCCTAAAAATAATAATAGCCTCATCAAGCTAGAGATGCACTAAGGACAACATACATATCTGCTTAACCCTCCATTCCTCATGCAATCTCCTTTTCCAGTCCTCCTCTTCTCCCTTCCTAGACCTTTCTCTGCCTATCTCTCCTGTGAAATTATGTAGAGCCTTTACATACTTCTACATGTGCTCAGTACTGTTGATCTGTTTCTTCTGCATCTCCCGTTCAATTGGCATTTCTCTTGCAAGGCTATATCCTATTCAAAGGAGTCAGAAGTGGCACAGGTGAATGTTATAAAAAACACTCTTCTAAAATGACATGGTGATTAGATTATGACTTTGTGTCAGGAAATAAGTGGATGGTGTATCTGGATTATATGACTGTATTATCTGGGAGGCATATATTTACAGTGATGTCAGTAACATGCTTTGTGTTATAAACATGTATGGGATATTTTAGGATGCAGTGACTCCTGATGATGTGCATGTGAACTTCTCTCAGGAAGAGTGGATTTTGCTAGATCCCTCCCAGAAGTGTCTCTACAAAGACGTGATGTTAGAGACCTACCAGAACCTCATTGTTATAGGTAATACTGTGATTTCTATTTTGGTTATTATGAATGTATTTTATTTTAATTGAAAATAGTTACATTGTGCTGAATAAAACAGGGTCTGTGAATTTGTATAGCAACATTTATAGTGCTTTGAAATTTCACAGTCACTTGAATTTTGCCTAAATTATAATTCTACATTATTCATTTTTTCATATTGTGTCTCAGGCTACAATTTGGAAGACCATCACATTGAAGAGCATTGTCAAAATTCTAGAATACATGGAAGGTAATTTGCATGTGTAAGCTGATACAAGTATGTCTCTGAGTATATTTTCATATCCTGGAAGCTCTAAAGAAAAGCAAGAATATAAATTTCAGTTCTTTAAGTGTACTTATGAGTATAAAATTTTCACAAAACCATGTATCTCGATGTCAGTTGTCTGATTTATGTTTTCAAGGCATTGCCCTATGGAAAAAGACAAGGAAACAGGGCCTTAAGAGATACCTGTATTTGATTTGTAGCTCCATGAGATCATCCCTGTGAAACCTAAAATATATACAGTCTCTTAATGCACCTTGCTACGTGGTAGATATAATTCCAAAAGCATCTAATAAGTAAATAGTCCATTGGAAATGTGACAGTATCTTTTAGTGATATTGCTAAGTTCATTGAGAGTCAAGAATATTGTTGTGGCAGTCTGGATAGATGGCTTAGCAGTTTACAGCACTGGCTGCTGAATTGTTAGAAAAAGGAATGGAGGAGTTGAAAGTGTCTGCAACCCCATGAGAAGAACAAAATTATCAACCAAGCAAACCTGCCACAGCTCCCAGGGACTAAAACACCAACTAATGAGTTCACAGAGAGAGGCCTCTGTGCAGCATAGGGGTCTTTGGTGCAGCAAAGGCTCCTATTGCAAGTGTAGGTGAATGCTAATGTGTTGAGGTGGGAGAAGGTTGTTGGGGGAGGGAGCATCTTCATAAAGGCAATGGAAGGGTGAGGGGGATGTGATTGCTGGAAGGGGCAACAGCTGAAATGTAAATGCAGAGAATATCCAATAGAAAAAGAGCACTGACAGCTCATCCAGAGGCCCTGAGTTCTATTCCCAGCAATCACCTGATAGCTCAGAACAAACTGTAAAAGGATCTGAGAACCTCTTATGGGATGAATGGGGACAGCTACAGTGTACTCATAAAATAAATAAACAAATCTTGAAAAAAGAAAAATAATGTTGTCATGGAGAAGCCCTAATCCATGTACCGGAGAACTAGAAGGAAGAAAATACAAATGTGGTGACTTCAATTGGAACCCTTTTATTTGTCATAATATTTGAAAGAATATCAAGTGTCACATAAATGAAAGTCATGTGAACATAGAAATATTCAAAGAAGCAAAGTGCCTCTTTCTGTTCCAGAATAATTAGATGATATATAGTAATCTTTCTTTGTTAGATTTTCTGAACATTGCAGAAATTTGCAGTTAATTGATTTTCTGTCTCTACTGGGATTATCCACAAAGTCACGGTACAGAAAATCCCTATGGATACTAGAAATGTGGAAACTCTTTTGTTTGTCCTTCACAGTGTTAATGTGGTATGACCTAAAGTAAAGTATAAATTATTAGTGCAATAAGGTCTTTAGAGGCCGAAGTTCTTTTATTTTTCAGATATGTAAAATGCATTTATAGAAATCATACCAAAAAAAAGGATGTTAAAAATGTTTGCCAGTTAATAAATACCTCAAGCATCACAGGACTTTTAAAGAGGCAAAAATAACCCATATTGAGGGAGATCACCAGGAACATACAAAGTGTAAAAACCATAAAATCTGTTTGTTTACCAATAGAGAAAAGTGTAAAATTAATTTCTATTGATAAGAAATTTATCAACAAAATCTTTGTAGTAAAGTTTCACATGTGTCTATTATCTTTGCAGGCATAAAATAAATCACAGTGGAGAGAAACACAATGAATATAATCAATGTTCTAATGGGTTGACAACAAGCCTTTATCTCCAATCTCACATAGTAACACGTACTGGAGAGAAAAATAATGAATGTAATCAGTGTGATAAAGCCTTTACAAGATCCAATTACCTCCAAACACAGAGAAGATATACCAGAGAGCAACCTTATGACTGTCATCAGTGTGGTAAAGCCTTTTCAGTAAAGGGAATTCTCCAAAGACATGAAAGAACACATACTGGAGAGAAACCTTCTGTATGCAATCAATGTGGTAAAGACTTTTCAGATGAGGCACGTCTTAAAAGACATAAAAGAATACATACTGGGGAGAAACCTTATGTATGTAATCAGTGTGGTAAAGTCTTTTCAAAAACCAGTCATCTCAAAAGACATGAAAAAACACATACTGGAGAGAAACCTTATGAATGTAATCAGTGTGGTAAACTCTTTTCAGAAACCAGTGATCTCAAAAGACATGAAAAAACACATACTGGAGAGAAACCTTACACATGTAATCAATGTGGTAAAGCCTTTGCAAGACCCAGTAACCTACAGGTACATAAAAGAACACATACTGGAGAGAAGTAATATGAAACTAATCGATATCTTAAAGCCTTTGCAAGACCCAGTCACCTCCACACATAAAAACACACATACTAGAGAGAAACCTTATGTATTTAATCAGTGTGGTAAAGCCTTTTCAGAGGGGGAAACTCTCTAAAGACATAAAAGAACACATACTGGATAGAAAACTTACATATAAATTCAATGTGATGAAGCCTTTTTGGAATGGGGAAGTCTTAAAACACATAAAAGGGCCATACTGGAGAGAAACATCATGAAGGTAATTAGTGTCATAAAGCCTTTACAATACCTAGTCATCTTAAATATCATGAAAGAACTCATACCAGAGAGAAACCTTAAGAATGTGATCAATGTGACAAAGCCTTTTTATGTTCCAGTCAGCTCCAAAACATAACAGAACACATAATGTAGTAAACCCCTAAGAATTTAGCAAATTCGATAAAAAGCAGTTTCACAAATCTTTTGTCTCCAAAACCATGAATGAACTCATTTTGGGAGAAACCTTATGAATGTAATCTAGTAGCTCAAGCCTTTGCATGTGCCACTAGTGTCCAAACTTAATATATTCCATACTAGAAAAGAACACCATGAATATGATCATTGTAGTAAAGTCTTTACAACATTATTGTCTTCATTCGAATAAAAGAATAAAGAGGGAATCATCATGAATGTAATCAGTTTTTAATGCATTTCCCCAGTCACAGTCATCTGCAAGGACTTAAAAGATCACATACAAGAGAGAAGCCACAGGAAAGTTAGCAATAGGTTCTAGCCTTTGCTGTGTAAGAGATGGCTTCTTCCTGGATGCCTTTGGATCGAGGTGCAGAACTCTCATGTTCTTCTGCAGCATTTTATGCCTTCTATAATTCCTGCTATAATCAAAATGGACTTAACCTCTGAAACTGTAAGTCATCCCCATTAAATGTTTGCTTGAATAAGTGTTGCCCTGAACCATATTTTCTGTAGCCTTTCTTCTGACATTGGAACATCTCAGCTGTTTCAACTGGTTCCTGTTCAAAATAGAATACTACTCAGCCATTAAGAATGAGGTCATCCTGCATTTTTCAGGCAAATGGATGAAATTATAAACTATCATCCTGAGTGAGGTACCTCAGACCCAATAGGATTGCATGGCATGTACTCACTAATATGTGAATATTATCAAAAAAAAAAAAGTGCAGAATAACCAAGATACAATCCACAGAACTCACCTAGGTCAACAAGGTGATGGGCCCAAGTGAACATGCCTCAGTTCCAGTTGGGATGAAGAAGAATGTAACAACGAGGGTAGAGGGAGGGAGGGATCTGGAAGGGACAGGAAATGAGAGGGAAGGGAACATGATCTGGTATTGGTTGGGGAAAAAGCATGCAAGCCCTGAGTGCCAGCAGAAAGAATGAAAACAGGGTCCTTGGGAGGTAGAATGTTGGGAGGACCCTCCATAATGTACAAGAGACCTGGGAAGTAAAACATTCTAAGTATTCAAGGGATGGAGGGCTCATACATTTAATGCCCTTCAGTGGGGAGAGGGAACGTGTACCGCTCACCTGCAGCAGAAAAAAATGCTTCAAGTAAGAGATGGAGGTGCTATCCACAGTCACAACTCTTGAGAGTAAGTTTGTTATACAGAGGAATTCTTCCTCCTATGCCCTCAATATATGGAGGTTACCTGCACCAAAAATAAAACAAAAAACTGTCCATGAGTGTGAGCCTATTGTTACCTAGGTTAAAAAGAAGCTGATTGAAATGAAAAGCTTCTAGATAGCATCATGTCTTTGAACACTTGTTTGTCCTGTCTGGCTTTCCTTGGGTAACTTATGGTAGCTGTTTAAGAAAGTGCATTTCTTGATGTTTTTATAAAAATCAGAAAATGTATGTGTAGGCTCAGAATTTTTCTTTTTTTTTCTCCAGTTGTTTCTATATTCATTACCATTTGATGACTGACCCCACTCTAGCCCCTCCCCCTCATAGTATCCCTTTCCCCAATCTCTGTTTTTCCTTTAAGATGTTGTGGCAGCCTGGGGTAGTCACACACCACAGTCCTATAAGTTTATGCTTGATTAAGTTATATCACACCAACAAAAGCACAACATGGCAGGCCAATTAAGTGATCAGACTCCAAAGATAGACAAGAGGTTAAGGAACAACCCCTATTCCAAGTATTGGAGGACCCACATGAACACCAAGCTGCTTATCTGCTACATATGTGCCACGGTCCTCAGTTTATCCTCTGTGTGCTCCTCGGCTGGTGGCTCAGCCTCTCAGAATCTTCAATGGATAAGCTGAGTTGACTCTGTTGGTCTTTTTGTGGAGTTTCCATCCCCTCATGTCCTTCAATCGTTCCCCAACTCTTCAATAAGTGTCAGGAAAGTTCATCCTAATTTCACTCTGGTTGTCTGCATCTGTTTCAGTCGGGTGTAGGGTGGAGCCTCAAATGAATAATTGTGGAAGACGCTTGTCTGGGCATAACAGAGTATGTCAAAGACTGGTTATTCCCCATGGGATGGGTCTGTATATATCACTGCTCCAGCTTTTCCCCAGCATTTCCTTCAGAAAGGAGGAATTTTGTTCTTTTTGTCACTGTGTCATGGTGGAAACTGATCCTTCAGCCTTCTTCACTTTCCCCAGTACATCCACCATGTGAGCTCTGTCTTGGATCACATATGATAGAGTGCACAGATTTGCTATTCAAATCTAAGATATTTTAGAAGGCTCCTTTTTTTTTATATTTGTAATTTTTTTCAAATTTACTTTTCAAGACAAAATTTCTCTAAGAAGTCCTTCCTATACCAGTAATAGGTATAGAATGGACATAGTCCACCTGACATGTGTGTGTGTGTGTGTGTGTGTGTGTGTGTGTGTGTGTGTGTGTGTTTTTAAATAAGCATATGCTTTTGTGGAACTCTTCATCCACACCTTTAATTTTGAAAATTGGCCAAATATATAGGCTATATTCTGTTTCTCAGGATGCCATATGTTCAGGACATCAAAGTTATCTTAGAGTTCAGAGTCATTGGATCTCAGGTCTATGATGTTTTTCTCTAACTCTAGTGTTTGTTTATTGGAATTTTTTATTAAATAGGAGTATTTGCCTGTGTGCATGAATATGAATATCATGTGTGTTGTAGTAACATCTTCAATCCAAATAAGCCCATTCAATGAAAACACAACTCAGCTAATATGAATACAAGCTGTGAGCCTAGAGTGAACAGATTCCCTACTACCCTACACTATTCCCCAGCTATGAGACCTCTTAGAACTTTCTGTTTCTCCGGGCCATGTGTTTCAGCTTCATCTACTTCCACCACCTTCTCTCTGCACCCCTTCTCCTCCTCCTCAACCCTCTTACTCCACCTTCCCTTCTACTTAATCACTGTCTCTCACCTCAGTTTTACAAATAAAATGGGAACAAGGTTCTGTTGAGGTCACCTGAGTAAGTGACTAAGCAGTGCTTCCTGGGGAACTGGAATTAACATCAAATTAGAAACAGCTGCAGGACAGACCGAATTTCACTTTTCTGTCCAGTTAAAAGGTTCTTTTACCTCAACTATAAAATGATTACAACTATTATCATTCTACAATTTATGAAGTATAAGATAGCCTTAACCCCCAGTCTAACAATTTTGTCCATTAAGTAAAGCACTCTGTCATTTATTCTGAAAGACTGTAATTGTACACCTTACTTATATCCTGGTTTTAGACTATATGTCATCTGAAAACCACCATTTTAGATCTATATTGTCTTTCTCAATGACAAACAGCTGGTTTGACTCTGAAACAACTTTTAAAAAGTTAGAAGCCCAAGAACAACTAATATAACCTGATGTAGGAGAAACATAAAAAATAGCTTCTAAAATTAGCCAATTTCTAGAGACTGCTGATATACCAGTACATTCTCCGAATTCTTTTAAACACTGTAGCATCAGTCTTCAGCCGTGTGGTCCAGGATCATATCTGACAGACCTTTTTAATGTAGATGTTTGAAGGGCTGATAATTCTGACTCAGGAAAGATTATCTGTTGACTATTCTGCATAATGTGTCTCTTTCTGGGCAGTATTTGTCTGTAGATGTATTGAGGTCATTCTTGCCTTATGGCTGTCTCACCACAATTGGATCACCTCCACTGATGCTCAGTTTCTTCTTAGAATTCAAGAAGAGGTGCTGTCAGGAGCAGACACGTCTCTAGTCATATGATCTTTAATAACAAACTTTTCAACAGACGTCATAACCTGTGGACTTCTAATGCATTTGAATATTATCTATCTACACAACGAATCTATGGACTGTTAAGCCTTGATTATGTTTTTGTTTCTCTGTCTTGGTTCCCTCACTTAATGTCTTTTACCAGTTGAATCTCTTTTCCTGTAAATTTCATTATATCCTTTTCAATGGCTCAATAATACACATTTATGTAAAGATTCTACACTTTTCTTATCTTTTATTCTCTTGACAAGTATCTATGTTGATTTCACATTCTGGATATAATGAATAAACCTGCTATGAACATAACTGTGCTGATAACATTGTGGTAGGGTGCAAATCTGTTTGGTATACATGGAAGAGTCATATACCTAGGTCTTTGGGTAGACTGATTCCTAGGTTTTTGATGAACCACAATCTTCATTTCCATATTAGCTGTATTAGTTCACACTCCATTAGCAATGGAGGGATGTTTCCCTTTCTACACACTTTGCTGACATGAAATGTTACTTGTATTATTGATTTTGGCCATTCTGACATGTAAAATGAAATGTCCTAGTAGTTTTCATTTGTATTTCCATGATGGCTAAGGATAATCAGTCTTTCTGAAGTGTTCTTGGCCATTTGAGATTCCTGTGTTGAGAATGTACTATTTAGATGTTTCCCATTTTTAAAAGCTTCATTTATTTATTATATATAAGTACACTAATGCTGTCTAAAGACACACCAGAAGAGAACATCAGATCTCATTACAGATGGTTGTGAGCCACCATGTTGTTGTTGGGATTTGAACTCAGGACCTCTGGGAGAGCAGTCAGGGCTCTTAACCACTGAACCATCTATGTAGCACCATGTTCTCAATTTTTAACTGATTTTTTTGAACATGTAATTTGTTGAGTTCTTTATACGTGTTGTATGTTATGCCTCATTTGTTTATAGTTTGTAAAATTCTTTCTCCATTACTAAGGCTTTCATAGTGTCCAACTCACTGTGTCTTTTGCCTTCCGGGGCCTTTTCAGTCTCATGAAGTCACACTTGGCAATTTTTGATATTAGTTCTGGCAATACTGATGTTTCATACAGAATTTGTCTCTTGTACCAGTATATTCAAGTCTGGTCCCCATTTTCTCTTCTGTCAGTTTCAATGTGTCCAGGGTGATGGATTTGGCTCTTTTTGCAGTTCTTCTACATGAAGAGGTACAGTTCATCCAGCATCATTTGTGGAAGGTGCCATCTTCTTTCCACTGTATTTTTCAGAAATCCTTATGAGAGATCAGGTATACACATGTAGATAAAGTTATGTGTGAGTATTCACTTTAATTACATTGATCAATGCTGTTTTTATGCCAAAACCAGCATCATTGATAGGAAAAAGATCTAGGAATATTTATAGACATAACAAAGAAACTGTGTTACAGAGATAACCAAAGATAAACCCTGTAGCTAGACTTTGTCATGTCTACAACAAGAAACTGTAATACTGAAGCTACCTTGCAAACTCCCAGATCGTTAAGAGGCCAAAGCTTAGTACACCTGCTCAATACAACTGCTTTCAGAGAAGAAAATCACCTAAGAGGAAGACTTGTGCTGCAGTGAACAAAGCAAAAAGGAACAGATGTCTGAAGAACTCTTCGACTTCAGACTTGGTGATGCAAAGTTTGCAGATTTCCCAGCTGGCTTTTGGGCTTCTTTTGCTTCAATATTTCCTCACAATGGTGTTTAAGAGTGGTGAAGTACATACTGTGAAGTTAGAGATATGTGATGTGCTTTTAGTTTTTGAAAATATAACGTATTGCACTTAAATGATTGGATAACTTTCAGAAGAATCTTTGAAGTTTGGACTCTTAACGTTTTTGAGACTGCCATAGATGATTGGGACTTTGGAAGTTGGATCTCATGTACTTTGCATTATGCTATGCTTAAGTATGGTCCCACACACTCATATGTTTGAACAAGCATATGTGGGGCCAGGCAGTGCATTGTGGTAGTTTGGCTCAGGGAGTGACACTATTTAGGAAGTGTGGGCTTGTTGCAGGAAGTACATCACTGTGGGTGTGGGCTTTGAAGTGCCAAATGGTGCTGGCTGAAGAGAGCCTTCCATTAGCTCCCTAGAAGAGAGTCTCTTCCGGGCTGCCTTTGAATCAAGATGAAGAACTCTCATCTTCTTCTCCATCAACATGTCTGTCTGCATGCCTGCCATGCTTCCTACTATAATGAAAATGGACTAAACCTCTAAAAACTGTGTCCAGTCCCAATTGCACGTTTGTTTTTATAATAGTTTCCTTGGTCATGATATCTGTTCATAGCAATGGAAGTGGGAAGACAGAAACCCTGTGAGTATATTTAATGTGGTCACACCTTTGCACAATTCTGTGGTCTCCAGTATCATGGAAGAATATTTACTAAAGAGAAACCTTATAAAAATGTTTAGTGTAATGAAGCCTTTGTACAGCTCTGTAGTCTTTTTCATTGTGGAACTGGAAATAAACTCTGTGAATGTTAGCAATGTGGTAAACCCTTTATGTTGTGAGGTCCAATGAGATCCAACACAATTCAAACACAAGGAAATGGAAAATATAAGAAATTTCTTGTAATCTAGGCACTACTGTTTAATCATTGACAGAAAATTATACTCTGAAGCTTAGTTGCACACTCTACCCTGTCCTTAAACTGAGCCATAAAGGTACACAGTTTTCAAACCTGAAACCACACATATTGGTGCCAAGTTACAGCTACATTTCCTACCAATCTGGATTTCCTTCTGTTGTTAAACAATGTCAAATGATAAGGACTTTAGGTTTTATGTCTGAGCCATTCCTAGCTATTTGTTCTTTTATGGTTAGGAACAGCCATTATATTTTAAGGAATAAAACTGGATAACAGAAATTATGGTTAGGAACAGGCATTATCTATGGGGAATAAATATTTTATAATGAAATCTGGCCAGATATTGTTAAGTACACAGGTCCCCAATAACCTGGGACATGAATTTAGTTTCAACCTATAGTTAAGTGAAAATTCATAACTAAAAGGCATTTTTAGGACAAGTTTTCTGCTTTTTTTCAACATTCTTATACCATAGTCATAGTCCAATGGAAAGCAGAACACACACCGGAGAGAAATACTACGAATGTAATCAATGTGATAAAACCATTTTACAAAACAGTTATCTATGAATATAGAAAAGAGGGAAACCCTATGAACAATCAATGTGGTAAAGCTTTTGCATGTATCAGTAGTTCTAGAAACCATGAGAAAAAGTCATAATGCAGAGAAACCACATAAACTTACTCAACGTCTTAAAGTTTTTCCACTTTTTGGTATTGCTAAACAAGAGGAAACTGGTTACTATGCAATTAATCTACTAAGTTCTTTGCATATCACAATAGTCTTTAAGGCCGTTCAAGAATACCAAAAGTAATGTGTGACTACAAAGAATTTGGAAACATCTTAGCCAACATACTTACATTGAGTGACACAATGTTATTTATTATGGAGGGAAAAAATGTGACAAGTGTCAACAAATAATTCAAACTTTATAATGTCTGTTTGTTTGTGCCTGGAAACACATTTGTACATATGAAGGCCACTTTTTTAAAAAAAATTGGTAGTTAAAAATGAATCCACCAACTTTGTTCAAAGTATTTTTTAGTTCTAGGGTTTGCCTTTGGGAAGTTTTGGTTCACTTCCGAATACCATCTGCAAATAAATAAAGTGTTATGTTTCCCTTTGAAGGGCTTCTACTTGTTTATGTGTGCTCTGCTAGTTCTTCTGTAATTCTTTAAGGGAGTTCTATTCACGTGCTTCTTCAGGACCTCCGTCATCATCATGAAGTATGATTTTAAGTCCAAATCTTGTTTTGGTGGTATGTTGGGATCGCCACCATTTGCTGTGTAGGTGAACTGGGTTCTCATGCTGCCAGGTTGTCTTGGTTTCCTTTTCTTAGGATTTTGTGTTTGCCTCCTGCCATCTTGTTACCTGTAATGCTAGGTGATCTTGTCTCTGTCTAGAGCTTATCTATCTTGTGTGCCTGTGTGCCATAGGATTAGGATGGAGATTGCTCCTGGGTGTGTTCAGCTCTCTGTCGGTAGGCTGTGTGTTCTGATGGCAGTGGGACAGCTCTGGCCTTGAGTCAGTCTGTTCCCAGGCTGCACTGTGGTACCAGCAGTTTCTGGTGGCCTCCCCTGTGGGCTCAGGAAGGAGAACACTCCTGCAGCTCTCTGATTGCAAAGCAAACTGCAGGCAGGCCATGAGTCCTGACTGCAGTGGGCCTGCTCTGGCTTTGGGCCTGAACTGTCTGTTCCCAGGCTGTTCCAGGCCACCTGCCCCACCCTTGGGATTAGGAGGAAGAGCCCTCCTGTGGCTGCTCTGGTTGCTCAGCAATCTCCTGGGAGGCCCAGTTCCTGATGGCTGTGAACTGGCTGCACCTTGCTACCTGTCCCTGAGAGTTTCTGGTGGCCTCTCCCTTGTGGACTCCGGAAGGAGAGGCCTCCTGAGGCTCCTCTGGTGGCTCAGAAAACCCTGCACACAGGAAAGGGAGTAGTCTTTCAACTCCTCTTTTTGCTCAGCAATCTGCAGGCAAGCCTTAATATTTTTTAATATCTCTTAACATTAATGGACTCAATACCCCAGTAAAAAATCCTAGACAATCAGACTACGAATGTAAACAGGATTCAGCTTTTTTCTGCATACAGGAAACTCATCTCAGTGAGAGAGACAGACACTACCTCAGAGTTAACCGATGAAAAAAATTCTTTTTTTATTGAAAAACTTTATTTAAAAGAAAAAGATAAAGGTACAAATTTATAGGATTTTTGCATAAAAGTATACGAATACATTTTTAAGGTTGTAATTAAGTATTTGAGGGTACATATAATAGCCATATGTATATATGTAACAATAATATAGGAAATGAGGCTATTAACTTGAAGAGATAGGTGAGAACCTGTGAAGGCCTGTAGGGAGGAAAAGGGGATGTGAAACAGATCTATTTTAATAAATATATATTCTTTGTTTTTCTCTTGAACTTCACACAGTCTGTGAGTTGTTTCTGGGGTGTTCAGGGCTTTCTGGGGTTAGTATCCCATTACAAGTGACTGCATATTATGTCTGTTCTTTTGTGACTGGGTTATCTCACTCAGGATGATATTCTCTAGATGCATCCATTTTCTTAAGAATTTGTTAAGTCATTGTTTTTGATAGCTGAGTAGTACTCCATTGTGTAAATGTACCACAATTTTTGTATCCATCCATCTACTGAAGGACATCTGGGTTCTTTCCAGCTTCTGGCTATTATAAATAGAACTGCAATGAACATTGTGGTGCATGTATCTTTGTGGTAAGTTGGAGCATCTCTGGAGTAAATGCCCAGAAGTGGAATAACTGGGTCTTCAGGTAGTACTATGTCCATTTTTCTGAGAAAACGCCAGACTGATTTTCAGAGTGGTTGTATCAGTTTACAACCCCACCAACAGTGGAGAAGTGTTCTTTCTCCACATCCTCGCCAGCATCTGTTGTCATCTGAATTTTTGATCTTGGCCAATCTGACTGGTGTGAGGTGAAATCTCAGGGTTGTTTTCATTTTCATTTCTCAGATGGCTAAGTATGTTGAACACTTCCTTAGACGTTTGTCAGTCATTCAATATTCCTCGATTGAGAACTTTTTGTTTAAGTCTGTACCCCATTTTTTAATAGGGCTGTTTGATTCTCTGGTATCTAGCTTCTTAAGTTCTTTGTATACCTTGGATATTAGGCCTCTATCTTATGTGGGGTTGGTAAAGATCTTTTCCCACTCTGTTGGCTGCCATTTTGTTTTCTTGACAGTGTCTTTAGCCTTACAGAAACTTTGCAATCTCATTAAGTCCCATTTGTCAATCTTTGACCCTAGAGCTTGAGCCATTGGTATTCGGTTCAGGAAATTTTCTTCTGTGCCTATGAGTTCTAAGGTTTTCCCTACTTTCTCATCTAATAGTTTTAGTGTACCTGGTTTAATGTGGAGATCTTTGATCCACTTACACTTGAGCTTTGTACAAGGAGATAAGAAAGGGTCCATTTTCATTCGACTGCATGCTGAGTGCCAGTTGGACCAACAACATTTGTTGAATAGGCTGTCCTTTTTCCATTGAATGTTTACAGCTCCTTGTCAAAAATCAGGTCACCATATATGTGAGGGCTCATTTCTAGATCTTCTATTCTATTTCATTGATCCACATGCCTATTTCTGTACCAGTACCATGCAGTTTTCAGCACAATTGCCTTGTAATATAGCTTGAGGTCAGGGATAGTGATTCGCACAAATGTTTTCTTGTTGAGGATGGTTTTCGCAATTCTAGGTCTTTTGTTATTCCAAATGAAATTGCACATTGCTCTTTCCAAGTCAATGAAGAACTGTGTTGGAATTTTGATGGGAATTGCATTGAATCTGTAGATTGCTTTTGGTAAGATGGCCATTCTTAAAATGTTGATCCTTCCATTCTATGAGCATGGGAGATCTTTCCATTTTCTGAGATCTTCCTCGATTTCCTGCTTTAGATGTTTGAAGTTCCTGTCATAGAGGTCCTTCACTTGCTTAGATAGAGTCTCATCAAGGTGTTTCATAGTTTTGTTACTATTGTGAAGGAAATCTATTACCTAATTTCTTTCTCCACATGTTTGTCCTTTGAATATAGGAAGTCTACTGATTTGTTTGAGTTAGTTTCATATCCAGCCACATTGCTGAACTAGTTT
Organism: Micromys minutus; assembly: GCF_963924665.1. Taxonomy (NCBI): domain Eukaryota; kingdom Metazoa; phylum Chordata; class Mammalia; order Rodentia; family Muridae; genus Micromys; species Micromys minutus. The sequence goes on from NC_137980.1 coordinate 22,035,512, forward strand.
ATCAGCTGTTCGAGTTCTCTGGTAGAATTTGTGGGGTCACTTAAATACACTCTCATGTCATCTGCAAATAATGATGTTTTTACTTTTCCTTTCCAATTTGTATCCTTTGATTTCCTTTTTCTGTCTAATTTCTCCAGCCATGATTTCCAGTACTATGTTGAATAGGATTGGGGGAGAGTGCGCAGCCTTGTCCAGTCCCTGATTTTAGTGGGATTGCTTCAAGTTTCCCACCATTAAGTTTGTTGTTGGCTATTGGTTTGGTGTATATTGCTTTTATTATGTTTAGGTATGGGCCTTGGATTCCTGTTCTTTCCAATACTTTTAACATGAAGGGGTGTTGGATTTTGTCAAATGCTTTCTCAGCATCTAGTGAGATGAACATGTGGTTTTTTTTCTTTGATTTTGTTTATATGGTGGATTATGCCCAGGAGACTCGTGTTGCTACCTGATTGGTGCACCCTCCAGTATCTCATTAGTATGCCCTGAGAGCAGGCTGTCACGTCTTTGGTACATGCACACTATGTTTCTCTGGCTGGGCAACGGCTCTGTTTGCTGAGTCATTGGCGAGAAGCCGCCACCATCTTTGGTGGGACACAAACTGCTCCCAACAATAAATAAAAGGAGTCATTAAAAGCCTACCAAGTAAAAAAAGCCCAGAACCAGATGGGTTCAGTGCAGAATTTGATCAGCCTTTCATAGAAGAACTAATACCAAAACTCTCCAAACTATTCCAAAAAATAGAAACAGAAGAAACACTACCCAACTAATTCTTAGAAGCCACAATTATCTCATACCTAAACCACACAAAGACCCTACAAAGAAAGAAAACTTCAGACAGATTTCCCACATGAACATTGATTCAAAAATAGTAAATAAAATTCTTGCAGACTGAATCCAAGAACACATCAAAACAACCATTCACCATGATAAATAGGATTCACCCCAGGGATGCAGGGTTGGTTCAATATATTGAAATCCATTAATGTAATCCAGTATATACACAATTCAAATAATAATAAAAATCATGATCATCTTATTAGATGCTGAGGAAGCATTTGATAAAATTCAACACCCCTTCATGTTAAAAGACTTGAAAAGATTAGGAATTCAAGGCCCATACCTAAACATAGTAAAAGCAATATACAGAAAACCATTATCCAACATCAAAGTAAATGGTGAGAAACTCAAAGAAATCCCACTGATATCAGGGACTAGACTAGGCTGCTCACAATCCTTCTGCCTGTTCAATGTACTATGAAGAGTCCTAGCCTGAGCAATTAGAAAGGACATGGAACTCAAAGGGATACAAGTCAGAAAGGAAGAAGTCAAAATATCACTATTAGCAGATGATATGTCAGTATACTTAAGTGATCCCCAAAATTCCAGCAGAATTTACTCCTACAGCTGATAAACAACTTCAGAAAAGTGGCTAGATATAAAAGTAACTCAAAGAAATCAACCGCCTTTCTCTACTCAATGGATAAACAGGATGAGAAAGAAATTAGTGAAATGACACACTTCACAATAATCAGAAACATTATAAAATACCTTGCTGTGACCCTAACCAAACAATCCATTCCGACTTCAAGTTCTGTATGAGAAGAACTTGAAGTCTCTAAACAAAAATTGAAGAATATCTCAGAAGATGGAAATATCTTCCATGCTCATGGATTGAAATGATCAACATAGTAAAAATGGCTGTCTTTCCAAACCCAATCTACAGATTCAATTCAATCCCCATCAAATATCCAATTCAGTTCTTTATAGAGCTAGAAAAAGCAATTTGTAAATTCATTTGGAATAACAAGAAACCCAAGATAGCAAAACCTATTCTCAACAATATAAGATCTGGGAAAATCACCATCTCTGACCTCAAGCTATATTATAGATCAATCATAATAATAAAAAGAAAACTGCTTGGTATTAGTACAGACACAGGCAGGCAGATCAATGGAACAGAATTGAAGACCAAGATAAACCCACACACCTGTGGTGACATGATTTTTGACAAAGGAGCTAAAATATTCAGTGGAAAAAGAACAGAATCTCCAACAAATGGTGCTGGTTCATTCAAATGGCAGTCAGCATGCAGAAGAATGCAAATCTATCCATTTTTATCTCTTTGTACAAAGCTCAATTCCAAGTGCATCAAAAACTTCTGCATCAAACCATATAAAAATACACTGAAACTATTAGAAGAAAAAATAAGAAAAGAACTTAGAACACATAAGCACAGAGGAAATTTTAATGAACAGAACACCAATGGCTTATGCTCTAAGATCTAGAATCCAAAAATGTGACCTCATGGAGTTGGACACTTTCTTTAAGACTAAGAACACTGTCAAGAGGATAAATGGCAGCCAACATTTTGTGAAAGGATCTTTACCAATCCTACATCTGATAGAGGGCTAATATCCAGTATATACAAAGAATTCAAGAAGTTAGACCCCAGAGAATCAGATAATCCTATCCAAAATGGGGTATAGAGCCAAACAACTAAGGAATATCGAATATCTGAGAGCTCCTAAAGAAATGTTCAACATTCCTAGTCATCATGGAATTGCAAATCAAAACAACCCTGAGATTCTACCTCACACCCGTCTAAATGACTAAGATAAAAACCCAGGTGACAGACATGCTGGCAAGGGTATAAAAAAAAGGAACACTCCTCAACTGTTGGTGGGATTGCACACTAGTACAACCATTCTGGAAATCAATCTGGCAGTTTCTCAGAATACTGGACATAGTACTAAGTGAAGAACCAGCTATACCTGTCCTAGGCATAACTTCAAAAGACACCCCAACATATAACAAGCACACATGCTCCACCATGTTTATAGCAACCTTATTTAAAATAGCCAGAAGCTAGAAAGAACCCAGATGTTTTTCAATAAAGAAATGGATAAAAAAAAAAATAGTGGTACATTTACACAATGGAGTATTACTCAGCTATTTGAAACAATGACTTTATGAAATTTCTAGGCAAATGGATGGAACTAGAAGCAATCATCCTGAGTGAGGTAACCCAGTGGTATGCAATCACTGATTAACAGATACTAGCAAAGAAAGCTCTGAAAAACCAAAACAGGATTAACAGACCTTATGAAGCTCACAGTCTGGATGCCTATGCTCTTCTTAGAAAGTAGAACAAAGCTACATGGGAGAAAATACAGGGTCAAATAGAGGAGCAGGTTTTAAAGAAAACATCATTCAGAGATTGCCTCACCTGGGGATCTACCACATATGCAGCCACCAAACACAAGCAATATTGCCGATACCAATAATGGTTGCTAGCAAACACCAGATAGGGAAGCCTCTTTGGAAGTTCTACCAGAGTCATGCAGATACTGTTGATGATGCTTGCAGCTAACCATCGGACTAAATATGGGGTCCCAAATGAAGGAGCTAGAGAAAGGACTGAAGGGCACAAAGGGTGTGCAACCTGATGGGAAGAACTACATTACTGACCACTCAAACCCTGCAGAGCTCCCAGGGTCTAAAACACCAACCAATGATCACACATAGACAGACCCATGGATCCAATTGCATATGTAGCAGAAGACAGCATTGTCTGGCATCAATGGGAGAAGAGGCCTTTCAATAAAGCAACATTTTCCCAACATATGGCAATGCCAAGACATTGAAGTGGAAAGGTTGGTTGGGAGAGGGAGCACCCTCATGGAAACAAGTAGAGGGGGAGTGGGGATGAGACAAGGAAAAGGGAATACCATTAGAACTGTAAATACAGAGAATATCAAATTTAAAAAGATAATTTTACTTCCTTCTTTCTAATTTATATTACTTTCACCTCCTTCAGTTTTATTGCTCTAGCTAATCTTTTAGACAGTATATTGAGTAGGTATGGAGAGAATGGTCCACCCTTCCCTGTTCATGATTTGGTGGGATTAATTTGAATTTTTTTTCCCCTGGAGAAGATAGATTTATTGTCCATCCTCATGTTATACAAAAGTCTACAAAGCCCCCCAAAAAAAACAGTAAATGGGAGTGTAACAGCAACAAATTAAACTTGCCCCCCCATATATTAGGATGACTGCCATTTCAAAGCACAATTCTGATGTGAAGGTAGCTTTTGTTCACTGGCCAAAGCTTACCATTTAAATTACAGCCTTCAGTACCTGACAGTTCTACTGGCTCTTAACAAAACTTTTGAGGTGCTCAAGAAAGGTGATATATTCCTGGTTCTCCAGGGCTGTGCTGAGCTCCACCCACTCATCTGCAAATGTGTTATCCACCCCTCGGTCTGCAAGGAAGTCCATTAGGTGGTCATACAAGGCCCAGTCCAGGCAATCTGTGTTGAGTGTGTAGTTTGTATCCCTCCACTCAGACTCTCCAGTGGCCTGAAAGCTAACTTCCTTGATAGAGAAAATATCACTCTCGACCTCATCTTTGTGTCAGATCTCATCCTCAGGATAGTGACAGTCTAGTACAAGGGTCTTCTTGCCATCAATCTTTGTAACTTCAACCACAAAATTGGGAGTTGACGTCAGTTCCGGCTCCTGTTCTTCAGCCTTCTGCCTCTGTGAGGGCTCCTCCACACCATCAAATGTTGGAGGTATGCTGTTATTAATGTTGAAAGTAACAGTGATCTTTTCTCCAGCAACTTTGTGCAATAATTTCGCCTCTGTGCTGTTCACTTCCAGCTCCCAATCTCCGGACATCTTGGGAAGGGACTGATGCTTCTGGATCTTCTTTTCTTCCTTAATTTCATCAGTCAAGAATTCAACAAAGGCCTTGTCTCCTTCCGTGTGCAGAGCACCACAGCTGCAGGCACAGGGAACCGGGGGCTGCAGAAGACCAGAGTGCAGGGGGGAGCCTGCTCTTAGGCTGAGCAAACCGAAGGGCCTGAGGCATGGCCCTGGCAAGGGCTGCAGTAGATTCCCAAGAGGCGGGGCCGGGATGGTGGCTCAGAGGCCCAGGGCAGAGGTGCCCAGGGTGCGGGGCACACAGTGAAGCAGCAGGAGCATTGCAGGGTGGACACCTGCAGAGGGAAGGAAGACCTGGACAAGACACCTTGTGACCTCGCGCCTTAATTTGAATTTTTATCCAGTTAATGTAATGTTGGCTATAGGTTTGCTGTAAAGTGACATTCTTATGTTTAGGTATGTCCCTTTTATCCATAACCATTCCAAGAACTTTATTATAAATTGGGGTTAGATATTGTCAGTGAATTTTTCATCATCCAATTAGGTGAGTACTTGCTTTAATTTTATTTTATTTTTCTTATACTTAAACACATTATGTTGAACCATTCCTGCATCTCTTTAGTGAATCCTACCCCATTGAACATGCTGGGTGATCTTTGGATGTTTTTTTCAGTTTTATTTCTTTTTTGTTGTTGTTGTTTTATTCATTATTTTTTATCTGAATTTGTGGTTTTACATGATAATTGGTCTGCAATTCTGTTTTGTTGCTGAGTTTTTATGGAATGGATATTAGAGTAATCAGGGGTTCACAAAATGAATTGATTGGTGTCTCTTCTACTTCTATACTGTTTAATACTTTGAGTAGTCTCATTAACTACTCTTTGAATGTCTGGTTGGATACCACTGTAAATATCATGGCCCTGAGACTTTTGGTGGCAGATTTTTAATGACCTCCCTCTCTTTCTCTCTCTCTCTCTATCTCTCTCTTTCTCTCTCTCTCACTCTGTCTGTCTCTGTCTCTCTCTCTGTCTCTCTCTCTCTCTCTCATTTAGATGTCTACACCATTTTAGTTGTTTATTTTAGTTTGATTTAACTTTTGGTAAGTGAAAACTATTGAGGAAATTATCAATTTCTTTTACATTTTCAGTAGAGTGGAGTGGAGGCTTTTAAAAATCATGTCTTCATCATTCCCTAAATTTCTTCACTGTCTGTTAATTTTTTCCCATTTTATATTATATTTCATTAGTTTGGATATACTCTATCTTTTAATAAAGGTTTGTCCATCTGGTCAAATAAAAAGCTCAAAGGACCAATTTCATATTTCATTAATTTTTGTGTTATTATTCTCTTTATATTTTATTGATTCCAGCCCCCATTTGAAAAATTCTTGATATCTATTCCCTTTTTTGATTGCTGATTCACTTCTTTCTGGTGTAGACTTTATAGTGTATTATTACATTGCCAGTATAACAGCTGTCTTAATTAGGCTTTTATTGCACTGAACCTACACCATGACCAAGGCAAGTCTTGTAAAATGACATTTAATTTGGGCTGGCTTACAGGCTCAGTCCACTGTCATCAAGGTGAGAGCGGGGCAGCGTCCAGACAGGTATGAGCAGAGAGCTCAACACCTTCGTCCAAAGGAAACCAGGAACAGAGAGATCACCCTCAAACAGCAAGGTGAAGAATTTCCTAGCACAGATCAGTAGATACACATTTCCTCCACAAGGCCACACCTTCAAATACTGTGACTCCTTGAACCTAGCTTATTCAAATCATCATATTCCATTCCTGCCCCTCATAGGCTTGTTCAAACACATGAGTCTTTGGGGGAGGCATACCTAAACATAGCATAATAGAAAAGTACATGAAGTCTAAATTCCATAATCCCCACAGTCTATAGCAATTAAAAGTCCAATGGTCAAAATCGCTTTCTAATATTTATTCAATCACTTCACTGTAATCCATAATAAAGACAGACAACTAGCTGGGCAAACTCCATACTCTGCCATCTCCATGTATGATGTCAAAGAGGTCTTCAGATCTTCAACTTATTCATCTTTGTTGTCTGCAACAAACTTCTTTCTCTTGAGCTTGTTCCACTCCCTGTGAGCAGCTTTCCTGGTCAGATATTTCATGGCTCTGGGATCCTTAATGTCTTTGGGTCTCGAAGGCAGCTTCATTGTTACAGCTCATTGTTTCAATGTCTGAGATCTACACATGATCTTCAGGCATCCTCCAAAGGGCTGGATTCCCTCATATAGCTCTGCCCACTGTAGCACTTTAAGCTCAATGAATGACTCCACCTTTGCTGTAGTGCTTGGTGATCATCTTATGATACTGGCATCTCCAGGACACAGGGTGCTTCCTTTACAACTAGGATTCACCAATAGTCTCTCATAATCTCCCTGCTTGGTGCCAAGCCTCAAACCCTTTGCATGAACCCTTTAGTACTTGATTATCAACTACAACTGAGGCTGCACTTTCACTAATGTCCTTCCACGTCCTCTCATAGTCCCAAGCCTCAGCTGTTCTTCATGAAGCCTTCATTCCTAGAAAACCAGTACCAGCTGGGTGAATCTTCCACAGTACCAAGTTCAGCTGCAGCATGTGGTCCTCCCTTGGCTATCTCTGGAACTCAACATTGTTCTGATCTCAAAAAGCTATTCCAGAAGATCATATTTCAGTTTGCTCATCCCCTCTTAATCACCACTAATTAGCTCCAGATAACCAGCATCATTTTTCCCAGGAGTTTCCTTCTCCTCTTGAATATGAAGCCAGGGACAGTTAGCTGATGCTGCTAAGTTCTGGTGCTTGTAGGTGCTGGAACATGACCCCCTTGTTGTATTACATTATTACTAGCTTCCTCTTTTCAAACTCCTTTACTACCTGAGCTTGGCTGTCCTTGAGCTTTCTTTATATATTGATTTTGAATTTAGAGATCTTTATGCCTACCTCCTGGGATTATGATGTGTATCCGCACAACTGGATTTAAGCTTTTTTACCTAGAACTTGCTCTGTTCTCAGCTCGTCAATATCTCAGAGACTTGTTTGCCTTTCCTTCTGGAGATTAAAGGATCACACTAAATTTCCTGGAGCTAACTTAGCTAGGTGGGATCTTATCCCAAGGTCATTACTCCTTTTATTCAAATTTATATTATTGAACACAGGATTCATCTCCTGGTGTCCCCTTAATACTTGAACCATATATTGTATATATTTTATTTTCCCAACTTGCTCCTTTTCATTTAAATAGTCTTCATAGAAGTTAACTTTAGTACATTGTGGAGAGCACTTTTGGCACCTCTGACCAGTTCATGGCAGAGTAATATTTATATTATCCCAGGACATCTTGGGGCTAGCCAAGGCAGGAATCTGGTTTGTGTGGTACAACCTGTAAGGGCCAGTATCAGGCAGATTGTCATCTGTATCTCTAGGGAGGGCTCTCAAGAATAAGGCTAAAAGGAAGAACAGCTACATCTGAAGGTAAGGGCAGGGCATTTAAGAAGCTGGTATAGGGAAGTACTCTCTTAATTGAAGCTTGAGGCAATATCCTTAGGACTACAGCTCAGGGTAGGGCAGATTTCAGAACCTATGCCCAGCAGTATGTATTTTTGTCTCTGACCTTTTCACCTGACCTCCATTAAGATGTTTACAGGATTTTTGGTTGCTAACTTACTTGATCCCTGTCTCATAACTGATGTTACCTTTTCACATGTAATTAAAGTGATTTAGGAAGAGACCTACTAAACCAAGCTTTGCTTTGGCCATGAGGCTGAGACCTCAAGCCAGGCTGAAGTCATGCTGCAACTTTAACTACTTTGTCTTTTTTCTTTCAATCCTAGCTCCAGCTCTGGGAGAACCTGTTGGTTGTCTGAGCTGGTCTAGGCCAGTACACAACAGAATTTACAACAGGCTTTTTGAGACTTTCTCTTTAATACAATGATTCTAAATCTGTTCACCTTAGCCTCAGGCTGACTCTTTGAACTAGGGCAAAAAGCAGCCATGTTCTTCACCAAAATACTACAAAAACTGTCTTTAGTCTTCAGACTTAAAAATTTCCAGTGAAACCACTTGGGCCAAGTAGATGAAATTCAAATCATTTTCAGTAACAAAGCCTTCCATATTCCTATTAGGATAGCTCATTATAACCATTTAATGCCTTCCACAGCTCTACAAATTCAAATTCCACTATCCACATTCTTCCAAACAAAAGTGTGGTCAGCCCTATCACAACACTTAAGTCCCTGGTACCAAGTTCTGTCTTTGTTAGGGTTTTATTGCTGTGAACAGACACCATGACCAAGGCAAGTCTTATAAATCAGAATATTTTATTGATGCTGGCTTACAGGGTCAGTCCATTATCATCAATGTGAGAGCATGGCAGCATCCAGGCAGGCATGGTGGAGAAGGAGCTAAGAACTGAACATCTTCATCCAAACAAAGCCAGGAACAGAGAGAGCATCCTCAAGCCTCAGAGTGATACACTTCCTCTAACAAGGCCACACCTTCTACTAGTGCCACACCCTGACCCAAACATATGCAAACTCTCACAATAGCTGCTCATTTTTTTCATGTGGGCATTTTGTGCTATCAACTTTCTTATGTGCACCACAGTTTTGTCTTTGTGTTCCATAAGATTGTGCATGTTACATATTGTTTACATTGAATTCTATAATGTCTCTAGTTCCTTCCTTTATTTCTGTCTTAACCTATTTTGCATTCAGTAGTGCGGTGTGCAGCTTTCATGAGTTTGTGTGCTTTGTATTCTTTCTTGTTTTGCCTTTAGCCTTCTATAATCCATGGTGGTCTAATAAGAAACATGGTGTTATTTTAATTTTCTTGTATGTATTGAGACTTGCAGTATATAAATATGTGATCAGTTTCAGAGTAAGTTTCATAAGGTACTTAGCAGAAGGTATACTCTGGATTAAAAATTGAAATTATGTTAAACCAAATTACTGAAGTTACATGTGTTCAACCAAAATTGGAAATCTGGGTGTTATGATGTTGCCCTGTATAAAAGAGATATTATTTTATAGGTTTAAAATTTTCAGCCTAAGAGAAAAGGTATAAGTAATATTTGATGTACTCTAATACAAAATCGAAGACTGTGGCAACATGGCCATGAAGACTATTTCAACTTTTTACAATAACTTTTGGGATTATAATTACATCATTTTTACTATTTCTCTCCTGCCCTCCATGACTGCTTAATAAACATGCCAAAACCTAAAACTCGGGAGAAGAAAGCTGTTGCTTCAGTTCCCAGGCTTGGTGTATGGGAAAGACACCATGAAAGAGATAGAAGAGGAAGAAGGTGCCATGGGGTAGGTGCATTGTGAGTGCATGGTGAGGAGAGCTGGCCTGGGAGTGTGAGCAGCTTAGGCAAACATGGCAAGTGATAACTCATGGTTATTAATAGGGAAGTAGCAAAGAAGCATAGAGGGATGGTATCTGCTTGACTCCTGTGCTTTAATACTTACTATGCATATAAAGTTTTTTCATCTTTGATTCAGTACTTTTATGATATGAGTGGGGTAGGAAACCTGCAAATATTGCCACAAGATGATGGGTGTAGTTATTGTTTGTTCCAAATGATTGAAATGGGATGGAAAGTAAGATGGCAGTTGTCATGGCTCTTGTTCTATAAAGAAAATGCCGTAGTGTGCTTTCAGACAGCTTCTTTGAAGAAGATGAAGGGGAGCAATTGTTCCAGTAACCCATTATTAGACATGGAAGTTAAAAGCCAACAGGTGCTCCCTGTGTTAGTTCATGCTAATGAAATCAGAATTCAAAAGATAAGGGAGGTGGACCATAAGGCCAAGACCCAGCTCAGCATTCTAATAAATTTGAGGCTAGCTTAAGCCCAATTAAATCCTGTCTCATTCCACTCCAAATATTTTCATCAAAGTGGATAGAGGGGCAGAGGTATTAGAGTGGAGAAAATGATATAATATTTGAACTGCAAATACAGAGAATATCCAATAAAAATGAAAAAAGGAAGTGGATAAAAATTTCATATGAATACATAGAATACATACATATGCCTGTTTACTTAGGGTTTTTATATGTGTGTAAAAGCACAGGAAGAACATGTAGAATCAATAAAAATATTAAAATAAATTGTAGTGGGGGAATTTATTTACTTTAGCTGTTAGGGTTTTCTCTTTTGCATGTGTATTTCATCATTTCCTGGATAAAACACCTATTCCATCTTATACAAACTGAAAAAACAATGGTCCATCAAGTTAACACAAAATGTAAGCTGACAATCATGATCTGGGTGCAAAGTGGCTCAAAAGATACCAGCAGCAACCCAGCACCCTGACCATCAAGTGAAGATATAAGACAGTTCCATAAACAGCTGCCTAGATGTCTATAATTTCTACTCCTGGGCATTCTCTAAGCTATCATACATGCACCTAGACATTTCTGGTATATACCCGATCTTCAATGACTGAGGAAGAAATGAGGAGTTCCTGGTTTACTAAGGTTATGCCTGTTAAGCAGACACTACCCTGAAGTGAACAACTGCATCATGAAAACATGTTTCTGACACAACCATGAAAGACACCAGTAAAGGGAAATCACCACAGTTCAGAGTTTCATGCAGTAGTGATGATCATACATTTGTTTGTCAGTGTGTGATTATTCCCTGAATCATTGGCCAATATAATGGAATGAGTAAAATGAATTCCTTCTACATTGGAGTTAAAATTTTTAAGTCTAGAATGTAGATGATTTTTTTGGTGGTTCTCCATCCTACTAATGCTGGGATACTTGAGTCACGATCCTTATGTTATGGAAACACCCTTAAGCATAACATCAATTTGTTGATACTTCCTAATTATAATATTGCAACTTTGATGAATTGTAATAAAAATATTTGATATGGAGGTGATCAACACTTGTGAACGTGTTTTTACATCCTACAGGGATTGTGGCCCAAAAGTTAAGAACTAGTGGTTTGTTGTATCTCCTGATAATACTACTGCAATACGATTGGTCAATCAATAAAGAGACTATTAATGGTTATAATACTTGAATTTGAGACACTAAAAATATGTTCCCAGGAAGCATTATAACATTTTTATGTGTTTGTATTTGTAAAAGGGTAGTGTAATCATTTCAGGCACCATCATCAATTGTTACAACATATAATGATTTTTCTTTCTGGTGAAAAAGGAACATTTAGGCATTATTATGACATGTCCTTTTCATTGGAAAATTAATGATGATATAAGAAGATATGAATGTGTGAAGTTGGCATAGGGTGATGTTGATATTGCTATCTTGATTGTTAGCTATATCTGGAAGTAATTAAAACCCCAAAATGGAAGAACACACCTGAAAGGTTTATTTTCTTATTTTAAAGTGGGAAGATCTATATGGAAAGCAGATCTTTGAGGCAGAAATACAGGCCTTTAATCTGGATATTGATGGGGAAGACACAGCTGTAATCCACATGTTTGAGCTGAAAAGCTTCACCAGTGATCTGGGCCATGACTTGCACTTTAAGAATACGTAATGACAGGGAAAGAGGAGGTTGTTCTTTAGCTGCTTGCTCTCACTTGGTAGAAAGTCCATTCCTGCGCTGGCATTAGCACCAGCTTATCTGGAATTCCAGCATATTGTAAGGAGAAGCTCAGATATCCAGCCCTGTGGACTGAACAACTACTGTATGTTAAGATTTTGCCTTCATATCTAGTTACTGATGAATTTGCTGGACCACCAAAGCCTCTGAGTCATTGTAAACAATACCCTTGACGTATACAGGAAAACATTCTATTAGGTCGTTATTCTATTGAACTCTGACTAATTTTCTAGACAGGTGCAGAATACTTTAAGAGCAGCTTGGTCCTACAACAATTTCAGCTCAGTTAAAAATGTTCAAACACAGTCCCTTAACCTTTGCTCGGGTGATGTTTGGTCTGGGCTTCTATAGTGACTGGAAAGGAAAGTGAAATAGCAAAAGTGCAAAATATCTCAGTTGTATCACAAAGTAATAGAATTACATCAGAAATTCAGATAGAGAGATTCCAGAGTAAGTGAGGAATGGAAAACAAGACGTCTCAGCTTCTGCAGGTCAGGACCGGACCCTAAACTGACATGAAAATCATGTGACAGTAGATTCTTTTTTATCATTGATTTTACAGCACCAATATGGAGATTCACAAGGTTTCTAGACCCACACCTTGGCTCTCTGACTCACTGTCAGTCTCAGAAGTCAGAGTCTTTCTAAGGATCTTCACAAGAACAAAGCACTGGAAGAAACACTTCTGCACTATGCTCTGATACCTCCTGCAATAAAAGAGCAGCATTAACTGACCCTCTCCATTCTTAGCTGTGCACAGACACTCTCTCCAACAGATGCATGTGATCACTGAGGAAGACTATCTACTCCAGCTAGTAGTAAGGTTCTTCCCAACAATGTTTCCCTGGACCAATACTATTCTCTTACCAACATCTGGAACCTCGTGTGGCTTCTCAGTTGAATATGTCATCTGTTGCCACATAACAAGCCTAATCTACACTGCTATCCTAGATGAGAGGTGACATATGTCTTTCAAACTGACAAACAACGATTCTGTGTTTGGTTCCTGAAATCACAAGAGCCTTGCACCAATGTCTAGCATCCTAAGAAAATTAGCATGCCTAACTCATGTACCTGACAGTGCAGGTTTCCAGAACTTTCTGTTTCATTGCTCCAGCACAACTGGTTGGATGGACAAAAGGCAGTTCAGATTGCAAAAAAAGAAAAAACAAAAAAAACGAAACAAAATCAAAAACAAAAAGACAAAACAAAAACAAAAACAAAAAAACAAACAAAGAAACAAACAAACAAAAAAAAAACCACTTTAATTCCATAAACATGAGGTGGATACCTGAATAATTATATAAATCTGTAAGTTGGATAACAGAAATTCTGCATCACATACTCCACATCTTCTTAAGTGCAAGCTATTCACCGTATTACAGAAAGATGAAGTCCTCTGCAGTGAGGAAATTTCAGGGAAAGTCTGAAGTCAGGACCTGCTGACTGCAGGATCATGGCTCACAGAGGGGAGCATCAGGCATCAAATGGTTGGAATTGTGGTTCTTCCCAGGGCTGGGTGGGGTAACAGTACATTAGGAGGACAGACACAAATGCTAATGGGGTGCAAAACAACTCTTAGATCCACAAAACCTGTGGCCCTCTACCAAATGCACCCTTTAACCTTTAGAAATACTCCCTAGCCAATTAAATCCTCAGGCTGACCTGCCAGTCAGAGGAGGAGGCTGGGACTTCCTGTTTCCATTCCAGGTGTTCCTTTGTCTGTGCTGGTACGATTTTTGTCCTGCTCTCTCTGTCCTGCTCTGATCCCTCTGTTGCGTGCTGTGAGGGGACTTCAGGGAAACTGAAATTGAGACATGGTAAGCATGTGAATGCACAAGGGGGTGAGCAGGGGAGCTGGGGTGATGGGAAGGAACCGCAAGTTGTGCGGTCCTTTGTTGTGCTCCTCACTTGCTAGATCAGGCGGTGACCTCCGAATAACTTCACTTTCATGGCTGATTCTTAATCTACCCATATTTTGGACCATTGGCTTATTAGCAGAATCGTCATGGGTGTATTCTTTGAGTCTGCAGTTTTTGTCCAGACCCTTTTGTCTTCTATAGAATATATTAAGAAGACAGGTATAGGGGGGTCATCAGAGAGTCTCTGGGCCTTTAGTCTACAACCAGCCAGTTCTGAGGCTGCAGCCAGGTGCACACAAGCTGCGCGGGGATTGGCTGCAAGGACAGAGACATTAGTCTCAAGGGGCCCCAGCAGCAGAGTTTCAATGATCTGTCTTACACCTAACAACTACTTAGATCCTTCCTGTGGCACGCCCCACATCCTGCCAGCAGGAAAAGGCCTGCAACAACAGGATTCTCTGCGAACAACCTTTATTTTACAAAATTCTGAGCAGAAGATCCCACGTGGAAGCAAAATGCACTGCTTATATATATATGCCTAAGAGACTTGTGTTTTTACCTGATTGGTGCATCCTCCAGTGGCTCATTAGTGTGCCCCAAGAGTTAGCTATGACTTATTTGTTATATAATGAGCACTGAGGGGAAAGGCTATGTTGGCTGCATATAGGACAGAAGCTATCAGCATCTACTGGCACCAACGGCTCCCTACACCTTCCCTGGCTCCATCACCTTCTGCTGTTGTCAGGTGTGCTGTGTATTCATGGGCCTCTGGCTACAGCAGCTCTGTTTTTGTTTTCCTTTCTCTACACACGCCCCTTCTCTATTTTCTTTCTCTATCCTTATGGTGCTCTCTCTCTCTCTGCTCTCTCTCTGTCTGCCTGGCTATAGTTCCTCTTCTCTCTTTCCCATCTCCAGGTGCTCACACCTCCCTCTTCCCCCCAACAATCTCTTTTGCACTATATCTGTTGGATTTTTTTCTTTTACTTACCTGCTGTGATGTGATTTATTTGAATTTCTTAGTGACATATTCTCCTGGCTTTTAGCTTTTATATTCCTATGCTGCTATTTAGGCTTCTAAGTTTGACGTGATAATTGGTCTTGATATTGTTTTCTGGATTTGTCTTGTTTGGATGGCAGTTTTGATCTTGTGTTATTGTGTGATTTATGTGTTTGCAGAGAGCTATGGCTGTGTGTTGCCTCTTTTGCTGACCTATTTTGTGGGTAAACTTAGTGGGAATGCTTGAAATGTTGGAAGCTGGGATAAGAGGCCAGCAGGAAAGGATGATCTTAGCCGTCTACAAAGAATCATAAACAGGAGAGAGGTGGAGCTACCTTTGGTGTTAGTTCAGTGCTAGAGACAACTGTGAATATTTCTATTGGAATAACAAATAGTTTGGTCGGTCTATGGAGTGCCTACCCTGTCTGCAGGCAGGTGAGGCATGTGATTGTCCTGGAAGTTCTTGCCCCATTGAGGGCTGTCACGCAGGGATGAGGGGAGTCAGCTAAGTCAAATTGCAACAGTCTGTGCACTTGCATTGCAGTAAGATACTTGATGGTCTTTGGGGTCCCTGTTACTCCAGCATAAGCACTTGGTACTTTTAGTAGAACCCCAAATGCCCAGACCTCCCACCTCTATGGTTGAACGGCCAGCTCTTAAGGAAATGTGTCATTGTTGTTCTTTTATCACTGTCTTCATTTGTCATGGCTCTGTTTGCCTTGGTTTTTCATTTTTCTTGAGTATTTGTGGAATGAGGTGAGTAAAGGAAATTGGAACTGTGCTACAGTGGATGCCCTAGAGAGGGGTATCCATGGGGGCTTAGATAATGATACAGAGCCTGGTCTAGGGAACAGTGAACCCCTGCACTTAATGGCTGGGAAGATTAGAGCAGATTTGGAGTCCTCTCTCTATAGAGTAACTTTTCAATCTTCTCTGCTTATTTTTTTAGAGTTTGTGGAACCCTTGCATATCCACACACCATAGTCTATCAGGTCTATGCTGGGTTAAGTGGATCCAGACCCACTGAGGCAGTATGTGTTTGGCTATTTAAAGAAGCATGATCCAAAGATAGGGAAGAAGTTCAGAGAAAAACAATGATCCAGTCCTAGGAAGACCCACAGGAAGGCCAAGGTGCACATCTGAAACATATATGCCAAGGTCCTCAGTCCAGCCTGTGAATGCTCTTTGGTTGGTGGCTCAGACTCTGAATGTCCCCATGTGTCCAGTTGAGTTGACTCTGTTGGTCATTCTGCAGAGTTTTCATCTCCTTCACGGACATTTTGTCTTTCCAGCAGTTTGATGGGTTTCCCAAAGTCCATCCCACTTTCACCTTAGTCCTCTGCATCTGTTTCAGTCGGCTGCTGGGTGTTGCCTCACACTCGACATTTACCAAATGCTGCTTTTGGGCACAGTACATTATTCTTTCATGTCAAGGGCTGGTGCTTATACATGGGATGTCTCTCTAGTTGGGGAGTTTTCAATGTCCATTCCACCAGCCTCTGCTCCAGGTTTGACCCTTCATTTCTTTTAGAAAAGACAAATTTTGTTCTTTTTGTCTAATGTGTCGTTGTGAAAGTTAATCATTCATCTTTCTTCTCATTATCTCATACATTAAACATTTGGACTCTGTCCCCAAATCACATAAAAAGTAATAGACACATTTGCTATTCAATGCTAAGCTATTTCAGAACATGATTGTATTGTATTTTCACTTTTACTTTTCTTTTTTTATGATGAAATATCTTTGTGAAGTCTGTCCTGTATTTATAATAGGTATAGAAAGGACATAGACCACCTAACATGTTTTGTGTCTAATAAGGTTTTATGGCACTCTATGTCACCACCATTAATTTTGAAAATTCGCTAAATAAAGGTTATATTCTATTTCTCAGGATGTCTTGTATTGGAAATCAAATCTATCTTACAGTTCAGGTCATTGGATAGCAGGTCTCTGCTATTTGGCCTATTGTGTTTGTCCTCAATTTCTGGAATAAATAATAGTAATTTTCCTGGGTTCCTGAATATGAATATCATGTGTCTCTCATCTTTACCATGACTAGATGCCTTAGAATTACTCATTTAGACATAATGCTTAGGTGTTGGTCCCCAAGTAAGTGCTAGAAATTGACCACCATTTAGTAGAAGACCAGGAAGAGCTGCTTCTGCTAAAATATCTCACCTGCCCTATGTAGCTCATTTATATTCCAGTTTTTCTTTCTTTTGCTTTATTGTGTGGATTTTATTTACATTTCACATGGTATCCTCTTTCCAGGTTTCCCATCCATAAACCCCTATCCCACCTACCCCTCCTTTGCTTCTATTAGTGTGTGACCCACCATCTCCCATTTCCCTGCCCTGCCATTACCCTACACTGGTGAGTCAGACTTCCAGATGACCGAGGGCTTCTTGTCCCATTGATGCCCAATGAGGTCATAGTCTTAGATATATGCCGCTGGAGTTATGGGTGTTTCTCATGTAGTCTTTGGACAGTAGTTTTATTCTTGCGAGTTGCAGGCAGTTTGTTTTGTTGGTCTTAGGGAGGGGCAAAACCCTTAAGCTCCTTCACTCCGTTTTTAACTCCTCAGTTGGAGACCGAATTCTCAGTTCAGTGGTTGGCTATGAGCATCTGCCACCTGCCTCTGTATTTATCATGATCTAGCAGAGCCTCTCAGGAGATAGCTGTTTCAGGTCGTTCAGCATGTGCTTCTTTGCATCAGCAATATTGCCTGGGTTTGGTGGCCATATATGTGCTGGAATCCATACAGAACAGTCTCTGGATGGCCTTTGCTTCAAACTTTGCCTTCCTCTTTACTCCTCTTATTAATTTTGTTCCCTTTTCTAAAAAGATTTGAAGCATCTGCACCTAGGTCTCCTTTCTTTTGAGTTTCATGTGATCTATTACCTTTGTAGCTTATTTATAATCAACATTTTTATTACAACTATTTTTATCTGTCCATTTGTAATTCTTTACAAATGCATTCCCTCTTAGTAAAATTGTATAAATTTGGCTGTTGGAACTGGGTCACATCAGATTTCTACTATATGAATACTAAACTGGAGTGAATGTTTTCTTATTTGTAGCAACTTCAATAAAGACCTGAGATTTCTCTTCATTTTTGTTTTCTTTGTTGACTTTTGCAGGGGAGTGAGATTCATATCATGTAACTTTTGCTTTCTGAGAATTAGTTATATAGACCAAGTTGTCATCCAGCTCTGTGATTTATACCTGCCTGTGTCTCAGGAATAAAAGGCATGGGCAAATACACTAGCTTGCATGTCATTTTTTAGTTAGTAATTGTTCATACAATTTCTGAGATGTGTGCTTGTTGCAGTAAATATTAAATGATGAGTCATCCCGAGGTCACACTCCTCTCACACCACACTAGTGTGGAGCCGAGCACAATGACTATGTCACACAGTCCTAAGCTGCCTTCTTTACCAGGTTCCTTTCCCAGGTGGTTCACTCTGCCTGCCCTGGGTTTTCTGTCCCATATGGATATGAACATGTCTCCAAAGCGTAGTATCTTATCAAGCAGGCTGATATATCAAATTTTCAATCCTCAAAGCCTCTACACAAAAAACTTACATCCAATGGACAAAGATCCAAACTTTCCTTCTATAAGAAATAAAAAGAGCCATAGGAACCCTTAGAAATAATAATAGCCTCATCAAGTTAGAGATGCACCAAGGGAAACATTCATATCTGCCTACATCTCCATACTCCCGCAATCTCCTTGTCTCCTCCTCTTCTGCCTTCCTAGACCTCTCTCTGACCATCTCTCTCCTGTGAAATCATGTAGAACCTTAGCATAAATCTACATGTGCTCAGTATTGTTGATCTGTTTCCCCTGTATCTCCCACTCAATTGACACTTCTCTTGCAAGGCTATATCCAATCAAAGGAGTCAGGAGTGACACAGGTGAGTCTTATAATTAAATTTTCTTCTAAGATAATGTGGAGATCAAATTATAACTTTCTGTCAGGAAATAAGTTGATGGTGTATCTGGATTATAGGAATATATTGTCTGGGAGGCAAATATTTACAGTAATGTCAGTGACATGTTTTGTGGTATAATCATGTATGGGATATTTTAGGATGCACTGACTCCTGAAGATGTGCATGTGAACTTCACTTTGGAAGAGTGGATTTTGCTAGATCCTTCCCAGAAATGTCTCTACAAAGATGTGATGTTAGAGACTTACCAGAACCTCAGTGTTATAGGTAAGACTGTGATTTCTATTTTCCTTTTCAAGATGAGAGGTCAAATATAATTTGGTTACTGATGATCACATGTTATTTCAATGGAGAGTGAGATAGATTGTACGGAATGAAACGGGTTCTGTTTTTACAACAATATTTACTATGCTTTTGTTACATGGATTTTGCCTAAATTATAATACTATATGATTTATTAACTCTTGTTTCAGGCTACAATTGGGATGACTATCACATTGATGATCATTGTCAAGATTCTACAGAACATGGAAGGTAATTTGCATGTATAAGCTAATTCAAGCGTGTCTCTGAGAATATTTTAATATCTTGGAATCTCTAAAGAAAAGCAAAAATATAATTATCAGTCCTTTAAGTGTACCTATGATTATAATATTCACATAAAACCATGTATTTTGATTCTGTTTTTGGAAGATTTTCTGAATATTATAGAAATTTGCAATTATTTGATTTTCTGACTTTACTGGGAACATCCCTGAAGTCACACTGCAGAAAATTTCTATGGATACTAGAAATTTGGAAACTTCTCTGTTTGTCCTTCACAGTGTTAATATGGTATGACCTATAGTAAAAATTATTAGTACAGTAAGTTTTTTAAAGGCCGAAGTTCTTCATTTTTTTGTATGTACAATACATTATATGGAAACCACACCTAGAAAAGAAATGTTAAGTATGTGAGCAAGGTAATTAATACCCTTTGCATCACAGGTATATTCAAAGAGGCAATATAAGCCATATTGTGTGAGATCACCAAGAAATGAATATAAAAAGTGTTAAAAACTTAAAATCTGGTTGTTTACCACTAGAGAAACATGTAAAATGAATTTTTATTAATAACAGATTTATGCCAAAAATGATTTTAGTAAAGCTTTCACATGTGTCAGTTTTCTTTGCAGGCATGTAATAAGAGAGAAACACAATGAATGTAATCAATGTTCTAAAACCTTGGCAACAAGCTTTCATCTCCTACATCGTAAACCAACACATACTGGAGAGAAACCTTGTGAATGGAATCGATGTGATAAAGCCATTGAAAGACTGTGCAATGTACGAAAAAGTAAAAGAACACATACTGGAAAGAAACCTTATGAATGTAATCAGTGTGGTAAAGCCTTTTCCGGAACCAGTGACCTCAAAATACATAAAAGAACACATACTGGAGAGAAACCTTATGAATGTAATCAGTGTGGTAAAATCTTTGCAAGAACCAGTCACCTCCAAAGACATAAACGAACACACACTAGAGAGAAACCTTATGAATGTAATCGGTGTGGTTTAGCCTTTGCATTTCCCAGTTACCTCAAAAACCATAAAAGAACACATACTGGAGAGAAACCTTATGAATGTAATCAGTGTGGTAAAGCTTTTTCAAGAACCAGTTACCTCGAAATACATAAAAAAAGACATGCTGGAGAGAAACCTTATGAATGTAACCAGTGTGGTAAAGCCTTTGCAACATGCAGTCAACTCCTAAGTCATAAAAGAACACATACTGGAGAGAAACCTTATGTATGTAATCAATGTGGTAAAGCCTTTGCACTTACCAGTTACCTCAAAATCCATAAAAGAACACATACTGGAGAGAAACCTTATGAATGTAATCAGTGTGGTAAAGCCTATTCCCAGAGGGGAAGTCTGGAATCACATAAAAGAACACATACTGGAGAGAAACCTTATGATTGTAATCAGTGTGGTAAAGCCTTTTCAAGAACCAGTTATCTCAGAATACATAAAAGAACACATACTGGAGAGAAACCTTATGAATGTAATCAGTGTGGTAAAGCTTTTTCAAGAACCAGTTACCTCGAAATACATAAAAGAAGACATGCTGGAGAGAAACCTTATGAATGTAACCAGTGTGGTAAAGCCTTTGCAACATGCAGTCATCTCCTAAGACATAAAAGAACACATACTGGAGAGAAACCTTATGTATGTAATCAATGTGGTAAAGCCTTTGCACTTCCCAGTTACCTCAAAATCCATAACAGAACACATACTGGAGAGAAACCTTATGAATGTAATCAGTGTGGTAAAGCCTATTCCCAGAGGGGAAGTCTGGAATCACATAAAGGAACACATACTGGAGAGAAACCTTATGATTGTAATCAGTGTGGTAAAGCCTTTTCAAGAACCAGTTATCTCAGAAGACATAAAAGAACACATACTGGAGAGAAACCTTATGAATGTAATCAGTGTGGAAAAGCTTATTCTGTGAGGGTAAGTCTGGAAACACATAAAAGAACACATACTGGAGAGAAACCTTATGAATGTAATGAGTGTGGTAAAGCCTTTTCAAGAAAGAGTTCACTCAAAATACATAAAAGAACACATACTGGAGAGAAACCTTATGAATGTAATCAGTGTGGTACAGCCTTTTCAACAAAGAGCTCCCTCGAAATACATAAAAGAACACATACTGTAGAGAATACATATGAATGTATTCAGTATAATAAAGCCTTTGCAACAGCCAGGTACCTCCAAAAACATTAAAGAACACATACTGGAGAGAAACCATTTGAATGTAATCAAAGTGGTAAAGACATTACAAAACCTAGCCATCTTAAATATCATGAAAAAACTCACATGGGAGAAAAAACTTGTGAATGTATTCAATGTGGTAAAGCCTTTCACATCCTAGTCTACTTCAGAGACACAAAAGAACACATAATGAAGTAAAATCCTAAGAGATAAGCCAATTTGGTAGGGGAGTTTTCACAAATCTTTTATCTCTAAAATCATAGATGAACTCATTTTGGTTTGAAACCTTATGAATGTAACCCTTTAGCTAAAACCGTTTCATGTCCCACTAGTCTCCAAACTTAATAGATGCCATACTATACAGGAACATCATTGTGATGGTTTGCATATGTTTGGCCCAGGGAGTGGCACTAGTTTAACTTGTGCCCTTGTGGGAGTAAGTGTGACTCTGGGGATGGGCATGGAGACACTCCTCTTAGCTGCCTGAGAATGCTGAGTTTGTTCCTGGTTTCCTTTGGATGAAGATGTATAATTCTTGGGTCCTCCTGCACCATGCCAATCAGCAGGCTGCCATGCTTCTTTTGTCTTGATACTGGACTGAACCTCTGAACATATAAGCCAGCCTCAAATAACTATTTTTATTTATAAGACTTGCTTTGGGCCTGCTGGTCTCTGTTCACAGCAATAAAACCCTAACTAAGACAATCATGATTGTAATCAATATATTAAGACGTTTTTAAACCATCATTGTCTTAATTCAAATAAAAAATAAATAAAAAAGGGAAACTTCATAAATGAAAACAGTTTTTGAAGTATTTGCAAGCACATTCATCTGCACATAGAAGAAAATTATATATGAGAGAAGCCACAGGAAACTTAACCATGTGTTCTAGCCTTTGCTGTTTAAAAGATAGGTTCTTCCTGGATGCTTTTGGATGGAGGTGAAGAACTCTCATGATCTTGTTAAGCATTTTATGCAAGCCTGCTATATTTCCTACTCTGATCAAAATGGACTGAACCTCTGAAACTGTAAGTCATCCCCATTAAATGTTTGCATGAATAAGTGTTGCCTTGAACCTTATTTTCTGTAGCCTTTCTTCTGTCATGGGACATCTGGGTTGTTTCTCTGCTTCATGTACACAATAGAATACTACTAAACCATTAAAAATGAGGTCATCCTGCAATTTTTAGGGAAATGGATGGAATTATAAACTATCATCCTGTGTGAGGTACCTCAGACCCAATAGGATTCCATCGCATGTACTCACTAATATGTGATATTATCCACAAAGGTACAGAATAATTAAGATAGAAGCCAGAGAGCTCACATAGGTCAACAAGGTGAAGGTCCCAAGTAAAGATGCCTCAGTTCCAGTTGGGATGAAGAAGAATGATACCACAGGTGTAGAGGGAGGGAGGGAACTGGGAGATAAAGGAAATGAGAGGGAAGGAAGCATGATCTGCTTTTGTTGGGGAAAAAGGATGCAAGGCCTGAGTGCCACCAGAAAAAATGGAATCAGGTGACCTTGGAAGGCAGAATTTTGGCAGGAGCCTCCATTATGTACTATTGTTCTCAGAGGTAAGAAACCATCAGTACTCAGAAGGGGTGCATACATTAGTGTCCTACAGTGAGAAGAGGAAACATGTAGCACTCACCTCCAGCAGAAAGAAAAGGCTTCAAGTACTGGATGGAGTTGCTGTCCACAGTCAAACCTCTGAGAGTAAGTTTCTTATACAGAGGAATTCCTCCTCCTATTATTCCCTTATATGGAGGTTTCCTCCACCAAAGAAAAAACAATAAATTGTCCATGAATATTAGACTCTCCTGACCTCACTTAAAATGGACCTAATGAAATAAAAAGCTTCTAGATAGGATCATGTCATAGAACACTTGTTTTTCCTGTGTGGCTTTCCTTGGGTAACTTTTGGTAGATGTTCAAGGATGAGCCTTTCCTGATTCCTTATTGGAATCAGAAAATATGTGTAGACTCAAATTTTTTCCATTTTTCTTTTTCTCCAACAATTTATATATTTATTATCATACTGATGACTTTCCCTACCCTAGCTCCTCCCCCTCATAGTATCCCTTTTCCTAGTTCCTCTGTTTCACTTTTAAGAGGTTGTGGAACCCCGGGGTATTGACATTCTACAGTACTATTAGTGTCGGGGTCCACCTCGGCCAGCAAGGAAGACGGGACACTCCGGATTCTTCTCAACAGCCTTTATTCAGGAACACCTCAATGCTGATATGGGGAGTCCAGGGCGGAGCACAGTCGCCTTGTATTTTCTCTGGCTGGGGAGAAATGATCTGTCCTCCAGGGATTGGTGTAGTGCTATCTGCCTGATTAGCATAGCGCCACCTGGCACTAGGAACCTGTTCCCACATGTGCAGTGTATATGATTACCACAAAGCACCATCTTGGCGGGTGCGGTCGGGGCCGCTCCCTACATATAAGTTCATCCTGGAGTAAGTATATCCACACACACAGTGCACAACATGGCATGCCAAATAGGTGATGAGACTCGAAAGATAGAAAAGAGGTTAAGGAACAACCCCTAGCCCAGGTATTGGAGGACCCACATGAAGACCAAGCTGCTTATCTGCTACATATATGCCAAGCTCCTCAGTCCATCTTCTGTATGCTCTTGGTTGGTGGCTCAGTCTCTAAGAATCCCCAATGGTTAAACTGAGTTCACTCTGTTCATCTTTTTGTGTTTACATTCCCTTCATGTCCTTCAATCCTTCCCCAACTTTTCAATAGGACTCCCGAAAGTCCATCCCAATTTGACTCTGGTTGTCTGCATCTGTTTCAGTCAGGTGTAGGGTGGAGCCTCAAATACAGGACAAATCACTACATTTCCCCCTTTTTCTCCAGAAATAAGGCTTTTTTTCTATCAACTGTAAAATGATTACAAATATTATCATTCTACAATTCATGAAGTATAAGACAACCTTATGACCCAGTACCAGCAGGGTGATTCTTACACAGTTCCAAGTACAGCGGCAGCATGTGGTCCTCCCTTGGCTATCTCTGGAACTCAACTTTGTTCTGCTCTCAGAAAGCATTTTCCAGAAGGTCATCTTTCAGTTTTTCTGGTCTCCTCTTAATCACCATTAATTAGCTTCAGATAACCAGCATCAATATTCCGAGGAGTGTCCGTTTTCTCTTGAATATAAATCCAGGAAACTTGGCTGATGCTGCTAAATTCTGTTGCTTGTAGGAGCTGGAACATGACCCCCCCTGTTCTGTTACATTATTACTAGCTTCCTTTTTTCAACTCCTTAACTACCTGAGGTTGGCTGTCCTGAAGCTTGCTCTGTAGATTGACCTTGAATTTAGAGATTTTTATGCCTACCTCCTGGGATTGAAGTTGTATACCCCCACATATGGATATGAGCTTTTTGTTACCTAGAACTTGCTCTGTTCTCAGCTGGTCAAGAACTCAGAGTCCTGTTAGTCTTTTCTTCTTGAGATTAAAGGTTCAAATTAAGTTTTCTGGAGCTAACTTAGCTAGGTGGGATCTTGTCCCTAGGTCATTGCACCTTTTATTCAAATTAATATTCTTGAACACAGGATTCATCTCCTGGTGTCCTTTTAATTTTTGAATCATATATTATGGATTTTTTTCTTTATTGACTTGCTCTTTTTCATTAAAATACTCTTACTATAAGTGAACTTTAGTACACAACAGAATTTACACCAGGCTGGTCTGAGTACACCACTTTTAAACAAAGATTCTAAATCACTATACCTTACCCTCAGACTGACTCTTGAAACAAGGGCAAAAAGCAGTCATGTTATTTTCCAAAATACTACAAAAACATTCTCTACTCCACAGACTGGGAATTTCCACTGAAAATACTTGGGCCAAGAGGATGAAATTCAAAACAGTGTCATTAACAAAACCTCTATATTCCAATTAGGATAGCTCATTATAACCATTGAAACCCTTCCACTTCTCTACATATCCAAAACCACTGTCCACATTCTCCCAAAGAAAAATGTTGTCAGCCTATCACGGCACTTCACACCCTGTTACCAACTTCTGTCTTTCTTAGAGTTTTATTGCTGTGAATGTACACCATGAAGAAGGCAAGTCAATGGGCTGTCAAGTTAACACAAAAGGTAGCTGACAATCATGATCTGGGTGCCATGTGGCCCAAAAGATACCAGCAGCAACCCAGTACCCTGACCATGAAGTGAAGATAAATACAGTTCCATAAAAAGCTGCCTAGATGTCTATGATTTCTACTCCTGGACATTCTCTAAGCTATTATACACGCACCTAGACATTTCTGGTATATACCCGATCTTCAATGACTGAGGAAGAAATGAGGAGATCCTGGTTTACTAAGGTTATGCCTGTTAAGCAGACACTACCCTGAAGTGAACAACTGCAGCATGAAAACATGTTTCTGACACAACCATGAAAGACACCAGTAAAGGGAAATCACCACAGTTCAGAGCTTCATGCTGTAGTGATGATTATACATTTGTTTGTCAATGTGTGATTATTCCCTGAATCATTGGCCATAAAATGGAGTGGATTGACTGTCACAGACTTTGAAAGAGAATAACAATTGTTGCGAAAGACATACTAGGAAGATCTCTCAAAATGGTCCAAAGATGTAAAGATATTTAATACCAATATAAATGCTCATCAAAGGTAAGTTCAGATGAGTTAAATTCACTAATCAAGTTGTTACAATGATCCATTCTGTGGGACATCAGCCTTGTCCCCATGTACATTGTCAGTTTGCAATGGGCCCATGAACACAGTGTCTATGTTGGAGCAACAGGGTTTAGCATGGATAGAGCAGTAGAGACTTCCACTCCCCAAGCTTCACATGGCCACATCTGATGCTGAGTGACAGGCAGATCTCCAAATATAAGAGACCAACACTGAGCCCTAGATATGGAAGTACATCTTGATTTGATCAGACAGTGACTTGTGGTATGTTGACTGCATTGAATCATTTCTTCTGTACAAATGACAGAACTTTTAATTCCTGATGAGATATGTATTCTGCTTATGATGTTTTCTTTCATGTGCATATTGATTCTGCCAAAACCACTATCCAAAGACATTCTGAGTGCCTCATTCACCACAGTAGCATTCCGTACCATGCCTTCCTTCTGAGCAAGGAAATCATTTCCCAGCTGACAAGTGAGACAGTGGGACAATGATTAGAGATTCCATTGTTATTAATTACCATGTTCCTTTTTACCTAAAGGGACTATTATATAATAGAAAATTATAATGACTTATAGAAGACACTTTTACACAGCCATTTCGGGACAGCCACTTGGAGAGCTGGGCAGGGACCTAGTGTGTCTATATTTTGAATTAGTATCCTTTATTCGGTATGGTTTCTTTCATAGGCAAGACCCATATTTCCAAAAAATCAAGGTTTTGGATAATGTGTCTTTGAGTTCAAGTCCCCCAAGTCTAAATGGAATAAAGCTCAAAATGGAGGACTCCATTTATAAACAGGATTTCCTATTCTCTGCCTGACTTTGTCTGGACAAGTCCCTGAACGAATTGAGACACTATGTTGTTTTCCTGAGATTATAATATTCACAGCTGTCTCAAGCCAGATTGGCATGGCTGCTCCCTTTTTCCTCACTGTCTGCTGGAGAACAACCAACAAATGAGAAGGCGACCCACACCAAACTTATACTTAGTGGCCTATGAGAAAAAAAACTTCCTTCTTTTTCCAGTGATCTCAAGTTGTGTTTGCCAGAAAGGTTTACTTCTGTTGTGGTGAGCTCTCCTTCAGTAAATTAAACAAACCTATAGTGTTCTTCTTGTATAAATAGAGCATCTAAGGCCCTTAATACAACAGGAGAAGAAAGGAAAAACAGTGTTAGCAAGGCAGATTGCATGCAATAAGTAAAATGAATTCCTTCTACATTGGAGTTACAAATTTTAAGCCAGGAATATAGATGCTTTTTTGGTGGTTCTCCGTCCTCCTAATACTGGGATCCTTGAGTCTATTACCTTATGTTATGGAAACCCCCTTAAGCATAAAATTAATTCGTTGTTACTTCCTAATTATAATATTGCAACTGTGATGAATTGTAATAAAAATATTTGATATGGAGATGATCTTAGGCAACACTTGTGAAAGTGTTCTTAGATCCCACAGGATTTGTTACCCAAAAGTTAATTACTAGTGGTTTGTGGTATCTTCTGATAATACTACTGCAATACTATTGATCAATCAATAAAGAGATTATCAGTGGTTGTAATACTAGATTTTGAGACACTAATAAAATGTTCCCAGAAAGCATTATAATATTTTTATGAATCTGTGTTTGTAAAAGGGGTATTGTAATCCTCTCAGGCACAATCATCTGTTGTTAAAACATATAACAATTTTTCTTTCTGGTGAAAAAGGAACATTTAGGTATTACTATGACATGTCCTTTTTCATTGGAAAATTAAGGATGATATAAGAAGATATGAATGTGTGAAGTTGGCATAGGGTGTAGTTGATATTGCTATCTTGATTGTTAACTTCATTACATCTGAAAGTATTTAAAACCCCAAAATGTAGGTACACAACTGAAAGCTTTATATTCTTAATTTAAAGTGGGAAGATCTACATGGAATCCAGATCCTTGAGCCAGAAATATAGGCCTTTGATCTGGATGTTGATGGAAAAGCCACAGCTGTAATCCAGATGGTTGAGCTTAAAGCCTCACCAGTGATCTGGGCCATAACTTGCACTTTGAGAATATGTAATTACGAGGAGGCTTTTGCTCTTATGCTGCTTGCTCTCACTTGGTAGAAAGTCCATTCCTTCTCTGGCATTAGAACCAGCTTTTCTGGAATTCCAGCATATTGTAAAGATGAGCTCAGACATCCAGTCCTGTGGACTGTACAACTACTGTATGTTTGGATTTTGCCTTCATATCTAGTTATTGATGAATTTGCTGGACCACCAAAGCCTCTGAGTCATTGTTAACAATACCCTCGACATATACAGGAAACCATTCTATTAGATCATTATTGTATTGAACTCTAATATACTAGACAGGTACAGAACACTTTTACAGCAGTTTGGTCCTACAACAATTTCAGCACAGTTACAAATGTTCCAACACAGTCCCTTACCTTTGCTCAGGTGATGTTTGTTCTGGGCTTCTATAGTGACTGGAAAGGAAAGTGAAATAGCAAAAGTGCTAAGTATCTCAGTTGTATCACAAAGTAATAGAATTACATTCCAGAGTAAAGTAAGTACATTCCAGAGTAAGGGAGAAATGGAAAACAAGATGTCTCAGCTTCTGTAGTTCAGGACCTGACACTAAACTGACATGAAAATCAGGTGAGAGTAGATTCTTATTATCCTTGATTTTACAGCACCAATATGGAGATTCACAAGGTTTCTAGACCCACACCTTGGCTCTCTGACTCACTGTCAGTCTCAGAAATCAGAGTCTTTCTAAGGATCTTCACAAGAACAAAGCACTGGAAGAAACACTTCTGCAGTATGCTCTGATAACTCCTGCAATAAAAGAGCAGCATTAACTGACCCTCTCCATTCTTAGCTGTGCACAGGCACTCTCTCCAACAGATGCATGTGAACACTGAGGAAGACTATCTACTCCAGCTAGTAGTAAGGTTCCTCCCAACAATGTTTCCCTGGACCAATACCATTCTCTTACCAACATCTGCAACCACGTGGGGCTTCTCAGTTGAATATGTCATCTGTTGCCACATAACAAGCCTAATCTACACTGCTATCCTAGATGAGAGGTGACATATGTCTTTCAAACTGACAAACAATGATTCTGTGTTTGGTTCCCGAAATCAAAGAGCCTTGCACGGATGTCTAGCATCCTAAGACAGTTAGCATGCCTAACTCATGTACCCGACACTGCAGGTGTACAGAATTTTCTCTGCTTCACTGCTCCAGCACAATTGGTTGGAAGGACCAAAGTCAAGTGCAGTAGCAAAAAAAAAAAAAAAAAAGAAAAAAGAAAAAAAGAAAAGAAAAAAGAAAAGAAAAGAAAAGAAAAAGAAAAAAAAAGAAAAGAAAAAAACACTTGAATTCCAAAAACTTGAGATTGAATACCTAAATAATTATACAAATCTGTAAGTTTGATAACAGAAATTCTGCATCACATACTCCAAGGCTTCTTAAGTGCAAGCTATTCACCGTGATTACAGAAAGATGAAGTCCTCTGCAGTGAGGAAATTTCAGGGAAAGTCTGAAATCAGGACCTGCTGACTGCAGGATCATGGCTCACAGAGGGGAGCATCAGGCATCAAATGGTTGGAATTGTGGTTCTTCCACGGCTGGGTGGGGTAACTGTACATTAGGAGGACAGACACAAGTGCTAATGGGGTGCAAAACAACTCAAAGATCTGCAAATGCTGTGGTTCTGTATGAAAGGCACCCTTTAACCTTTGGGAATATTAACTGGCCAATTAAATTCTCAGGCGGACCTGCCAGTCAGAGGAGGAGGCTGGGACTTCCTGTTTCCATTCCAGGTGTTCCTTTGTTTCTGCTGGTAGAAATTTTGTCCTCTCTCCGTCCTGCTCTGATCCCACTGTTGGGTGCTGTGTGGGGACTTCAGGGAAACTGTGAAATTGAGACATGGTGAGCATGTGAATGGGCAAGGGGGTGAGCAGTGGGAGCTGGTGTGGTGGGTCCTCTCTGGGGCTGGATGGGAAGGATCCACAAGTTGTGAGGTCCTTTGTTGTGCTTCTCACTTGCTAGATCAGGCGGTGACCTCTGAATAACTTCACTTTTATGGCTGATTCTTAATCGTCCCAAAACTTCGGACCATTGCCTTATTTACAGAATCGTCATGGGTGTTTTCTTTAGGTCCACAGCTTTTGTCCAAACCCTTTTGTCTTCTATAGAATACATTAAGAAGACAGGTATGGGGGGTCATCCGGGAGGCTCAGAGCCTTGGTTGGCGATCAGCCCATTTGGAGGCTGCAGCTGCGGTGCGAACCAGCGGGGAATGGCTGGGCTGGCAAGACCTTAGGATCAAGGGGACCCAGCAGCAGGAGCTGTGCTGTGCAGTGAAGTTGCCTCTAGTGGTCTCTTAAAGGAGACTTGTTTCCAGCTGCGCCATCTTCAGCTGCTATCACTGGGCTGGGCTGCTGCTATTGCTAGGAAGGGCAGCCAAGCCCCTCATCGCCTCCATCGCGGTGGCCTCAGTTCACCTCCACAAACACAGGCCCATCATGATGAAGATAAAAAAAAAAAAAATCCTTCCACTAGAGCCTGGCTGCGTGGAAGCTGTTCATCTACAACCCGACCAGCTTAGTGTTTCTGGGCTCACCTCCAAGAACTGGGGTCTGATCTTGCTCTTCTACCTAATTTTAGAGGGTTCTTGGCTGCACTCCTCACATTCACAATGTGGACCATGCTCCAGACTCTGAATGAAGAGGTTCCGAAATATCCAGACCAGATTCCTAGTCCAGGACTTAGGGTTTTCCCCAAACCACCGACTGCCTCATATAGCATGTCTCAGCCACACACTTAGGAGAAGTTCGTTGAAGACCTGAAGAATTTCCTAAAGCCATATTCTGTGGAAGAACAGAAGAATCTCACAAACTGTCCTGATGGAACACTTTTTCATCAGAAGGGTCCAGATTATAGTGCTTGTCAGTTTCCTGTTGCCTGGCTTCATGAATGTAGTGGTGTTGCTGATGCTGATTTTGGCTGTTCCAAAGGACAACCTTGTATTCTTGTGAAAATGAACAGAAAAAATGGAGTTAATTCCGGACAGTGCTCCAGAAATAATGTGTGTGTCAAAGGATGAAAGCAGAGCAAATATAACTGGCTGCTGCCTCTGCCAGACGGACCAGTGAGCTCCGGACCCCAAACATGCAGAGTGGGAGTCTGTCTTCTGTGTGTGATTGCCGAAGGCTAAAGCTCAATGTGCTGTGCTGAGCTGTGCTGTGAATGTTTTATGGATTTAACACTGGTAACTGTCATATTTTGATGCCAACCATGTTTTAGGGATAAAATGGTACCTTGCCAGCATCTTGTGCCTTTAGCTGCAAGCAATGTGTGAGAAGTCCTGTATGTGAAGGATAGGGAAAATAAAGTGGTTTTATAATTTAAAAGAAAGACAGATATAAATCTTACAGGTCTGCTTTTATATGTTTTTTTGTTTAGTTCTAAAAACATTTTCTGTTGCTGTTTTTTATATTTATTTTGTTAAAGATTTTGATTTTAAAGTGGCCAAGAAGTTTGTTTTCTTATGTATGTGGTATTTTAGAAGGTTATTGAGGCACAACAGGCATCATCTCCTTTAGTTTAGGAACTTTTTCTTCTATGACTTCACTGACAATATTTTCTAGACTTCTTACCTGACCTTGTTGTATTCCAATCCTTTGTATTTTTTTTTTTTTTGCCTTTTCATATGTTGCAGAATTCCCATTTGATTATGGTCACATTTTTTGACCCATGTATCCACTTTTTCTAATCATCTTAAGCTCCTGATTTTGTTTCCATTCCTGTTCTTTGGCTGAACCTTGGCTCTGAAGGTGTCAGTGTTCAGAGTTTCAATGATCTGTCTTACACCTAACAACTACTTAGGTCCTTCCCTGGCTCCATCACCTTGTGCTGTTGTCAGGTGTGAAGTATATTCATGTGCCCGTGGTTACAGCAGATCTCTGTTTTTGTTTTCTGTTCTCCTCACATGCCCCTTCTTTATTTTCTTTCTCTACCCTTATGGCGCCCTCTCTCTGCTCTAGTGTAGCGTGCCCCACTTCCCGCCGGCAGAAAAAGTCGTACAACAACAGGATTCTTCTGCGAACAACCTTTATTGTACAGCACATTGATCTTTCCAATTCCATGAAGAACTGGGTTGGAATTTTGATGGGGATTGCATTGAATCTGTAGATTGCTTTTGGTAGGATGGCCATTTTTAAAATGTTGATCTTTCTAATCCATGAACATGGGAGATCTTTACATTTTCTGAGATCCTCCTCAATTTCTTTCTTTACAGGTTTGAAATTCTTGTCTTACAGGTCCTTCACTTGCTTAGTTAGAGTCACACCAAGGTATTTCATAGTTTTTGTGACGATTGTGAAGGGTACCTTTTCCCTAATTTCTTTCTCCAGATGTTTGTCCTTTGAGTATAGGAAGGCTATGAGTTAATTTTGTATCCAGCCACTTTGCTGAACTTGTTTATCAGCTGTAGGAGTTCTCTAGTGGAATTTTTGGGGTGACTCAAGTACACTATCATGTCATCGGCAAAGAATGATTTTTTTTAACATCTTTATTTTACAAAACAAAGATAACTGTATAGATTTCAAGCATTTTTTGCATAAAATTATACATTTTTGTCAGTACTTTTTTTTCAGATTTAAAATATTTTTTACATAAATCTATATGAATAGTCAGTACTTGATCTTTTTAAAGGTTTGACAGTATGCATCAAAAACCCAGAAGTTACAATGATCACAAAGTACATGCAAAACAAAATGTAACATTAAAATTGTCAAAGTGTTATTATTGTGTAAAGAATTCTTTGTTTTGTTTTGTTTTCTTTATTTCTTGGACTTCATACAATCTGTGAGTTGTTTCTGGGGCAGGGCGAGCCTCTGGGGTTAGCATCCCACTAACAGTGACTGCATATTATGTTTGTTCTTCTGTGACTGGGTTATCTCACTCAGAATGATATTCTCTAGATGCAGCCATTTTCTTAAGAATTTGGTCAAGTCATTGTTTCTGGTGGCTGAGTAGTACTCCATTGTGTAAATGTACCACAATTTTTGTATTCATTCATCTTCTGAAGGACATCTGGGTTCTTTCCAGCTTCTGGCTATTATAAATAGAGCTGCTATGAACATTGTGGTGCATATATCTTTGTTGTGTACTAAGGTGTCTCTGGGGTATATGCCCAGAAGTGGAATAGCTGGGTCTTCAGGTAGTATTATGTCCAATTTTCTGAGGTATCGCCAGACTGATTTCCAGAGTGGTTGTATTAGTTTGCAACCTCACCAACAGTGGAGAAGTGTTCCTCTTTCTCCGCAACCTCGCCAGCATCTGTTGTCATCTGAGTTTTGGATCTTCGCCAATCTGACTGGTGTGAGGTGGAATCTCAGGGTTGTTTAGATTTGCATTTCCCTGATGGCTAAGGATGTTGAGCACTTCCTCAGATATTTCTCAGCCATTCAATATTCCTCAATTGAGAATGTTTTGTTTAGTTCTGTACGCCATTTTTTAATAGGGTTATTTGATTCTCTGGTGTCTAGCTTTTTGAGTTCTTTGTATACCTTAGATATTAGGCCTCTATCTGATGTGGAGTTGGTAAAGATCTTTTCCCAGTCTGTTGGCTCCCGTTTTGTTTTCTTGACAATGTCCTTAGCCTTACAGAAACTTTGCAATCTCATTAAGTCCCATTTGTTAATCTTTGACCTTAGAGCTTGAGCCATTGGTGTTTTGTTCAGAAAATTTTCTCCTGTGCCTATATGTTCTAAAGTTTTCCCTACTTTCTCATCTAATAGTTTCAGTGTATCTGGTTTAATGTGGAGATCTTTGATCCACTTACACTTGAGCTTTGTACAAGGAGATAAGAAAGGGTCTATTTTCATTCTTTTGCATGCTGAGTGCCAGTTGGACCAGCACCATTTGTTGAATAGGCTGTCCTTTTTCCATTGAATGTTTACGGCTCCTTTGTCAAAAATCAGGTGACCATATACATCAGGGCTCATTTCTGGATCTTCTATTCTATTCCATTGATCCACATGCCTATTTCTGTACCAGTACCGTGCAGTTTTCAGCACAATTGTTTTGTAATATAGCTTGAGGTCAGGAATAGTGATTCCCGCAAATGTTTTCTTGTTGTTGAGGATGGATTTTGCTATTCTAGGTCTTTTGTTGTTCCATATGAAATTGCACATTGATCTTTCCAATTCCATGAAGAACTGTGTTGGAATTTTGATGGGGATTGCATTGAATCTGTAGATTGCTTTTGGTAGGATGGCCATTTTTAAAATGTTGATCTTTCCAATCCATGAGCAAGGGAGATCTTTCCATTTTCTGAGATTCTCCTCAATTTCCTTCTTTAGAGTTTTGAAGTTCTTGTCGTACAGGTCCTTCACTTACTTAGTTAGAGTCACACCAAGGTATTTCATAGTTTTTGTAACGATTGTGAAGAATACCTTTTCCCTAATTTCTTTCTCCACATGTTTGTCCTTTGAGTACAGGAAGGCTACTGGTTTGTTTGAGTTAATTTTGTATCCAGCCACTTTGCTGAACTTGTTTATCAGCTGTAGGAGTTCTCTGGTGGAATTTTTGGGGTCACTTAATTACACTATCATGTCATCAGCAAAGAGTGATGTTTTTATCTCTTTCTTTACAATTTGTATCCCCTTGATCTTCTTTTGCTGTCTAATTGCTCCAGCCAGGACTTCCAGGACTATGTTGAATACGTAGGGGGAGAGTGGGCAGCCTTGTCGAGTCCCTGATTTTAGTGGGATTGCTTCAAGTTTCCCGCCATTAAGTTTGATGTTGGCTGTTGGTTTGCTGTATATTGCTTTTATTATGTTTAAGTAGGACCTTGGGTTCCAGTTCTTTCCAGGACTTTTAACATGAAGGGGTGTTGAATTTTGTCAAATGCTTTCTCAGCATCTAGTGAGATGACCATGTGATTTTGTTCTTTGAGTTTGTTTATATGGTGGATTACATTGATGGATTTCCTTATATTAAACCATCCCTGCATACCAGGGATGAAGCCTACTTGGTCATGATGAATGATCGTTCTGATGTGTTCTTGGATTCGGTTTCCAAGGATTTTGTTGAGTATTTTTGCATCAATGTTCATAAGTGAGATTGGTCTGAAGTTCTCTTTCCTTGTTGGGTCTTTGTGTGGTTTAGGTACTAGGGTTATTTGAGCCTAAAAAATGAGTTTTGTAGTATTCCATCTGATTCTATCTTTTCGAATCGTTTGGAGAGTATTGGTGTTATATCCGCAATAAATGTCTGATAAAATTCTGCGGTGAACCCGTCTGGACCTGGGCTTTTTTGGTTGGGAGACTTTTGATGACCTCTTCCATTTCTTTAGGTGGTATAGGGTTATTTAGATGGTTTACATGGTCTCTGTGTGATCTTTGGGTGTATTTTCTGTTTAATTCCTTTTTCGTTGTTGTTGTTTTAATAAGTATTTTTACATCTCTGGTTTTATGGTAATTGGTCTGTAATTCTCTTTTGTTGCCGAGTCTTTATAGTCTGGATAGTTGAGTAATCAGGGGTTCACAAAATTAATTGATTGTTGTCTCTTCCTTTTCTATATTGTTTGATTCATTGAGGAGTCTAATTATGTCTCCTTTGAAAGTCTGGTAGGATTCTACCCTAAAAATCATAGTCCTGACAGTAGGAGGGCCCTTTCTTCCAGGGTGAAAGTAAATCAGGTTAAGTAGCATATCATTACTCCAGACCCAGGCTTGATTCCCAACATAGTGGCTCACAATCACCTCTAATGACAATCTCATGGACCCAAAGTTCTTTTCTGGCCTCTGAGAGCCCTGTATGCAAAAGGTGCACAGACATACGTGCAGGCAAGTAAACAAAACAAACAACAACCACATACCAATAAACAAAATAAAGGAAAAATTAAAGGTGGCCTGTAGAAAAGCAAATAAAAAAAATAGCCCCAGGCTTTTTGGTGGCAGATTTTTAATGACTTCTCTCTCTTTTAGATGTTTACACTGTTTAGGTTGTTTATCTTAGTTTGATTTAACTTTGGTAAGTGAAACCTATTGAGAAAATTATCCATTTCTTTTACAATTTCCAGTGCATTGGAGTTGAGGCTTTTTAAAATCATATCTTCATCATTCCCTGAATTTCTTCACTGTCTGGTAAATTAGTTCCCATTTTTATTTTAGATTTCATTAGTCTAGATATACAATATCTTTTAATAAGGGTTTGTGTATCCTGTCAAATATAAAGCTCAAAAGACCAACTTCATATTTCATTAATTTTTGTGTTATTATTCTCTTTATTTTTTATTTTTTTCAGCTTCCATTTCACAATTTCTTGATATCTGCTCATTTTTTAATTGCTCATTCACTTCTTTCTGAACTAGACTTTATACTGTGCTATTAAATTGCAAGTATAAAAGCTGTCTTAATTAGGGTTTTATTGCTGTGAACAGACACCATAACCAAAGCAAGTATTTTAGAATGAGAACATTTAATTTGGGCTGTTTTACAGGTTCAGAGGTTCAGGCCATTGTCATCAAGGGAAGACAGGGCAGCATCCAGGCTAGCATGGTACAGGATGAGATGAGAGCTCAACACCTTCGTAGAAAGAAAACCAGGAACAGAAAGATCACCCTCAAACAGCTGGGAGGAGAGTTTCCAAGCACGGCCCATAGACACACGTTTTCTAGACAAGGTCAGACCTTCAAATAGTGTGACTTCCTGGGCCTAGCTTATTCAAACCATCATATTCCATTTCCTGGCCTTCATAGGTATGTTCAAACACATGAGTCTTTGGGGAGGCATACCTAAAGATAGCATAATAGAAAAGTACATGAAGTCCAAATTCCATGATCACCACAGTCTATAGCAATTAAAAGTCCAAAGGTCAAAATCTCTTTCTAATATTCATTCAATCACTTCACTGTAATCCCTGAATAAAGACAGACAACTAGCTAGGCAAACTCCATACTCTGCCATCTCTATGTATGATGTCAAAGAGGTCTTCAGATCTTCAACTTATTCATCTTTGTTGTCTGCAACAAACTTCTTTCTCCTGAGCTTGTTCCACTCCCTGTTAGCAGCTTTCCTTGGCAGATATCCCATGGCTCTGGCATCCTTAACATCTTTGGGTCTCGAAGGCAGCTTCATTGTAACAGCTCATTGATTCAATGTCTGAGATCTACACATGATCTTCAGGCATCCTCCAAAGGGCTGGATTCCCTTCTCTAGCTCTGCCCTCTCTAGCACTTTAAGTTCAATGTAGCACTTTAAGTTCCCTCCACCTTTGCTGTTGTCCTTGGTGATCATCCCATGATACTGGCATCTCCAGGACACAGGGTGCTTCCTTTACAACTAGGATTCACCAATAGTCTCTCATAATCTCCCTTCTTGGTGCCAAGCCTCAAAACCTTTGCATGAACCTTTCAGTCCTGGATTATCAACTACAACTGAGGCTGCACTTTCACCAGTGTCCTTCTACGTCCTCTCATAGTCCCAAGCCTCAGCTGTTCTTCATGAAGCCTTCATTCCTAGAAAACCACTACCACCTGGGTGATTCTTACACAGTACCAAGTACAGCTGCAGCATGTGGTCCTCCCTTGGCTATCTCTGGAACTCAACATTGTTCTGCTCTCAGAAAGCTATTCCATAAGATCATATTTCAGTTTTGCTAGTCCCCTCTTAATCACCACTAATTAGCTCCTGATAACCAGCATCAATTTTCCCAGGAGTTTCATTCTCCTCTTGAATATAAACCCACGGACATTTAGCTGATGCTGCTAAGTTCAGAAAATTTAATTGAGGCTGGCTTACAGGGTCAGTCCATTATCATCAATGTGAGAGCATGGCAGCATCCAGGCAGGCATGGTGGAGAAGGAGCTAAGAACTCAACATCTTCATCCAAACAAAGCCAGGAACAGAGAGAGCATCCTCAAGCCTCAGAGTTATACACTTCCTCTAACTAGGCCACACCTTCTACTAGTGCCACACCCTGACCCAAACATATGCAAACTCTCACAATAGCTGTTCATTTTTTTCATGTGGGCATTTTGTGCTATCAACTTTCTTATGTGCACCACAGTTTTGTCTTTGTGTTCCATAAGATTGTGCATGTTACATATTGTTTACATTGAATTCTATAATGTCTCTAGTTCCTTCCTTTATTTCTGTCTTAACCTATTTTTCATTCAGTAGTGAGGTGTTCAGCTTTCATGAGTTTGTGTGCTTTGTATTCTTTCTTGTTTTGCCTTTAGCCTTCTATAATCCATGGTGGTCTAATAAGAAACATGGTGTTATTTTAATTTTCATGTGTGTATTGAGACTTGCAGTATCTGAATATGTGATCTGATTCAGAGTAAGTAGGCAGAAGGTATACTCTGGATTAAAAATTGAAATTATGTTAAACCAAATTACTGAAGTTACATGAGTTCAACCAAAATTGGAAATCTGGGTGTTATGATGTTGCCCTGTATAAAAGAGATATTATTTTCTAGGTTTAAAATTTTCAGCCTAAGAGAAAAGGTATAAGTAATATTTGATGTACTCTAATACTAAATCATAGACTCTGACCACATGGCCTTGAAGACTATTTCAACTTTTTACAATAACTTTTGGGATTATAATTACATCATTCCTACCACAATTTCAGCTCAGTTACAAATGTTCAAACAAACTATTTTAACCTTTGCTAGGGTCATGTTTTATCTCGGCTTTTATACCTACTGGACAAGAAAGTGCAATAGCAAAAGTGTAAAATATCTCAGTTGTATCACAAAGTAATGCAATTACATCAGGAATTCAGACAGAGAGATTTCAGAGTAAGGGAGGAATGAAAAACAAGATGTCTCATCTTCTGCAGGTCAGGATCTGGTACTCCACTGACATGAAAATCAGGTGGCAGTAGATTCTTTTGATCCTTTATTTTACAGCACCAATAGGGAGATTCACAAGGTTTCTAGACCACACCTTGGCTCTCTGACTCACTGTCAGTCTCAGAAATCAGAGTCTTTCTAAGGATCTTCACAAGAACAAAGCACTGGAAGAAACAC
Organism: Micromys minutus; assembly: GCF_963924665.1. Taxonomy (NCBI): domain Eukaryota; kingdom Metazoa; phylum Chordata; class Mammalia; order Rodentia; family Muridae; genus Micromys; species Micromys minutus. Next base: position 22,075,073 of record NC_137980.1, read on the forward strand.
TTCTGCAGTGTGCTCTGATACCTCCTGCAATAAAAGAGCAGCATTAACTGACCCTCTCCATTCTTAGCCATGCACAGACACTCTCTCCAGCAGATGCATGTGAACACTGAGGAAGACTATCTACTCCAGCTAGTAGTAAGGTTCCTCCCAACAATGTTTCCCTGGACCAATACCATTCTCTTACCAACATCTGCAACCACGTGGGGCTTCTCAGTTGAATATGTCATCTGTGGCTACATAACAAGCCTAATCTACACTGCTATCCTAGATGAGAGGTGACATATGTCTTTCAAACTGACAAACAATGATTCTGTGTTTGGTTGGAGAAATCACAAGCCTTGCATGGATGTCTAGCATCCTAAGACAATTAGCATGCCTAACTCATGTACCTGACACTGCAGGTTTCCAGAATTCTCTCTGCTTCATTGTTCCAGCACACTTTGTTGGAAGGACAAAAGTCAAGTGCAGTAGAGACTACAAAAAAAAAAAAAAAAAAAAAAAAAAAAAAAAAAAACACTTGAATTCCAAAAACTTGAGGCTGAATACCTAAATAATTATAAAAATCTGTAAGTTTGATAACAGAAATTCTGCATCACATACTCCAGGGCATCTTAAGTGCAAGCTATTCACCGTAATACAGAAAGATGAAGCCTTGTGCAGTGAGGAAATTTCAGGGAAAGTCTTAAATCAGGACCTGCTGAGTGCAAGATCATGGCTCACAGAGGGGAGCATCAGGCATCAAATGGTTGGAATTGTGGTTCTTCCCGCGGCTGGGTGGGGTAACAGTACATTAGGAGAACAGGCAGAAATGCTAATGCGGTGCAAAACAACTCTTAGATCCAGAAAAGGTGAGGTCATGTACCAAAAGCACCCTTAACCTTTAGAAATACTCCCTAGCCAATTAAATCCTCAGGCTGACCTGCCAGTCAGAAAAGGAGGGTGGGACTTCCGGTTTTGATTCCTCTTGTTCCTTTGTCCATGCTGGTACGATTTTTGTCCTGCTCTCTCTGACCTGCTCTGATCCCACTGTTGGGTGCTGTGTGGGGACTTCAGGGAAACTGTGAAATTGAGACATGGTGAGCATGTGAATGGGCAAGGGGGTGAGCATGGGAGCTGGGGTGGTGGGTCCTCTCTGGGACTGGATGGGAAGGATCAGCAAGTTGTGCGATCCTTTGTTGCGCTCCTTACTTGCTAGATGAGGCGGTGACCTCTGAATAACTTCACTTTCATGGCTGATTCTTAATCGTCCCAAAACTTCGGACCATTGGCTTATTTACAGAATCGTCATGGGTGTTTTCTCTGAGTCCGCAGCTCTTGTCCAGACCCTTTTGTCTTCTATAGAATACATTAAGAAGACCGGCATAGGGGGGTCATCTGAGAGGCTCTGGGCCTTCAGTCTGCAACCAGCCAGTCCTGAGGCTGCAGCCTGGCGCACACAAGCTGCGCAGGGATTGGCTGCTTGGGCAGAGACATTAGTCTCAAGGAGCCCCAGCAGAAGAGTTTCAATGATCTGTCTTACACTTAACAACTACTTAGGTCCTTCCCTGGCTCCATCAACTTCTGCTGTTGTCAAGTGTGCTGTGTATTCATGGGCCGCTGGCTACAGCAGCTCTGTTTTTGTTTTCCTTTCTCTGCATATGCCCCTTCTCCATTTTCTTTCTCTATCCTTATGGCGCTCTCTCTCTGCTCTCTCTCTGTCTGCCTGAGTACAGTTACTCTTCTCTGAATCTATTTCTTCTTCAGGTGCTCACACCTCCCTCTTCTTCCAAACAATCTCTTTTGCACCATATCTTTTGTATGTTTTTCTTTCACAGACCTTCTGTAATATGATAGTTTTCATTTCTTGTGATATATTCTCCTGGCTTTTAGCTTTTATATTCCTATGCTGGTATCTGGGCCTAAAACTTTGAGATGAGAATTGGTCATGGTACTGGTTTCTGGATTTGTCTTGTTTGGGTGAGAGTTTTGATCTTGGGTTATTTTGTGATTTATGTGTTTGCAGAGAGCTTTGGCTGTGTGATGCCTCTTTTGCTGACCTATTTGGTGGGTATGACCAGGGGGAATGCTGGAAATGTTGGAAGCTGGGAGAAGAGGCCAGAAGGAAGGGATGATCTTAGCTGTCTACAAAGAGTCATAGACAGGAGAGAGGTGGAGCTGCCTCTGGTGTTAGTTCAGTGCTAGAGACAACTGTGAATATTTCTACTGGGATAACAAATAGTTTGGTCGGTCTGTGGAATGCCTACCCTGTCTGCAGGCAGGTGAAGCATGTGATTATCCTGGAAGTTTTTGCCCAGTTGAGGCTGTCACACAGAGATGAGTGGACTCAGCAAAGTCAAATTGTGACAGTTCGTGTACTTGCATTGCAGTAAGCTCCTTGGTCGTCTTTGGGGTCCCTCTTGCTCCGGCGTAACCAATTGGTACCTTTACTAGAGTCCCCAAATGCCCAGGCTTCCCACCTCTAGGGTTGAAAGGCCAGCTGTTAAGGAAATGTGTGATTGCTGTTCCTTGTGTCAGTGCCTTATGTGTCAGATATGGGTCTGTTTGCCTAGGTTTTTCATTTTTCGTTGGTATTTGTGGAGGGAGGTGAATAAAGGAAATTGGAACTCTGCTACAGTGGATGCCCTAGAGAGGGGTATCCATGGGGACTTAGAAGATGTTACAGAGCCTGGTCTAGGGAACAGTGACTCCCTGCACTTAATGGCTGGGAAGCTTAGAGCAGATTTGGAGTCCTGAAACATGGCTCACAGCTGCCATCCTGTCTTCATTTTCTCCTCTGTACAAGTGGAGGAATCTGCTGGGTCCCCTTTACCCTTTAGGTTTTCTATTACGTTTGTGGCACTAGACCCACTAAGTTTCCCAGGACAGGAAGCTTTTTGAGACAATATCCAGACTAAAATAAGACTCTCCCTACCCTGTTTTACAGGGAGAAAGGATGAAGACCTTTTTTTCCCCTCCTTCTCAAACCTGTTGTCTGTTTGTAGTTTTGAATTTGGAGCTGTCAGAAGAGGGATGGATTTTGTTTGTTTGTTTGTTTGTTTGTTTTTATCCATTCCAACAAAGTTAGCATATCTTTGGTGACATCTTGTTCTCTGTTCACCTTCCAGAGGTTTTGTTCAACTCTTTGGTTACACTGGACTGGGAACCCAGGGTGAAACATACCTGTCCGCAGGACACCACAGCCTTTGAACTCCCCATAGAGTGCATCCTTCTCTGCTGTTAGCCAGGGGCACTTACCATTTTGTCTTGGTTTTGCCAGGGCTCCAACCCCCTCATTCAATGGTAGGGGCTCCTGTGATTGATTTGCTTAAACAATTGGTTTTGGGTTTTTACAACTTCCTCATTTATTATAGTCTCTGTGTCCTAATTGTCCTCAGTGCCCTACATTTCAGAGCTACAGTCATCTGAAGGAGTCTCAGTGGAAGGTGGGCACTCATCAGAATGTCTGCTTTCAGTGTCTCCCTGAGACAGCATTGATGATTGACTTGTGAAGACTCTTCCACTGTGGGTGGCACTATTCCTAAGCAAGTGGGCCTGAGCTGGATCAGAGAGCCAGGTGAACAGGAGACTTGATCATCATGAGGACAAGCCAGGAGACAATGTTTGTCAATGCTGTGGCTTTCAGTTTCTATTGTGAGCTGCCAGCAGGGTAGGCTGTAATCGGAGAAAACTATGCCCAACAACCATTTCTTCCCAGAGGTGCTTTTGCTCAGAGGGTCCACTCACATCAGCAGGCCAGCAAGTTAGAACAACAAAACTCAAATGGTGTCAAAAGGCGATTTTCCTGCTGTGCGGAATCTATGTTCACTTTGGAAGGAATGTGAAAAATACCAGAACTTGAGATGGCAGAATTCATAGAAAGCTGAACATGTCCCTTGATAGTTTTTTTCTCTTAGGCCCTGAAACATTGAAATGTTGACAGTAATGCATCTAGAGCAAGTGGAGGTCATCCTATTTCTGTGGGTAATAGACTCTGTGACAACTTTATCTAGAGGTCATTTGTGGGATATGTTGACAAAAATAAAAAATAAAAAACAAAAACATTTTTACTCATCCTTTTCAGTGAGGTACTGAGTAAAGCAAAATTTACAAGCAGTTGGCTGATTTCTCTGTTTTTATTCTATTTATATGTTTTTGTTCATTTCTCTCATCTAATTACTTATTGAATTTATATTTCATTTGATACCCCATCCCCATTCCATTTTCACTATCTCCCATCCCTGACTTATTTCTATTTTCACAAGGAGAGTGAAGTCTTTTTGAATATCCCTTCGCCTTGGAAGGGTTCTAGCCACTTACAATACAAACTGGACAGAATCATTTATATTGTGCTAGTTCTGAAAACTGAAATATGAAAAATCATGGAATGTCCTTTCTTGTTTCAGTTTAGCATTATTCCAGCCATCGTGTGAAGGGCATCAGTGAAGATTCTGCGAGAGTTCATTGCATTGAAGTTGTGAGGATGAAGCTTGAGGTACATTTTATAGACACAATTTGGTCAAATAACTCAGACACTGAGATATATTCCATGAAAATATGCATATGGTGAGAACATGTGCATACAGTGAGAACATGTGCATACGGTGAGAACATGTGCACACAGTGAGAACATGTGCACACAGTGAGAACATGTGCATACGGTGAGAAAATGTGCACACAGTGAGAACAAGTGCACACAGTGAGAACATGTGCATACAATGAGAACATGTGCATACAGTGAGAACATGTGCATACAGTGAGAACATGTGCTTACAGTGAGAACATGTGCACACAGTGAGAACATGTGTGTACAGTGAGAACATGTGCACACAGTGAAAGTACAAAACCACTGAGTTGTATGAGAACTTACAGGAGTAGGGACATATAGCTTTTAATTGTGAAGTCCAATGTGTCTGAGGCAAAGCTGCAAGTTTTGGTGTTTGTCCTGCTGTGTTTCTTGCCTTGGTCCAGTCTTCTCTCCCTGTATTCACAATCCTATCTATTGACGTGGGAAGGTGTACTCAGGTCCATTGTATGTTGGAAAGATATAACTTGCTTTCTGATTTAACAAGATGTAGCTCTTAAGATACTGTCTTTAGTGTCACAAGAGTCCTTAGACATTTGACAGTGTAGGAGTTCCTACAAACTGTTAGGATCTCTCCAGTTAGACTGACTCCATTTTCATTACAGAAAGAACATGAGCCTGTAGTGACCTCAGTTAGAATGGAGTTGATTAAAACAAAAAGTTTCTACACAATATAAAATATATGAACACTTGTCTGACCTGTGTGGCTCTCTTGAGGTAACTCTTTGTAGCTGTTCAAGAAGGAGCCTTTCCTAGTTTTTTTATTATGGAGAAGATATGTCGTTATGGACTCAAACATTGTATTTTTCTCTCTTATTTTCTCTAGTAGTTTATATATTCATCTTCACTCTGGTGAATGTTCCCCACTAACTCCTCTCTCTATAGAGTACCTTTTCAATCTTCTCTGCTTCTCTTTTGAGAGTTTGTGGGACCCTTGGGTATCCACACACCATGGTCCATCAGGTCTATGTTGGATTAAGAGGATCCAGTCCCACTGAGGCAATATGTCATTGGCTATTTAAAGAAGCATGATCCAAAGATAAGCAAGAGGTTCATGGAAAAACAATGATCCAGTTCTTGGAGGACCTACATGAAGACCAAGGTGCACATCTGAAACATATATGCCAAGGTCCTCAGTCCAGGCAGTGTGTGCTCTTTGGTTGGTGGCTCAGTCTCTGAGAGTCCCCATGTGTCCAGCTGAGTTGACTCTGTTTGTCTTTCTCCAGAGTTTTCTCTGCCACTGTATTTATCATGATCTAGCAGAGCCTCTCAGGAGACAGCTGTATCAGATCTTTCAATTTGGGCTTCTTGGCCTCAGCAATATTGTCTGGGTTTGGTGGCCATATGTGGGCTTGATCTCTATGTAGAACTGTCTCTAGATAACCTTTGCCTTAGTCTTTGCTTCAAACTTTGTCTTCCTCTTTACTCCTGTGATTATTTTTGTTCCTTTTTTTAAGAAAGTTTAAAACATCTGCACTTTAGTCTCCTTTCTTTTGAGTTTCATGTGATCTGTGATCTATGTAGATTATTTATGTTGCAACTATTTTTATCTGTCCATTTGTAATTCTTTATACATGCATTCCCTGTTAGTAAAATTGTATAAATGTGGCAGTTTGAACTGGTCCACTTCAGGTTTCTACTATATGAATTCTGAACTGGAGTGAATGTTTTCTTCATTGTAGCACCTTCAATAAAGACCTGAGTTTTCTCTTCATTTTTGTTTCCTTTGTTGATTTTTGCAGGGGAGTGGGAGTCATAATATGTAATTTTTGCTGTCCAAGAATTAGTTACGTAGACCATGTTGTCATCCAGCTCTATGTTATATACCTGCCTGTGTCTCAGATATTAAGCACATGAGCAAATACACCAGTTTGCCTGTCATTTTTTAGTTAGTAATTGTTCATACAATATCTTAGATGTGTGCTTGTTGTCGTAAATATTAAACAGATGGATCATTCTTTTCTCGGCCCCCGTGGTCACACTCATCCCATACCACACTAGTGTGGAGCTGAGAACAATGACTATGTCACACAGTCCTAAACTTCCCTCTTTACAAGCTTTTTTCCTCAGGTTGTTCACTCTGCCTGCCCTGGGTTTTCTGTCCCATATGGATATGAACATGTCTCCAAAGCCTAGTATCTTATGAAGCAGGTTGATATATCAAATTTTCAATCCTCAAAACCTCTACACCAAAAACTTACATCCAATGGACAAAGATCCAAACTGTCCTTCTATAAGAAATAAAAATATCCATAGGAACCCTAGGAAATAATAATAGAGTCATCAAGTTAGAGATGCACCAAGGGAAACATACATATCTGCCTACATCTCCATCCCTCCAGCAATCTCCTTGTCTCCTCCTCTTCTGCCTTCCTAGACCTCTCTCTGACCATCTCTCTCCTGTGAAATCATGTAGAACCTTAACATAAATCTACATGTGCTCAGTATTGTTGATCTGTTTCCCCTGTATCTCCCGCTCAATTGACACTTCTCTTGCAAGGCTGTATCCAATCAAAGGAGTCAGTAGTGACACAGGTGAGCCTTATAATTAAATTTTCTTATAAGATACTGCAGTGATCAGATTATGACTTTTTGTCAGGAAATAAGTGGATGGTGTATCTGGATTATAGGAATATATTGTCCGGGAGGCATATATTTACAGTGATGTCAGTAACATGCTTTGTGGTATAAACATGTATGGGATATTTTAGGATGCAGTGACTCCTGATGATGTGCATGTGAACTTCACTCGGGAAGAGTGGATTTTGCTAGATCCTTCTCAGAAGTGTCTCTACAAAGATGTGATGTTAGAGACATACCAGAACCTCAGTGTTATAGGTAAGACTGTGATTTCTATTTTCCTTTTCAAGGTGATAGGTTAAATGTATTTGGGTTATTGATGATCACATGTTATTACAATGGAGAGTGAGTGAGATTGTTCTGAATAAAACAGGTTCTGTGAAATTGTACAGCAATATTTATAGTGTTTGAAAACGCACAGTAGCATGGATTTTGCCTAAATTATAATACGATATCATTCTTTTTCTCGTGTTTCAGGCTACAATTGGGAAGACTATCACATTGAAGAACATTGTCAAAATTCTACAGAACATGGAAGGTAATTTGCATGTATAAGCTGATACAAGCATGTCTCTGAGAATATTTTAATATCTTGGAATCTCTAAAGGAAAGCAAAAGTATAATTATCAGTCCTTTAATTGTACCTATGTTTATAATATTCTCACAAAACCATGTATTTCGATGTCAGTGATTTATGTTTGCAAGGCATTCCCCTAAGAAAAAAGACAAGGAAACAGTGCCTTAAGAGATATCTTTATTTGATTTGTAGCTCCATGAGATCTGCCCTGTGAAACTTAAAATATGTACAGTCTCTTAATGCTTAGATATTGCACTTTGAAGCGTGATAGACATAATTTCAAAAACATCTAATAAGCAAATAGTTCATTGTAAATATGGTGGGAGTCATATTCTTCTAGTAATGTTGGTAAGTTCATTGAGAGTCAAGAATGTTGTGGCAGGGTGGAGAGATGCCTTAGTTGTTAAGAGCACTGACTGCTGCAGCAAGAAAAGGGACTGAAGGAGTTGAGAGTGTCTGCAACCCCATGGGAAGGAGAAAAATATCACCTAACCAAAACTTCATCAGCTCCCAGGAACTAAAACACCAACCAATAAGTTCACAAAGAAAGACCCATGTCCCCAAGTGCATATGCAGCAGAGGATATCATTCTCTGGCATCAATGGGAGGAAAGTCCTTTGGTGCAGTAAAGGCTCATTTTCCCAGTATAGGTGAATGCTCATGTGCTAGCTCAGGTGGGAGAGGTTGTTGGGGGAGGGAGCATCTTTAAGGAGGCAATGGGAGGTTGAGGGAGATGGGATTACTGGAAGGGGGCAACAGCTGAAATGTAAATGCAGGGAATATCTAATAAAAAAAGAGCACTACCTGCTCTTCCAGAGGTTCTAGGTTCCATTCTTAGCAACCACTTGTTGTCTCTAAACAAGTTGTAATATGATTTGATATCCTATTACACGCATGAAGATAGCTACATTTTTCTCATAAAATAAATACAATCTTGAAGTGACAAAAAGGATGTTGTTGTGGAGCAGCCCAAATCCATGTCCCTCAGAACTAGGAGGAAGAACATACAAATGTGGTGTCTTCAATTGATACCCTTTAATTTGTCATTTTTTTTGAGAGTATATCAAGTGTCACAATATATGAAAGTCATATGTGCATAGAGATATTCAAAGAAGCAAAGTGCCTCTTTCTGTTCCAGAAAAATTAGATGATATATAGTATTCTGTTTTTGGTAGATTTTCAGAATATTATAGAAATTAGTAATTATTTGATTTTCCGACTTTACTGGGAGCAACCCTGAGGTTACACTGCAGAAAATTTCTATACAAACTAGAATTTTGGAAACTCCTGTTTGTCCTTCACAGTGTTAATATTGTATGACCTAAAGTATAGTAAAAATTATTAGTGCAGTAAGTTTTTTAAAGGCCGAAGTTCTTCATTTTTCTGAATGTACAATACATTATATGGAAACCACACCTAGAAAAGAAATGTTAAGTATGTCAGAAAGGTAATTACACCCTTTGCATCACAGGTATATTCAAAGAGGCAATATAAGCCATATTGTGTGAGATCACCATGAACATAAAAAGTGTTACAGCCTTAAAATTTGGTTGTTTACCTTTAGAGAAACATACAAAATGAATTTCTATTAATGAGAGATTTATACAAAAATGATTTTAGTAAAGTTTTCACATGTGTTAGTTTTCTTTGCAGGCATGTAATAAGTCCCAGTGGAGAGAAATACAATGAATGTAATCAATGCTCTAAAACCTTGGCAACTAGCATTCATCTCCTACATCCTAAACCAACACATACGGGAGAGAAACCTTATGTATGTAATCAGTGTGATAAAGCCTTTGCAAGACCCAGTAAACTCCAAAGACATAAAAGAACACATACTAGAGAGAAATCTTATGAGTGTAATCAGTGTGGTAAAACCTTTTCAACAACCAGTTACCTCGAAATACATAAAAGATTACATACTGGAGAGAAACCTTATGAATGTAATCAGTGTGGTAAATTCTTTGCAACAGCCAGTCAACTCCAAAAACATAAAAGAACACATACTAGAGAGAAATCTTATGAGTGTAATCAGTGTGGTAAAGCCTTTGCCCTTCCCTGTTTCCTCAAAAACCATAAAAGAACACATACTGGAGAGAAACATTATAAATGTAATCAGTGTGGTAAAGCCTTTTCAAGAAACAGTTACCTCGAAATACATAAAAGAATACATACTGGAGAGAAACCTTATGAATGTAACCAGTGTGGTAAAGCCTTTTCAAGAAACAGTTACCTCAAAATACATAAAAGAATACATACTGGAGAGAAACCTTATGAATGTAATCAGTGTGGTAAAGCCTTTGCAACAGCCAGTCGACTCCAAAGACATAAAAGAACACATACTGGAGAAAAACCTTATGAATGTAATCAGTGTGGTAAAGCCTTTTCAACAAACAGTTACCTAGAAATACATAAAAGAATACATACTGGAGATAAACCTTATGAATGTAATGAGTGTGGTAAAGCCTATACCGAGAGCAGAAGTCTGGAAATACATAAAAGAACACATACTGGAGAGAAACCTTATGAATGTAATCAGTGTGGTAAAGCCTTTGCAACAGCCAGTCAACTCCAAAGACATAAAAGAACACATACTGGAGAAAAACCTTATGAATGTAATCAGTGTGGTAAAGCCTATACCAAGAGCAGAAGTCTGAAAATACATAAAAGAACACATACTGGAGAGAAACCTTATGAATGTAATCAGTGTGGTAATGCCTTTGCAACAGCCAGTCAACTCCAAAGACATAAAACAACACATACTGGAGAAAAATTTTATGAATGTAATCAGTGTGGTAAAGCGTATTTTGAGAGGAGAAGTCTGGAAATACATAAAAGAACACATACTGGAGAGAAACCTTATGATTGTAATCGGTGTGGTAAAGCCTTTGCAACACCCAGTCAACTCCAAAGACATAAAAAAACACATACTAGAGAGAAACCTTATGAATGTAATCAGTGTGGTAAAGCCTATTTTGAGAGGAGAAGTCTGGAAATACATAGAAGAACACATACTGGAGAGAAACCTTATGAATGTAATCGGTGGGGTAAAACCTTTGCAACACCCAGTCAACTTTAAAGACATAAAAAAACACATACTAGAAAGAAACCTTATGAATGTAATCAATGTGGTAAAGCCTTTACAATACCCAGTATACTCCAAAGTCATAAAAGAACACATACTAGAGAGAAACCTTATGTATGTAATCAGTGCGGTAAAGCCTTTGCACTTCCCAGTTTCCTCAAAAACCATAAAAGAACACATACTGGAGAGAAACCTTATGAATGTAATCAGTGTGGTAAATAATACTGGAGAGAAACCTTATGAATGTAATCAGTGTGGTAAAGCCTTTACAATACCCTGTATACTCCAAAGACATAAAAGAACACATACTAGAGAGAAACCTTTTGAATGTAATCAGTGTGGTAAAGCCTTTGCACTTCCCAGTTACCTCAAAAACCATAAAAGAACACATACGGGAGAGAAAACTTATGAATGTAATTAGTGTGGTAAAGCCTTTTAAGACTAGTTACCTCGAAATACATAAAAGAACACATACTGGAGAGAAACCTTCTGTATGTAATCAGTGTGGTAAAGCCTATTCTGAGAGAAGTCTGGAAACACATAAATTAACAGATACTGGAGAGAAACCTTATGAATGTATCCCTTTACCTAGAACAGTTGCAATTCCCACTAGTCTCTAAACTTAATAGATGCCATACTACACAGGAATATCATTGTGGTTGTTTGCATATGTTTGGCCCAGGTAATGGCAGTAGTTTAAAGTGTGGCCTTGTGGGAGTTAGTGTGTCACTCTGGGGATGGGCTTGGAGACAGTCCTCTTAGCTGCCTGAGGATGCTCAGTCTGTTCCTGGCTTCCTTTGGATGAAGATGTATAACTCTCAGGTCCTCCTGCACCATGCCTATCTGCAGTCTGCCATGCTTCTTTTGTCTTGAAACTGGACTGAACCTCTGAACCTATAAGCCAGCCTCAAATAACTATTTTTATTTATAAGACTTGCTTTGGTCATGGTGTCTGTTCACAGCAATAATACCCTAACTAAGACAATCATGAATATAATCAATATATTAAGACGTTTTAAACCATCATAGTCTTCATTCAAATAAAAAAAGTAGAAAAGAGAAAATTCATAAATGAAAACAGTTTTTAAAGCATTCGCAAGCACAATCATCTGCACATACAAAAAATTATATATAAGAGAGAAGCCATAGGAAACTTAACCATGTGTTCTAGCCTTTGCTGTTTAAAAGATAGCTTCTTCCTAGATGATTTTGGATGGAGGAGCAGACTCTCATGTCCTTGTTCAGCATTTTCTGCAAGCCTGCTATATTTCCTACTCTGATTAAAATGGACTGAACCTCTGAAACTGTAAGTCATTTCAATTAAATGTTTGAATGAATAAGTGTTGCCTTGAACCATATTTTCTGTAGCCTTTCTTCTGTAATGGGACATCTGGGTTGTTTCAACTGCATGATGTACACAATAGAATACTACTAAACCATTAAAAATGAGATCATCCTGCAATTTTTAGGGAAATGGATGGAATTATAGACTATCATCTTGTGTGAGGTACATCATTCCCAATAGGATTCCATAGCATGTACTCACTAATATGTGATATTATCCAAAAATAAAAAGTACAGAATAATTAAGATATAAGGGACATAACTCACATAGGCCAACAAGGTGAAGGGCCCAAGTGCAGATGCCTCAGTTCCAGTTGGGATGAAGAAGAATGAAACCACAAGGGTAGAGGGAGGGAGGAAACTGGGAGATAAAGGAAATAAGAGGGAAGGAAGCATGATCTGCTTTTGTTGGGGAATAAGGATGCAAGCCCTGAGTGCCACCAGAAAAAATGGAAACAGGTGACCTTGGAAGGCAGAATTTTGTCAGGAGCCTCCATTATGTACTATTGTTCTCAGAGGTAAGAAACCATCAGTACTCAACAGGGGTGCATACATTAATGTCCTACAGTGAGAAGAGGAAACATGTAGCACTCACCTCCAGCAGAAAGAAAAGGCTTCAAGTAAGGGATGGAGTTGCTATCCACAGTCAAACCTCTGAGAGTAAGTTTCTTATACAGAGGAATGCCTGGTCTTATTTTTATTCTTTTATGTGGAGGTTGCCTCCACCAAAGATAAAACAATAATTTGTCCATGAATATTAGCCTCTCCTGACCTCACTTAAAATGGACCTAATGAAATAAAAAGCTTCTAGATAGGATCATGTCATAGAACACTTGTTTGTCCTGTGTGGCTTTCCTTGGGTAACTTATGGTAGATGTTCAAGGATGAGCCTTTCCTGATTCCTTATTGGAATCGGAAAATATGTGTAGACTCAAAATTTTTCAATTGTATTTTTAATTTTCCTCCAACAGTTTACATATTTATTATCGTACTGATGACTTTACCCACCCTGGCTCCTCCCCCTCACAGTATCCCTTTTCCTAGTTCCTCTGTTTCACTTTTAAGTGGTTGTGGTACCCAGGGTACTCACACTCTACAGTACTATAAGTCTATGCTGGATTAAGAACATCCACACCCACAGTGCACAGCCTGGCATGCAAATTAAGTGATGAGACTTAAAGATAGGCAAGAGGTTAAGGAACAACCCCTAGTCTAGATCTTTTAAGAACCACATGAACACCAAGCTGCTTATCTGCTACGTACATGCCAAGCTCCTCAGTCCATCTTCTGTGTGCTCCTTGACTGGTGGCTCAGTCTCTGAGAATCCCCAATAGTTAAACTAGTTGACTCTGTTGATCTTTTTGTGGAGTTTCCATCCTCTCATGTCCTTCAATCCTTCCCCAACTGTTCAATAAGAGTCAGGAAAGTTCATCCTAATTTCACAATGGTTGTCTGCATCTGTTTCAGTCAGGTGTAGGGTGGAGCGTCAATACAGGACAAATCACAGCATTTACACCTTTTTCTCCAGGAATAAGGCTTTTTTTTCTCTCAACTGTAAAATAATTACAACTATTATCATTCTACAATTTATGAAGTACAAGAAAACCTTTGGATCCAGTATCAGGTGAGTGATATTTACACAGTACCAAGTACAGCTGCAGCATGTGGTCCTTCCTTGGCTATCTCTGGAACTCAACATTGTTCTGCTCTCAGAAAGCATTTTCCAGAAGGTCAAATTTCAGTTTTGCTGGTCTCCTCTTTTCACCATTAATTAGCTCCAGATGACCAGCATCAATTTTCCTGGGAGTGTCCTTCTCTTGAATATAAAGCCAGGAAACTTGGCTGATGCTGCTAAATTCTGCTGCTTGTAGGAGCTGGAACATGACAGCCTTGTTCTATTACATTATTACTAGCTTCCTCTTTTCCATCGCCTTTACTACCTAAGCTTGGCTGTCCCAAAGCTTGCTCTGTAAATTGACCTTGAATTTAGAGATTTTTATGCCTACCTCCTGGGATTGAAGGTGTATAACCCCACATATGGATATAAGCTTTTTGTTACCTAGAACTTGCTATGTTCTCGGCTGGTCAAGAACTCAGAGTCCTGTTAGTCTTTCCTTCTTGAGATTAAAGGTTCCAACTAAGTTTTCTGGACCTAACTTAGCTCGGTGGGATCTTGTATCAAGGTCATTGCTCCTTTAATTCGAATTAATATTCTTGAACACAGGATTCATCTCCTGGTGTCTCCTTAATTCTTGAACCATATATTATGGATTTGTTTCTTCCCTGATTTGCTCCTTTTCATTAAAATACTCTTACTAAAAGTGAACTTTAGTACACAACAGAATTTACAACAGGCTGTTTTGAGAATTTCTCTTTATAGCAATGATTCTAAATCTCTTCACCTTAGCCTCAGATTGACTCTTGGAACAAGGGTAAAAAGCAGCCATGTTCTTCACCGAAATACCACAAACCACTTGGGCCAAATAGATGAAATTCTAATCATTCTCAGTAACAAAGCCTTCCATATTTCTATTAAGACAGCTCATTATAGTCACGTGAGCATAGAGATATTCAAAGAAGCAAAGTGCCTCTTTCTGTTCCAAAAAAAATTAAATGATATATAGTATTCTGTCTTTGGTTGGTTTTCTGAACATTTTGGAAATCTGCAGTTAATTGATTTTCTGACTCTACTGGGAACATCCCCAAAGTTAAGGTACAGAAAAACCCTATGAATACTAGAAATTTGGAAACTCTTCTGTTTGTCCTTCACAGTGTTAATGTGGTATGACCTAAAGTACAGTAAAAATTATTAGTGCAATAAGGTCTTTAGAGGCCGAAGTTCTTTAATTTTTCAGATATGTAAAATGCATTTATAGAAATCATACCAAAAAAAAAGGATGTTATGAATGTGAGCCAGGTAATAAATGCCCTACGCATCACAGGTATTTTTAAAGAGGCAAAATAACCCATATTGAGGGAGATCACCAGGAACATACAAAGTGTAAAAACCATAAAATCTGTTTGTTTACCAATAGAGAAAAGTGTAAAATTAATTTCTATTTATTAGAGATTTATCAACAAAATGATTGTAATAAAGCTTTTACATGTATAAATTGTTTTTGCAGACATACAATTAGTTACAGTGGAGAGAAACACAATGAATGTAAACGAGGTTCTAAAGGCTTGGCAACAAGCGTTCATCTCCAACATCATAAACCAACTCATACTGAAGAGAAACCTTATGAATGGACTCGGTGTGGTAAAGCCTTTGAAAGGTCCTGCAATCTTAGAAGACATAAAAAAACACGTACTGGAGAGAAATCTTTTGTATGTAATCTATGTAGTAAAGCCTTTTCAAGTCACTCTCATTTCTAGTGTCATAGAAGGACCAATACCAGAGAGAGACCTTATGACTGTAATCAGTGTGGTAAAGCCTTTTCCAGTCACAGTGCTCTTCATCATTATAAAAGAGCCATACTGGAGAGAAACCTCATGGTTGTAATTAGTGTGATAAAGCCTTTACAAGACCTAGTCTTCTCAAATATCGTGAAAGAACTCATACCGGAGAAAACCTTAAGAATATGATCAATGTGACAAAGCCTTTTTATGTTCCAGTCAACTCCAAAACATAAAAGGACACATAATGTAGTGAAACCCTATGAATTTAGCCAATTTGATGAAAGCAGTTTCACAAATCTTTTGTCTCCAAAACCATGAATGAACTCATTTTGGGAGAAACCTTATGAATGTAATCTAGTAGCTCAAGCCTTTGCATGTGCCACTAGTCTCCAAACTTAATATATTCCATACTAGAAAAGAACACCATGAATATGATCATTGTAGTAAAGACTTTACAACATTATTGTCTCCATTCAAATAAAAGAACAAATAAAGAGGGAACCATTATGAATGAAATCAGTTTTTAAAGCATTTGCCAGTCACAGTCATCTGCAAGGACATAAAAGATCACATACAAGAGAGAAGCCACAGGAAACTCATCAATGTGTTCTAGCTTTTGGTGTGACTTATGTAGCTTATGTATGGTCAACATTTATATTGCAACTATATCTACCTGTCCATTTGTAATTATTTAAACGTGCATTACCTGTTAGTAAAATTGTATAAATGTGGAAGTTAAAACTAGTCCACTTCAGATTTCTACAATATGAATACTGAACTGCAGTGAAAGTTTTCTTCTTTGAAGCATCTTCAATAAAGAACCGAGTTTTCAATCCATTTTTGTTTCCTTGGTTGACGACTTCAGGGCTGTGAGGGTCTTAATAAGTAACTTTTGCTGTCCTGGAATCAGCTGTACATACCTCGCGGTCATCCAGCTCTATGACATACACCTGCCAGTGTCTCAGGAATTACAGACATGAGCAAATACACACAACTTGTCCATCATTTTTTAGTTAGTAATTGTTCACCAGTTTCTCAGATGTGCGCTTGTTGCTGCAAGTAGTCAAAAGATGGGTAGGCCTTTTCTCGGCCCCCAGGTCACACTCCTGCCACATCATTAAAGTATGGAACGTCATGCACAAAGTCTGTCACACATTCTGCAAGCAGCCCTCTCTTCTAGATTGTCTTTCCAGGCAGTTCACTCCACCCGCCCTGTTGCTTCTGTTTTTTGTGTTCTCAAAAATATCTCCAAAGCTCAGTATCTTATCAAGCTGGTTTATATATTAAATACTCAATGCACATACCCTTTACACAATAAGCTTACATCCAATGGACAAAGATTCAAACTGTTCTGTATGAATAGGACTGTGAGATGGGATCCCTGTGCCAACATGAAAGTGTGGCTCTTTGAAACCACCCCTCCCTTCAATGGCACCATTGCTTCTTTCAACATCAATACCAATGCCTGGGTAGTCCGTTACATCTTCAAATGCCTCAAGTGTCTTGGAAATAAAGAGCTCTCACAAGGTCTCTCCTTGCTGTTCTTGGCCCTCTGGCATGGCCTGCACTCGGGATACCTGGTTTGCTTCCAGATGGAATTCCTCATTGTTATTGTGGAAAAGCAGGCCACATACCTAATTCGGGACAGCCCTGCCCTGAGCAGCCTGGCCTCCATCACGGCCCTGCAGCCTTTCTACTACTTGGTGCAACACTCCATCCACTGGCTTTCCATGGGGTACTCTGTGTCTGGCTTCTGCCTCTTCACATGGGACAAGTGGCTTAAGATGTACAGATCCATTTCCTTGGGCTTGTCTTCTTCTTGAGCCTACTATTCATATTGCCTCATATCCACAAAGCAGTGGTGCCAAGAAAAGAGAAGTTAAAAAAGAGGGAGTGATCTATCTCCCTGGTGGCCGAGAGCTGGACTGGTGCAGAAACTACTTGTCTCCCTTCTCACAGTCCTCCTCACCCCTGAGTAGAGATGCCAGTAGGTGGAAGTCACAACAATCCCAGCTGTGCCTCTGCAACAGCCAAAGTGGAAGATCTTGTGGGAGGAGCAGAGGGGCTGCACCCCCTTTGGACTGCCCCATGCACTTTGCATTATCTCTCCCCTCTAGCCAGGAATCTGTTGTTTCTCTTCTGCCAATCTACTACTATTGTATATGTGCAGACACCACCACCCCCCATGGGAGGAGGGGAGGGTACAAGGCCCTGCCTACCCCACTTTTTCTATCTTGGAACTATACCAGATAACGTCACTTCTGTTTGTTCAGTTTTTCACTGCTAGCATCCCAGACTGCTTTCTTTCATACATCCTCTCCATTACTGCTAAAGCTGAGCTCATCCGGGTCTCTCCTTGAGAGCCACAGAAGTCTAGGAATTCAGGAACTGTCAAAGTCCGGTGAACAGTTTACACTACCATGTACTGCTGAGTTTGCGATCCCTCAAAACAATCAGGTCTGATAAAACAAAATAAAACTCTTTATAGGGAAAAAAATAAAAGAATGTGATCCAGGTAATCAATGCCCTGAGCATCACACATATATTCAAAGAGGCAAAATAACCCATATTGAGGGAGAACACCAAGAACATATCAAGTGTTGAAACCTTCAAATGATTGCTTCTTTAGAGTAAAGTGTAAAATTAAATCCTATTGAGTAAAGATTTATCAAGAAAATGCTTTTAGTAAAGCTTTCATATGTGCCAATTATCTTTGCAGGCCTATCATAAGTCACATTGAGAGAAGTCTTATGAATGTAATCAATGTGGTAAAGCCTTTACAAGAACCAGTCATCTCAAAAGCCATGAAAGAACACATACTGTAGAGAAGCCTTATGCATGTAATCAATGTGATAAAGCCTTTGCAAGAACCAGGCATCTCTAAAGACCTGAAAGATCACATACTGAAGAGAAACTTTTAAGTATGTAATCAATATGGTAAAGCTTACCCAGACAAGGGAAGTCTCTAAATACATAAAAGAACACATAGTGGAGAGAAACCTTATGAATGTAATCAATGTGGTAAAGCCTTTGCAAGCACCAGTCACCTCCAAAGACCTGAAAGAACAAATATTGAGAGAAATCTTGGAATGTAATCAATGTGGTAAGTCTTTGCAAAGCAAAGCCACCTCGAAATGCATAAGAGAACACATACTGGAAAGAAACATTATGAATGTAATCAATGTGACAAAGCCTTTGCAAAAATCAGTCATCTCTAAACACATAAAAAGCATATACTGGAGAGAAACCTAATGAATGTTATCAATGTGATAATGCCTTTGCAATCTGAGTCATCTCCAAAGACATGAAAGAACACATACTGGAACGAAACAATATGAACTTAGCTAACTTGATAAAAGTGTGTTCACAAAACTTTTTTCTCCAAAATAATCAATCAACTCACTTTGAGGGGAAAATTTATGAATGTAATCAATTAGCTATTGCCTTTGCATGTCCTATTAGTCTCCAAATTAATAGATCCCATACTAGACAGGAACATCATAAATGTGATCAATGTGGTAAAGAAATTTTACACCATTATTGTATCCACTCAAATAAAAGAAAGCATACAAGAAGGAGATAAAAATAGACCTATATTTTCACCTTGCACAAGTGGTTCAAGGACCTCAACATAAATCCATATACACTGAATCTAATATAAATAAAGTGGGAAAGAGTTTTGAACTCATTGGCATAGGGAGAAATTCCTAAACAGAACTTGAATAGGTTCATGCTTTCAGATCAAGAATTGATAAATTGGATCTAATGAAACTGGAAATTTTCTGTAAGACAAAGGACATAGTCAATCAAACAAATGATCAACCTACAGACTGGGGAAAAACAGTTCACTAACCCCACATCTGACACAGGGCTTATATCCACAATGTATTAAACCAATCAACTGAAACTGATGACCCCTGTGGTTGAATTAGGAAAATGATGGAGGAATCTGAGGAGGAGGGTGACCCTGAAATCACACCAGCAGTCTCAATTAACCTGGACCTCAGAGACCTGTCAGACACAGGATCACCAATCAGGCAGCACACACCACCTGATATAAACTCCCGAACACATATAGAGTAGAGGATTCTCAGGTCTAGGTTCAGTCAGAGAAGATGCACCTAATCCTTAAGAGACTGGAGGCCCGAGGGAGTTTAGAGGGATTACAGGGGGCACTCAATAGGGACATCCTCATGGAGTTGGGGGGAACGGGGTCAGAGGTATGTGATGTTTAGTAACATTTAAAAAGCCCTGCTGTGATTATTTTAATTCAAGAGAGCTGAAGGTATGAAAATGTTTGTTTTTTAATTTATAAGATAAGACACAAGCCCTGTGTTGGATTTTGCAATATTTGTATATTTATTTGTTTTTAACAGGCTTTACTAGATACAAATATCTTTTAAATTATTAACATGTTAAAGGTGGTAGCATTTAAAATTTATATAAAGAGAATATCCAATTAAACAAAGAGATAATATTGTTCACCTGCGGAAAGCTTTTTCAGGTTGTCCAAAAAAAAAAAAAAAAAAAAAAAAAAAAAAAAAAAAAGAAAAGAAAAAGAAAAAAAAAAAAAAAGAAAGAAAGAAAAAGAAAAAAATACTAGTGACTCACGTGCTATGCTGCACAAGGCATGAATGAATGACTCAGAGCAATACCAGAACAGAGAAAGCTGCTCATTGTCTCTGTAACATTGGGAATGCAAATTAGAGAAGTGCCACTTTGCCAGCAGATTGGAAAAAAAACTGTTTAAAAAACTATTTTATGAACTGAATGTTTGTGTTTCTCCAAACTCTGTATGTTGAAGACTAATCGTTCTTATGAAAGAATTAGGAAGGCTCTGAGAAGTGATTGAGTCTTGGGGAGGTGACAGAGACAGGGTTAATTCTTATAGGACAATGAGGAGACCAGTACTCTCCATTCCTGTGGAAAGGGACCAAGAAAACTGAGCCATCTGCTATAGAAAGAGGATCCTCTCCAGAGCCAGACCTTGCTGGTACCTTGAAACAGGATAACCATGAGATAGTAATATTGTATTGCATAGAAAACACCTATTCCATGTGACCTTTACTTGGCAGGCCAAATTATCATGGTAAGTTAGTAACAAAATATGGGGATATGGGAAAATAGGATATTTCAATTCTTTCATGGAAGAATTAAGGTTAGGAGTTTCAAAGAAATCGAAGTCAGCCTGGTGAGATTGTGAGTACCTATGTTAGTTCCCCTGATAATTCCACACAATCAAAGTAAACAGTAATGTATGCAGAGGTTTGTCTTTGAAGTAGGTGTGCAATGGAAAGAACTTAGGAGCATCCTGAACACTCGTCAGTTAAAATGCAGGCTAATGAAGTATGAGATCCCATAATATGGAGCTCCAGAGAGTTGTTTCTTGGACATATTTTGCAAGTTGTTCCTTGAATGCTCTCTATCTAGATATTTGTATGGCTCACCCCTCACTTCTTTTATGTTTTAATTTTATATTATCTGGTCAGAGTGTTCTTTCTGTCTTGATGGTCTCATCTGATGTCACCAAGTGAATCAGTGTGTCTTCTGATTGTGCTCTATTTTCTTTGTAGTATTAAAGGTATCAAACCTTAAAAATATATTAAAATTTTAAGTCTGTATGAAGACTAATATATATATATGTATATATATATACATATATAATATTTAAAAAACAATTATGTTATTGTTCTATTAGTAAATACAATGTCCATTATGAATAATAACTTTTGGTTTAAGAGTAGTCAGCTCTGGGTAGTGGAGTCAGATTCTCTCAACTAACCTTTGCACTGAGAACAAAGTCCCAAATGGAAGAGTTAGAAAAAGTTCAAAAGGACCTGAGGCTGTTTTCAATCCCATAGGAAGAACAACCATATCAACCAACCAGACCCCTCAGGGCTGCCAGAGACTAAACCCCAACCAAAGTGTACACAAGGAGAGACCCATGGCTCCAGCCACAGATGTAGCAGAGGATGCCTTATCAGGCTTCAAGGAGGAAAAGGGCCTTTAGCCCTGGGAAGGCTCAATACACCTTTGTAGGGGAATGCCAGGGCAGGGAGTCAGAAGGCAGCAGGAAGGTGAACACTAACATAGAGGCAAGGGGAGTGGGGATGGGAGAAAGGGATTCTAGATGGGAAACTAGGAAGGGGATAACATTTGAAATGTGAGTAAAGAAAATTCCCAATTCATGTATATATATATATGTTTGTGTGTGTGTGTGTGTGTGTGTGTGTGTGTACACAGTTTATATATATACATAGTTTATATTGTTTCTGAGTTGTTTGTATTTTAATGCTAATACCATTTCCCCAAGACCGGCTGGCTAGTCAAGGGACTCCAACTGAACCTTCCCATTTTAATTAGTAACATAAGGAAAGGCAATGAGGGCAGGAGGGGAGTACAGAGATTAGAGAGCTAGGAGGAGGAGGGGAGAGGACAGAGGTTAGAGGTCAGGGCAACATGGAGCTTCCCAAGGACCAGCTGGACTCAGGTGGCATTTATTGGTGTTAAAAAGCTGTGAACATTGAGGGTTTTACAGTCTAATATCTCATATAGAAGTGCAGTTTGTTCTTTGTCTATTAGATGCAATCTTGTTTAGAGGATTTATGGATTGAGATTTGAATATATAAACCTGTATGAAAAGCTATCAGGCTGCAGAGTTGTGTTTGTATGGGATTTTGGGATACAGAAATAACCTAGCACACAGATGGAGAACAGGAGGAAGAAAACCGCCAAGGAGAGGCAGTTGCACTGATGAGTTGGGCCATGTTGGTGGCTCAGACCATGCACTAGAGGTGTGTTGGGCTCAGAACTCAATCTGGGTATAAGGAGTAAGATCCCAGGGCTGGTAAGGAGATAAAATATTTTTTATTTTTTATATTTACTGCAAAATATGTACATATATACATGTGTATATATAACTTAATAGATAGAGACTATGTTGTATACTAGAATTGGATTAGGGTTCAAAGAGATTCTCTTAAGGGTCTAAATTACTTTTAAAGCATTTACTCCTTTCCTTTTTTTTCTTTACTTTTTTATTTAGTTAACTATAATATCATGTTTTCAAGGTTAGTCAAGTAATAAATAATTAAATAAAATTAATGTTTAATAATTTAGTCATGCTATATATAGATAGTTTCATATGATTTTGTCTACAGAATACAGCATTTAAGGTTATTTTATTATTAAAAGATTCTGTGACTATAATTTTCATAATTGTGATTGTATTTGATTTACATCTGAGAGAAAAGGTGGCTTGGTCTTGCTGCCTATTGTAAGGCTGACTGTGCACCCCCAAGCACTCGATTCGGCATGTAGGCCTCTGACCCTACTTCCAAGTTATTTCTGATTATTAAGTAGAGATGAAAACAGCCAAGAACTGTCATGAAGACGCATAGGTGGTCCAAGGAGAACCATGAGGAGAAGGTGGTGCATGAGGGAGAAGCAGAAGCTAACATGGGTTAGGTGAGCCAAAATCACATGGCTCTGAGGGCTGGCAAATTGGAGTTAAGAGCTCTCGGGTGAAACAACAAATAGTAAGAAGTAATTTGGGGTTATTGATATGAAAGTAATTTCTAATAACAAAGAAGGTAGGTATCATTTCAGCTTCTGTGCTCTTTAAATTTTATTGTAAATATAAAGTCTGTGTGTCTCTTTTACAGGGGAGCTAAAGGTTGGAAGGTAGGTTAGAAACCATGGTCAGGATTAAACATTTCTACAGCCATCTGCCTCCTGAGTGCTGATACTTAAGGTGTGCTTCACCATGAAAGTTCATTAAAGAATGGCAGCCATCAGCACTGAAGGAATGTGTAATTAGAAAAGCATTAGACATGGACAGACCCATGGCTCCAGTTGCATATGAGCAGAAGACAGCATTGTCTGTTATCAATGGAGGAAGTGGCCTTTTGTCCAGTGCATGTGTATGGAAATGCCAACAGGCTGAAATGGAGAGGGTGGTTGGGAGAGGGAGCACCGGAGAGGGAGCACCTTCATGGACACAGGTAGAGGGGGAGTGGGGATGAGAGAAGGGGAAAGGGCATCTGAACTGTAAATACAGAGAATATCCAATTTAAAAGATAATTTTACTTCCTTCTTTCTAATTTATATTACTTTCACCTACGACAGTTTTATTGCTCTAGCTAAACTTTTAGACAGTATATTGAATAGGTATGGAGAGAATGGGCCACCCTACCCTGTTCATGATTTAGTGGGATTAATTTGAATTTCTTTTCAGTTAATTTAATGTTGGCTATATGTTTGCTGTAAGGTGACAATTTTATATTTAGGTATGTCCATTTTATCATTAATCAATCCAATAATTTTATTATAATGTAGGGCTGGATATTATCAGTGAATTTTTCATCATCTAATTAGATGAGCACTTGCTTTCATTTTATTTTTTCATACACTCTAAACACATTATGTTGAACCATTCCTGCATCTCTTTAGTGAAACCTACCCCATTGAACATGCTGTGTGATCTTTGGATGTATTTTCTGTTTAATTTCTTTTTTGTTGTTGTTTTATTAAGTATTTTTACATCTGGGGTTTTATGTAAAATTGGTGTGTAATTCTCTTTTGTTGCCGAGTCTTTATGGACTGGATAGTTGAGTAATCAGGGGTTCACAAAATTAATTAATTGGTGTCTCTTCCTTTTCTATATTGTTGAACACTTTGAGGAGTCTCATTATCTCTCCTTTGAAAGTCTGGTAGGATTCTACCCTAAAAATCATAGCCCTAACAGTAGCAGGGCCCTTTCTTCCAAGGTGAACGTAAATCAGGTTAAGCAGCATATCATTACTCAAGACCCAGGCTTGATTCCCAACATAGTGGCTCACAAACTTCTATAATGCCAATCTCATGGACCCAAAGTTCTTTTCTGGCCTCTGAGAGCCACGAATGTACAAGGTGCACAGACATACGTGCAGGCAAGTAAATAAAACAAACAACAACCACATACCAATAAACAAAATAAAGGAAAAAATTAAAGATGGCCTGTAGAAAAGCAACAACAACAAAAAAAAATAGACCCAGGCTTTTTGGTGGCAGATTTTTAATGACTTCTCTCTCTTTTAGATGTTTACACTATTTAAGTTGTTTATCTTAGTTTGATTTAACTTTGGTAAGTGACACCTATTGAGAAAATTATCCATTTCTTTTACTATTTCCAGTACATTGGAGTTGAGGCTTTTTAAAATCATGTCTTCATCATTCCCTGAATTTCTTCACTGTCTGGTAAATTAGTTCCCATTTATATTTTAGATTTCATTAGTCTGGATATACTCTATCTTTTAATAAGGGTTTATCTATCCTGTCAAATAAAAAGCTCAAAAGACCAACTTCATATTTCATTAATTTTTGTGTTATTATTCTCTTTATTTTTTATTGATTTCAGCTTCCATTTCACAAATTCTTGTTATCTGCTCCCTTTTTAATTGCTCATTCACTTCTTTCTGTTCTAGACTTTATACTGTGCTATTAAATTGCCAGTATAAGAGCTGTCTTAATTAGGGTTTTATTGCTGTGAACAGACACCATAACCAAAGCAAGTATTTTAAAATGACAACATTTAATTTGGGCTGGCTTACAGGTTCAGAGGTTCAGGCCATTGTCATCAAGGGAAGAGCAGGGCAGCATCCAGGCTGGGATGGTGCAGGATGAGATGAGAGTTCAACACCTTCATTAAAAGGAAGCCAGGAACAGAGAGATCACCCTCAAACAGCTGGGAGGAGAGTTTCCAAGCATAGCCCATAGACACACCTTTTCTTGAAAGGCCAGACCTTCAAATAGTGTGACTTCCTGGGCCTAGCTTATTCAAACCATTATATTCCATTTCCTGGCCCTCCTAGGCTTGTTCAAACACATGAGTCTTTGCGGGAGGCATACCTAATCATAGCATAATAGAAAAGTACATGAGGTCCAAATTCCATAATCCCCACGGTCTATAGCAATTAAAAGTCCAAAGGTAAAATCTCTTTCTAATATTCATTCAATCACTTCACTGTAATCCCTGAATAAAGATAGACAACTAACTGGGAAAACTCCATACTCTGCCATCTCTATGTATGATGTCAAAGAGGTCTTCAGATCTTCAACTTATTCATCTTTGTTGTCTGCAACAAACTTCTTTCTCCTAAGCTTGTTCTACTCCCTGTTAGCAGCTTTCCTGGTCAGATATCCCATAGATCTGGCATCCTTAACGTCTTTGGGTCTCAAAGGCAGCTTCATTGTTACAGCTCATTGATTCAATGTCTGAGATCTACACATGATCTTCAGGCATCCTCCAAAGGGCTGGATTCCCTTCTCTAGCTCTGCCCTCTGTACCACTTTAAGCTGGGGAAGAACGACTCCACCCTTGCTGTTGTCCGTGGTGATCAACCCATGATACTGACATCTTCAGGACACAGGGTGCTTCCTTTACAACTAGGATTCACCATTAGTCTCTCATAATCTCCCTTCTTGGTGCCAAGCCTCAAACCCTTTGCATGACCCCTTCAGTCCTGGATTATCAACTACAACTGAGGCTGCACTTTCACCAATATCCTTCCACGTCCTCTCATAATCCCAAGCCTCAGCTGTTCTTCATGAAGCCTTCATTCCTTCAAAACCAGTACCAGCTGGGTGATTCTTACACAATACCAAGTACAGCTGCAGCATGTGGTCCTCCTTTGGCTATCTCTGGAACTCAACATTGTTCTGCTCAGAAAGCTATTCCAGAAGATCATATTTCAGTTTTGCTGGTCCCCTCTTAATCACCACTAATTAGATCTAGATAACCAGCATCAATTTTCCCAGGAGTTTCCATCTCCTCTTGAATATAAAGCCAGGGACAGTTAGCTGATGCTGCTAAGTTCTGGTGCTTGTAGGAGCTGGAACATGACCCCCTTGTTCTATTACATTATTACTAGCTTCCTCTTTTCAACTCTTTTACTACCTGAGCTTGGCTGTCCTGGAGCTTGCTCTGTACATTGATCTTGAATTTAGAGATCTTTATGCCTACCTCCTGGGATTAAAGGTGTGTATCCCCACACCTGGATTTAAACTTTTCTTTACCTAGAACTTGCTCTCTTCTCTACTCGAACTCAGGAACTTGTTTGTCTTTCCTTCTTGAGATTTATGGTTTGCACTAAGTTTCCTGGAGCCAACTTACCTATGTAAGATCTTGCCCCAAGGTCATTACTACTTTAATTCAAATTAATATTCTTGAACACAACATTCATATCCTAGTTTGCCTTAATATTTGAACCCTATATTATGCTTTGTTTTCTTCCTCGACCTGGTCCTTTTCATTAAAATATTCTTTCTAAACATGAACTTTCATACATACAGAATTTACGCCAGACTGTTATGATAACGCTTTTAATCAATGATTCTAAGTTTCTTCATTTTAGCTTCAGGCTGACTCTTTGAACAAGGGCAACAGGCAGCCATGTTATTCACCAAAATATTGCAAAAACCCTGTCTAGTCCACAGACTGAGAATTTCCACTGAAACCACTTGGGCCAAATAGATGAAGTTTAAAACAGTGTCAGTAACGAAGCCTTCCATATTCCTATTAGGACAGCTCATTATAACCATTTTAACCGTTCCACTGCTCTACAAATCCAAAACCACTATCCACAGTCTTCCAAACAAAAGTGTGGTCACCCTATCACAGCACTTCAGTCCCTTTTACCAACTTCTGTCTTTCTTAGTGTTTTATTGCTGTGAATGTACACCATGAAGAAGGCAAGTCAATGGGCCATCAAGTTAACACAAAATGTAGCTGACAATCATGATCTGGGTGCCATGTGGCCCAAAAGATACCAGCAGCAACCCAGCACCCTGACCATGAAGGGAAGATATAAGAAATTTCCATAAAAAGCTGCCTAGATGTCTATAATTTCTACTCCTGGACATTCTCTAAGCTATCATACACACACCTAGACATTTCTGGTATACACCCAAACTTCAATGACTGAGGAAGAAATGAGGAGTTCCTGGTTTACTAAGGTTACTGCTTGTTATGCAGACACCACCCTGAAGTGAACAACTGAAGCATGAAAACATGTTTCTGAAACAACCATGAAAGAAACCAGTAAAGGAAAATCACCACAGTTCAGAGCTTCATGCAGTAGTGATGATCATACATTTGTTTGTCAATGTGTGATTATTCCCTGAATCATTGGCCATAAAATGGAATGAGTAAAATGAATTCCTTCTACATTAGAGTTACAAATTTTTAAGCCTAGAATGTAGATGATTTTTTGGTGGTTCTCCATCCTCCTAATGCTGGGATACTTGAGTCACGTACCTCATGTTATGGAAACACCCTTCAGCATAAAATCAATTTGTTGATACTTCCTAATTATAATATTGCAACTGTGATGAGTTGTAATAAAATATTTGATATGGAGATAATCAACACTTGTGAACGTGTTTTTACATCCTACAGGGATTGTGGCCCAAAAGTTAAGAACTAGTGAACTTATGAATGTAATCAATGTGGTAAAGCCTTTACATGTCAATATAATATCCAATATCATAAAACAACCCATACTGGAGAGAATCTTTTTGTATGTAATCAGTGTGGTAAAGCCTTTGCAAGACCCAGGTACCTCCAAAAACATTAAAGAGCACATACTGGAGAGAAACCATATGAATGTAATCTTATTGGATGGTGTTTTAGTCCCTGGTTGCCGATGAAGTTTTGATAGTTGATAATTTTCTCCATCCCATGGGATTGCAGACACTCTCAACTTTTTCAGTCCCTTTTTGAGCTCCAGCAGTCAGTGCTCTTAACTGCTAAGGTATCTCTCCACCCTGCCACAACAACTTTCTTGACTCTCAATGAAATTACCAACATTAATAAAAGAATATGACTCCCACCATAATTACAATGAACTATTTGCTTATTAGATGGTTTTGAAATTATGTCTATCAAGCTTCAAGGTGCAATATCTAAGCATTAAGAGATTGTACATATTTTAAGTTTCACAGGGCAGATCTCATGGAGCTACAAATCAAATAAGGATATCTCTTAAGGCACTGTTTCCTTGTCTTTTTTCTTAGGGGAATGCATGCAAAGATAAATCACTGACATCGAAATACATGGTTTTGTGAGAATATTATAATCATAGGTCCCGTTAAAGGACTGATAATTATATTTTGGCTTTTCTTTAGAGATGCCAAGATATTAAAATATTCTCAAAGACACGCTTGTATCAGCTTATACATGCAAATTACCTTCCATGTTCTATAGAATTTTGACTATGATCTTCAATGTGATAGTCTTCCCAATTGTAGCCTGAAACATGAGAAAATGAATGATATTGTTTATAATTTAGGCAAAATCCATGTTACTGTGCTTTCTCAAAGCACAATAAATAATGTTGTAGAAACAGAACCTGTTTCATTCAGTACAATCTAACTCACTCTCCATTGAAATAACATGTAATCATCAGTAACCAAAATATAATTGACTTCTCATCTTGAAAAAGAAAATAGAAATCACAGTCTTACCTATAACACTGAGGTTCTGGTATGTCTCTAATATCACATCTTTGTAGAGACATTTCTGGGAAGGATCTAGCAAAATCCACCCTTCCAATGTGAAGTTCACATGCACATCATCAGGAGTCAGTGCATCCTGGAATATCCCATACATGTTTATACCACAAAGCATGTTACTGACATCACTGTAAATATATGCCTCCCGGACAATATATTCCTATAATATAGATACACCATCCACTTATTTCCTGACACAAAGTCATAATCTAATCACAGCATTATCATAGAAGAAAATTTAATCATAAGGCTCACCTGTGTCACTCCTGACTCCTTTGATTGCATACAGCCTTGCAAGAGAAGTGTCAATTGAGCGGGAGATACAGGGGAAACAGATCAACAATACTGAGCACATGTAGATTTATGTTAAGGCTCTACATGATTTCACAGGAGAGAGATGGTCAGAGAGAGGTCTAGGAAGGCAGAAGAGGAGGAGACAAGGAGATTGCTGGAGGGATGGAGATGTAGGCAGATATGAATGTTTCCCTTGGTGCATCTCTAACTTGATGAGGCTATTATTATTTCTAAGGGTTCCTATGGCTCTTTTTATGTGTTATAGAAGGACAGTTTGGATCTTTGTTTATTGGACATAAGTTTTTTGTGTAGAGGCTTTGAGGATTGTAATTTTGATATATCTACCTGCTTGATAAGATACTACACTTTGGAGACATGTTCATATCCATATGGGACAGAAAACCCAGGGCAGGCAGAGTGAACCACCTTGAAAAGGAACCTGGTAAAGAAGGCAGCTTAGGACTGTGTGACATAGTCATTGTACTCAGCTCCACACTAGTGTGGTGTGAGAGGAGTGTGACCTCGGGATGACTCATCTTTTTCATATTTACTACAACAAGCACACATCTCAGAAATTGTATGAACAATTACTAACTAAAAAATGACAGGCAAGCAAGTGTATTTGCGCATGTCTTTACTTCCTTAGAGACAGGCAGGCATAAATCATAGAGCTGGATGATCGCTTGGTCTATGTAACTAATTTTTAGAAAGCAAAAGTTACATATTATGACTCCCACTCTTCTGCAAAAGTCAACAAAGAAAACAAAAATGAAGACAAAACTCAGGTCTTTATTGAAGTTGCTACAAAGAAGAAAACCTTCACATCAGTTCAGTATTCCTATAGTAGAAATCTGAAGTGGAACAGTTCAAACTGCCATATTTATACAATTTTATTAAGAGGGAATGAATGTGTAAAGAATTACAAATGGACAGATAATAATTGTTGTAATATAAATGTTGATCATAAATAAGCTACATAGGAAACAGATCACATGAAACTCAAAAAAAAAGGAGACTAAGGTGAAGATGCTTCAAATCTGTTTAGAAAAGGAAACAAAAATAATAAGAGGAGTAAATAGGAAGGTAAATTTGAAGCAAAGGCCATCCAGAGACTGTTCTGCATGGAGATCCAGCACATATATGGCCACCAAACCCAGACAATATTGCTGATGCCAAGAAGCACATGCTGAAAGACCTGAAACAGCTGTCTCCTGAGAGGCTCTGCTAGATCATGATTAATACAGAGGCAGATGGCAGATGCTCATAGCCAACCATTGAACTGAGAATTCGGTCTCCAACTGAGGAGTTATAAAAGGAGTGAAGGAAGTGAAGGGTTTTGCCCCTCCCTAAGACCAAGAAAATAAACTGCCTGCAACTCCCAGGAACAAAACTACTGTCCAAAGACTACAAAGAGAAACACCCATACCTCCAGCGGCATATATAAAAGACTATGACTTCATTGGGCATCAATGGGACAAGAAGCCCTTGGTCATGCGGAAGTCTGACTCACCAGTGTAGGATAATGGCAGGGCAGAAAAATTGGAGATGGTGGGTCACACCATAATAGAAGCAAAGAAGGGTTAGGTGGAATAGGGGTTTATGGATGGGAAACCTGGAAATGGGATACCATGTGAAATGTAAATAAAATCTGCACAATAAAGCAAAAGAAAGAAAAACTGGAATATAAATGAGCTACATAGGGCAGGTGAGATATTTTAGCAGAAGCAGCTCTTTCTGGTCTTCTACTAAATGGTGGACAATTTCTAGCACTTACTTGGCGACCAACACCTAAGCATTATGTCTAAATCAGTAATTCTAAGGCATCTAATCATGGTAAAGATGAGAGACACATGATATTCATACTCATGGACCCAGGCAAATTACTATTATTTATTCCAACAATTTAGGACAAACACAAGAGTTAGGCCAAACAGCACAGACCTGCTATCCAATGACCTGAACTCTAAGATAGATTTGATGTCCAATACAAGACATGCTCAGAAATAGAATATAAACTTTATTTAGGGAATTTTCAAAATTAATGGTGGTGACATAGAGCGCCATAAAAGCTTATTGGACACAAAACATTTTAGGTGGTCTATGTCCTTTCTATACCTATTATAAGTATAGGAAAGACTTCACAAAGATATTTCGTCATTAAAAAAAAGTAAAAGTGAAAATACAATACAACCATGTTCCTAAACAACTTAGCATTGAATAGCAAATGTGTCTACTACTTTTTATGTGATTTGTGGACAGAGTTCAAATGTTTAATGTATGAGATATTGAGAAGAAAGATGAAGGATCAACTTCCACAACGACACATTAGACAAAAAGAACAAAATTTGTCCTTTCTAAAAGAAATGATGGGTCAAACCTGGAGCAGAGGTTGATGGAATGGATAATGAAAACTCTGTAAACTGATACAACCACTCTGGAAATCAGTCTGGCAATACCTCAGAAAATTGGACATAGTACTACCTGAAGACCCAGCTATTCCACTTCTGGTCATATACCCCAGAGACATTTTAATACACAACAAAGTTACATGCACCACAATGTTCATAGCAGCTCTATTTATAATAGCCAGAAGCTAGAAAGAACCCAAATGTCCTTCAGTAGATGAATGGATACAAAAATTGTGGTACATTTGCACAATGGAATACTACTCAGCCATCAGAAACAACGACTTAACCAAATTCTTAAGAAAATGGCTGCATCTAGAGAATATCATCCTGAATGAGATAACCCAGTCTCAAAAGAAGAGACATAATATGCACTCACTGATAGTGGGATGCTAAACCCAGAGGCTCACACTGCCCCAGAAACAACTCACAGACTGTGTGAAGTCCAAGAAAAAAAGAAAAGAAAACAAAACAAAAGAAAACAAACAAAAAAAAGTCATGCTCAATTCTTATCCACCAAGAACACATTGACAAATTTCGGGTTACACCCTGTATTACATGTACTGTTTGCTCATTGTAAAAAAAAAAAAAAAAAAACTTTACAAACCAAAAAACTTTGAATATTTCCAGGTTACATCCTGTTTTACATGTACTTTATGCTCATTGTAACTAGTAAGATCATAATCACACTATCAAACCTCTAAAAAAAAAAAAAAAACCAAGTACTGACAAAAACGTATTGTATACTTTTATGCAAAACATGCTTACAATCTGTACATTTATCTTTGTTTTTTAAAATAAAGTTGTTAAAAAAAAAACTTCCCCAATTAGAGAGACATCCCAGGGGCAAGCACCAACTCTTGACATGAAAGAATAATGTACTGTGCCCAAAAGCAGCATTTGGTAAACGTTCAGTGTGAAGTAACACTTAGCAGCCGACTGAAACAGATGCAGAGAACTAAGGTGAAAGTGGGATGGACCTTGGGAAGCACATTAAAGAGCTGGAAAGACAAAATGTCCATGAAGGAGATGAAAACTCTGCAGAATGACCAACAGAGTCAACTCAGCTGGACACGTGGGGCCTCTCAGAGTCTCAGCCACCAACCAACCAAAGAGCATTCACAGGCTGGACTGAGGACCTTGGCATACATGTTTCAGATGTGCACCTTGGTCTTCATGTGGGTCCTCCAAGAACTGGATCGCTGTTTTTCCCTGAACCTCTTGCCTATCTTTGGATCATGCTTATTTAAATAGCCAATGACATATTGCCTCAGTGGGACTGGATCCACTTAATCCAACATAGACCTGATGGACCATGGTGTGTAGATACCCAAGGGTCCCACAAACCCTCAAAGGAGAAGCAGAGAAGATTGAAAAGTTACTCTATAGAGAGAGGAGCTGGTGGGGAACATTCACCAGAGTAAAGATGAATATATAAACTACTAGAGAAAATAAGAGAGAAAAATACAATGTTTGAGTCCATAACGACATATCTTCTCCATAATAAAAAAAACTAGGAAAGGCTCCTTCTTGAACAGCTACAAAGAGTTACCTCAAGAGAGCCACACAGGTCAGACAAGTGTTCAAATACTTTATATTGTGTAGAAACATTTTGTTTCAATCAACTCCATTCTACCGCAGGTCATTATGGGCTCATGTTAATTTTGTAATGAAAATGGAGTCAGTCTAACTGGAGTGATCCTAACAGTCTGTAAGAACTACTACACTGTCAAACATCTAAGGACTCTTGTGACACTAAAGACAGTATCTTAAGACCCACATCTTGTTAAATCATAAAGCAAGTTATATCTTTCCAACATACAATGGACCTGAGTACACCTTCCCACTTCAATAGTTAGGATTGTGAATACAGGGAGTGAAGACGAACCAAGGCAAGAAACACAGCAGGACAAATCCCAAATCCTGCAGCTTTGTCTCAGACAGATTGGACTTCACATTTAAGGGCTACATGGCCCTACTCCTGTAAGTTCTCATACAACTCAGTGGTTTTATAATTCTCACTGTATGCACATGTTCTCACTGTATGCACATGTTCTCACTGTGTGCACATGTTCTCACTGTATGCACAAGTTCTCACTGTATGCACATGTTCTCACTGTTTGCATGTTCTCACGGTACACACGTGTTCTCACTCTATGCACATGTTCTCACTGTATGCACATGTTCTCATTGTGTGCATATGTTCTCACTGTGTGCATATGTTCTCACTGTGTGCACATGTTCTCACTGTATGCACATGTTCTCACTGTATGCACAAGTTCTCACCGTATGCATATCTTCATGGCATATCTCTCAATGTCTTAGTTATTTTACCAACTTTTGGTCATAAATTGTACCTCAAGCTTCATCCTCACAACTTCAATGCAAAGAACTCTCACAGAATCTTCACTGATGCCCTTCACACGATGGCTGCAATAGTGCTAAACTGAAACCAGAAAGGAACACTCCATGATTTTTCATCTTTCAGTTTTCAGATCTAGCACAATATGAATTATTTTGTGCAGTTTGGCTTGTAAGTGGATAGAAGCCTACCAAAGTGGAGTGATATTAAAAAGACTCCAGTCTTTTTGTGGAAATAGAAGTAAGTCAGGGATGGGAGACAGTGAAAATGGAATGGGCATGGGGCAGGAAATGGAATGTAAATTCAATAAGTAATTAAATGGGAGAAATGAACAAAAACATATAAATAGAATAAAAACAGAGAAATCACCTCATTGCTTTTAAATTAGGTGAGTACTTGCTTTAATTTTATTTTATTTTTCTTATACTTAACCACATTATGTTGAACCATTCCTGCATCTCTTTAGTGAATCCTACCCCATTGAACATGCTGGGTGATCTTTGGATGTTTTTTCAGTTTTATTTCTTTTTTGTTCTTGTTGTTTTATTCAGTATTTTTACATTTGTGGTTTTACATGATAATTGGTCTGCAATTCTGTTTTGTTGCTGAGTTTTTATGGACTGGATATTAGAGTAATCAGGGGTTCACAAAATGAATTGATTGGTGTCATTTCTATTTCTGTACTGTTTAATACTTTGAGTAGTCTCATTAACTATTCTTTGAATGTCTGGTTGGATACCACTATAAATATCATGGCCCTGAGACTTTTGGTGGCAGATTTTTAATGACCTCTCTCTCTTTCTCTCTCTCTCTCCCTCTCTCTCTCTCTCTCATTTAGATGTCTACACTGTTTGAGTTGTTTATCTTAGTTTGATTTAACTTTTGGTAAGTGAAAACTATTGAGGAAATTATCAATTTCTTTTACATTTTCAGTAGAGTGGAGTGGAGGCTTTTAAAAACCATGTCTTCATCATTCCCTAAATTTCTTCACTGTCTGTTAATTTTTTCCCATTTTATTTTACATTTCATTAGTTTGGATATACTCTATCTTTTAATAAAGGTTTGTCTATCTGGTCAAATAAAAAGCTCAAAGGACCAATTTCATATTTCATTAATTTTTGTGTTATTATTCTCTTTATATTTTATTGATTCCAGCCTACATTTGAAAAATTCTTGATATCTATTCCCTTTTTTGATTGCTCATTCACTTCTTTCTGGTGTAGACTTTATAGTGTATTATTACATTGCCAGTATAACAGCTGTCTTATTTAGGCTTTTATTGCACTGAACCTACACCATGACCAAGGCAAGTCTTGTAAAATGACATTTAATTTGGGCTGGCTTACAGGTTCAGTTAACTGTCATCAAGGTGAGAGCAGGGCAGCATCCAGACAGGTATGAGCAGAGAGCTCAACACCTTCCTCCAAAGGAAACCAGGAACAGAGAGATCACCCTCAAACAGCGAGGGGGAGAATTTCCTAGCAAAGATCAGTAGATACACATTTCCTCCACAAGGCCACACCTTCAAATACTGTGACTCCTTGAACCTAGCTTATTCAAACCATCATATTCCATTCCTGCCCCTCATAGGCTTGTTCAAACACATGAGTCTTTGGGGGAGGCATACCTAAACATAGCATAGAAAAGTACATGAAGTCCAAATTCCATAATCCCCACAGTCTATAGCAATTAAAAATCCAAAGGTCAAAATCTCTTTCTAATATTCATTCAATCACTTCACTTTAATCCCTTATTAAAGACAGACAACTAGCTGGGCAAACTCCATATTCTGCCATCTCTATGTATGATGTCAAAGAGGTCTTCAGATCTTCAACTTATTCATCTTTGTTGTCTGCAACAAACTTCTTTCTCCTGAGCTTGTTCCACTCCCTGTTAGCAGCTTTCCTTGGCAGATATCCCATGGCTCTGGGATCCTTAACATCTTTGGGTCTCGAAGGCAGCTTCATTGTTACAGCTCATTGATTCAATGTCTGAGATCTACACATGATCTTCAGGCATCCTCCAAAGGGCTGGATTCCCTTCTCTAGCTCTGCCCTCTGTAGCACTTTAAGCTCAATGAATGACTCCACCTTTGCTGTAGTCCTTGGTGATCATCCCATGATACAGGCATTTCCAGGACACAGGGTGCTTTTTTTACAACTAGGATTCACCAATAGTTTCTAATAATCTCCCTTCTTGGTGCCAAGCTTCAAACCCTTTGCATGAACCCTTCAGTCCTGGATTATCAACTACAACTGAGGCTGCACTTTCACCAGTGTCCTTCTACGTCCTCTCATAGTCCCAAGCCTCAGCTGTTCTTCATGAAGCCTTCTTTCCTTCAAAACCAGTACCAGCTGGGGGATTCTTACACAGTACCAAGTACAGCTGCAGCATGTGGTCCTCCCTTGGCTATCTCTGGAACTCAACATTGTTCTGCTCTCAAAAATCTATTCCAGAAGATCATATTTCAGTTTGCTCGTCCCCTCTTCATCACCACTAATTAGCTCCAGATAACCAGCATCAATTTTCCCAGGAGTCTCCTTCTCCTCTTGAATATAAACCCAGGGACAGTTAGCTGATGCTGCTAAGTTCTGGTGCTTGTAGGAGCTGGAACATGACCCCCTTGTTCTATTACATTAGTACTAGCTTCCTCTTTTTAAACTCCTTTACTACCTGAGCTTGGCTGTCCTGGAGCTTTCTTTATAGATTGATTCTGAATTTAGAGATCTTTATGCCTACCTCCTGGGATTATGATGTGTATCGGCACAACTGGATTTAAGCTTTTTTACCTAGAACTTGCTCTGTTCTCAGCTGGTCAATATCTCAGAGACCTGTTTGCCTTTCCTTCTGGAGATTAAAGGATCACACTAAATTTCCTGGAGCTAACTTAGCTAGGTGGGATCTTATCCCAAGGTCATTACTCCTTTTATTCAAATTAATATTATTGAACACAGGATTCATCTCCTGGTGTCCCCTTAATACTTGAACCATATATTCTATATATTTTATTTTTTCAACTTGCTCCTTTTCATTTAAATAGTCCTCATAGAAGTAAACTTTAATACACTATGGAGAGCACTTTTGGCACCTCTGAGCAGTTCATGGCAGAGTAATATTTATATTATCCCGGGACATCTTGGGGCTAGCCAAGGCAGGAATCTGGTTTGTGCAGTACAACCTGTAAGGGCCAGTATCAGGCAGATTGTCATCTGTAGCTCTAGGGAGGGCTCTCAAGAATAAGGCTAAAAGGAAGAACAGCTGCATCTGAAGGTAAGGGCAGGGCTTTTAAGAAGCTGGTATAGGGAAGTACTCTCTTATTTGAAGCTTGAGGCAATATCCTTAGGACTACAGCTCAGGGTAGGGCAGACTTGAGAACCTAGGCCCAGCAGTATGTATTTTTGTCTCTGACCTTTTCACCTGACCTCCATGAAGATGTTTACAGGATTTTTGGTTGCTAACTTACTTGATCCCTGTCTCATAACTGATGTTACCTTTTTACATGTAATTAAAGTGATTTAGAAAGAGACCTACTAAACCAAGCTTTGCCTTGCCCATGAGGCTTAGGCCTCAAGCCAGGCTGAAGTCATGCTGCAACTTTAAATACTTTGTCTTTTTTCTTTCAATCCTAGCTCCAGCTCTGGGAGAACCTGTTGGTTGTCTGAGCTGGTCTAGGCCAGTACACAACAGAATTTACAACAGGCTTTTTGAGACTTTCTCTTTAAAACAATGATTCTAAATCTGTTCACCTTAGCCTCAGGCTCACTCTTTGAACTAGGGCAAAAAGCAGCCATGTTCTTCACCAAAATACTAGAAAAACTATCTCTAGTCCAGAGACTTAAAAATTTTCAGTCAAACCACTTGGGCCAGGTAGATGAAATTCAAATCATTTTCAGTAACAAAGCCTTCTGTATTTCTATTAGGACAGCTCATTATAACAATTTAATGCCTTCCACTGCTCTACAATTGCAAAATCCACTATCCACATTCTTCCAAACAAAAGTGTGGTCAGCCCTATCACAACACTTAAGTCCCTGGTACCAAGTTCTGTCTTTGTTAGGGCATTATTGCTGTGAACAGACACCATGACCAAGGCAAGTCTTATAAATCAGAATATTTAATTGAGGCTGGCTTACAGGGTCAGTCCATTATCATCAATGTGAGAGCATGGCAGCATCCAGGCAGGCATGGTGGAGAAGGAGCTAAGAACTCAACATCTTCATCCAAACAAAGCCAGGAACAGAGAGAGCATCCTCAAGCCTCAGAGTGATACACTTCCTCTAACAAGGCCACACCTTCTACTAGTGCCACACCCTGACCCAAACATATGCAAACTATCACAATAGCTGTTCATTTTTTTTAATGTGGGCATTTTGTGCTATCAACTTTCTTATGTGCACCACAGTTTTGTCTTTGTGTTCCATAAGATTGTGCATGTTACATATTGTTTTCATTGAATTCTATAATGTCTCTAGTTCCTTCCTTTATTTCTGTCTTAACCTATTTTTCATTCAGTAGTGAGGTGTGCAGCTTTCATGAGTTTGTGTGCTTTGTATTCTTTCTTCTTTTGCCTTTATCCTTCTATAATCCATGGTGGTCTAATAAGAAACATGGTGTTATTTTAATTTTCTTGTATGTATTGAGACTTGCAGTATGTGAATATGTGATCAGATTCAGTGTAAGTTTCATAAGGTACTTAGCAGAAGGTATACTCTGGATTAAACATTAAAATTATGTTAAACCAAATTACTGAAGTTACATGAGTTCAACCAAAATTGGAAATCTGGGTGTTATGATGTTGCCCTGTATAAAAGAGATATTATTTTCTAGGTTTAAAATTTTCAGCCTAAGAGAAAAGTTATAAATAATATTTGATGTACTCTAATGCAAAATCGTAGACTCTGGCCACAGGGCCATTAAGACTATTTCAACTTTTTACAATAACTTTTGGGATTATAATTACATCATTTTCACTATTTCTCTGCTGCCTTCCATGACTGGTTAATAAACATGCCAAAACCTAAAACTCAGGGGAAGAAAACTGTTGCTTCAGTTCCCAGACTTGGTGTATGGGAAAGACACCATGAAAGAGATAGAAGAGGAAGAAGGTGTCAAGGGGTAGGTGCATTGTGAGGGCATGGTGAGGAGAGCTGGCCTGGGAGTGTGAGCAGCTTAGGCAAACATGGCAAGTGATAACTCATGGTTATTAATAGGGAAGTAGCAAAACAGCATAGAGGGATGGTATCTGCTTGACTCCTGTGCTTTAATGCTTACTATGCATATAAAGTTTTTTCATCTTTGATTCAGTACTTTTATGATATGAGTGGGGTAGGAAACCTGCAAATATTGCCACAAGACGATGGGTGTAGTTATTGTTTGTTCCAAATGATTGAAATGGGATGGAAAGTAAGATGGCAGTTGTCATGGCTCTTGTTCTATAAAGAAAATGCCGTAGTGTGCTTTCAGACAGCTTTCTTTGAAGAAGATGAAGGGGAGCAATTGTTCCAGTAACCCATTATTAGACATGGAAGTTAAAAGCCAACAGGTGCTCCCTGTGTTAGTTCATGCTAATGAAATCAGAATTCAAAAGATAAGGGATGTGGACCATAAGGCCAAGACCCAGCTCAGCATTCTAATAAATTTGAGGCTAGCTTAAGCTCAATTAAATCCTGTCTCATTCCACTCCAAATATTTTCATCAAAGTGGATAGAGGGGCAGAGGTATTAGAGTGGAGGAAAGGATATAATATTTGAACTGCAAATACAGAGAATATCCAATAAAAATGAAAAAAGAAAGTGGATAAAAATTTCATAGGAATACATAGAATACATGCATATGCCTGTCTACTTAGTGTTTTTATATGTTTGTAAAAGCACAGGAAGAACAAGTAGAATCAATAAAAAAATTAAAATAAATTGTAGTGGGGGAATTTAAGATTACTTTAGATTTTAGGGTTTTCTCTTTTGCATGTGTATTTCATCATTTCCTGGATAAAACAGCTATTCCATCTTATACAAACTGAACAAACAATGGTCCATCATGTTAACACAAAATGTAAGCTGACAATCATGATCTGGGTGCAAAGTGGCCCAAAAGATACCAGCAGCAACCCAGCACCCTGACCATGAAGTGAAGATATAAGACAGTTCCATAAAAAGCTGCCTAGATGTCTATAATTTCTACTCCGGGGCAATCTCTAAGCTATCATACACGTACCTAGACATTTCTGGAATATACTCGATCTTCAATGACTGAGGAAGAAATGAGAAGTTCCCAGATTACTAAAGTTATGCCTGGTAAGCAGACACCACCCTGAAGTGAACAACTGCATCATGAAAACATGTTTCTGACACAACCATGAAAGACACCAGTAAAGGGAAATCACCACAGTTCAGAGTTTCATGCAGTAGTGATGATCATACATTTGTTTGTCAATGTGTGATTATTCCCTGAATAATTGGCCATAAATGGAATGAGTACAACGAATTCCTTCTACATTGGAGTTACAAAATTTTAAGCCTAGAATGTAGAGGAAATTTTGGTTGTTCTCTACCCTCCTAATGCTGAGATCCTTGAGTCACGTACCTTATATTATAGAAACCCCCCTTAAGCATAAAATCAATTTGTTGATGCTTCCTAATTATAATATTGCAACTGTGATGGATTGTAATAAAAATATTTGATATGGAGATGATCAACACTGTGAACGTGTTCTTAGATCCTACAGGGGTTGTGACCCAAAAGTTAAGCACTAGGGGTTTGTGGTATTTCCTGATAATAGTACTGCAATACTATTGGTAAATCAATGAAGAGACTATCAATGGTTATAATACTTGAACTTGAGACACTAAAAAAATGTTCCCAGGAAGCATTATAACATTTTTAGGTGTCTGTATTTGTACAAGGGTAGTGTAATCATTTCAGGCACAATCATTTATTGTTAAAACACATAATGCATTTTCTTTCTGCTGAAAATGGAACATTTAGGCATTATTATGACAGGTCCTTTTGCATTGGAAAATTAAGGATGATATAAGAAGATATGAATGTGTGAAGTTGGCATAGGGTGAAGTTGATATTGCTAACTTGATTGTTAACTTCATTACAGCCCTCTGGACTGAACAAATACTGTATGTTTCGATTTTGCCTTCATATCTAGTTATTGATGAATTTGCTGGACCACCAACGACTCTGAATCCTTGTAAACAATACCCTTGACATATAGAGGAAAATATTCTATTAGGTCATTATTCCATTGAACTCTGACTAATATACTAGACAGGTGCAGAATATTTTTAGAGCAGTTTGGTCCTACAACAATCTCAGCTCAGTTACAAATGTTCAAACAAAGTCTTTTAATCCTTTCTAGGGTGATGTTTTATCTGGGCTTTTATACCTACTGGAAAAGAAAGTGCAATAGCAAAAGTGTAAAATATGTCAGTTGTATCACAAAGTAATGTAATTGCATCAGGACTTCCGACAGAGGGATTCCAGAGTAAGGGAAAAATGGAAAACAAGATGTCTCAGCTTCTTCAGGTCAAGACCTGGGACTCCACTGAGAAGAAAATTAGGTGACAGTAGATTTTGTTGATCCTTGATTTTACAGCACCAATATGGAGATTCACAAGATTTCTAGACACACACCTTGGCTCTCTGACTCATTGTCTTTCTCAGAAGTCAGAGTCTTTCTAAGGATCTTCACAAGAACAAAGCACTGGAAGAAACACTTCTGCACTATGCTCTGATACCTCCTGCAATAAAAGAGCAGCATTAACTGACCCTCTCCATTCTTAGCTGTACACAGACACTCTCTCCAGCAGATGCATGTGAACACTGAGGAAGACTATCTACTCCAGCTAGTAGTAAGGTTCCTCAAAACAATGTTTCCCTGGACCAATACCATTCTCTTACCAACATCTGCAACCACGTGGGGCTTCTCGGTTGAATATGTCATCTGTTGCCACATAACAAGCCTAATCTACACTACTATCCTAGATGAGAGGTGACATATGTCTTTCAAACTGACAAACGATTCTGTGTTTGGTTGGAGAAATCACAAGCCTTGCATGGATGTCTAGCATCCTAAGACAATTAGCATGCCTAACTCACGTACCTGACACTGCAGGTTTCCGGAATTTTCTGTTTCATTGCTCCAGCACACTCGGTTGGAAGGACAAAAGTCAAGTGCAGTACAGACTGCAAAAAGAAAAAGCCACTTAATTCAAAGGACATGAGGTTGTATACTTGAATAATTATATAAATCTGTAAGTTGGATAACAGAAATTCTGCATCACATACTCCAGGGCATATTAAGTGCAAGCTATTCACCGTATTACAGAAAGATGAAGCCTTGTGCAGTGAGGAAATTTCAGGGAAAGTCTGAAATCAGGACCTGCTGACTGCAAGATCATTGCTCACAGAGGGGAGCATCAGGCATCAAATGGTTGGAATTGTGGTTCATCCCGCGGCTGGGCGGGGTAACAGTACATTAGGAGGACAGACACAAATGCTAATGGGGTG
Source organism: Micromys minutus (assembly GCF_963924665.1). Lineage (NCBI taxonomy): Eukaryota > Metazoa > Chordata > Mammalia > Rodentia > Muridae > Micromys > Micromys minutus. The sequence goes on from NC_137980.1 coordinate 22,117,748, forward strand.
CAAAACAACTCAAAGATCTGCAAATGCTGTGGTTCTGTATGAAAGGCACCCTTTAACCTTTAGGAATATTCACTGGCCAATTAAATTCTCAGGCGGACCTGCCAGTCAGAGGAGGAGGCTGGGACTTCCTGTTTCCAGTCCAGGTGTTCCTTTGTCTCTGCTGGTAGAAATTTTGTCCTCTCTCTGTCCTGCTCTGATCCCACTGTTGGGTGCTGTGTGGGGACTTCAGGGAAACTGTGAAATTGAGACATGGTGAGCATGTGAATGGGCAAGGGGGTGAGCAGTGGGAGCTGGTGTGGTGGGTCCTCTCTGGGGCTGGATGGGAAGGATCCACAAGTTGTGAGGTCCTTTGTTGTGCTTCTCACTTGCTAGATCAGGCGGTGACCTCTGAATAAGTTCACTTTCATGGCTGATTCTTAATCTGCCCAAAACTTTTAGACCATTGGCTTCTTTACAGAATCGTCATGGGTGTTATCTCTGAGTCCGCAGCTCTTGTCCATACCCTTTTGTCTTCTATAGAATACATTAAGAAGACAGGTATGGGGGGTCATCTGAGAGGCTCTGGGCCTTCAGTCTACAACCAGCCAGTTCTGAGGCTGCAGCCTGGCGCACACAAGCTGCGCAGGGATTGGCTGCGCGGTCACAGACATTAGTCTCAAGGGGCCCCAGCAGCAGAGTTTCAATGATCCGTCTTACACCTAACAACTACTTAGGTCCTTCCCTGGCTCCATCACCTTCTGCTGTTGTCAGGTGTGCTGTGTATTCATGGGCCTCTGGCTACAGCAGCTCTGTTTTTGTTTTCCTTTCTCTGCACATGCCCCTTCTCTATTTTTTTTTCTCTACCCTTGTGGCGCTCTCTTTCTGCTCTCTCTCTGTCTGCCTGGCTATAGTTCCTCTTCTCTCTTCCCCATCTCCAGGTGCTCACACCTCTCTCTTCCCAACAATCTCATTTGCACCATATCTGTTGCATGTTCTTCTTTTACTGACCTGTTGTGATGTGATTTTTTTGCATTTCTTGGTGACATATTCTCCTGACTTTTAGCTTTTATATTCCTTTGCTGGTATTTAGGCCTCTAAGTATGAGGTTATAATTGGTGTTGATACTGTTTTCTGGATTTGTCTTGTTTGGGTGGGAGTTTTGATCTTGGGTTATTTTGTGATTTATGTGTTTGCACAGAGGTTTGGCTGTGTGTTGACTCTTTTGCTGACCTATTTGGTGGGTATAATTAGTGGGAATGCTTGAAATGTTGGAAGCTGGGATAAGAGGCCAACAGGAAGAAATGATCTTAGCCATCTATAAATCGACATAGTGAGTAGTGAGGTAGAGCAGTTAGTTTAGTGCTAGAGACAACTGTGAATATTTCTACTGGGATAACAAATAGTTTGGTCGGTCTATGGAATGCCTACCTTGTCTTCAGGCAGGAGAAGCATGTGATTGTCCTCGAAGTTTTGCCAAATTGAGGCTGTCACTCAGGGATGAGGGGACTCAGCAAAGTCAATTACTACAGTCCGTGCATTTGTCTTGCAGTAAGCTCCTTGGTGGTCTTTGGGGTCCCTGTTACTCTGGCATAACCTCTTGGTTACCTTTACTAGAGTCCCCAAATGCTCAGACCTCCCACTTCTAGGGTTGAAAGGCCAGCTGTTAAGGAAATATGTCATTGTAGTTCTTCTATCACTGCCTTCATGTGTCATGGGTCTGTTTGCCTTGGTTTTTCATTTTTCTTGAGTATTTGTGGAGGGAGGTGAATAAAGGAAATTGGAACTGTGCTACAGTGGATGCCCTGGAGAGGGGTATCCAAGGATGCTTAGAAGATGTTACAGATCCTGGTCTAGGGAACAGAAAACCCCTGCACTTAATGGCTGGGAAGCTTAGAGCAGATTTTGAGTCCTGAGACGTGGCTCACAGCTGCGGTCCTGTCTTCATTTTCTCCTCTGTAAAAGTGGAGGAATCTGCTGGGTCCCCTTTAACCTTTTGGTTTTCTATTATTTATGTGGCACTAGACCCACTAAATTTCCCATGACAGGAACCTATTAAGACAATATCCAGGTTAAAGTAAGACTCTCCCTACCCTGTTTTACAGAGAGAAAGGATGAAAACAGTTTTTTTCCCTCCTAATCAACCCTGTTCTCAGGCCATTTGTAAGTGTATAGTTTTGAACTTGGATCTGTCATAAGATGGATGGGTTTTTTTTTTTTTTTTTTTTTTTGTTGTTGTTCGTTAGTTCCTACCCATTCCAACAAATTATCATATCTTTGGTGACGTCTGATTTTCTGTTCACCTTCCAGCAATTTTATTCACCTCTTTGTTTGCAATGGACCCAGGGATAAACATAGCTGACCCAGGGCAGCACAGCCTTTGAACTCCTCATAGACTGCATCTTTTCCTGCTGTGTCAGGGGCACTTCCCTGTTTGTCCTGGTTCTGTCACAGCTCCAAATTCAATGGCAGGGCTCCTGTGATTGCTTTCCTTAAATCATTAGTTTTGGGTTTTTACAACTTTCTCATTTATTATAGTCTCTGTGTCCTAATTGTCCTCAGTGCCCTACATTTCAGAGCTACAGTCATCTGAAGGAGTCTCAGTGGAAGGTGGGCCCTCATCAGAATGTCTGCTTTCAGTGTCTCCCTGAGACAGCATTGATGATTGACTTGTGAAGACTCTTCCACTGAGGGTGGCACCATTCCTAAGCAAGTGGGCCTGAGCTGGATCAGAGAGCCAGGTGAACAGGAGACTTGATCATCAAGAGAACAAGCCAGGAGACAATGCTTGTCAATGCTGTGCCTTTCAGATTCTATTGTGAGCTGCCAGCAGGGTAGGCTGTGATCTGAGAAAACTATGCACAACAACCATTTCTTCCCAGAGGTGCTTTTGCTCAGAGGGTCCACTCACATCAGCAGGCCAGCAAGTTAGAACAACTACACAAATGCTATTAAAAGGCGATTTTTCAGCTTGACAGGATCAGTGTTGTCTTTGGAAGGTATATGAAAAAACACAAGAAATTGAGATGGCAGAATTCATAGAAAGCTGATCATGTCCCTTGACAGTTATGGGCTTAGGCTCTGAAACATTGAAGTGTTGACAGTAATGCATCCACAGCAAGTTGAGGTCATCCTGTTTCAGTGGGAAATAGACTCTGAGACAACTTTATCGAGAGGTCATTTGTGAGATAAGTTGCCAAAAAACCACAAAAACCAAAAATACTTTTTGCCTTAGCCATTGTCCTCAGGTACTGAGTAAAGCAAGATTTAAATGTAATTGGCTGATTTCTGTATTTTCTTTTATGTATATATATATTTGCTCATTTTAACCATTTAATTATTTATTGAATTTACATACCATTTGCTGACCCCTATCAATTTTATGTTTTACTGCCTCCCATCCTGACTTACTTTTATTTCACCAAAGAAAGTGGAGTTTTCTTTAACATCCCTCAACCTTGGCAGTGTTCTATTCACTTACAAGACAAACTGGACTGGATCATTCATAAAGTGCTAGATCTGAGAAGTGAAAGATGAAAAATCACGGAATGTTCCTTTCTGGTTTCAGTTTAGCACTATTCCAGTCATCGTGTGAAGGGCATCAGTGAAGATTCTGTGAGAGTTCATTGCATTGAGGTTGTGAGGATGAAGCTTGAGTTGCATTTATACCCACAAGTTGTTGAGATAGCTAAGGAATTGAAAATATGCCATGAAGATATGCATACAGTGAGAACATGTGCATACAGTGAGAACATGTGCAAACGGTGAGAACATGTGCATATGGTGAGAACATGTGCATATGGTGAGAACATGTGCATACAGTGAGAGCCTGCATACAGTGAGAACATGTGCATACAATGAGAACATGTGCACATGGTGAGAACATGTGCACACAGTGAGAACATGTGCATACAGTGAGAACATGTGCACACAATGAGAACATGTGCATACAGTGAGAACATGTGCATACAGTGAGAACTTGTGCATATGGTGACAACATGTGCGTACGGTGAGAACATGTGCATTCGGTGAGAACATGTGCATATGGTGAGAACATGTGCACACAATGAGAACATGTGCATACACTGAGAGCCTGCATACAGTGAGAACATGTGCATACAATGAGAACATGTGCACACGGTGAGAACATGTGCACAGGGTGAGAACATGTGCACACAGTGAGAACATGTATGTACAGTGAGAACATGTGCACACAGTGAGAACATGTGCATACAGTGAGAACATGTGTATATGGTGAGAACATGTGCATACGGTGAGAACATGTGCACACAGTGAGAACATGTGCATACAGTGAGAGCCTGCATACAGTGAGAACATTTGCATACAATGAGAACATGTGCACACGGTGAGAATATGTGCACACAGTGAGAACATGTATGTACAGTGAGAACATGTGCATACAGTGAGAATTATAAAACCACTGAGTTGTATGAGAACTTACAGGAGTAGGGCCATGTAGCCCTTAAATGTGAAGTCCAATGTGTCTGAGACAAAGCTGCAGGATTTGGTGTTTGTCCTGCTGTGTTTCTTGCCTTGGTCCAGTCTTCTCTCCCTGTATTCACAATCCTATCTATTGGAATGGGAAGGTGTACTCAGTTCCATTGTATATTGGAAAGATTTAACTTGCTTTCTGATTTAACAAGATTGTAGCTCTTAAGAAACTGTCTTTAGTGTCACAAGAGTCCTTAGACATTTGACAGTGTAGGAGTTCCTACACACTGTTAGGATCTCTCCAGTTAGACTGACTCCATTTTCATTACAGAAAGAACATGAGCCTGTAGTGACCTGAGGTAGAAAGGAGTTGATTGAAACAAAAGTTTCTATACAATATAAAGTATTTGAACACTTGTCTGACATGTGTGGCTCTCTTGAGGTAATTCTTTGTAGCTGTTCAAGAAGCAGCCTTTCCTAGTTTTTTTATTATGGAGAAGATATGTTGTTATGGACTCAAACATTATATTTTCCTCTCTTATTTTCTCTAGTAGTTTATATATTCATCTTCACTCTGGTGAATGTTCCACACTTGCTCCTCTCTATAGAGTAACTTTTCAATCTTCTCTGCCTTTCTTTTGAGAATTTGTGGAACCCTTGGGTATCCACACACCATGGTCTATCAGGTCTATGTTGGATTAAGTGGATTCAGTCCCACTGAAGCAATATGTCATTGGCTATTTAAAGAAGCATGATCCAAAGATAGGCAAGAGGTTCAGGGAAAAACAACGATCCAGTTCTTGGAGGACCTACATGAAGACCAAGGTGCACATCTGAAACATGTATGCCATGGTCCTCAGTCCAGCCAGTGTGTGTTCTATGGTTGGTGGCTCAGTCTCTGAGAGTCCCCATGTGTCCAGCTGAGTTGACTGTGTTTGTCTTTCTCCAGAGTTTTTATCTCCTACACAGACTTTAATCTCTTTCCAGCTCTTTAATGGGCTTCCCAAGGTCCATCCCACTTTCACCTTAGTTCTCTGCATGTGTTTCAGTCGGCTGCTGGGTGGTGCCTCACACTGGACGTTTACCAAATGCTGCTTTTGTGCAAAGTACATTATTCTTTCATGTCAAGGTTGGTGCTTGCCCATGGGATGTTTCTTTAGTTGGGGGAGTTTTCATTGTCCATTCCACCAGCCTCTGCTCCAGGTTTGACCCTGCATTTCTTTTAGAACAAATGTTCTTTTTGTCTAATGTGTCATGTGGAAACTGTTCCTTCATCTTTCTTCTCATTCTCTCATACATTAAACATTTGGACTCTGTACCCAAATCACATAAGACATAGTAGAAACATTTGCTATTCAAGTCTAAGCTGATTGGGAACCTGGCTGCATTCTATTTTCAATTTTACTCTTTTTGGGTTTTTTTCTTTGTTTCTTTGTTTGTTTTGTTTTTAATAAAAAAATGTCTTTGTGAAGTCCTTCCTATACTTTTAATAGGTACAGAAAGGACATAGGACACCTAAAATGATTTATGTCCAATAAGCTTTTATGACATTCTATGTCCCCACCATTTATTTTGAAAATCGCCAAATAAAGGTTATATTCTACTTCTCAGGATGTCATTTGTAGGACATCAAATCTGTATTAAAGTTCAGGTCATTGGATAGCAGGTCTGTGATGTTTGGCCTAACTCTTGTGTTTCTCCTGAATTGTTGGAGTAAATAATAGTAATTTGCCTGGGTACATAAATATTTATATCATGTGTCTCTCATCTTTACCATGATTAGACACCTTAGAATTACTGATCTAGACATAATGCTTAGGTGTTGGTGCCCATGTAAGTGCTAGAAATTGACCACCATTTAGTAGAAGACCAGGAAGAGCTGCTTCTGCTAAAATATCTCACCTGCCCTATGTAGCTCATTTATATTCCAGTTTTTCTTCCTTTTGCTTTATTGTGTGGATTTTATTTACATTTCAAATGCTATCCCCTTTTCAGGTTTCCCATCCATAAACCCCTTATTCCACATACCCCTCCTCTGCTTCTATTAGGGTGTGCCCCACCATCTCCCATCTCCCTGCCCTGCCATTCCCCTACACTGGGGCATCAAACTTTGGGATGACCAAGGACTTCTCTTTGCATTGATGCCCAATAAGGATACACTACTATATATGCTGCTGGAGGTATGGGTACTTCTGTTTGTACTCTTTGGACAATGGTTTTAATCCTGGGAGCTGCAGGCAGTTTGTTTTGTTTTTCATAGGGAGGTTTTGTTCTTCAAAACCCTTCAGCTCCTTCACTCCTTTTATAACTCCTCAGTTGGAGACCCTGTTCTCAGTTCAGTGGTTGGCTATGAGCATCTGTCATCTGCCGCTGTATTTATCATGATCTAGCAGAGCCTCTCAGGAGACAGCTGTATCAGATCTTTCGATTTGTGCTTCTTGGCCTCAGCAATATTGTCTGGGTTTGGTGGCCATATATGAGCTGGATCTCTATGTAGAACTGTCTCTGGATAACCTTTGCTTTAGTCTTTGCTTCAAACTTTGTCTTCCTTTTTACTCCTGTGATTATTTTTGTTCCTTTTTCTAAGAAAGTTTAAAACATCTGCACTTTAGTCTCCTTTCTTTTGAGTTTCATGTGATCTGTGACCTATGTAGCTTATTTATGTTGCAACTATTTTTATCTGTCCATTTGTAATTCTTTAAACATGCATTCTCTGTTAGTAAAATTGTATAAATGTGGCAGTTTGAACTGGTCCACTTCAGGTTTCTACTATATGAATACTGAACTGGCGTGAATGTTTTCTTCTTTGTAGCACCTTCAATAAAGACCTGAGTTTTCTCTTCATTTTTGTTTCCTTTGTTGATTTTTGCAGGAGAGTGGGAGTCATAATATGTAATTTTTGCTGTCCAAGAATTAGTTACATAGACCAAGCTGTCATCCAGCTCTATGTTATATACCTGCCTGTGTCTCAGATATTAAACACATGAGCAAATACACCAGTTTTCCTGTCATTTTTTTAGTTAGTAATTGTTCATACAATATCTTAGATGTGTGCTTGTTGTAGTAAATATTAAACAGATGGGTCATCCATTTCTCAGCCCCCGAGGTCACACTCATCCCATACCACACTAGTGTGGAGCTGAGAACAATGACTATGTCACACAGTCCTAAACTTCCCTCTTTACAAGCTTTTTTCCTCAGGTGGTTCACTCTGCCTGCCCTGGGTTTTCTGTCCCATATGGATATGAACATGTCTCCAAAGCCTAGTATCTTATGAAACAGGTTGATATATCAAATTTTCAATCCACAAACCCTCTACACAAAATACTTACATCCAATGGACAAAGATCCAAACTGTCCTTCTATAAGACATAAAAAGACCCATAGGAACCCTTAGAAATAATAATAGCCTCATCAAGTTAGAGATGCACCAAGGGAAACATACATATCTGCCTACATCTCCATCCCTCCAGCAATCTCCTTGTCTCCTCCTCTTCTGTCTTCCTAGACCTCTCTCTGACCATCTCTCTCCTGTGAAATCATGTAGAACCTTAGCATAAATCTACATGTGCTCAGTATTGTTGATCTGTTTCCCCTGTATCTCCCGCTCAATTGACACTTCTCTTGCAAGGCTGTATCCAATCAAAGGAGTCAGTAGTGACACAGGTGAGCCTTATAATTAAATTTTCTTCTAAGATACTGCAGTGATCAGATTATGACTTTGTGTCAGGAAATAAGTGGATGGTGTATCTGGATTATAGGAATATATTGTCTGGGAGACATATATTTACAGTGATGTCAGTAACATGCTTTGTGGTATAATTTTTTATGGGATATTTTAGGATGCAGTGACTCCTGATGATGTGCATGTGAATTTCACTTGGGAAGAGTGGATTTTGCTAGATCCTTCTCAGAAGTGTCTCTACAAAGATGTGATGTTAGAGACCTACCAGAACCTCAGTGTTATAGGTAAGACTGTGATTTCTATTTTCCTTTTCAAGGTGATAGGTTAAATGTATTTGGGTTATTGATGATCACATGTTATTTCAATGGAGAGTGAGTTAGATTGTTCTGAATAAAACAGGTTCTGTGAAATTGTACAGCAATATTTATAGTGTTTGAAAATGCACAGTAGCATGGATTTTGCCTAAATTATAATATGATATCATTCATTTTTTCGTGTTTCAGGCTACAATTGGGAAGACTATCACATTGAAGAACATTGTCAAAATTCTACAGAACATGGAAGGTAATTTGCATATATAAGCTGATACAAGCCTGTCTCTGAGAATATTTTAATATCTTGGAATCTCTAAAGCAAAGCAAAAGTATAATTATCAGTCCTTTAAGTGTACCTATGATTATAATATTCTCACAAAACCATGTATTTCGATGTCAGTGATTTATGTTTGCAAGGTATTCCCCTAATAAAAAAGACAAGGAAACAGTGCCTTAAGAGATATCTTTATTTGATTTGTAGCTCCATGAGATCTGCCCTGTGAAACTTAAAATATGTACAGTCTCTTAATGCTTAGATATTGCACCTTGAAGCGTGATAACATAATTTCAAAACCATCTAATAAGAAATAGTTTATTGTAAATATGGTGGGAGTCATATTCTTTAAGTAATGTTGGTAAGTTCATTGAGAGTCAAGAATGTTGTGGCAGGGTGGAGAAATGCCTTAGTTGTTAAGAGCACTGACTGCTGGAGCAAGAAAAGGAACTGAAGGAGTTGAGAGTGTCTGCAACCCCATTGAAGGAGAAAATTATCACCTAACCAAAACTTCATCGGCTCCCAGGGACTAAAACACCAACCAATAAGTTCACAAGAAAGACCCAGTCCCCAAGTGCATATGCAGCAGAGGATATCATTCTGTGGCATCAGTGGAAGGAGAGGCCTTTGATGCAGTAAAGGGTCCTTTTCCCAGTATAGGTGAATGCTCATGTGCTAGCTCAGGTGGGAGAGGTTGTTGGTGGAGGGAGCATCTTTAAGGAGGCAATGGGAGGTTGAGGGAGATGGGATTACTGGAAGGGGACAGCAGCTGAAATGTAAATGCAGGGAATATCTAAAAAAAAAAAAGGGCACTAGCTGCTCTTCCAGAGGTTCTAGGTTCCATTCTTAGCAACCACTTGTTGTCTCTAAACAAGTTGTAATATGATTTGATATCCTATTACACGCATGAAGATAGCTACATTTTTCTCATAAAATAAATACAATCTTGAAGTGACAAAAAGGATGTTGTTGTGGAGCAGCCCAAATCCATGTCCCTCAGAACTAGGAGGAAGAACATACAAATGTGGTGTCTTCAATTGATACCCTTTAATTTGTCATTTTTTTTTGAGAGTATATCAAGTGTCACAATATATGAAAGTCATGTGTGCATAGAGATATTCAAAGAAGCAAAGTGCCTCTTTCTGTTCCAGAAAAATTAGATGATATATAGTATTCTGTTTTGGGTAGATTTTCTCAATATTATAGAAATTAGCAATTATTTGATTTTCCGACTTTACTGGGAATATCCCTGAGGTCACACTGCATAAAATTTCTATAGAAAGTAGAAATTTGGAAACTCCTCTGTTTGTCCTTCACAGTGTTAATATGGTATGACCTAAAGTATAGTAAAAATTATTAGTGCAGTAAGTTTTTTAAAGGCTGAAGTTCTTTATTTTTCTGAATGTACAATACATTATATGCAAACCACACCTAGAAAAGAAATGCTAAGTATGTGAGAAAAGTAATTACACCCTTTGCATCACAGGTATATTCAAAGAGGCAATATAAGCCATATTGTGTGAGATCACCATGAACATAAAAAGTGTTACAACCTTAAAATTTGGTTGTTTACCTTTAGAGAAACATGTAAAATGAATTTCTATTAATAAGAGATTTATACAAAAATGATTTTAGTAAAGTTTTCAAATGTGTCAGTTTTCTTTGCATGCATGTAAGAAGTCCCAGTGGAGAGAAACACAATGAATGTAATCAATGCTCTAAAACCTTGGCAACAAGCATTCATCTCCTACATCGTAAACCAACACATACTGGAGAGAAACCTTATGAATGGAATCTATGTGATAAAGCCTTTGAAAGACTGTGCGATGTAAGAAAAAATAAAAGAACACATACTGGAAAGAAAACTTATGAATGTAATCAGTGTGGTAAAGCCTTTGCAAGACCAAGTAAACTCCAAATATATAAAAGAACACATACTGGAGAAAAACCTTATGAATATAATCAGTGTTGTAAAGCTTATTTTGAGAGAAGAAGTCTGGAAGTACATAAAAGAAAACATACTGGAGAGAAACCTTATGAATGTAATTGGTGTTGTAAAGCCTTTGCAACAACCACTCAATTCCAAAGACATAAAAAAACACATACTGGAGAGAAACCTTATGAATGTAATCAGTGTGGTAAAGCCTATTCCGAGAGGAGAAGTTTGGAAATACATAAAAGAACTCATACTGGGGAGAAACCTTATGAATGTAATCAGTGTGGTAAAGCCTTTACAATACCCAGTATACTCCAAAGACATAAAAGAACACATACTAGAGAGAAACCTTATGAATGTAATCAGTGTGCTAAAGCCTTTGTACTTCCCAGTTACCTCAAAAACCATAAAAGATCACATACTAAAGAGAAACCTTATGAATGTAATCAGTGTGCTAAAGCCTATTTTGAGAGGAGAAGTCTGGAAATTCATAAAAGAACACATACTGGAGAGAAACCTTACAAATGTAATCAGTGTGGTAAAGCCTTTACAATATCCAGTATACTCCAAAGACATAAAAGAACACATACTAGAGAGAAACCTTATGAATATAATCAGTGTGCTAAAGCCATTGCACTTCCCAGTTACCTCAAAAACCATAAAAGAACACATACTAGAGAGAAACCTTATGAATGTAATCAGTGTGGTAAAGCCTTTTCAAGAACCAGTTGCCTCGAAATACATAAAAGAACACATACTGGAGAGAAACCTTATGTATGTAATCAGTGTGGTAAAGCCTATTCTGAGAGGAGAAGTCTGGAAACACATAAATTAACACATACTGGAGAGAAACCTTATGAATGTAACCCTTTAGCTAAAACCGTTGCTAGTCCCACTAGTCTCCAAACTTAATAGATGCCATACTAGACAGGAACGTCTTTGTGATGGTTTGCATATGTTTGGCCCAGGGAATGGCACTAGTTTAAAGTGTGGCCTTGTGGGAGTTAGTGTGTCACTCTGGGGAAGGGCTTGGAGACATTCCTCTTAGCTGCCTGAGGATGCTCAGTCTTTTCCTGGCCTTTTTGGATGAAGATGTATAACTCTCAGGTCCTCCTGCACCATGCCTATCTGCAGGCTGCCATGCTTCTTTTGTCTTGAAACTGGACTGAACCTCTGAACATATAAGCCAGCCTCAAATAACTATTTTTATTTATAAGACTTGCTTTGGTCATGGTGTCTGTTCACAGCAATAAAACCCTAACTAAGACAATCATGAATGTAATCAATATATTAAGACGTTTTAAACCATCATTGTCTTCATTCAAATAAAAAAAATAGAAAAGAGAAAATTCATAAATGAAAACAGTTTTTAAAGCATTCGCAAGCACAATCATCTGCACATACAAAAAATTATATATAAGAGAGAAGCCATAGGAAACTTAACCATGTGTTCTAGCCTTTGCTGTTTAAAAGATATCTTCTTCCTGGATGCTTTTGGATGGAGGTGCAGAATTCTCATGTCCTTGTTCAGCATTTTCTGCAATCCTGCTATTATTTCCTACTCTGATCAAAATGGACTGAACCTCTGAAACTGTAAGTCATTTCAATTAAATGTTTGCATGAATAAATGTTGCCTTGAACCATATTTTCTGTAGCCTTTCTTCTGTCATGGGACATCTGGGTTGTTTCAACTGGTTTATGTACACAATAGAATACTACTAAACCATTGAAAATGATGTCATCCTGCAATTTTTAAGGAAATGGATGGAATTATAAACTATCATCTTGTGTGAGGTACCTCAGACCCAATAGGATTCCATAGCATGTACTCCCTAATATGTGATATTATCCAAAAATAAAAAGTACAGAATAATTAAGATATAATGGACATAAGTCACATAGGCCAACAAGGTGAAGGGCCCAAGTGCAGATGCCTCAGTTCCAGTTGGGATGAAGAAGAATGAAACCACAAAGTTAGAGGGAGGGAGGGAACTGGGAGATAAAGGAAATGAGAGGGAAGGAAGAATGATCTGCTTTTGTTGGGGAAAAAGGATGCAAGCCCTAAGTGCCACCAGAAAAATGGAAACAGGTGACCTTGGAAGGCAAAATTTTGGCAGGACCCTCCATTTTGTACTATTGGTCTCGGAGGTAAGAAACCATCAGTACTCAACAGGGGTGCATACATTAATGTCCTACAGTGAGAAGAGGGAACATGTAGCACTCACCTCCAGCAGAAAGAAACGGCTTCAAGTAAGGGATGGAGTTGCTATCCACAGTTAAACCTCTGAGAGTAAGTTTCTTATACAGAGGAATTCCTCGTTTTATTTTTATTATTTTATATGGAGGTTGCCTCCACCAAAGATAAAACAATAAATTGTCCATGAATATTAGCCTCTCCTGACCTCACTTAAAATGGACCTAGTGAAATAAAAAGTTTCTAGATCGGATCATGTCATAGAACACTTGTTTGTCCTGTGTGGCTTTCCTTGGGTAACTTATGGTAGATGTTCAAGGATGAGCCTTTCCTGATTCCTTATTGGAATCAGAAAATATGTGTAGACTCAAAATTTTTCAATTGTATTTTTTATTTTCCTCCAACAATTTACATATTTATTATCAAACTGATGACTTTCCCCACCCTGGCTCCTCCCCCTCACTGTATTCCTTTTCCTAGTTCCTCTGTTTTGCTTTTAAGAGGTTGTGGAACCCCAGGGTACTCACACTCTACAGTACTATAAGTCTATGCTGGATTAAGAACATCCACACCCACAGTGCACAGCCTGGCATGCAAATTAAGTGATGAGACTTAAAGATAGGCAAGAGGTTAAGGAACAACCCCTAGTCTAGATTTTTTAAGAACCACATGAACACCAAGCTGCTTATCTGCTACATATATGCCAAGCTCCTCAGTCCATCTTCTCTGTGCTCCTTGGCTTGTGGCTCAGTCTCTGAGAATCCCCAATGCTTAAACTGAGTTGACTCTGTTGATCTTTTTGTGGAGTTTCCATCCCCTCATGTCCTTCAATCCTTCCCCAACTGTTCAATAAGTGTCAGGAAAGTTCATCCTAATTTCACAATGGTTGTCTGCATCTGTTTCAGTCAGGTGTAGGGTGGAGCGTCAATACCGGACAAATCACAACATTTACAAACTTTTCTCCAGGAATAAGGTTTTTTTTTTTCTCTCAAACTGTAAAATGATTACAAATATTATCATTCTACAATTTATGAAGTATAAGACGACCTTATGACCCAGTACCAGCTGGGTGATTCTTCCACAGTACCTAGTACAGCTGTAGCATGTGGTCCTCCCTTGGCTATCTCTGGAACTCAACATTGTTCTGCTCTCAGAAAGCATTTTCTAGAAGATCATATTTCAGTTTTTCTGGTCTCCTCTTTTCACCATTAATTAGCTCCAGATAACCAGCATCAATTTTCCTGGGAGTGTCCTTCTTCTCTTGAATATAAAGCCAGGAAACTTGGCTGATGCTGCTAAATTCTGCTGCTTGTAGGAGCTGGAACATGACCCCCTGGTTCTATTACATTATAACTAGCTTCCTTTTTTCCAACACCTTTACTACCTGAGCTGGGCTGTCTCAAAGCTTGCTCTGTAAATTGACCTTGAATTTAGAGATTTTTATGCCTACCTCCTGGGATTGAAGGTGTATAACCCCACATATGGATATAAGATTTCTGGTACCTAGAACTTCCTCTGTTCTTGCCTGGTCAAGAACTCAGAGTCCTGTTAGTCTTTCCTTCTTGAGATTAAAGGTTCCAACTAAGGTTTCTGGAGCTAATTTAGCTAGGTGGGATCTTGTTTCAAGGCCATTGCTCCTTTTGTTCAAATTAATATTCTTGAACACAGGATTCATCTCCTGGTGTCTCCTTAATTCTTGAACCATATATTATGGATTTGTTTGTTCCCTGACTTGCTCCTTTTCATTAAAATACTCTTTCTAAAAGTGAACTTTAGTACACAACAGAATTTACAACAGGCTGTTTTGAGAATTTCTCTTTATAGCAATGATTCTAAATCTCTTCACCTTAGCCTCAGATTGACTCTTGGAACAAGGGTAAAAAGCAGCCATGTTCTTCACCGAAATACCACAAACCGCTTGGGCCAAGGAGATGAAATTCTAATCAGTCTCAGTAACAAAGCCTTCCATATTCCTATTAGAACAGCTCATTATAGTCACGTGAGCATAGAGATATTAAAAGAAGCAAAGTGCCTTTTTCTGTTCCAAAAAAAATTAAATGATATATAGTATTCTGTCTTTGGTAGGTTTTCTGAGCATTTTAGAAATCTGCAGTTAATTGATTTTCTGACTCTACTGGGAACATCCCCAAATCAAGGTACAGAAAATCCCTATGAATACTAGAAATTTGAAACTCTTCTGTTTGTCCTTCACAATGTTAATGTGGTATGACCTAAAGTACAGTAAAAATAATTAGTACTATAAGCTCTTTAGAGGCCGGAGTTCTTTAATTTTTCAGATATGTAAAATGCATTTATAGAAATCATACCAAAAGAAAGGATGGTATGAATGTGAGCCAGGTAATAAATGCCCTAAGCATCACAGGTATTTTTAAAGAGGAAAAATAACCCATATTGAGGGAGATCACCAGGAACATACAAAGTGTAAAAACCATAAAATCTGTTTGTTTACCAATAGAGAAAAGTGTAAAATTAATTTCTATTGATAAGAGATTTATCAACAAAATGATTGTATTAAAGCTTTTACATGTATAAATTGTTTTTGCAGACATATAATAAGTTACAGTGAAGAGAAACACAATGAATGTAATCAAGGTTCTAAAGGCTTGGCAACAAGCGTTCATCTCCAACATCATAAACCAACACATACTGAAGAGAAACCTTATGAATGGACTTGGTGTAGTAAAGCGTTTGAAAGGTCCTGCAATCTTAGAAGACATAAAAAACACGTACTAGAGAGAAACTTTTTGTATGTAATCAATGTAGTAAAGCCTTTTCAAGTCACTCTCATTTCCAATGTCATAGAAGTACCCATACCAGAGAGAGATCTTATGACTGTAATCAGTGTGGTAAAGCCTTTTCCAGTCACAGTGCTCTTCATCATTATAAATGAGCCATACTGGAGAGAAACCTCATGAATGGAATTAGTGTGATAAAGCCTTTACAAGACCTAGTCTTCTCAAATATCGTGAAAGAACTCATACCTGAGAGAAACGTTAAGAATGTGATCAATGTGACAAAGCCTTTTTATGTTCCAGTCAACTCCAAAACATAAAAGGACACATAATGTAGTAAAACCCTATGAATTTAGCCAATTTGATAAAAGCAGTTTCACAAATCTTTTGTCTCCTAAACCATGAATGAACTCATTTTGGGAGAAACCTTATGAATGTAATCTAGTAGCTCAAGCCTTTGCATGTGCCACTAGTCTCCAAACTTAATATATTCCATACTAGAAAAGAACACCATGAATATGATCATTGTAGTAACGACTTTACAACATTATTGTCTCCATTCAAATAAAAGAACAAATAAAGAGGGAACCATTATGAATGTAATCAGTTTTTAAAGCATTTGCCAGTCACAGTCATCTGCAAGGACATAAAAGATCACATACAAGAGAGAAGCCACAGGAAACTCATCAATGTGTTCTAGCTTTTGCTGTGACTTATGTAGCTTATGTATGGTCAACATTTATATTGCAACTATATCTACCTGTCAATTTGTAATTATTTAAACGTGCATTCCCTGTTAGTAAAATTGTATAAATGTGGCAGTTAAAACTAGTCCACTTCAGATTTCTACAATATGAATACTGAACTGCAGTGAGAGTTTTCTGCTTTCTAGCAACTTCAATAATAAACCGAGTTTTCAATCCATTTTTGTTTCTCTGGTTGACTGCTGCAGGGCTGTGAGGGTCTTAATAAGTAAGTTTTGCTGTCCTGGAATCAGGTGTACATACCCCGCTGGCATCCAGCTCTATGACATACACCTGCCAGTGTCTCAGGAATTACAGACATGAGCAAATACACACAACTTGCCCATCATTTTTTAATTAGTATTTGTTCACCAGTTTCTCAGACGTGTGCTTGTTGCAGCAAGTAGTAGAAAGATGCGTAGGCCTTTTCTTGGCCCCCAGATCACACTCCTGCCACATCATTATAGTATGGAACGTCATGCACAAACTCTGTCACACATTCTACAAGCAGCCCTCTCTTCTAGATTGTCTTTCCAGGCAGTTCAGTCCACCAGCCCTGTTGCTTATGTTTTTTGTGTTCTCAAAAATATCTCCAAAGCTCAGTAGCTTATCAAGCTGGTTTATATATTAAATATGCAATTCAAATACCCTTTACACAATAAGCTTACATCAAATGGACAAAGATGCAAACTATTCTGTATGAATAGGACTGTGAGATGGGATACCTGTGCCAACATGAAAGTGTGGCTCTTTGAAACCACCCCTCGCTTCAACGGCACCATTGCTTCTTTCAACATCAATACCAATGCCTGGGTAGTCAGTTACATCTTCAAATGCCTCAAGTGTTTGGAAATAAAGAGCTGTCACAAGGTCTCTCCTTGCTGTTCTTGGCCCTCTGGCATGGCCTGCACTCGGGATACCTGTTTTGCTTCCAGATGGAATTCCTCATTGTTATTGTGGAAAAGCAGGCCACCTACCTAATTCAGGACAGCCCTGCCCTGAGCAGCCTGGCCTCCATCACGGCCCTGCACCCGTCTACTACTTGGTGCAACAGACCATCCACTGGCTTTCCATGGGGTACTCCATGACTGCCTTCTGCATCTTCACATGGGAGAAGTGGCTTAAAATGTACAGATCCATTTCCTTGGGCTCGTCTTCTTCTTGAGCCTACTATTCATATTGCCTTATATCCACAAAGCAGTGGTGCCAAGTA
Organism: Micromys minutus; assembly: GCF_963924665.1. Taxonomy (NCBI): domain Eukaryota; kingdom Metazoa; phylum Chordata; class Mammalia; order Rodentia; family Muridae; genus Micromys; species Micromys minutus. Next base: position 22,135,288 of record NC_137980.1, read on the forward strand.
AAGAGAAGTTAAAAAAGAGGGAGTGATCTGTATCCCTGGTTGCCTAGAGCTGGACTGGTACAGAAACTACTTGTCTCTTCTCTCACAGTCCTCCTCACCCCTGAGCAGAGATGCCAGGAGCTGGAAGTCACAACACTCCCAGCTGTGCCTCTGCAATAGCCAAAGGGGAAGCTCTTGTGGGAGGAGCAGAGGGGGTGCACCCCCTTTGGACTCCCCCATGCATGTTGCATTATCTCTCCCCTCTAGCCAGGAATCTGTTGTTTCTCTTCTGCCAATCTACTACTATTGTATATGTGCAGATACAGCCACCCCCCATGGGGGGAGGAGAGGGTACAAGGCCCTGCCTACTCTACTTTTTCTATCTTGGAACTATACCAGATAAAGTCACTTCTGTTTGTTCAGTCTCTCACTGCTAGCATCCCAGACTGCTTTCTTTCATACATCCTCTCCATTACTGCTAAAGCTGAGCTCATCCGGGTCTCTCCTTGAGAGCCACAGAAGTCTAGGAATTCAGGAACTGTCAAAGTCCGGTGAACAGTTTACACTACCATGTACTGCTGAGTTTGCGATCCCTCAAAACAATCAGGTCTGATAAAACAAAATAAAACTCTTTATAGGGAAAAAAATAAAAGAATGTGATCCAGGTAATCAATGCCCTGAGCATCACACATATATTCAAAGAGGCAAAATAACCCATATTGAGGGAGAACACCAAGAACATATCAAGTGTTGAAACCTTCAAATGATTGCTTCTTTAGAGAAAAGTGTAAAATTAATTCCTATTTAGTAAAGATTTATCAAAAAATGATTTTAGTAAAGCTTTCATATGTGCCAATTATCTTTGCAGGCCTATCATAAGTCACATTGAGAGAAGTCTTATGAATGTAATCAATGTGGTAAAGCCTTTACAAGAACCAGTCATCTCAAAAGCCATGAAAGAACACATACTGTAGAGAAGTCTTATGAATGTAATCAATGTGATAAAACCTTTGCAAGAACCAGGCATCTCTAAAGACCTGAAAGATCACATACTGAAGAGAAACTTTTAAGTATGTAATCAATATGGTAAAGCCTACCCAAATAGGGAAGTCTCTAAATACATAAAAGAACACATAGTGGAGAGAAACCTTATGAATGTAATCAATGTGGTAAAGCCTTTGCAAGCACCAGTCACCTCCAAAGACCTGAAAGAGCAAATATTGAGAGAAATCTTTGAATGTAATCAATGTGGTAAGTCTTTGAAAAGCACAGCCACCTCCAAATGCATAAGAGAACACATACTGGAAAGAAACATTATGAATGTAATCAATGTGGTAATGAAATTTTACACCATTATTGTATCCATTCAAAAAAAGAAAGCATACAAGAAGGAGATAAAAATAGACCTATATTTTTACCTTGCACAAGTGTTTCAAGGACCTCAACATAAATCCAGATACATTGAATCTAATATAAATAAAGTGGGAAAGAGTTTTGAACTCATTGGCACAGGGAGAAATTCCTAAACCGAACTTGAATAGGTTCATGCTTTAAGATCAAGAATTGATAAATTGGATCTAATGAAACTGGAAAGTTTCTGTAAGACAAATGACATAGTCAATCAAACAAATGATCAACCTACAGACTGGAGAAAAAAAAGTTTACTAACCCCACATCTGACACAGGGCTAATATCCACAATGTATTCAACCAATCAACTGAAACTGCTGACCCCTGTAGTTGAATTAGGAAAATGATGGAGGAAGCTGAGGAGGTGGGTGACCCTGAAAGCACACCAGCAGTCTCAATTAACCTGGACCTCTGAGACCTGTCAGACACGGGATCACCAATCAGGCAGCACACACCACATGATATAAAGTCCCGAACACATATAGAGTAGAAGATTCTCAGGTCTAGGTTCAGTCAGAGAAGATGCACCTAATCCTTAAGAGACTGGAGGCCCGAGGAAGTTTAGAGGGATTACAGGGGGCATTCAATGGGGACTTCCTCATGGAGTTGCAGGGAAGTGGGCAGAGGTATGAGATGTCTAGTAACATTTAAAAAGCCCTGCTGTGATTATTTTAATTCAAGAGAGCTGAAGGTATGAAAATGTTTGTTGCTTAATTTATAAGATAAGACACAAGCCCTGTGTTGGATTTTGCAATATTTGTATGTTTAATTATTTTTAACCGGCTTTGGTAGATACAAATATCTTTTAAATTATTAACATGTTAAAGGCGCTAGCATTTAAAATGTAAATAAAGAGGATATCCAATAAAACAAAGAGATAATACTGTTCACCTGCAGAAAGCCTTTTCAAGTTGTCCAAAAAAAAAAAAAAAAAAAAAAAGAAAAGAAAAAAAGAAAAAAAAAAAATACTAGTGACTCATGTGTTATGCTGCACAAGGCATGAATGAATGACTCAGAGCAATACCAGAACAGAGAAAGCTGCTCACTATCTCTGTAACAATGGGAATGGAAAATAGAGAGGTGCCACTTTGCCAGCAGATTGGAAAAAAACTGTTTAAAAAACTATTTTATGAACCGAATGTTTGTGTTTCTCCAAACTCTGTATGTTGAAGACTAATCATTCTTATGAAAGAATTAAGAAGGCTTTGAGAAGTGATTTAGTCATGGAGAGCTGGCAGAGCAGGGTTAATTCTTATAGGACGATTAGGAGACCACTACTCTCCATTCCTGTGGAAAGGGACCAAGAAAACTGAGTCATCTGCTATAGAAAGAGGATCCTCTCCAGAGCCAGAACTTGCTGGTACCTTGAAACAGGACAACCATGAGGTAGTAATATTGTATTGCATACAAAACACCTATTCCATGTGACCTTTACTTGGCAGGCCAAATTATCATGGTAAGCTAGTAACAAAATGTGGGGATATGGGAAAATAGGATATTTCAATTCTTTCATGGAAGAATTAAGGTTAGCAGCTTCCAAGAAATCAAACCCAGCCTGGTGAGATTGTGAGTACCTATGTAAGTTCCCCTGATAATTCCACACTATCAAAGTAAACAGTAATGAATGCAGAGATTTTTCTTTGAAGTAGGTTTGCAATGGAAAGAACTTAGGACCATCCTGAACACTCATCAGTTAAAATTCAGGCTAATGAAGTATGAGATCCCATAATATGGAGCTCCAGAGAGTTGTTTCTTGGACATATTTTGCAAGTTGTTCCTTGAATGCTCTCTATCTAGATATTTGTATGGCTCACCCCTCACTTCTTTTATGTTTTAATTTGATATTATCTAGTCAGAGTGTTCTTTCTTTCTTGATGGTCTCATCTGATGTAACCAAGTGAATCGGTGTGTCTTCTGATTGTGCTCTATTTTCTTTGTAGTATTAAAGGTATCAAACCTAAAAAATGTTAAATATTTTATGTCTGTATGAAGACGAATATATATATATATATATATATATATATAATCTTTAAAACAACAATTATGTTATTGTTCTATGAGTGAATGCAATGTCCATTATGACTAACAAGTTCTGGTTTAAGAGTAGTCAGCACTGGGTAGTGGAGTCAGATTCTCTCAACTAACCATTGTACTGAGAACAAGGTCCCAAATGGAGGAGTTAGAAAAAGGACTAAAGGACCTGAGGCTGTTTTCAATCCCATAGGAAGAACAACCATATCAACCAACCAGACCCCTCAGGGCTGCCAGAGACTAAACCCCAACCAAAGTGTACACAAGGAGAGACCCATGGCTCCAGCCACAGATGTAGCAGAGGATGCCTTATCAGGCTTCAAGGAGGAAAAGGGCCTTTAGCCCTGGGAAGGCTCAATACACCTTTGTAGGGGAATGCCAGGGCAGGGAGTCAGAAGGCAGCAGGTAGGTGAACACTAACATAGAGGCAAGGGGAGTGGGGATCGGAGAGAGGGATTCTAGATGGGAAACTAGGAAGGGGATAACATTTGAAATGTGAGTAAATAAAATTCCCAATTCATATATATATATATATATATATATATATATATATATATATATATATGTTTGTGAGTGTGTGTATACACAGTTTATATATATACATAGTTTATACACACACACACACACACACACACACACACAGTATACTGAGTTGTTTGTATTTTAATGTAATTCCATTTCCCCAAGACCGGCTGGCTAGTCAAGGGACTCCAACCGAACCTTCCCATCTTAATTAGTAACATAGGAAAGGCAGTGGGGGCAGGAGGGGAGTAGAGAGAGCACAGAGCTAGGAGGAGGAGGTGAGAGGACAGAGGTCAGAGGTCATGGCAACATGGAGCTTCCCAATAACCAGCTGGACTCAGTGGCATTTATTGGTGTAAAAACGCTGTGAACATTGAGGGTTTTACAGTTTAATATCTGATATAGAAGTGCAGTTTGTATCTTTGTCTATTAGATGCAATCTTGTTTAGAGGATTTATGGATTGAGAGTTGAATATATGAACCTGTATGAAAAGCTAAAAGGCTGCAGAGTTGTGTTTGTATGGGATTATGGGATACAGAAATAACCTGGCACACAGATGGAGAACAGGAGGAAGAAAACTGCCAAGGGAAGGCAGTTGCACTTATGAGTTGGTCCATGTTGGTGGCTCAGACCATGCACCAGAGGTGTGTTGGGCTCAGAACTCAATCTGGGTCTAAGGAGTAAGATCCCAGGGCTGGTAATGAGATAAAACATTTTTTATTTTTTTATATTTACTGCAATATATGTATATATATTTATGTATATAGAACTTAATAGATAGAGACTATGTTTTATACTAGAATTGGATTAGGGTTCAAAGAGATTCTCTTAAGGGTCTAAATTACTTTTAAAGCATTTACTCCTTTCCTTTTTTTTTCTTTACCTTTTCATGTAGTTAACTATAATATCATGTTTTCAAGGTTAGTCAAGTAATAAATAATTAAATAAAATTAATGTTTAATAATTTAGTCATGCTATATATAGATAGCTTCATATGATTTTGTCTATAGAATATGGCATTTAAGGTTATTTTATTATTAAAAGATTCTGTGACTATAATTTTCATAATTGTGATTGTATTTGATTTACATTTGAGAGAAAAGGTGGCTTGGTCTTGCTGCCTGTTGTGAGGCTGAGTGTGTACCCCCAAGCACTCGATTCTGCATGTGGGCCTGTGACCCAGCCTCCAAGTTATTTCTGATTATTAAGTAGAGATGAAAACAGCCAAGAGCTGTCATGAAGACGCATAGGTGGTCCAAGGAGAACCATGAAGAGAAGGTGGTGCATGAGGGAGAAGGAGAAGATTCCATGGGTTAGGTGAGCCAAAATCACATGACTCTGAGGGCTGGCAAATTGGAGTTAAGAGCTCTCCAAGTGAAACAGCAAATAGTAAGAAGTAATTTGGGGTTATCGATATGAAAGTAATTTCTAATAACAAAGAAGGAAGGTATGAATCCAGCTTCTGTGCTCTTTAAGGTTTATTGTAAATATAAAGGCTGTGTGTCTCTTTTACAGGGGAGCTAAAGGTTGGAAGGTAGGTTAGAAACCATGGTCAGGATTAAACATTTCTACAGCAATCTGCCTCCTGAGTGCTGATATTTAAGGTGTGCTTCACCATGAGAGTTTATTACAGAATGGCAGCCAACAGCACTGAAGAAATGTGTAATTAGAAAAGCATTAGACATGGACAGACCCATGGCTCCAGTTGCTTATGTAGCAGAGGACAGCATTGTCTGTTATCAATGGAGGAAGAGGCCTCTGGTCCAGTGCATGTGTATGGAAATTCCAGCATGCTGAAGTGGAGAGGGTGGTTGGGAGAGGGAGCACTGGAGTGGGAGCACCTTCATGGTCACAGGTGAAGGGGGAGTGGGGATGAGAGAAGGGGAAAGGGGATAGCATCTGAACTGTAAATACAGAGAATATCCAATTAAAGAGATAAATTTACTTCCTTCTTTCTAATTTCTATTACTTTCACCTCCTTCATTTTTATTGCCTTAGCTAAATTTTAGACAGTATATTGAATAGGTATGGAGAGAATTGTCCACCCTACCCTGTTCATGATTTAGTAGGATCACATTTAATTTCTTTTCAGTTAATTTAATGTTGGCTATAGGTTTGCTTTAAGGTGAGCTTCTTATGCTTAGGTATGTCCATTTTATCATTAATCAATCCAATAATTTTATTATAATGTAGGGCTGGATATTATCAGTGAATTTTTCATCATCTAATTAGATGAGCACTTGCTTTCATTTTATTTATTTTTTTTTGTACACTCTAAACACATTATGGTGAACCATTCCTTTAGTGAAGCCTACCCCATTGAACATGCTGTGTGATCTTTGGATGTATTTTCTGTTTAATTTCTTTTTTGTTGTTGTTTTATTAATTATTTTTACATCTGGGGCTTTATGGAAAATAGGTCTGTAATTCTCTTTTGTTGCCGAGTCTTTATGGACTGGATAGTTGAGTAATCAGGGTTTCACAAAATTAATTAATTGGTGTCTCTTCCTTTTCTATATTGTTGAATACTTTGAGGAGTCTCATTATCTCTCCTTTGAAAGTCTGGTAGGATTCTACCCTAAAAATCATAGCCCAGACAGTAGGAGGGCACTTTCTTCCAGTGTGAATGTAAGTCAGGTTAAGCAGCACATCATTACTCGAGACCCAGGCTTGATTCCCAACATAGTGGCTCACAATCTTCTCTAACGCCAATCTCATGGACCCAAAGTTCTTTTCTGGCCGCTGAGAGCCCCGAATGTACAAGGTGCACAGACATAGGTGTATGCAAGTAAATAAAACAAACAACAACCACATACCAATAAACAAAATAAAGGAAAAATTAAAGATGGCCTGTAGAAAAGCAACAAAAACAAAATAGCCCCAGGTTTTGGTGGCAGATATTTAATGACTTTTCTCTCTTTTAGATGTTTACACTATTTAAGTTGTTTGTCTTAGTTTGATTTAACTTTGGTAAGTGAATCCTATTGAGAAATTATCCATTTCTTTTACAATTTCCAGTACATTGGAGTTGACGCTTTTTAAAAGCATGTCTTCACCATTCCCTGAATTTCTTCACTGTCTGTTAAATTTGTTCCCATTTTTATTTTAGATTTCATTAATCTGGATATACTCTATCTTTCAATAAGGTTTGTATATCCTGTCAAATAAAAAGCTCAAAGGACCAACTTCATATTTCATTAATTTTTGTGTTATTATTCTCTTTATTTTTATTGTTTTCAGCTTCCATTTCACAATTTCTTGATATCTGCTCATTTTTTAATTGCTCATTCACTTCTTTCTGAACTAGACTTTATACTGTGCTATTAAATTGCAAGTATAAAAGCTGTCTTAAATAGGGTTCTATTGCTGTGAACAGACACCATAACCAAAGCAAGTATTTTAAAATGACAACATTTAATTTGGGCTGGCTTACAGGTTTAGAGGTTCAGGCCATTGTCCTCAAGGGAAGAACAGGGCAGCATCCAGGCTGGCATGGTACAGGATGAGATGAGAGCTCAACACCTTTGTTAAAAGGAAGCCAGGAACAGAGAGATCACCCTCAAACAGCTGGGAGGAGAGTTTCCAAGCACGACCCATAAACACACGTTTTCTTGACAAGGTCAGACCTTCAAATAGTGTGACTTCCTGGGCCTAGCTTATTCAAACCATCATATTCCATTTTCTGGCCCTCATAGGCTTGTTCAAACACACGAGTCTTTGGGGGAGGCATACCTAAACATAGCATAATAGAAAAGTACATGAAGTCCAAATTCCATAATCCCCACAGTCTATAGCAATTAAAAGTCCAAAGGTCAAAATCTCTTTCAAATATCCATTCAATCACTTCACTGTAATCCATGAATAAAGACAGACAGCTAGCTGGGCAACTCCATACTCTGCCATCTCTATGTATGATGTAAAAGAGGTCTTCAGATCTTCAACTTATTCATCTTTGTTGTGTGAAACAAACTTCTTTCTCCTGAGCTTGTTCCACTCCCTGTTAGCAGCTTTCCTTGGCAGATATCCCATGGCTCTGGGATCCTTAACATGTTTGGGTCTCAATGGCAGCTTCATGTTACAGTTCATTGTTTCAATGTCTGAGATCTACACATGATCTTCAGGCATCCTCCAAGGGCTGGATTCCCTTCTCTAGCTCTGCCCTCTGTAGCACTTTAAGTTCCATGTAGCACTTTAAGTTCCCTCCACCTTTGCTGTTGTCCTTGGTGATCATCTTATGATACTGGCATCTCCAGGACATAGAGTGCTTCCTTTACAATTAGGATTCACCATTAGTCTCTCAAATCTCCCTTCTTGGTGCCAAGCCTCAAACCCTTTGCATGAACCCTTCAGCCCTGGATTATCAACTAAAACTAATGCTGCACTTTCACCAATGTCCTTCCATGTCCTCTCATAGTCACAAGCCTCAGCTGTTCTTCATGAAGCCTTCATTCCTTCAAAACCAGTACCACCTGGGTGATTCTTGCACAGTACCAAGTACAGGTACAGCATGTGGTTTTCCCTTGGCTATCTCTGGAACTCAACATTGTTCTGCTCTCAGAAAGCATTTTCCAGAAGATCATATTTCAGTTTTGCTGGTCCCCTCTTAATCACCACTAATTAGCTCAAGATAACCAGCATCAATTTTCCCAGGAGTTTCCTTCTCCTCTTGAATATAAAGCCAGGGACTGTTAGCTGATGCTGCTAAATTCTGGTGCTTGTAGGTGCTGGAACATGATTCCCTTGTTGTATTACATTATTACTAGCTTCCTCTTTTCCATCTCCTTTACTATCTGAACTTGGTTGTCCTGGAGCTTTCTTTATAGATTGATTTTGAATTTAGAGATCTTTACGCCAATCTCCTGGGATTAAATATCTGTATTCGCACACCTGGATTTAAGCTTTTCTTTACCTAGAACTTCCTCTGTTCTCAGTTGGTCAAGAACTCAGAGACCTGTTCGTCTTTCCTTCTTGAGATTAAAGGATCACACTAAATTTCCCGGAGCTAATTTAGCTAGGTGGGATCTTACCCCAAGGACATTACTGCTTTTATTCAAATTAATATTATTGAACACAGGATTCATCTCCTTGTGTCCCCTTAATACTTGAACCATATATTGTATATTTTTTTATTTTCCCAACTTGCTCCTTTTCGTTTAATTAGTCTTCATAGAAGTTAACTTTAATACTGGAGAGCACTTTTTTACCTCTGAGCAGTTCATGGCAGAGTAATATTAATATTATCCCAGGACATCTTGGGGCTACCCAAGGCAGGAATCTGGTTTGTGTGGTACAACCTGTAAGGGCCAGTATCAGGCAGATTGTCATCTGTATCTCTAGGGAGGGCTCTCAAGAATAGGGCTATAAGGAAGAACAGTTATATATGAAGGTCAGGGCAGGCCTTTTAAGAACCTGGTTTAGGAAAGTACACTCTTATTTGAAGCTCCAGGCAATATCCTTAGGACTACAGCTCCAGGCAGGGCAGATTTCAGAATGTAGGCCCAGCAGTATGCATTTTTGTATCTGACCTTTTCACCTGACCACTGTTAAGATGTTTACAAGATTTTTGGTTGTTAACATACTTGATTCCTGTCTCAGAACTGATGTTACCTTTTTACATGTAATTAAAGTGATTTAGAAAGAGACCAATTAAACCAAGCTTTGCTTTAGCCATGAGGCTTAGGCCTCAAGCCAGGCTGTAGTCATGCTGCAACTTTAACTACTTTGTCTTTTTTCTTTCAATCCTTGCTCCAGCTCTGGGAGAACCTGTTGGTTGTCTGAGCTGGTCTAGGCCAGTAAACAACAGAATTTTCAACATGCTGTTTTGAGACTTTCTCTTTAAAGCAATGATTCGAAATTTCTTCACCTTAGCCTCTGGCTCACTCTTTGAACTAGGGCAAAAAGCAGCCATGTTCTTCACCAAAATACTACAAAAACTGTCTCTAGTCCAGAGACTTAAAATTTTTCAGGGAAAGCACTTGGGCCAAGTAGATGAAATTCAAATCATTCTCAACAACAAAGCCTTCCATATTCCTATTAGGATAGCTCATTATAACCATTTAAAGCCTTCCGCTGCCCTACAAATTCAAAATCCACTATCCACATTCTTCCAAACAAAAGTGTGGTCAGCCCTATCACAACACTTAAGTCCCAGGTACAAAGTTCTGTCTTAGTTAGGGTATTATTGCTGTGAACAGACACCATGACCAAGGCAAGTCTTATAAATCACAATATTAAAGTGAGGCTGGATTACAGGGTCAGTCCATTATCATCAATGTGAGAGCATGGCAGCATCCAGGCAGGCATGGTGGAGAAGGAGCTAAAAACTCAACATCTTCATCCAAAGAAAGCCAGAAACAGAGAGAGCATCCTCAAGCCTCAGAGTTATATACTTCTTCTAACAAGGCCAAAACTTCTAATAGTGCCACACCCTGACACAAACATATGCAAACTCTCACAATAGCTGTTCATTTTTTTCATGTGGGCATTTTGTGCTATCAACTTTCTTCTTTGCACCACAGTTTTGTCTCTGTTTTCCATAAGATTGTGCATGTTACATATTGTTTTCATTGAATTCTATAATGTCTCTAGTTACTTCCTTTATTTCTGTCTTAACCTATTTTGCATTCAGTAGGGTGAATGTGGTGTGCAGCTTTCATGAGTTTGTGTGCTTTGTATTCTTTCTTATTTTGCCTTTATCCTTCTATTATCCATGGTGGTCTAATAAGAAACATGGTGTTATTTTAATTTTCTTGTATGTATTGAGACTTGCAGTATGTGAATATGTGATCAGATTCAGAGTAAGTAGGCAGAAGGTATACTCTGGATTAAAAATTGAAATTATGTTAAACCAAATTACTAAAGTTACATGAGTTCAACCAAAATTGGAAATCTGGGTGTTATGATGTTGCCCTGTATAAAAGAGATATTATTTTCTAGGTTTAAAATTTTCAGCCTAAGAGAAAAGGTATAAGTAATATTTGATGTACTCTAATACAAAATCGAAGACTCTGGCAACATGGCCATGAAGACTATTTCAACTTTTTACAATAACTTTTGGGATTATAATTAGATCATTCCTACCACAATTTCAGCTCAGTTACAAATGTTCAAACAAACTATTTTAACCTTTTCTAGGGTCATGTTTTATCTTGGCTTTTATACCTACTGGACAAGAAAGTGCAATAGCAAAAGTGTAAAATATCTCAGTTGTATCATAAAGTAATGCAATTACATCAGGACTTCAGACAGAGAGATTTCAGAGTAAGGGAGGAATGAAAAACAAGATGTCTCAGCTTCTGCAGGTCAGGATCTGGTACTCCACTGACATGAAAAACAGGTGGCAGTAGATTCTTTTGATCCTTTAATTTACAGCACCAATATGGAGATTCACAAGGTTTCTAGACCACACCTTGGCTCTCTGACTCACTGTCAGTCTCAGAAATCAGAGTCTTTCTAAGGATCTTCACAAGAACAAAGCACTGGAATAAACACTTCTGCAGTGTGCTCTGATACCTCCTGCAATAAAAGAGCAGCATTAACTGACCCTGTCCATTCTTAGCTGTGCACAAACACTCTCTCCAACAGATGCATGTGATCACTGAGGAAGACTATCTACTCCAGCTAGTAGTAAGGTTCTTCCCAACAATGTTTCCCTAAACCAATACCATTCTCTTACCAACATCTGCAACCACATGGGGCTTCTCAGTTGAATATGTCATCTGTTGCCACATAACAAGACTAATCTACACTGCTATCCTAGATGAGAGGTGACATATGTCTTTCAAACTGGCAAACAATGATTCTGTGTTTGGTTCCCGAAATCACAAGAGCCTTGCACCGATGTCTAGCATCCTAAGACAATTAGCATGCCTAACTCACGTACCTCACACTGCAGGTTTCCAGATTTTTCTCAGTTTCATTGCTCCAGCATACTTGGTTGGAAGGACAAAAGTTAAGTGCAGTACAGACTGCAAAAAAAATAAAAATAAAAAAATAAAAAAAAATTTAGAAAAAAAAAAAAAAAACACTTGAATTCCAAGGACTTGAGATTTAATACTTGAATAATTATAGTAATCTGTAAGTTTGATAACAGAAATTCTGCATCACATAATCCAGGGCATCTTAAGTGCAAGCTATTCACCGTATTACAGAAAGATGAAGTCCTCTGCAGTGAGGAAATTTCAGGGAAAGTCTGAAGTCAGGACCTGCTGAGTGCAGGATCATTGCTCACAGAGGGGAGAATCAGGCATCAAATGTTTGGAATTGTGGTTCTTCCCAGGGCTGGGTGGGGTAACAGTACATTAGGAGAAGAGACACAAATGCTAATGGGGTGCAAAACAACTCTTAGATCCATAAAACCTTTAGCCCTGTACCAAAAGCACCCTTTAACCTTTAGGAATATTCACTGGCCAATTAAATCCTCAGGCTGACCTGCCAGTTAGAGCAGGAGGGTGGGACTTCCTGTTTTCATTCCAGGTGTTCCTTTCTCTGTGCTGGTAGGAATTTTGGCCTGCTCTCTCTGTCCAGCTGTGATCCCTCTGTTGCTTGCTGTGTGGGGACTTCAGGGAAACTGTAAAATTGAGACATGGTGAGCATGTGAATGGGCAAGGGGGTGAGCAGTGGGAGCTGGGGTGGTGGGTCCTCTCCGGGGCTGGATGGGAAGGAACCGCAAGTTGTGCGGTCCTTTGTTGTGCTCCTCACTTGCTAGATGAGGCGGTGACCTCTGAATAACTTCACTTTCATGGCTGATTCTTAATCTGCCTAAAACTTTTGGAGCATTGGCTTATTTACAGAATCGTCATGGGTGTTTTCTTTGAGTCCGCAGCTCTTGTCCAGACCCTTTTGTCTTCTATAGAATACATTAAGAAGAGAAGTATAGGGGGGTCATCTGAGAGGCTCTGGGCCTTCAGTCTGCAACCAGCCAGTTCTGAGGCTGCAGCCAGGTGCACACAAGCTGCGCAGGGATTGGCTGCAAGGACAGCGACATTAGTCTCATGGGGCCCCAGCAGCAGAGTTTCAATGATCTGTCTTACAGCTAACAACTACTTAGGTCCTTCCCTGGCTCCATCACCTTCTGCTGTTGTCATGTGTGCTGTGTATTCATGGGCCTCTGGCTACAGCAGCTCTGTTTTTGTTTTCCTTTCTCTGCACATGTCCCTTCTCTATTTTCTTTCTCTATCCTTATGGTGCTCTCTCTCTGCTCTCTCTCTGTCTGCCTGGCTATAGTTCCTCTTATCTCTTCTCCATCTCTAGGTGCTCACACCTCCCTCTTCCCCCCAACAATCTCTTTTGCACCTTAGCTTTTGCATGTTTTTCTTATACTGACCTGCAGTGATGTGATTTTTTTTTTTTTTTTTTTTTTTTTGCATTTTTTGGTGACGTATTCTCCTGGCTTTTAGCTTTTCTATTCCTATGCTGGTATCTAGGCCTCTAACTTTGAGATGATATTTGGTCTTGGTACTGGTTTCTGGATTTGTCTTGTTTGGGTGGGAGTTTCGATCATGGGTTATTTTGTGATTTATGTGTTTGCTCAAAGCTTTGGATGTGTGTTGCCTCTTTTGGTGACCTATTTGGTGGGTATAATTAGTGGGAATGCTGGAAATGTTGGAATCTGGGATAATAGGCCAGTAGGAAGGGATGATCTTAGCCTTCTTCAAAGAGTCATAGACAGGACTGACGTGGAGCTGCCTCTGGTGTTAGTTCAGTGCTACAGACAACTATGAATATTTCTACTGGGATAACAAATAGTTTGGTCGGTCTGTGTAATGCCTGCCCTGTCTTCAGGCAGGAGAAGAATGTGATTGTCCTGGAAGTTTTTGCCCAATTGAAGACTGTCATGCAGGGATGAGGGGAGCCAGCAAAGTCAAATTGTGACAGTCCATGCACTTGCATTCTAGTAAGCTCTTTAATGGACTTTGGGGTCCCTGTTAGCCCGGCATTACCACTTGGTACCTTTACTAGAGTCCCCAAATGACCAGACTTTTCACCCAAAGGGTGAAAGGCCAGCTGTTAAGGAAATGTGTCATTGTTCTTTTATCACTGCCTTTATTTGTCGTGGGTCTGTTTGCCTTGGATTTTCATTATTCTTGAGTATTTGTGGAGGAAGTTGAGTAAAGGAAATTGGAACTGTGCTACAGTGGATGCTCTGGAGAGGGGTATCCATAGGGACTTAGAAGATGTTACAGAGCCTGTTCTAGGGAACAGTGAACCCCTGCACTTAATGGCTGGGAGGTTTAGAGCAGATTTGGAGTCCTGAGACATGGCTCACAGCTGCCATCCTGTCTTCTTTTTCTCCTCTGTACAAGTGGAGGAATATCCGGGTACCCTTTACCCTTTTGGTTTTCGATTATGTTTGTGGCACTAGACCCACTACGATTCCTAGGACAGGAAGCTTTTTGAGACAATATCCAGACTAAAATAAGACTCTCCCTACCCTGTTTTACAGGGAGAAAAGATGAAGACCTTTTTTTCCCTCCTTCTCAAACTTGTTCTCAGGCCATGTGTAAGTCTGTAGTTTTGAGGTTGGAGCTGTCAGAAGAGGGATGGGTTTCTGTTCATTTGTTTGTGTGTTTCTATTCATTCCAACAAATTTAGCATATCTTTGGTGCCATCTGGTTCTCTGTATACCTTCAAGCAGTTTTATTCACCTCTTTGTTTGCAATGGATTGGGACCCAGGTATAAACATACCTGATCCCAGGGCAGCACAGCCTTAGAACTCCCCATAGAGTGCTTCCTTTCCTGCTGTGTCAGGGGCACTTCCCATTTTGTCCTGGTTCTGTCACAGCTCCAAATTCAATGGCAGGTCCCTTGTGATTGATTTGCTTATATCATTGGTTTTGGGCTTTTACAACTTCCTCATTTATTATAGTCTCTGTGTCCTAATTGTCCTCTATGCCCTACATCTCAGACCTACAGTCATCTGAAGTGTCTCAGTGGAAGGTGGGCCCTCATCAGAATATCTGCTCTCAGTGTCTCCCTGAGACAGCATTGATGATTGACTTGTGAAGACTCTTCCACTGAGGGTGGCACTATTCCTAAGCAAGTGGGCCTGAGCTGGATCAGACAGCCAGGTGAACAGGAGACTTGATCATCAAGAGGACAAGCCAGGAGACAATGTTTGTCAATGTTGTCGCTTTCAGTTTCTATTCTGAGCTGCCAGCAGGGTAGGATGTGATCTGAGAAAACTATGCACAACAACCATTTCTTCCCAGAGGTGCTTTTGCTCAGAGGGTCCACTCACATCAGCAGGCCAGCAAGTTAGAACAACAAAACTCAAATGGTGTCAAAAGGTGATTTTCCTGCTGTGCGGAATCTATGTTCACTTTGGAAGGAATGTTAAAAATACCAGAAACTGAGGTGGCAGAAATCATAAAAAGCTGAAAATGTCCCTTGACTGTTTTTTGTCATAGGCCCTGAAACATTGAAGTGTTGAGAGTAATGCATCTTGAACAAGTGGAGGTCATCCTGTTTCAGTGGGAAATAGACTCTGATACAACTTTATCCAGAGGTCATTTGTGGGATATGTTGGCAAAAAATAAAAAAATAAAAAAAATAAAAGTAAAAAACCAAAAACTGTTTTACTCAGCCTGTGCCATGAGGTACTGAGTAAAGCAAAATTTACAAGCAATAGGCTGATTTCTCAGGTTTTATTTTATTTATGTGTTTTTGTTTATTTCCCCCATTTAATTACTTATTGAATTTACATGCCATTTGCTGCCCCATCCACATTCCAATTTCTGTCTCCCATTTCTGACTTACTTATATTTCCACAAGGAGACTGGAGTCTTTTTGAATATCCCTCTACCTTGGCTGGATTCTATCCACTTACAAACCAAACTGCACAAAATAATTCATATTGTGCCAGATCTGAAAACTGAAAGATGAAAAATCATGGAATGTTCCTTTCTGGTTTCAGTTTAGCACTATTCCAGCCATCGTGTGAAGGGCATCAGTGAAGATTCTGTGAGAGTTCATTGCATTGAGGTTGTGAGGATGAAGCTTGAGGTACATTATTTGGACACAATTTGGTCAAATAACTAAGACAATGAGAGATATTCCATGAAGATACGCATACAGTGAGAACATGTGCATACAGTGAGAACATGTGCACACAGTGAGAATTATAAAATCACTGAGTTGTATGAGAACTTTCAGGAGTAGGGCCATATAGTCCTTAAATGTGAAGTCCAATGTGTCTGAAACAAAGCTGCAGGATTTGGTGTTTGTCCTGCTGTGTTTCTTGCCTTGGTCCAGTCTTCTCTCCCTGTATTCACAATCCTATCTATTGAAGTGGGAAGGTGTACTCAGGTCCATTCTATGTTAGAAAGATATAACTTGCTTTCTGATTTAACAAGATGTGGCGCTTAAGATACTTTCTTTATTGTCACAAGTGTCATTAGACGTTTGACATTGTAGGAGTTCCTACAGATTGTTAGGATCTCTCCAGTTAGACTGACTCAATTTTTATTACAGAATGAACAATAGGCCATAGTGACTTGAGGTAGAATGGAATTGATTGAAACAAAAGGTTCTACACAATATAAAGTATTTGAACACTTGTCTGACCTGTGTGGCTCTCTTGAGGTAACTTATTGTAGCTGTTCAAGAAGGAGCCTTTCCTAGTTTTTTTATTATGGAGAAGATATGTTGTTATGGACTCAAACATTATATTTTCCTCTCTTATTTTCTCTAGTAGTTTATATATTCACCTTCACTCTGGTGAAAGTTTCCCACTAGCACCTCTCTTATAGAGTACCTTTTCAATCTTCTCTGATTCTCTTTTGAGAGTTTGTGGGACCCTTGGGTATCCACACACCATGTTTCTATCAGGTCTATGTTGGATTAAGTGGATCCAGTCCCACTGAGGCAGTATGTGTTTGGCTATTTAAAGAAGCATGATCCAAAGATAGGCAAGAGGTTCAGGGAAAAACAGCGAACCAGTTCTGGGAGGACCCATAGGAGAACCAAGGTGCACATCTGAAACATGAATGCCAAGGTCCTCAGTCCAGCCTGTGAATGTTTTGGTTGCTGTCCAGCTGAGTTGACTCTGTTGGTCATTCTCCAGAGTTTTCATCTCCTTCACGGACCTTTTGTCTTTCCAGCTCTTTAATGGGCTTCCCAAGGTCCATCCCACTTTCACCTTAGTTCTCTGCATGTGTTTCAGTCGGCTGCTGGGTGGTGCTTCACACTGGACATTTACCAAATGCTGCTTTTGGGCACAGTACATTATTCTTTCATGTCAAGGGCTGGTGCTTATACATGGGATGTCTCTCTAGTTTGGGGAGTAGTCATTGTCCATTCCACCAGCCTCTGCTCCAGGTTTGACCCTTCATTTCTTTTAGAAAGGACAAATTTTGTTCCTTTTGTCTAATGTGTCATTGTGGAAGTTGATCGTCCATCTCTCTTCTCATTATCTCATACATTAAACATCTGGACTCTGTCCCCAAATCACATAAAAAGTAGTAGACACATTTGCTATTCAATGGTAAGCTGATTAGGAACATGGTTGTATTATATTTTCACTTTTATTTTTTTTTTAATGATGAAATATCTTTGTGAAATCTGTCCTGTACGTATAATATGTATAGAAAGGACATAGACCACCTAACATTTTTTGTGTCCAATATGCTTTTATGGCGATCTATTTCACCACCATTAATTTTGAAAATTCGCTAAATAAAGGTTATATTCTATTTCTCAGGATGTCTTGTATTGGACATCAAATCTATCTTACAGTTCAAGTCATTGGATAGCAGGTCTGTGCTGTTTGGCCTAACTCTTGTGTTTGTCCTGAATTGTTAGAGTAAATAATAGTAATTTGCCTGGGTGCATGAGTATGAATATCATGTGTCTCTCATCTTTACCATGATTAGATGCCTTAGAATTACTGATTTAGACATAATGCTTAGGTGTTGATCCCCAAGTAAGTTCTAGAAATTGACCACCATTTAGTCGAAGACCAAGAAGAGCTGCTTCTGCTAAAATATCTCACCTGCCCTATGTAGCTCATTTATATTCCAGTTTTTCTTTCTTTTGCTTTATTGTGTGGATTTTATTTACATTTCACATGACATCCCCTTTCTAGGATTCCCATCCATAAACCCCTTATCCCACCAACCCTTCCTTTTTTTCTATTAGGGTGTGACCCACCATCTCCCATTTCCCTACCCTGCCATTACCCTACACTTGTGAGTCAGACATCGGGATGACCAAGGACTTCTTGTCCCATTGATATTCAATGAGGTCATACTCTGCTATATATGCTGCTGGAGGTATGAGTGCTTCTCTTTGTAGTCTTTGGACAGTAGTTTTATTCCTGGGAGTTGCAGGCAGTTTGTTTTGTTGGTCTTAGGGAGGGGAAAAACCCTTCAGCTTTTTCACTCCTTTTTTAACTCCTCTGTTCGAGACCCTGTTCTCAGTTCAGTGGTTGGCTATGAGCATCTGCCATCTGCCTCTGTATTAATCATGATCTAGCAGAGCCTCTCAGGAGACAGCTGTTTCATGACTTTCAGCATGTGCTTCTTGGCATCAGCAATATTGTCTGGGTTTGTGGCCATATATGTGCTGGATCTCCATGCAGAACAGTCTCTGGATGGCCTTTGCTTCAAACTTTGTCTTCCAATTTACTCCTCTTATTATTTTTCTTCACTTTTCTAAAAAGATTTGAAGCATCTGCACCTTGTTCTCCTTTCTTTAGAGTTTCATGTGATCTGTTACCTACATAGCTTATTTATGATGAACATTTATATTGGAACTATTTTTATCTATCCATTTGTAATTCTTTACACATGCATTCCCTCTTTGTAAAATTGTATAAATGTGGCTGGTTGAACTGGTCCACTTCAGATTTCTACTATATGAATACTGAACTGGAGTGTAGGTTTTTTTCTTTGTAGCAACTTCAATAAAGACCTGAGTTTTGTTTCCTTTTTGTTTTCTTTGTTGATTTTTGCAGGGGAGTGGGAGTCATAATATGTAACTTTTGCTTTCAAAGAATTAGTAACATATACCAAGCTGTCATCCAGCTCTAAGATTTATACATACCTACCTGTGTCTCAGGAATAAAGGCATGTGCAAATATGCTAGCTTGCTTGTCATTTTTTAGTTAGTAATTGTTCATACTATTTCTGAGGTGTGTGTTGTTGCAGTAAATATTAAAAAGATGAGCCATCCCGAGGTCACACTCCTCTCACACCACACTAGTGTGGAGCCGAGCACAATGACTATGTCACACAGTCCTAAGCTGCCTTCTTTACCAGGTTCCTTTCCCAGGTGGTTCACTCTGCCTGCCTTGGGTTTTCTGTCCCATGTGGATATGAACATGTCTCCAAAGCATAGTACCTTATCAAGCAGGCTGATATACCAAATTTTCAATCCTCAAACCCTCTACACAAAAAACTTACATCCAATAAACAATGATCCAAACTTTCCTTCTATAAGAAATAAAAAGATCTATAGGAACCCTTAGAAATAATAATAGCCTCATCAAGTAAGAGATGCACCAAGGGAAACATACATATCTGCCTACATCTCCATACTTCCGAAATCTCCTTGTCTCCTCCTCTTCTGCCTTCCTAGACCTCTCTCTGACTATCACTCGCTTGTGAAATCATGTAGAACCTTAGCATAAATCTACATGTGCTCAGTATTGTTGATCTGTTTCCCCTGTATCTCCTGCTCAATTGACACTTCTCTTGCAAGGCTATATCCAATCAAAGCAGTCAGTAGTGACACAGGTGAACCTTATAATTAAATTTTCTTCTAAGATAATGCGATGATCAGATTATGACTTTGTGTCAGGAAATAAGTGGATGGTGTATCTGGATAACAGGAATATATTGTCCAGGAGGCATATATTTACATTAATGTCAGTAACATGTTTTGTGGTATAATCATGTATGGGATATTTTAGGATGCACTGACTCCTGAAGATGTGCATGTGAACTTCACTTTGGATGAGTGGATTTTGCTAGATCCTTCTCAGAAATGTCTCTACAAAGAAGTGATGTTAGAGACTTACCAGAACCTCAGTGTTATAGGTAAGACTGTGATTTCTATTTTCCTTTTCAAGATGAGAGGTCAAATATATTTTGGTTACTGATGATCACATGTTATTTCAATGGAGAGTGAGTTAGATTGTACTGAATGAAACAGGTTCTGTTTTAACAGCAATATTTATTGTGCTTTGAAAAATCACACTAACATGGATTTTGCATAAATTATAATACAAGATCTTTAATTTTCTCCTTTTTCAGGCTACAATTGGGAAGACTATCACATTGAAGAACTTTTTCAAAATTCTACAGAACATGGAAGGTAATTTGCATGTATAAGCTGATACAAGCATGTCTCTGAGAATATTTTAATATCTTGGAATCTCTAAAGAAAAGCAAAAGTATAATTATCAGTCCTTTAAATGTACCTATGATTATAATATTCTCACAAACCATGTATTTCGATGTCAGTGATTTATGTTTGCAAGGCATTCCCCTAAGACAAAAGACAAGGAAAGAGATATCTTTATTTGAGTTGTAGCTCCATGAGATCTGCCCTGTGAAACTTAAAATATGTACAGTCTCTTAATACTTAGATATTGCACCTTGAAGCGTGATAGACATAATTTCAAAACCATCTAATAAGCAAATAGTTCATTGTAAATATGGTGGGCGTCATATTCTTCTAGTAATGTTGGTAAGTTCATTGAGAGTCAAGAATGTTGTTGTGGTAGGGTGGAGAGATGCCTTAGCAGTTAAGAGCACTTACTGCTGGAGCAAGAAAAGGGACTGAAGGAGTTGAGAGTGTCTGCAACCCCATGGGAAGGAGAAAATTATCACCTAACCAAAACTTCATCGGCTCCCAGGGACTAAAACACCAACCAATAAGTTCACTCAGAAAGACCCATGTTCCCAAGTGCATATGCAGTAGAGGATATCATTCTGTGGCATCAGTGGGAGGAAAGTCCTTTGGTGCAGTAAAGGCTCATTTTCCCAGTATAGGTGAATGCTCATGTGCTAGCTCAGGTGGAGAGGTTGTTGGGGGAGGGAGCATCTTTAAGGAGGCAATGGGAGGTTTAGAGAGATGGGATTACTGGAAGGGGACAGCAGCTGAAATGTAAATGTAGAGAATATCTAATAATAAAAGAGCACTATGTGCTCTTCCAGAGGTTCTAAGTTCCATTCTTAGCAACCACTTGTTGTCTCTAAACAAGTTGTAATATGATTTGATATCCTATTACACGCATGAGGATAGCTACATTTTCCTCATAAAATAAATAAACAATCTTGAAATGACAAAAAGAATGTCGTTGTGGAGCAGCCCAAATCCATGTCCCTCAGAACTAAGAGGAGGAAAATACAAATATAGTGTCTTCAATTGAAACCACTTAATTTGTCTTTTTTTTGAGAGTTTATCAAGTTCACAATATATGAAAGTCATGTGTGCATAGAGATATTCAAAGAAACAAAGTTCTTCTTTCTGTTTCAGAACAATTAGATGATATATAGTATTCTGTTTTGGTAGATTTTCTGAATATTATAGAAATTTGCAACTATTTGATTTTCTGACTTTACTGGGAATATCCCTGAGGTCACACTGCAGAAAATATCTATGGAAAGTAGAAATTTGTAAACTCCTCTGTTTGTCCTTCACAGTGTTAATATGGTATGACCTAAAGTATAGTAAAAATTATTAGTGCAATAAGTTTTTTAAAGGCCGAAGATCTTTATTTTTCTGAATGTACAATACATTATATGGAAACCACACCTAGAAAAGAAATGTTAAGTATGTGAGCAAGGGAATTAACACCCTTTGCATCACTGGTATATTCAAAGAGCCATATTGTGTGAGATCACCATAAACATAAAAAGTGTTAAAACCTTAAAATTGGTTGTTTACCATTAGAGAAACATGTAAAATGAATTTCAATTAATAATAGATTTATACAAAAATGATTTTAGTAAAGTTTTCACATGTGTCAGTTTTCTTTGCAGGCATGTAATAAGTACCAGTGGAAAGAAACACAATGAATGTAATCAATGTTCTAAAACCTTAGCAACAAGCGTTCATCACCTACATCGTAAACCAACACATACTGGAGAGAAACATTATGAATGGAATCTATGGAATAAAGCCTTTGAAAGACTATGCAAAGTACGAAAAAATAAAAGAACACATACTGGAGAGAAACCTTATAAATGTAATCAGTGTGGTAAAGCCTTTGCAAGACCCTGTAAACTCCAAAGACATAAAAGAACACATACTAGAGAGAAACCTTATGAGTGTAATCAGTGTGGTAAAGCCTTTGCACTTCCTAGTTACCTCAAAAACCATAAAAGGACACATACTGGAGAGAAACCTTATGAATGTAATCAGTGTGGTAAAGCCTTTTCAAGAACCAGTTACCTCCAAATACATAAAAGAAGACATACTGGAGAGAAACCTTATGAATGTAATCAGTGTGGTAAAGCCTTTTCAAGAACCAGTTACCTCGAAATACATAAAAGAAGACATACTGGAGAGAAACCTTATGAATGTAATCATTGTGGTAAAGCCTTTGCAACACCCATTCAACTCCAAAGACATAAAAGAACACATACTGGAGAAAAACCTTATGAATGTAATGAGTGTGGTAAAGCCTTTTCAGGACCCAGTAACCTAAAAATACATAAAAGAAGACATACTGGAGAGAAACCTTATGAATGTAATCAGTGTGGTAAAACCTTTGCAACACCCAGTCAACTCCAAAGACATAAAAAAACACATACTAGAGAGAAACCTTATGAATGTAATCAGTGTGGTAAAGCTTATTCGGAGAGGAGAAGTCTGGAAATACATAGAAGAACACATACTGGAGAGAAACCTTATGAATGTAATCAGTGTGGTAAAGCCTTTGCAATACCCAGTAAACTCCAAAGACATAAAAGAACACATACTAGAGAGAAACCTTATGAATGTAATCAGTGTGGTAAAGCCTTTGCACTTCCCACTTACCTCAAAAACCATAAAAGAACACATACTGGAGAGAAACCTTATGAATGTAATCAGTGTGGTAAAGCCTTTTCAAGAACCAGTTACCTCGAAATACATAAAAGAACACATACTGGAGAGAATCCTTATGTATGTAATTAGTGTGGTAAAGCCTCTTCCAAGAGGAGAAGTCTGGAAACACAAATTAACCCACACTGGAGAGAAATATTATGAATGTAATCAATGGGGTAAAGCCTTTACATGTCAATATAATCTCCAATATAATAAAACAACCCATACTGGAGAGAAACCTTTTGTATGAAATCAGTGTGGTAAAGCCTTTGCAGGGTCCTGGTACCTCCAAAAACATTAAAGAGCACATACTGGAGAAAAACCATATGAATGTAAGCAATGTGGTAAAGACTTTACAAAACCTACTCATCTCAATTATCATGAAAAAACTCGTATGGGAAAAAAAGCTTATGAATGTATTCATTGTGGTAAAGCCTTTCACATCTCAGTCTACCACTGAGACAGAAAAGAACACATAATGACATGAAATCCAACGAAATAAGCCAGTTTGGTAGGGGAGTTTTCAGAAATCTTTTATCTCCAAATTCATAGAAGCACTCATTTTGGGGTGAAACCTTATGAATGTAACCCTTTAGCTAAAACCGTTGTGAGTCCCACTAGTCTCCAAAATTAATAGATGCCATACTAGACAGGAACGTCATTGTGATGGTTTGCATGTGTTTGGCCCAGGGAATGGCACTAGTTTAAAGTGTGGCCTTGTGGGAGTTAGTGTGTCACTCTGGGGATGGGCTTGAAGACACTTTTCTTAGCTGCCTGAGGATGCTCAGTCTGTTCCTGGCTTCCTTTGGATGAAGATGTAGAACTCTCGGGTCCTCCTGCACCATGCCTATCTGCAGGCTGCCATGCTTCTTTTGTCTTGAAACTGGACTGAACCTCTGAACCTATAAGCCAGCCTCAAATAACTATTTTTATATATAAGACTTGATTTGGTCATGGTGTCTGTTCACAGCAATAAATCCCTAACTACGACAATCATGAATGTAATCAATATATTAAGACGTTTTAAACCATCATTGTCTTCATTCAAATAAAAAAAATACAAAAGAGAAACTTCAAAAATGAAAACAGTTTTTAAAGCATTTGCAAGCACAATCATCTGCACATACAAAAAAATTATATATAAGAGAGAAGCCACAGGAAACTTAACCATGTGTTCTAGCCTTTGCTGTTTAAAAGATAGCTTCATCCTGGATGCTTTTGGATGGAGGTGCAGAATTCTCTTGTCCTTGTTCAGCATTTTCTGCAAGCCTGCTATATTTCCTACTCTGATTAAAATGGACTGAATTTCTGAAACTGTAAGTCATTTCAATTGAATGTTTGAATGAATAAGTGTTGCCTTGAACCATATTTTCTGTAGGCTTCTGTCATGGGACATCTGGGTTCTTTCAACTGATTTATGTACACAATAGAATACTACTAAACCATTAAAAATGAGGTCATCCTGCAATTTTTAGGGAAATGGATGGAATTATAAACTATCATCTTGTGTGAGGTACCTCAGACCCAATAGGATTCCATAGCATGTACTCACTAATATTCGATATTATCCAAAAAAAAGTACAGAATAATTAAGATATAAGGCACATAACTCACATAGGCCAACAAGGTGAAGGGCCCAAGTGCAGATGCCTCAGTTCTAGTTGGGATAAAGAAGAATGAAACCACAAAGGTGAGGGAGGGAGGGAACTGGGAGATAAAGGAAATAAGACGGAAGGAAGCATGATCTGCTTTTGTTGGGGAAAAAGGATGCAAGGCCTGAGTGCCACCAGAAAAAATAGAAACAAGTGACTTTGGAAGGCAGAATTTTGGCAGGACCCTCCATTTTGTACTATTGGTCTCAGAGGTAAGAAACCATCAGTACTCAGCAGGGGTGCATACATTAATGTCCTACAGTGAGAAGAGGGAACATGTAGCACTCACCTCCAGCAGAAAGAAAAGGCTTCAAGTACTGGATGGAGTTGCTATCCACAGTCAAACCTCTGTGAGTAAGTTTCTTATACAGAGGAATTCCTCGTCCTACTTTTATTCACTTATATAGAGGTTACCTCCAGCAAAGATAAAACAATAAATTGTCCATGAATATTAGCCTCTCCTGACCTCACTTAAATGGACCTAGTGAAATAAAAAGTTTCTAGATCGGATCATGTCATAGAACACTTGTTTGTCCTGTGTGGCTTTCCTTGGGTAACTTATGGTAGATGTTCAAGGATGAGCCTTTCCTGATTCCTTATTGGAATCAGAAAATATGTGTAGACTCAAAATTTTTCTATTGTATTTTTTCTTTTCCTCCAACAATCAATATATTTATTATCATACTGATGACTTTCCCCACCATGGCTCCTCCCCCTCACAGTATCCCTTTTCCTAGTTCCTCTGTTTCGCTTTGAAGAGGTTGTGGAACCCTGGAACATTCACACTCTGCAGTACTATAAGTCTATGCTGGATTAAGAACATCCACACCCACAGTGCACAGCCTGGCATGCCAATTGTGTGATGAGACTCCAAAGATAGGCAAGAGGTTAAGGAACAACCCCTAGTCCAGGCATTGGAGGACCCACATGAACACCAAGCTGCTTATCTGCTACGTACATGCCAAGATCCTCAGTTCATCTTCTGTATGCTCCTTGGCTTGTGGCTCAGTCTCTGAGAATCCCCAATGCTTAAACTGAGTTGACTCTGTTGGTCTTTTTGTGGAGCTTCCATCCCCTCATGTCCTTCAATCCTTCCCCAACTGTTCAATAAGAGTCAGGAAAGTTCCTCCTAATTTCACTCTGGTTGTCTGCATCTGTTTCAGTCAGGTGTAGGATGGAGCCTCAAATATAGGACAAATCACCACATTTCCTCTCTTTTCTCCAGGAATAAATCTTTTTTTTTTTCTCAACTGTAAAATGATTACAACTAGTATCATTCTACAATTTATGAGGTATAAGAAAACCTTTGGACCCAGTTTCAACTGAGTGATTCTTCCACAGTACCTAGTACAGCTGTAGCATGTGGTCCTCCCTTGGCTATCTCTGGAACTCAACATTATTCTGCTCTCAGAAAGCATTTTCCAGAAGGTCATTTTTCAGTTTTGCTTGTCTCCTCTTTTCACCATTAATTAGCTCCAGATAACCAGCCTCAATTTTCTTGGGAGTGTCCTTCTTCTCTTGAATATAAAGCCAGGAAACTTGGCTGATGCTGCTAAATTCTGCTGCTTGTAGGAGCTGGAACATGGCCGCTTTGTTCTATTACATTATTTCTAGCTTCCTCTTTTCCAACTCCTTTACTACCTGAGCTTGGCTGTCCCAAAGCTTGCTCTGTAAATTGACCTTGAATTTAGAGATTTTTATGCCTACCTCCTGGGATTGAAGGTGTTTAACCCCACATATGGATATAAGCTTTTTGTTACCTAGAACTTGCTCTGTTCTCGGCTGTTCAAGAACTCAGAGTCCTGTTAGTCTTTTCTTTTTGAGATTAAAGATTCCAACTAAGGTTTCTGGAGCTAACTTAGCTAGGTGGGATCTTGTTTCAAGGTCATTGCTCATTTTATTCAAATTAATATTCTTGAACACAGGATTCATCTCCTGGTGTCTCCTTAATTCTTGAACCATATATTATGGATTTGTTTCTTCCTTGACTTGCTCCTTTTCATTAAAATACTCTTACTAAAAGTGAACTTTAGTACACAACAGAATTTACAACAGGCTGTTTTGAGAATTTCTCTTTATAGCAATGATTCTAAATTTCTTCACCTTAGCCTCAGATTGACTCTTGGATCAAGGGCAAAAGGCAGCTATGTTCTTCACCAAAATACCACAAACCACTTGGGCCAAGTAGATGAAATTCAAATCATTCTCAGTAACAAAGCCTTCCGTATTCCTATTAGGATAGCTCATTTTAACCATTGAAACCCTTCCACTGCTCTACAAATCCAAAACAACTGTCCACATTCTCTCAAACAAAAGTGTGCTAACCCTATCACTGCACTTCAGACCCTGTTACCAAGTTCTGTCTTCCTTAGGGTGTTATTGCTGTGAATGTACACCATAAGCAAGACAAGTCAATGGGCTGTCAAGTTCATACAAAATGTAAACATACAATCATGATCAGGATGCCATGTGGCCCAAAAGATACCAGCAGCAACCCAGCACCCTGACCATGAAATGAAGATATAAGACAGTTCCATAAAAAGCTGCCTAGATGTCTATAATTTCTACTACTGGACATTCTCTAAGCTATAGTACATGCACCTAGACATTTCTGGTATATACCCGAATATTCACTAGCCAATTTAATCTTCAGGAGGACCTGCCAGTCAGAGGAGGAGCCTGGGACTTCCTGTTGATTTCCGGGATGTCCCAAGTATCTAGACCAGCTGCCAGACTACAGAAGTCAGGTGTGAGGGTGGGCCACCATGTTTCAAGAGGATGGTTTTCAGTCTTTTTCCAGATTATATCTCCTGTCTGGGAAATGACCTGCCAAGTTAATCGGTAGACCTGGTGGGGGCTACTTTGCCCTCCTCCCCGGCCAATCAGACATAGAAGAATAACTATCTTAAAAGTCTTATCTTTAGGGGATTTTGAGTGCGTTGAACTTTCCATGTTGCCTGCCTGCCGACGGATGAGTGAGCTGGCTTAACGTGGGACACATGGATCCAAGCAGCTATCCCGTCTACCTTGAGGGCCGTTGGTGTGGTGAGCAGCACAGAGTAGGGTCCTTTCCAGCGGGGTTCTAAGTTTTTAGTCTGATGCCTGCAGATCCATACAGAGTCTCCGACCTGGAAGGCGTGAGGTACCAGTGGCCGTTGTAGTTGTTCTTGATAGGCGGAGGCCAAGGGTTTCCAGACCTCATTCTGGATGATCTGGAGTGCCTGCAGGTGGGCTTTTAGAGACATATTATTAGCATGGCTGGCAACATCAGAGTCATAAAAGTGTATGGCTGGTGGGGGTGCTCCGTAAAGTGTCTCAAACGGGGTAAGTCCATGAGGGCCTGGAGTGTTTCGGGCACGATACAGGGCTAGAGGGAGTAGGAGTACCCAGTCTCTAGTGCCAGTTGCAAGCGTTAATTTGGTTAGAGTCTCCTTAATGGTTCTGTTCATACGTTCTACCTGTCCTGAGCTTTGGGGCCTATAGGCACAATGTAGACGAAGGCAGGCCCATTATCTGACCCCAATACTGGGGAAGTCCATACCTGGGAATGATCTCCTCTAATAGCTTCTTGGCGACCACGTTGGCTGTTTCCCGTTTGGTGGGAAAGGCTTCCACCCAACCAGAGAAGGTATCTACAAATACTAGTAAGTACTTATAGCCATATAATCCAGGTTTTACCTCCGTGAAATCAATCTCCCAATGAGTGCCTGGCCGGCGTCCTCTCACTCGAACTCCTGGGTGGGCCTTAGTTCTTCCTGCATTTGTTTGTGCACAAGCGGTGCAGTCATTTAGTACCTGTTGAAAGGTATTTTCTCCCTGCACAAGATAGTGCACGCTTTCTTCTTTATCTAGGAGGGCTTTTAACTTTTTGGCACCAAGGTGAGTCAACCGGTGTAGGGCTTTAATTAGTTCAAAAGTCTGTTTCAGGGGTATCACCACCTTATCTTTATAAATCCATTGTCCTTTTTCCGGCAAGTGGGTGGCCCCCATTTTCTTTAGTAAATCTAAGTCTTGGTCATCATAACGATAGGCAGGGGGAGTAACGTTTGTCTCTTTTTGTGCGAGAGGGAAGGCTTGTGTGGAGGCTGCAGTCGTGGCTACAGCAGCCTCCCGAGCAGCCTTATCGGCCATTATGTTTCCTCGAGCCTCAGGACTGTCTCCTTTCTGATGCCCCGGACAGTGAATGATACTCAGTTTCTGGGGTAAGAACAGGGCCCCTAGTAGGGCCAGAATCTCAGTCTTAATTTTGATGTCTTTGCCCTCTGAGGTTAGGAGTCCCCTTCTCCGGTATATTTCCCCATGTATATGTGCTTTGGCAAAGGCATATCTGCTGTCCATATAGACATTTAGTTTCTTACCTTTTGCCATCTGAAGGGCCTTTGTCAGGGCCATGAGTTCTGCTTTCTGGGCTGATGTTCCTGGTGGTAGGGCTGTTGCCCAGATTACCTGAGTCTCAGTGGTCACAGCGGCTCCTGCTCAGCGCTCTCCATTGACCAGAAAACTGCTGCCGTCTGTGTACCAAGTGAAATCTGCCTCCTGAAGGGGAGTATTTGTCAAGTCTGGTCTGGTACCATGGACTTCGGCGAGAATCTGAAGGCAATCATGTTGTTCTGGTGTCCTGGGGAGGGGCAGCAGGGTGGCAGGTTTGAGTGTCACTACTGGATCAAAACGGACTCGGTCTGTGTCTAGAAGCATAGCCTGATAATGAGTCATCCGGGCATTGGACAGCCACCTGTCTGGTGGTTGTCTGACCAACGCCTCGACGGCATGGGGGGCATGGATGGTCAGAGGCTGGCCCATGGTCAGCTTCCCAGCGTCTTTGGTGAGCACTGCAATGGCAGCCACCATACGCAGGCAGGCAGGGTGGCCATCCTGACGCCACCGGGTCAAGCTTCTTGGACAGGTATGCCACTGGTCTCTTCCATGGCCCTATCTGTTGAGTCAATACTCCTTTGGCATAACCTTGTTTTTCATCTACAAACAACTCAAAGGGCTTAGTTAGAAGGCCAAGGGCCGGTGAGGATAGTAAAGCCTTTTGATGTTCTGGCTACCAATCAAAGAAGACCCCCTGTTTGGTAAGGGAGTATAAGGGAGCTGCCATCTCTGCAAACCCCGGTATCCAGAGTCGGCAGAACCCCGCAGTCCCCAAGAACTCCCTCAACTGTCGGGGTCCTCTGGGAACCGGAATGCCAGTGATGGTCTGCTTCCCTTTCGGATTTCTACCGAGAGGTTATGGGCGGTGTCTCGAACATCCTTCCAGTGCTGCAGGGTAAGGCTCAAGGGGGTAGTGACAGTCTGCCCCATAGTTTCAAACAAGGAAACAATAAACACGGAACAAACAAACAAGAGACAAAGACAGATCAACACAGAGCGTGCTGCGCGGCTCCGGGGCCAAGTCAAAACAAAAGTGTCAGACAGAGACAATACAGATGAGGGTCTGGAACTGGATCCCTCGTCTCCCAGAATTTCCACGTACCCTTTAGACAGGGGGGGGGGGGGCAAAGTGTCCCATTCTGGTAGTGGATCCAGTCCCGATAAATCGGGCTCCCGATGCCCGTGGAACGTCTTCCAGGGCTGCGGAGGGGAAGTGCGAGCTCGTCAGCTCCTTCCAAGTCCGCCAGATACTGATTACTTGGCACTAAGTACCGAAAATACAGAATTCGCTGCGCAGCAGACAGTTAAACAAACGATCAGACACAAACAAGGGCTGGTCAGCTTACCTCCCGATAGTGGGTCGGTGGTCCCTCGGTAGGGGGTCACAGCTTCCCGGCCAACGCACCAAATGAAAGACCCCCGGAGGGTATCTTCCGTCTGAAGAGACCCGTCCCAAGGAACAGCGAGACCACTCACTTCGGATGCAAGTAGAAGAGGTTTATTTACACAGGTACTTGTGGGCACACATTCTCTTGGAGGACTTGCGCGCCGGACAAAGGGCAGTCCCCTTTTTATAGGGCTTGGGGGGCAGAAGCAAGGTACAGAAGCAGAAGCATAGCAACAGGGTTTTAATTGGTTAATTTAAATGAAACCAGGGTGAACTGGGGACAAGCCTCAAGTTCTTCGGAAAGGGTGGCCTTGGCCCCTCCTCTGGGACAGGGTGCTGTTTTTCGTCCTTGTCTCAGCATGTATTGCAAAATATTGTGTCTTTAAAATATTGTGTCTTTACCCCGGGCCAGGTGGTCAACCACAGATATCTTGTTTTGACAGGGACTGGGCTGTCCTCTGGCTCACTTTTGTTTCAGTATTTTTCCATCCCTGCCTATTCTGGGCCTAGCACAAAATGGCGTTACTGCAGCTAAAACAGAAGGGGGTCTTTCATATATATATAATCTTTAAAAGAACAATTATGTTATTGTTCTATGAGTGAATGCAATGTCCATTATGACTAACAACTTCTGGTTTAAGAGTAGTCAGCTCTGGGTAGTGGAGTCAGATTCTCTCAACTAACCTTTGCACTGAGAACAAAGTCCCAAATGGAGGAGTTAGTAAAAGGACTAAAGGACCTGAGGCTGTTTTCAATCCCATAGGAAGAACAACCATATCAACCAACCAGAACCCTCAGGGCTGCCAGAGACTAAACCCCAACCAAAGTGTACACAAGGAGAGACCCATGGCTCCAGCCACAGATGTAGCAGAGGATGCATTATCAGGCTTCAAGGAAGAAATGGGCCTTTAGCCCTGGGAAGGCTCAATACACCTTTGTAGGGGAATGCCAGGGCAGGGAGTCAGAAGGCAGCAGGTAGGTGAACACTAACATAGAGGCAAGGGGAGTGGGGATGGGAGAGAGGGATTCTAGATGGGAAACTAGGAAGGGGATAACAATTGAAATGTAAGTAAAGAAATTTCCCAATTCATATATATATATATGTTTGTGAGTGTGTGTGTATACACAGTTTATATATATATACATAGTTTATATACACACACACACACATACACCCATATATATATGTATATATATACATATATATATACATATATATATATGTATATATAGATATAGATATAGATATAGTTTCCTGTGTTGTTTGTATTTTAATGCTAATTCCATTTCCCAAAGACCGGCTGGCTAGTCAAGGGACTCCAACCGAACCTTCCCAGTTTAATTAGTAACATAGGAAAGGCAATGAGGGCAGGAGGGGAGTAGAGAGATTTGAGAGCTAGGAGGAGGAGGGGAGAGGACAGAGGTTAGAGGTCATGGCAACATGGAGCTTCCCAAGGACCAGCTGGACTCAGTGGCATTTATTGGTGTTAAAAAGCTGTGAACATTGAGGGTTTTACAGTCTAATATCTCATATAGAAGGGCAGTTTGTAACTTTGTCTATTAGATGCAATCTTGTTTAGAGGATTTATGGATTGAGAGTTGAATATATAAACCTGCATGAAAAGCTATCAGGCTGCAGAGTTGTGTTTGTATGGGATTTTGGGATACAGAAATAACCAGGCACACAAATGGAGAACAGGAGGAAGAAAACCACCAAGGGGAGGCAGTTGCGCTGATGAGTTGGGCCATGTTGGTGGCTCAGACCATGCACCAGAGGTGTGTTGGGCTCTGAACTCAATCTGGGTCTAAGGAGTAAGATCCCAGGGCTGGTAATGAGATAAAACATTTTTTAATTTTTTATATTTACTGCAATATATGTACATATATGTATGTATATAGAACTTAATAGACAGTGACTATGCTGTATACTAGAATCGGATTAGGGTTCAAAGAGATTCTCTTAAGGGTCTAAATTACTTTTAAAGCATTTACTCCTTTTCTTTTTTTTCTTTACTTTTTCATGTAGTTAACTATAATATCATGTTTTCAAGGTTAGTCAAGTAATAAATAATTAAATAAAATTAATGTTTAATAATATAGTCATGCTATATATAGATAGCTTCATATGATTTTGTCTATAGAATATAGCATTTAAGGTTATTTTATTATTAAAAGATTCTGTGACTATAATTTTCATAATTGTGATTGTATTTGATTTACATCTGAGAGAAAAGGTGGCTTGGTCTTGCTGCCTATTGTGAGGCTGAGTGTGGGCGCCCAAGCACTCGATTCTGCATGTAGACCTGTGACCCAGCCTCCAAGTTATTTCTGATGAGTAAGTGGAGATGAAAACAGCCAAGAGCTGTCATGAAGACGCATAGGTGGTCCAAGGAGAACCATGAGGAGAAGGTGGTGCATGAGGGAGAAGGAGAAGCTTCCATGGGTTAGGTGAGCCATAATCACATGGCTCTTAGGGCTGGCAAATTGGAGGTAAGAGCTCTCCAGGTGAAACAGCAAATAGTAAGAAGTAATTTGGGGTTATTGATAGGAAAGTAATTTCTAATAACAAAGAAGGAAGGTATGAATCCAGCTTCTGTGCTCTTTAAGGTTTATTGTAAATATAAAGGCTGTGTGTCTCTTTTACAGGGGAGCTAAAGGTTGGAAGGTAGGTTAGAAACCATGGTCAGGATTAAACATTTCTACAGCAATCTGCCTCCTGAGTGCTGATATTTAAGGTGTGCTTCACCATGAAAGTGCATTAAAGAATGGCAGCCAACAGCACTGAAGAAATATGTAATTAGAAAAGCATCAGACATGGACAGACCCATGGCTCCAGTTGCATTTGTAGCAGACGTCAGCATTCTCTGTTATCAATGGAGGAAGAGGCCTCTGGTCCAGTGCATGTGTATGGAAATTCCAGCATGCTGAAGTGGAGAGGGTGGTTGGGAGAGGGAGCACCTTCATGGTCACAGGTGAAGGGGGAGTGGGGATGAGAGAAGGGGAAAGGGGATAGCATCTGAACTGTAAATACAGAGAATATCCAATTAAAAAGATGTATTTACTTCCTTCTTTCTAATTTCTATTACTTTCACCTCCTTCATTTTTATTGCCTAAGCTAAATTTTAGACAGTATATTGAATAGGTATGGAGAGAATAGTCCACCCTACCCTGTTCATGATTTAGTAGGATTAAATTGAATTTCTTTTCGGTTAATTTAATGTTGGCTATAGGTTTGCTGTAAGGTACCCTTCTTATGTTTAGGTATGTCCATTTTATCATTAATCAATCCAATAATTTTATTGTAATGTAGGGCTGGATATTGTCAGTGAATTTTTCATCATCTAATTAGATGAGCACTTGCTTTCATATTTTTTTTGTACACTCTAAACACATTATGGTGAACCATTCCTGCATCTCTTTAGTGAAGCCTACCCCATTGAACATGCTGTGTGATCTTTGCATGTATTTTCTGTTTAATTTCTTTTTTGTTGTTGTTTTATCAATTATTTTTACATCTGGGGTTTTATGTAAAATAGGTCTGTAATTCTCTTTTGTTGCAGAGTCTTTATGGACTGGATAGTTGATTAATCAGGGTTTCACAAAATTAATTAATTGGTGTCTCTTCCTTTTCTATATTGTTGAATACTTTGAGGAGTCTAATTATCTCTTCTTTGAAAGTGTGGTAGGATTCTACCCTAAAAATCATAGCCCAGACAGTAGGAGGGCACTTTCTTCCAGGGTGAACATAAATCAGTTTAAGCAGCATATCATTACTCGAGACCCAGGCTTGATTCCCAACATAGTGGCTCACAAACTTCTATAATGCCAATCTCATAGACCCAAAGTTCTTTTCTGACCGCTGAGAGTCCCGAATGTACAAGGTGCACAGACATACGTGCAGGCAAGTAAATAAAACAAACAACAACCACATACCAATAAACAAAATAAAGGAAAAATTAAAGATGGCCTGTAGAAAAGCAACCAAAAAAAAAATAGCCCCAGGTTTTTGGTGGCAGATTTTTAATGACTTCTCTCTCTTTTAGATGTTTACACTATTTAAGTTGTTTGTCTTAGTTTGATTTAACTTTGGTAAGTGAATCCTATTGAGAAATTATCCATTTCTTTTACAATTTCCAGTACATTGGAGTTGATGCTTTTTAAAATCATGTCTTCACCATTCCCTGAATTTCTTCACTGTCTGTTAAATTTGTTCCCATTTTTATTTTAGATTTCATTAATCTGGATATACTCTATCTTTTAATAAGGTTTGTCTATCCTGTCAAATAAAAAGCTCAAAAGACCAACTTCATATTTCATTAATTTTGGTGTTATTATTCTCTTTATTTTTTATTGTTTTCAGCTTCCATTTCACAATTTCTTGATATCTGCTCATTTTTTAATTGCTCATTCGCTTCTTTCTGAACTAGACTTTATACTGTGCTATTAAATTGCAAGTATAAAAGCTGTCTTAATTAGGGTTTTATTGCTGTGAACAGACACCATAACCAAAGCAAGTATTTTAAAATGACAACATTTAATTTGGGCTGGCTTACAGGTATAGAGGTTCAGGCCATTGTCATCAAGAAAGTGCAGGGCAGCATCCAGGCTGGCATGGTACAGGATGAGATGAGAGCTCAACACCTTCGTTAAAAGGAAGCCAGGAACAGAGAGATCACCCTCAAACAGCTGGGAGGAGAGTTTCCAAAAATGGCCCATAAACACACGTTTTCTTGACAAGGTCAGACCTTCAAATAGTGTGACTTCCTGGGCCTAGCTTATTCAAACCATCATATTCCATTTTCTGGCCCTCATAGGCTTGTTCAAACACATGAGTCTTTGGGGGAGGTATACCTAAACATAGCATAATAGAATAGTACATGAATTCCAAATTTCATAATCCCAACAGTCTATAGAAATTAAAAGTCCAAAGGTCAAAATCTCTTTCTAATATTCATGAAATCACTTCACTGTAATCCATGGATAAGGACAGACAGCTAGCTGGGCAACTCCATACTCTGCCATCTCTATGTATGATGTCAAAGAGGTCTTCAGATCTTCAACTTATTCATCTTTGTTGTGTGCAACAAACTTCTTTCTCCTGACCTTGTTCCACACTCTGTTAGCAGCTTTCTTTGGCAGTTATCCAATGGCTCTGGGATCCTTAACATCTTTGGGTCTCAAAACAGCTTCATTGTTACAGCTCATTGTTTCAATGTCTGATATCTACACATGATCTTCAGGCATCCTCCAAAGGGCTGCCCTCTGTAGCACTTTAAGTTCAATGTAGCACTTTAAGTTCCCTCCACCTTTGCTGTTGTTCTTGGTGATCATCCCATGATACTGGCATCTCCAGGACACAGAGTGCTTCCTTTACAATTAGGATTCACCATTAGTCTCTCAAATCTCCCTTCTTGGTGCAAAGCCTCAAACCCTTAGCATGAACCCTTCAGTCCTGGATTATCAACTAAAACTAATGCTGCACTTTCACCAATGTCCTTCCATGTCCTCTCATAGTCACAAGCCTCAGCTGTTCTTCCTGAAGCCTTCATTCCTTCAAAACCAGTAACAGCTGGGTGATTCTTACACAGTACCAAATAGAGGTGCAGCATGTAGCCCTACCTTGGCTATCTCTGGAACTCAACATTGTTCTGCTCTCAGAAAGCATTTTCCAGATGATCATATTTCAGTTTTGCTGGTCCCCTCTTAATCACCACTATTTAGCTCCAGGTAGCCAGCAACAATTTTTATAGGAGTTTCCTTCTTCTCTTGAATATAAAGCTAGGGACAGTTAGCTGTTGCTGCTAAGTTCTGGTGCTTGTAGTTGCTGGAACATGACCCCCTTGTTGTATTACATTATTACTAGCTTCCTCTTTTCCATCTCCTTTACTATCTGAGCTTGGTTGTCCTGAAGCTTTCTTTATAGATTGATTTTGAATTTAGAGATCTTTATGCCTATCTCCTAAGATTAAATATGTGTATCCGCACACCTGGATTTAAGCTTTTCTTTACCTAGAACTTCCTCTGTTCTCAGTTGGTCAAGAACTCAGAGACCTGTTTGCCTTTCCTTCTTGAGATTAAAGGATCACACTAAATTTCCTGGAGCTAATTTAGCTAGGTGGGATCTTACCCCAAGTTCATTAATGCTTTTATTCAAATTAATATTATTGAACACAGGATTCATCTCCTTGTGTCCCCTTAATACTTGAACCATATATTGTGTATTTTTTTATTTTCCCAACTTGCACCTTTTCTTTTAAATAGTCTTCATAGATTTTAACTTTGATACTGGAGAGCACTTTTGTCACCTCTGAGCAGTTCATGGCAGAGTAATATTAACATTATCCCAGGACATCTTGGGGCTAGCCAAGGCAGGAATCTGGTTTGTGTGGTACAACCTGTAAGGGCCAGTATCAGGCAGATTGTCATCTGTAGCTCTAGGGAGGGCTCACAATAATAAGGCTATAAGGAAGAACAGCTACATTTGAAGATCAGGGCAGGGATTTTAAGAACCTGGTTTAGGAAAGTACACACTTATTTGAAGCTCCAGGCAATATCCTTAGGACTACAGCTCTAGGCAGGGCAGATTTCAGAATGTAGGCCCAGCAGTATGCATTTTTGTATCTGACCTTTTCACCTGACCTCCATTAAGATGTTTACAGGATTTTTGGTTGTTAACATACTTGATTCCTGTCTAGAACTGATGTTACCTTTTTACATGTAATTAAAGTGATTTAGAAAGAGACCAATTAAACCAAGCTTTGCTTTGGCCATGAGGCTGAGGCCTCAAGCCAGGCTGAAGTCATGCTGCAACTTTCACTACTTTGTCTTTTTTCTTTCAATCCTTGCTCCAGCTCTGGGAGAACCTGTGGGTTGTCTGAGCTGGTCTAGGCCAGTACACAACAGAATTTTCAACATGCTGTTTTGAGACTTTCTCTTTAAAGCAATGATTCTAAATCTCTTCACCTTAGCCTCTGGCTGACTCTTTGAACTAGGGAAAAATCAGCCATGTTCTTCATCAAAATACTACAAAAACTGTCTCAAGTCCAGAGACTTAAAAATTTTCAGGGAAAGAAGTTTGGCCAATTAGATGAAATTCAAATCATTCTCAGCAACAAAGCCTTCCGTATTCCTATTAGGATAGCTCATTATAACCATTTAATGCCTTCCACTGCTTTACAAATTCAAAATCCACTATCCACATTCTTCCAAACAAAAGTGTGGTCAGCCCTATCACAACACTTAAGTCCCAGGTACCAAGTTCTGTCTTTGTTAGAGTTTTATTGCTGTGAACAGACACCATGACCAAGGCAAGTCTTATAAATCAGAATATTTTTTTGAGGCTGGCTTACAGGGTCAGTCCATTATCATAAATGTGAGAGCATGGCAGCATCCAGGCAGGCATGGTGGAGAAGGAGCTAAGGACTCAACATCTTCAGACAAACAAAGCCAGGAACAGAGAGAGCATCGTCAAGCCTCAGAGTTATATACTTCTTCTAAGGAGGCCACAACTTCTAATAGTGCCACACCCTGACACAAACATATGCAAACTCTCACAATAGCTGTTCATTTTTTTCATGTGGGCATTTTGTGCTATCAACTTTCTTCTTTGCACCACAGTTTTGTCTTTGTGTTCCATAAGATTGTGCATGTTACATATTGTTTTCATTGAATTCTATAATGTCTCTAGTTCCTTCCTTTATTTCTGTCTTAACCTATTTTTCATTCAGTAGTGCGGTGTGCAGCTTTCATGAGTTTGTGTGCTTTGTATTCTTTCTTGTTTTGCCTTTATCCTTCTATAATCCATGGTGGTCTAATAAGAAACATGGTGTTATTTTAATTTTCTTGTATGTATTGAGACTTGCAGTATATAAATACGTGATCAGTTTCAGAGTAAGTTTCATAAGGTACTTAGCAGAAGGTATACTCTGGATTAAAAATTGAAATTATGTTAAACCAAATTACTGAAGTTACATGAGTTCAACCAAAATTGGAAATCTGGGTGTTATGATGTTGCCCTGTATAAAAGAGATATTATTTTCTAGGTTTAAATTTTTCAGCCTAAGAGAAAAGGTATAAGTAATATTTGATGTACTCTAATACAAAATCGAAGACTCTGGCCTCATGGCCATGAAGACTATTTCAACTTTTTACAATAACTTTTGGGATTATAATTACATCATTTTTACTATTTCTCTCCTGCCTTCCATGACTGCTTAATAAACATGCCAAAACCTAAAACTCGGGAGAAGAAAGCTGTTGCTTCAGTTTCCAGGCTTGGTGTATGGGAAAGACACCATGAAAGAGATAAAAGAGGAAAAAGGTGCCATCGGGTAGGTGCATTGTGAGGGCATGGTGAGGAGAGCTGGCTTGGGAGTGTGAGCAGCTTAGGCAAACATGGCAAGTGATAACTCATGGTTATTAATAGGGAAGTAGACAAAACAGCATAGAGGGATGGTATCTGCTTGATTCCTGTGCTTTAATGCTTACTATGCATATAAAGTTTTTTCATCTTTGATTCAGTACTTTTATGATATGAGTGGGGTAGGAAACCTGCAAATATTGCCACAAGACGATGGGTGTAGTTGTTGTTTGTTCCAAATGATTGAAATGGGATGGAAAGTAAGATGGCAGTTGTCATGGCTCTTGTTCTATAAAGAAAATGCCGTAGT
This sequence comes from Micromys minutus, assembly GCF_963924665.1. Lineage (NCBI taxonomy): Eukaryota > Metazoa > Chordata > Mammalia > Rodentia > Muridae > Micromys > Micromys minutus. The sequence goes on from NC_137980.1 coordinate 22,174,348, forward strand.
GTGCTTTCAGACAGCTTCCTTTGAAGAAGATGGAGGGGAGCAATTGTTCCAGTAACCCATTATTAGACATGGAAGTTAAAAGCCAACAGGTGCTCCCTGTGTTAGTTCATGCTAATGAAATCAGAATTCAAAAGATAAGGGAGGTGGACCATAAGGCCAAGACCCAGCTCAGCACTCTAATAAATTTGAGGCTAGCTTAAGCTCAATTAAATCCTGTCTCATTCCACTCCAAATATTTTCATCAAAGTGAATAGAGGGGCAGAGGTATTAGAGTGGAGGAAAGGATATAATATTTGAACTGCAAATACAGAGAATATCCAATAAAAATGAAAAAAAAAGTGGATAAAAATTTCATATGAATACATAGAATACATGCATATGCCTGTCTACTTAGGGTTTTTATATGTGTGTAAAAGCACAGGAAGAACAAGTAGAATCAATAAAAATATTAAAATAAATTGTAGTGGGGGAGTTTAATTACTTTAGCTTTTAGGGTTTTCTCTTTTGCATGTGTATTTCATCATTTCCTGGATAAAACACCTATTCCATCTTATACAAACTGAAAAAACAATGGTCCATCAAGTTAACACAAAATGTTAGCTGACAATCATGATCTGGGTGCAAAGTGGCCCAAAAGATACCAGCAGCAACCCAGCACCCTGACCATGAAGTGAAGATATAAGACAGTTCCATAAAAAGCTGCCTAGATGTCTATAATTTCTACTCCTGGACATTCTCTAAGCTATTATACACGCACCTAGACATTTCTGGTATATACCGGATCCTCAATGACTGAGGAAAAAATGAGGAGTTCCTGGTTTACTAAGGTTACTGCTTGTTATGCAGACACTACCCTGAAGTGAACAACTGTATCATGAAAACATGTTTCTGACACAACCATAAAAGACACCAGTAAAGGGAAATCACCACAGTTCAGAGCTTCATGCAGTAGTGATGATCATACATTTGTTTGTCAATGTGTGATTATTCCCTGAAACATTAGCCATAAAATGGAATGGATTGATTGTTACAGACTTTGAAAAAGAATAACATTTGTTGAGAAAGACATACTAGAAAGATCTCTCAAAATGGTCCAAGGATGTAAAGATATTTAAAACCAATATAAATGCTCATCAAAGGTAAGTTCAGATGAGTTAAATTCACTAATCAAGTTGTTACAATGATCTATTCTGTGGGACATCAGCCTTGTCCCCATGTACATTGTCAGTTTGCAATGGGCCCATGAACATAGTGTCTATGTTGGAGCAACAGGGTTTAGCATGGATAGAGCAGTAGAGACCTCCACTCACCAAGCTTCACATGGCCACATCTGATGCTGAGTGCCCGGCAGATCTCCACATATAAGAGACCAACACTGAACCCTAGATATGGAAGTACATCCTGGTTTGATCAGCCAGTAATTTGTGGTATGTTGACTGCATTGGATCATTTCTTCTGTACAAATGACAGAACTTTTAATTCCTGATGAGATATGTATTCTGCTTATGATGTTGTCTTTCATGTGCATATTGATTCTGCCAAAACCACTATCCAAAGACATTCTGAGTGCCTCATTCACCACAGTAGCATTCCATACCATGCCTTCCTTCTGAGCAAGGAAATCATTTCACAGCTGACAAGTGAGACAGTGGGACAATTACTAGAGATTCCATTGTTATTAATTACCATGTTCCTTGTAAACTAAAAAGATTATTAAATAATAGAAAAATATAATGACTTTTAGAAGACACTTTTACACAGCCATTTCGGGACAGCCACTTGGAGAGCTGGGCAGGGGCCTAGTGTGTCTATATTTTGAATTAGTATCCTTTATTAGGTTTGGTATCTTTCATAGGCAAGATCCATATTTCCAAAAAATCAAGGTTTTGGATAATGTGTCTTTGAGTTCGAGTCCCCCAAGTCTGAATGGAATAAAGCTCAAAATGGAGGACTCCATTTATAAACAGGATTTCCTATTCTCTGCCTGACATTGTCTGGACAAGTCGCTGAACAAATTGAGACACTATGTTGTTTTCCTGAGATTATAATATTCACAGCCGTCTCAAGTCGGATTGGCATGGCTGCTCCCTTTTTCCTCACTGTCTGCTGGAGAACAACGAACAAACAAGAAGGCCACCCACACCAAACTTATACTTAGTGGCCTATGAGAAAAAAAAAATTTCTTCTTTTTCCAGTGATCTTAAGTTGTGTTTGCCAGAAAGGTTTACTTCTGTTGTGGTGAGCTCTCCTTCAGTAAATGAAAAAAAACTATAGTGTTCTTCGTGGATAAATAGAGCATCTAAGGCCCTTAATACAACAGGAGAAAAAAGGAAAACAAGTGTTAGCAAGGCAGATTGCATGCAATAAGGAAAATGAATTCCTTCTACATTGGAGTTACAAATTTTAAGCCAGGAATATAGAGGCTTTTGTGGTGGTTCTCAGTCCTCCTAATACTGAGATCCTTGAGTCTATTACATTATGTTATGGAAACCCCCTTAAACATAAAATTAATTCGTTGTTACGTCCTAATTATAATATAGCAACTGTGATGAATTGTAATAAAAATATTTGATATGGAGATGATCTTAGGCAACACTTGTGAAAGTGTTCTTAGATCCCACAGGATTTGTTACCCAAAAGTTAAGAACTAGTGGTTTGTGGTATCTTCTGATAATACTACTGCAATACTATTGATCAATCAATAAAGAGATTATCAGTGGTTGTAATACTAGATTTTGAGACACTAATAAAATGTTCCCAGAAAGCATTATAACATTTTTATGAGTCTGTGTTTGTAAAAGGGGTATTGTAATCCTCTCAGGCACAATCATCTGTTGTTAAAACATATAACAATTTTTCTTTCTGGTGAAAAAGGAACATTTAGGCATTACTATGACATGTCCTTTTTCATTGGAAAATTAAGGATGATATAAGAAGATATGAATGTGTGAAGTTGGCATAGGGTGTAGGTGATATTGCTAACTTGATTGTTAACTTCATTAAAATCTGATAGTATTTAAAACCCCAAAATGGAGGTACACAACTGAAAGCTTTATATTCTTAATTTAAAGTGGGAAGATCTACATGGAATCCAGATCTTTGAGACAGAAATATATGCCTTTAATCTGGATGTGGATGGGGAAGACACATCTATAATCCAGATGGTTGAGCTTAAAGCCTCACCAGTGATCTGGGCCATAACTTGCACTTTGAGAATATGTAATTACGAGGAGGCTTTTGCTCTTATGCTGCTTGCTCTCACTTGGTAGAAAGTCCATTCCTTCTCTGGCATTAGAACCAGCTTTTCTGGAATTCCAGCATATTGTAAGGAGAAGCTCAGATATCCAGCCCTGTGGACTGAACAACTACTGTATGTTTAGATTTTGCCTTCATATCTACTTATTGATGAATTTGCTGGACCACCAAAGCCTCTGAGTCATTGTTAACAATACCCTCGACATATACAGGAAACCATTCTATTAGATCATTATTGTATTGAACTCTAATATACTAGACAGGTGCAGAACACTTTTAGAGCAGTTTGGACCTACAACAATTTCAGCACAGTTACAAATGTTCCAAAAAAATCCCTTAACCTTTGCTCGGGTGATGTTTGGTCTGGGCTTCTATAGTGACTGGAAAAGAAAGTAGAGTAGCAAAAGTGCAAAATATCTCAGTTGTATCACAACGTAATAGACTTACATTCCACAGTAATGTAAGTACATTCCAGAGTGAGGGGGGAATGGAAAAACAAGATGTCTCAGCTTCTGTAGGTCAGGACCTGACACTAAACTGACATGAAAATCAGGTGACAGTAGATTCTTTTGATCCTTGATTTAACAGCACCAATATGGAGATTCACAAGGTTTCTAGACCCACACCTTGGCTCTCTGATTCACCGTCAGTCTCAGAAGTCAGAGTCTTTCTCAGGATCTTCACAAGAACAAAGCACTGGAAGAAACACTTCTGCAGTATGCTCTGATACCTCCTGCAATAAAAGAGCAGCATTAACTGACCCTCTCCATTCTTAGCTGTGCACAGACACTCTCTCCAACAGATGCATGCGGACACTGAGGAAGACTATCTACTCCAGCTAGTAGTAAAGTTCCTCCAAACAATGTTTCCCTGGACCAATACCATTCTCTTACCAACATCTGCAACCACGTGGGGCTTCTCGGTTGAATATGTCATCTGTTGCCACATAACAAGCCTAATCTACACTGCTATCCTAGATGAGAGGTAACAAAAAAAAAAAAAAAAAAAAAAAAAAAATTGAATTCCAAGGACTTGAGATTGAATGATTGAATACCTGAATAATTATACAAATCTTTAAGTTTGATAACAGAAATTCTGCATCACATACTCCACGGCATCTTAAGTGCAAGCTATTCATCGTGATTACAGTAGATGAAGTATTCTGCAGTGAGGAAATTTCAGGGAAAGTCTGAAATCAGGACCTGCTGAGTGCAAGATCATGGCTCACAGAGAGGAGCATCAGGCATCAAATGGTTGGAATTGTGGTTCTTTCTAGGGCTGGGTGGGGTAACAGTACATTAGGAGAACAGACACAAATGCTAATGGGGTTCAAAAACCTCTTAGATCCAGAAATCCTGTGGTTCTGTAGGAAACTCACTCTTAATCCTTTAGGAATATTCACTGGCCAATTAAATCCTCAGGCTGACCTGCCAGTCAGAGGAGGAGGCTGGGACTTCCTGTTTCCATTCCACATGTTCCTTTGTCTCTGCTGGTAGGATTTTTGTCCTGCTCTCTCTGTCCTGCTCTGATCCCTCTGTTGGGTGCTGTGAGGGGACTTCAGGGAAACTGAAATTGAGACATGGTAAGCATGTGAATGCACAAGGGGGTGAGCAGTGGGAGCTGGGGTGGTGGTTCCTCTCCGGGGCTGGATGGGAAGGATCAGCAAGTTGTGCGGTCCTTTGTTGTGCTCCTCACTTGCTAGATCAGGCGGTGACCTCTGAATAACTTCACTTTAATGGCTGATTCTTAATCTGCCCAAATTTTGGACCATTGGCTTATTTACAGAATCGTCATGGGTGTTTTCTTTGAGTCTGCAGCTTTTGTCCAGACCCTTTTGTCTTCTATAGAATACATTAAGGAGACAGGTATAGGGGGGTCATTTGAGAGGCTCTGGGCCTTCAGTCTACAACCAGCCAGTTCTGAGGCTGCAGCCAGGTGCACACAAGCTGCGCGGGGATTGGCTGCGCGGGCAGAGACATTAGTCTCAAGGGGCCCCAGCAGCAGAGTTTCAATGATCTGTCTTACACCTAACAAGTCCGTAGGTCCTTCCTGTAGCGCGCCCCATGTCCCACCAGCAGGAAAAGGCCTGCAACAACAGGATTCTTCTTCGAACAACCTTTATTTTACAATATTCTGAGCAGAAGATCCCACGTGGAAGCAAAATGCACTGCTTATATATATATATGCCTAAGAGACTTGTGTTTCTACCTGATTGGTGCATCCTCCAGTGGCTCATTAGCATGCCCCAATAGTGAGCTATGACTTATTTGGTATATAATGAGCACTGAGGGGAAAGGCTATGTTGGCTGAATATAGGCCGGATGCTAGCGCCATCTACTGGCACGAACGGCTCCCTACATATTCCCTGGCTCCATCACCTTCTGCTGTTGTCAGGTGTGCTGTGTATTCATGGGCCTCTGGCTACAGCAGCTCTGTTTTTGTTTTCCTTTCTCTGCACATGTCCCTTCTCCATTTTCTTTCTCTATCCTTATGGCGCTCTCTCTCTGCTCTCTCTCTGTCTGCCTGGCTATAGTTCCTCTTCTCTCTTTCCCATCTCCAGGTGCTCACACCTCCCTCTTCCCCCCAACAATCTCTTTTGCACCACATCTGTTGCATTATTTCTTTTACTTACCTGCTGTGATGTGATTTTTTTGCATTTCTTGGTGACATATTCTCCTGGCTTTTAGCTTTTATATTCCTATGCTGGTATTTAGGCTTCTAAGTTTGACGTGATAATTGGTCTTGATATTGTTTTCTGGATTTGTCTTGTTTGGATGGCAGTTTTGATCTTGTGTTATTGTGTGATTTATGTGTTTTCAGAGAGCTATGGCTGTGTGTTGACTCTTTTGCTGACCTATTTGGTGGGTATAATTAGTGGGAATGCTTGAAATGTTGGAAGCTGGGATAAGAGGCCAGCAGGAAAGGATGATCTTAGCCGTCTACAAAGAGTCATAAACAGGAGTGAGGTGGAGCTGCCTTTGGTGTTAGTTCAGTGCTAGAAACAACTGTGAATATTTCTATTGGAATAACAAATAGTTTGGTCGGTCTATGGAGTGCCTACCCTGTCTGCAGGCAGGTGAGGCATGTGATTATCCTGGAAGTTTTTGCCCCATTGAGGGCTGTCACGCAGGGGTGAGTGGAGTCAGCAAAGTCAAATTGCAACAGTCCGTGCACTTGCATTGCAGTAAGATACTTGATGGTCTTTGGGGTCCCTGTTACTTCGGCATGAGCACTTGGTACTTTTAGTAGAGTCCCCAAATGCCCAGACCTCCCATCTCTAGGATTGAACGGCCAGCTCTTAAGGAAATGTGTCATTGTTCTTTTTTCACTGTCTTCATTTGTCATGGCTCTGTTTGCCTTGGTTTTTCATTTTTCTTGAGTATTTGTGGAATGAGGTGAGTAAAGGAAATTGGAACTGTGCTACAGTGGATGCCCTAGAGAGGGGTATCCATGGGGGCTTAGATAATGATACAGAGCCTGGTCTAGGGAACAGTGAACCCCTGCACTTAATGGCTGGGAAGATTAGAGCAGATTTGGAGTCCTCTCTCTATAGAGTAACTTTTCAATCTTCTCTGCTTATTTTTTTAGAGTTTGTGGGACCCTTGCATATCCACACACCAGAGTCCATCAGGTCTATGCTGGGTTAAGTGGAGCCAGTCCCACTGAGGCAGTATGCGTTTGGCTATTTAAAGAAGCATGATCCAAAGATAGGGAAGAAGTTCAGAGAAAAACAATGATCCAGTCCTAGGAAGACCCACAGGAAGGCCAAGGTGCACATCTGAAACATATATGCCAAGGTCCTCAGTCCAGCCTCTGAATGCTCTTTGGTTGGTGGCTCAGACTCTGAGAGTCCCCATGTGTCCAGCTGAGTTGACTCTGTTGGTCATTCTACAGAGTTTTCATCTCCTTCACAGACATTATTGTTTTTCCAGCTCTTTAATGGGCTTCCCAAGGTCCATCCCACTTTCACCTTAGTTCTCTGCATCTGTTTCAGTCGGCTGCTGGGTGGTGCCTCACACTGGACGTTTAGCAAATGCTGCTTTTGGGCACAGTAGATTATTCTTTCATGTCAAGGGCTGGTGCTTATACATGGGATGTCTCTCTACTTGAGGATTTTTCAATGTCCATTCCACCAACCTCTGCTCCAGGTTTGACCCTTCATTTCTTTTAGAAAAGACTAATTTTGTTCTTTTTGTCTAATGTGTCATTGTGGAAGTTGATCATTCATCTTTCTTCTCATTATCTCATACATTAAACATTTGGACTCTGTCCACAAATCACATAAAAAGTAGTAGACACATTTGCTATTCAATGCTAAGATATTTCAGAACATGATTGTATTGTATTTTCACTTTTACTTTTTTTTTTTAATGATGAAATATCTTTGTGAAGTCTGTCCTGTATTTATAATAGGTATAGAAAGGACATAGAACACCTAACATGTTTTGTGTCTAATAAGCTTTTATGGCACTCTATGTCACCACCATTAATTTTGAAAATTCGCTAAATAAAGGTTATATTCTATTTCTCAGGATGTCTTGTATTGGACATCAAATCTAACTCACAGTTCAGGTCATTGGATAGCAGGTCTGTGCATTTTGGCCTAACTCTTGTGTTTGTCCTGAATTGTTGGAATAAATAATAGTAATTTGCCTGGGTGCATGAGTATGAATATCATGTGTCTTTCATCTTTACCATGACTAGACACCTTAGAATTACTCATTTAGACATAACACTTAGGTGTTGGTCCCCAAGTAAGTGCTAGAAATTGACCACCATTTAGTAGAAGACAAGGAAGAGCTGCTTCTGCTGAAATATCTCACCTGCCCTATGTAGCTCATTTATATTCCAGTTTTTCTTTCTTTTGCTTTATTGTGTGGATTTTCACATGGTATCCCCTTTCCAGGTTTCCCATCCATAAACCCCTATCCCACCTCCCCCTCCTTTGATTCTATTAGGGTGTGACCCACCATCTCCCATTTCCCTGCCCTGCCATTACCCTACACTGGTGAGTCAGACTTCCAGATGACCGAGGGCTTCTTGTCCCATTGATGCCCAATGAGGTCATAGTCTTAGATATATGCCGCTGGAGGTATGGGTGTTTTTCTTTGTACTCTTTGGACAGTAGTTTTATTCTTGCGAGTTGCAGGCAGTTTGTTTTGTTGGTCTTAGGGAGTGGCCAAACCCTTTAGCTCCTTCACTCCTTTTATAACTCCTCAGTTGGAGACCCAGTTCTCAGTTCAGTAGTTTGCTATGAGCATCTGCCATCTGCCTCTGTATTTATCATGATCTAGCAGAGCCTCTCAGGAGACAGCTGTTTCAGGTCGTTCAGCATGTGCTTCTTTGCATCAGCAATATTGCCTGGGTTTGGTGGCCATATATGTGCTGGAATCCATACAGAACAGTCTCTGGATGGCCTTTGCTCAAACTTTGCCTTCCTATTTACTCCTCTAATTAATTTTGTTTCCTTTTCTAAAAAGATTTGAAGCATCTGCACCTTGGTCTCCTTTCTTTGGAGTTTCATGTGATCTATTACCTTTGTAGCTTATTTATAATCAACATTTATATTACAACTATTTTTATCTGTCCATTTGTAATTCTTTACAAATGCATTCCCTCTTAGTAAAATTGTATAAATTTGGCTGTTGGCACTGGGTCACTTCAGATTTCTACTATATGAATGCTAAGCTGGAGTGAATGTTTTCTTATTTGTAGCAACTTCAATAAAGACCTGAGATTTGTCTTCAGTTTTGTTTTCTTTGTTGACTTTTGCAGGGGAGTGGGAGTCATAACATGTAACTTTTGCTTTCTGAAAATTAGTTACATAGACCAAGTTGTCATCCAGCTCTTATGATTTATACCTTCCTCTGTCTCAGGAATAAAAGGCATGCAAAAATACACTAACTTGCCTGTCATTTTTTAGTTAGTAATTGTTCCTACAATTTCTGAGGTGTGCGCTTGTTGCAGTAAATATTAAAAAGATGAGTCATCCCGAGCTCACACTCCTCTCACAACACTAGTGTGGAGCCAAGAACAATGACTCTGTCACACAATCCTACGTTGCCTTCTTTACCATGTTCTTTCCCAGGTGGTTCACTCTGCCTGCCCTGGGTTTTCTGTCCCATGTGGATATGAACATGTCTCCAAAGCATAGTATCTTATCAAGCAGGCTGATATAATAAATTTTTAATCCTAAAACCCTCTACACAAAAAACTTACATCCAATAAACAAAGATCCAAACTGTCCTTCTATAAGAAATAAAAAGATCCATATAAACCCTTAGAAATAATAATAGCCTCATCAAGTTAGAGATGCACCAAGGGAAACATACAGATCTGCCTACATCTCCATTCCTCCAGCAATCTCTTTGTCTCCTCCTCTTCTGCCTTCCTAGACCTCTCTCTGACCATCTCTCTCATGCGAAATCATGTAGAGCCTTAACATAAATCTACATGTGCTCAGTATTGTTGATCCGTTTTCCCTGTATCTCCCAATCAATTGACACTTCTCTTGAGAGGCTGTATACAATCAAAGGAGTCAGTAGTGACACAGGTGAGCCTTATAATTAAATTTTCTTCTAAGATAATGTGGAGATCAGATTATGACTTTCTGTCAGGAAATAAGTGGATGGTGTATCTGGATTATAGGAATATATTGTCCGGGAGGCAAATATTTACAGTGATGTCAGTAACATGTTTTATGGTATAATCATGTATGGGATATTTTAGGATGCAGTGACTCCTGAAGATGTGCATGTGAACTTCACTTTGGAAGAGTGGATTTTGCTAGATCCTTCTCAGAAGTGTCTCTACAAAGAAGTGATGTTAGAGACTTACCAGAACCTCAGTGTTATAGGTAAGACTGTGATTTCTATTATCCTTTTCAAGGTGATGGGTTAAATGTATTTGGGTTACTGATGATCACGTTATTTCAGTGGAAAGTGAGTTAGATTGTACCGAATGAAACAAGTTCTGTTTTTACAGCAATATTTATTGTGGTTTTAAAAAGCACAGTAACATGGATTTTGCCTAAATTATAATACTGTATCATTCCTTTTCTCGTGTTTCAGGCTACAATTGGGATGACTATCACATTGAAGATCATTGTCAAAATTCTACAGAACATGGAAGGTAATTTGCATGTATAAGCTAATTCAAGCGTGTCTCTGAGAATATTTTAATATCTTGGAATCTCTGAAGAAAAGCAAAAGTATAATTATCAGTCCTTTAAGTGTACCTATGATTATAATATTCACATAAAACCATGTATTTTGATTCTGTTTTTGGAAGATTTTCTGAATATTATAGAAATTTGCAATTATTTGATATTCTGACTTTACTGGGAACATCCCTGAAGTCATACTGCAGAAAATTTCTATGGATACTATAAATTTGGAAAGTTCTCTGTTTGTCTTTCACAGTGTTAATATGGTATGACCTAAAGTATAGTAAAAATTATTAGTGCAATAAGTTTTTTAAAGGCCAAAGTTCTTCATTTTTCTGTATGTACAATACATTATATGGAAACCCACCTAGAAAAGAAATGTTAAGTATGTGAGCAAGGTAATTAACACCCTTTGCATCACAGGTATATTCAAAGAGGCAATATAAGCCATATTGTGTGAGATCATCAAGAAATGAACATAAAAAATGTTAAAACCTTAAAATCTGGTTGTTTACCATTAGAGAAACATGTAAAATGAATTTTTATTAATAAGAGATTTATGCAAAAAATGATTTTAGTAAAGCTTTCACATGTGTCAGTTTTCTTTGCAGGCATGTAATAAGTGCCAGTGGAGAGAAACACAATGAATGTAATCAATGTTGTAAAACGTTGGCAACAAGCATTCATCTCCTACATCGTAAACCAACACATACTGGAGAGAAACCTTGTGAATGGAATAGATGTGATAAAGCCATTGAAAGACTGTGCAATGTACGAAAAAGTAAAAGAACACATACTGGAAAGAAACCTTATGAATGTAATCAGTGTGGTAAAGCCTTTTCCGGAACCAGTAACCTCAAAAAACATAAAAGAAGACATACTGGAGAGAAACCTTATGAATGTAATCAGTGTGGTAAAACCTTTGCAAGAACCAGTCACCTCCAAAGACATAAAGGAACACACACTAGAGAGAAACCTTATGAATGTAATCAGTGTGGTAAAGCTTTTGCACTTCCCAGTTACCTCAAAAACCATAAAAGAACACATACTGGAGAGAAACCTTATGAATGTAATCAGTGTGGTAAAGCTTTTTCAAGAAAGAATTCACTCAAAATACATAAAAGAACACATACTGGAGAGAAACCTTATGAATGTAATCAGTGTGGTAAAGCCTTTTCAAGAAAGAGTTCACTCAAAATACATAAAATAAGACATACTGGAGAGAAACCTTATGAATGTAACCAGTGTGGTAAAGCCTTTGCAATATGCAGTAACCTTAATATACATAAAAAAACACATACTGGAGAGAAACCTTATGAATGTGATGATCACTGTGGTAAAGCTTTTCCAACATGCATTCAACTCCTAAGACATAAAAGATCACATACAGGAAAGAAACCTTATGTATGTAATCAATGTGGTAAAGCGTATTCCGAGAGGGGAAGTCTGGAAACACATAAAAGAACACATACTGGAGAGAAACCTTATGAATGTAATCAGTGTGGCAAAGCCTTTGCAAAACCCAGTAAACTCCAAAGACATAAAAGAACACATACTGGAGAGAAACCTTATGTATGTAATCAGTGTGGTAAAGCCTTTGCACTTCCCAGTTACCTCAAAATCCATAAAAGAACACATACTGGAGAGAAACCTTATGAATGTAATCAGTGTGGTAAAGCCTTTTCAAGAACCAGTTGCCTCAGAGTACATAAAAGAACACATACTGGAGAGAAACCTTATGAATGTAATCAGTGTGGTAAAGCCTTTTCAAGAACCACTTGCCTCAGAGTACATAAAAGAACACATACTGGAGAGAAACCTTATGAATGTAATCAGTGTGGTAAAGCCTATTCTGTGAGGGTAAGTCTGGAAACACATAAAAGAACACATACTGGAGAGAAACCTTATGAATGTAATCAGTGTGGTAAAGCCTTTTCAAGAAAGAGTTCACTCAAAATACATAAAAGAACACATACTGGAGAGAAACCTTATGAATGTAATCAGTGTGGTAAAGCCTTTTCAAGAAAGAGCTCCCTCGAAATACATAAAAGAACACATACTGGAGAGAATACATATGAATGTATTCAGTATGATAAAGCCTTTGCAACACCCAGGTCCCTCCAAAAACATTAAAGAACACATACTGGAGAGAAAACATGAATGTAATCAAAGTGGTAAAGACATTACAAAACCTAGTCATCTCAAATATCATGAAAAAACTCACATGGGAGAAAAAACTTGTGAATGTATTCAATGTGGTAAAGCCTTTCACATCCCAGTCTACTTCAGAGACACAAAAGAACACATAATGAAGTAAATCCTATGAAATAAGCCAATTTGGTAGGGAAGTTTTCACAAATCTTTTATCTCTAAAATCATAGATGAACACATTTTGGGTTGAAACCTTATGAATGTAACCCTTTAGCTAAAACAGTTTCCTGTCCCACTAGTCTCCAAACTTAATAGATGCCATACTATACAGGAACATCATTGTGGTGGTTTGCATATGTTTGGCCCAGGGAGTGGAACTAGTTTAATGTGTGGCCTTGTGGGAGTAAGTATGTCACTCTGGGGATGGGCTTGGAGACACTCCTCTTACCTGCCTGGGGATGCTCAGTCTGTTTCTGGTTTCCTTTGGATGAAGATGTATAATTCTTGGTCCCCCTGCACTATGCCAATCAGCAGGCTGCAATGCTTCTTTTGTCTTGATACTGGACTATACCTCTGAACCTATAAGCCAGCCTCAAATAACTATTTTTCTTTAAAAGACTTGCTTTGCTCCTGGTCTCAGTTCACAGCAATAAAACCCTAACTAAGACAATCATGAATGTAATCAATATATTAAGATGTTTTTAAACCATCATTATCTCCATTCAAATAAAAAAAATACAAAAGGGAAACTTCATAAATGAAAACAGTTTTTAAAGCATTTGCAAGCACATTCATCTGCACATAGAAAAAAATTATATATAAGAGAGAAGCCACAGGAAACTTAACCATGTGTTCTTGCCTTTGCTGTTTAAAAGATAGCTTCTTCCTGGATGCTTTTGGATGGAGGTTAAGAGCTCTCATGTTCTTGTTCAGCATTTTATGCAAGCCTGCTATATTTCCTACTCTGATCAAAATGGACTGAACCTCTGAAATTATAAGTCATCCCCATTAAATGTTTGCATGAATAAGTGTTGCCTTGAACCATATTTTCTGTAGCCTTTCTTCTGTCAAGGGACATCTGGGTTGTTTCAACTGCTTCATGTACACAATAGAATACTACTAAACCATTAAAAATGAGGTCATCCTGCAATTTTAGGGAAATGGATGGAATTATAAACTATCATCCTGTGTGAGGTACCTCAGACCCAATAGGATTCCATCGCATGTACTCACTAATATGTGATATTATCCACAAAGGTACAGAATAATTAAGATAGAAGCCAGAGAGCTCACATAGGTCAACAAGGTGAAGGTCCCAAGTAAAGATGCCTCAGTTCCAGTTGGGATGAAGAAGAATGATACCACAGGTGTAGAGGGAGGGAGGGAACTGGGAGATAAAGGAAATGAGAGGGAAGGAAGCATGATCTGCTTTTTTTGGGGAAAAAGGATGCAAGGCCTGAGTGCCACCAGAAAAAATGGAAAGAGGTGACCTTGGAAGGCAGAATTTTGGCAGGAGCCTCCATTATGTACTATTGGTCTCGGAGGTAAGAAACCATCAGTACTCAGCAGGGGTACATACATTAATGTCCTACAGTGAGAAGAGGAAACATGTAGCACTCACCTCCAGCAGAAAGAAAAGGCTTCAAGTAAGGGATGGAGTTGCTATCCACAGTCAAACCTCTGAGAGTAAGTTTCTTATACAGAGGAATTCCTCCTCCTATTATTCCCTTATATGGAGGTTTCCTCCACCAAAGAAAAAACAATAAATTGTCCATGAATATTAGACTCTCCTGACCTCACTTAAAATGGACCTAATGAAATAAAAAGCTTCTAGATAGGATCATGTCATAGAACACTTGTTTTTCCTCTGTGGCTTTCCTTGGGTAACTTTTGGTAGATGTTCAAGGATGAGCCTTTCCTGATTCCTTATTCGAATCAGAAAATATGTGTAGACTCAAATTTTTTCCATTTTTCTTTTTCTCCAACAATTTATATATTTATTATCATACTGATTCCTCTCCCTACCATAGCTCCTCCCCCTCATAGTATCCCTTTTCCTAGTTCCTCTGTTTCACTTTTAAGAGGTTGTGGAACCCCGGGGTATTGACATTCTACAGTACTATTAGTGTCGGGGTCCACCTCGGCCAGCAAGGAAGACGGGACACTCCGGATTCTTCTCAACAGCCTTTATTCAGGAACACCTCAATGCTGATATGGGGAGTCCAGGGCGGAGCACAGTCGCCTTGTATTTTCTCTGGCTGGGGAGAAATGATCTGTCCTCCAGGGATTGGTGTAGTGCTATCTGCCTGATTAGCATAGCGCCACCTGGCACTAGGAACCTGTACCCACATGTGCAGTGTATATGATTACCACAAAGCACCATCTTGGCGGGTGCGGTCGGGGCCGCTCCCTACATATAAGTTCATTCTGGAGTAAGTATATCCACACACACAGTGCACAACATGGCATGCCAAATAGGTGATGAGACTCGAAAGATAGAAAAGAGGTTAAGGAACAACCCCTAGCCCAGGCATTGGAGGACCCACATGAAGACCAAGCTGCTTATCTGCTACAAATATGCCAAGCTCCTCAGTCCATCCTCTGTATGCTCTTGGTTGGTGGCTCAGTCTCTAAGAATCCCCAATGGTTAAACTGAGTTCACTCTGTTCATCTTTTTGTGTTTACATTCCCTTCATGTCCTTCAATCCTTCCCCAACTTTTCAATAGGACTCCCGAAAGTCCATCCCAATTTGACTCTGGTTGTCTGCATCTGTTTCAGTCAGGTGTAGGGTGGAGCCTCAAATACAGGACAAATCACTACATTTCCCCCTTTTTCTCCAGGAATAAGGCTTTTTTTTTCTATCATCTGTAAAATGATTACAAATATTATCATTCTACAATTCATGAAGTATAAAACAACCTTATGACCCAGTACCAGCAGGGTGATTCTTCCACAGTACCAAGTACAGCTGCAGCATGTGGTCCTCCCTTGGCTATCTCTGGAACTCAACATTGTTCTGCTCTCAGAAAGCATTTTCCAGAAGGTCATATTTCAGTTTTGCTGGTCTCCTCTTAATCACTATTAATTAGCTCCAGATAACCAGCATCAATTTTCCCAGGAGTGTCCTTTTTCTCTTGAATATAAAGCCAGGAAACTTGTCTGATGCTGCTAACTTCTGCTGCTTGTAGGAGCTGGAACATGACCCACCTGTTCCGTTACATTATTACTAGCTTCCTTTTTTGAACTTCTTTACTACGTGAGGTTGGCTGTCCTGAAGCTTGCTCTGTAGATTGACCTTGAATTTAGAGATATTTATGCCTACCTCCTGGGATTGAAGGTGTATAACCCCACATATGGATATAAGCTTTTTGTTACCTAGAACTTGCTCTGTTCTCTGCTGGTCAAGAACTCAGAGTCATATTATTCTTCCTTCTTGAGATTAAAGGTTCAAATTAAGTTTTCTGGAGCTAACTTAGCTAGGTGGGATCTTGTCCCTAGGTCATTGCACCTTTTATTCAAATTAATATTCTTGAACACAGGATTCATCTCCTGGTGTCCCCTTAATTCTTGAACCATATATTATGGATTTTTTCTTTCTTGACTGGCTCTTTTTCATTAAAATACTCTTACTATAAGTTAACTTTAGTACACAACAGAATTTACACCAGGCTGGTCTGAGAAAACCACTTTTAAACAAAGATTCTAAATCACTATACCTTACCCTCAGACTGACTCTTGAAACAAGGGCAAAAAGCAGTCATGTTCTTTACCAAAATACTACAAAAACATTCTCTACTCCACAGACTGAGAATTTCCACTGAAAATACTTGGGCCAAGTAGATGAAACTGAAAACAGTGTCATTAAAAAAACCTCTATATTCCAATTAGGATAGCTCATTATAACCATTGAAACCCTTCCACTTCTCTACAAATCCAAAACCACTGTCCACATTCTCCCAAACAAAAATGTGGTCAGCCTATCACTGCACTTCACACCCTGTTACCAACTTCTGTCTTTCTTAGTGTTTTATTGCTGTGAATGTACACCATGAAGAAGGCAACTCAATGGGCTGTCAAGTTAACACAAAATGTTAGCTGACAATCATGATCTGGGTGCAAAGTGGCCCAAAAGATACCAGCAGCAACCCAGCACCCTGACCATGAAGTGAAGATATAAGACAGTTCCATAAAAAGCTGCCTAGATGTCTATAATTTCTACTCCTGGACATTCTCTAAGCTATCATACATGCGCCTAGACAATTCTGGTATACATCTGATCTTCAATGACTGAGGAAGAAATGAGGAGATCCTAGTTTACTAAGGTTATGCCTGTTAAGCAGACACTACCCTGAAGTGAACAACTACAGCATGAAAACATGTTTCTGACACAACCATAAAAGACACCAGTAAAGGGAAATCACAGTTCAGAGCTTCATGCAGTAGTAATGATCATACATTTGTTTGTCAATGTGTGATTATTCCCTGAAACATTAGCCATAAAATGGAATGGATTGATTGTTACAGACTTTGAAAAAGAATAACATTTGTTGAGAAAGACATACTAGGAAGATCTCTCAAAATGGTCCAAGGATGTCAAGATATTTAATACCAATATAAATGCTCATCAAAGGTAAGTTCAGATGAGTTAAATTCACTAATCAAGTTGTTACAATGATCTATTCTGTGGGACATCAGCCTTGTCCCCATGTACATTGTCAGTTTGCAATGGGCCCATGAACATAGTGTCTATGTTGGAGCAACAGGATTTAGCATGGATAGAGCAGTAGAGACCTCCACTCACCAAGCTTCACATGGCCACATCTGATGCTGAGTGCCAGGCCGATCTCCACATATAAGAGACCAACACTGAGCCCTGGATATGGAAGTACATCCTGGTTTGATCAGCCAGTAATTTGTGGTATGTTGACTGCATTGGATCATTTCTTCTGTACAAAGGACAGCACTTTTAATTCCTGATGAGATATGTATTCTGCTTATGATGTTGTCTTTCATGTGCATATTGATTCTGCCAAAACCACTATCCAAAGACATTCTGAGTGCCTCATTCACCACAGTAGCATTCCATACCATGCCTTCCTTCTGAGCAAGGAAATCATTTCACAGCTAACAAGTGAGACAGTGGGACAATGATTAGAGATTCCATTGTTATTAATTACCATGTTCCTTGTTACCTAAAGGGACTATTATATAATAGAAAATTATAATGACTTTTAGAAGACACTTTTACACAGCCATTTCGGGACAGCCACTTGGAGAGCTGGGCAGGGACCTAGTGTGTTTATATTTTGAATTAGTATCCTTTATTCAGTAAGGTTTCTTTCATAGGCAAGATCCATATTTCCAAAATATCAAGGTTTTGGATAATGTGTCTTTGAGTTCGAGTCCCCCAAATCTGAATGGAATAAAGCTCAAAATGGAGGACTCCATTTATAAACAGGATTTCCTATTCTCTGCCTGACTTTGTCTGGACAAGTCGCTGAACAAATTGAGACACTATGTTGTTTTCCTGAGATTATAATATTCACAGCCGTCTCAAGCCAGATTGGCATGGCTGCTCCCTTTTTCCTCACTGTCTGCTGGAGAACAACGAACAAACAAGAAGGCCACCCACACCAAACTTATACTTAGTGGCCTATGAGAAAAAAAAAAATTTCTTCTTTTTCCAGTGATCTTAAGTTGTGTTTGCCAGAAAGGTTTACTTCTGTTGTGGTGAGCTCTCCTTCAGTAAATTAAACAAACCTATAGTGTTCTTCTTGGACAAATAGAGCATCTAACGCCCTTAATACAACAGGAGAAGAAAGGAAAAACAGTGTTAGCAAGGCAGATTGCATGCAATAAGTAAAGTGAATTCCTTCTACATTGGAGTTACAAATTTTAAGCCAGGAATATAGATGCTTTTTTGGTGGTTCTCCGTCCTCCTAATACTGGGATTCTTGAGTCTATTACCTTATGTTATGGAAACCCCCTTAAGCATAAAATTAATTCGTTGTTACTTCCTAATTATAATATTGCAACTGTGATGAATTGTAATAAAAATATTTGATATGGAGATGATCTTAGGCAACACTTGTGAAAGTGTTCTTAGATCCCACAGGATTTGTTACCCAAATGTTAAGAACTAGTGGTTTGTGGTATCTTCTGATAATACTACTGCAATACTATTGATCAATAAATAAAGAGATTATCAGTGGTTGTAATACTAGATTTTGAGACACTAATAAAATGTTCCCAGAAAGCATTATAACATTTTTATGAGTCTGTGTTTGTAAAAGGGGTATTGTAATCCTCTCAGGCACAATCATCTGTTGTTAAAACATATAACAATTTTTCTTTCTGGTGAAAAAGGAACATTTAGGCATTACTATGACATTTCCTTTTTCGTTGGAAAATTAAGGATGATATAAGAAGATATGAATGTGTGAAGTTGGCATAGGGTGTAGGTGATATTGCTATCTTGATTGTCAACTTCATTACATCTGAAAGAATTTAAAACCCCAAAATGGAGGTACACAACTGAAAGCTTTATATTCTTAATTTAAAGTGGGAAGATCTACATGGAATCCAGATCTTTGAGACAGAAATATAGGCCTTTGATCTGGATGTTGATGGAAAAGCCACAGCTGTAATCGAGATGGTTGAGCTTAAAGCCTCACCAGTGATCTGGGCCATAACTTGCACTTTGAGAATATGTAATTACGAGGAGGCTTTTGCTCTTATGCTGCTTGCTCTCACTTGGTAGAAAGTCCATTCCTTCTCTGGCATTAGAACCAGCTTCTCTGGAATTCCAGCATATTGTAAGGAGAAGCTCAGATATCCAGCCCTGTGGACTGAACAACTACTGTATGTTTAGATTTTGCCTTCATATCTACTTATTGATGAATTTGCTGGACCACCAAAGCCTCTGAGTCATTGTTAACAATACCCTCGACATATACAGGAAACCATTCTATTAGATCATTATTGTATTGAACTCTAATATACTAGACAGGTGCAGAACACTTTTACAGCAGTTTGGTCCTACAACAATTTCAGCTCAGTTACAAATGTTCCAACACAGTCCCTTAACCTTTGCTCAGGTGATGTTTGGTCTGGGCTTCTATAGTGACTGGAAAGGAAAGTGAAATAGCAAAAGTGCAAAATATCTCAGTTGTATCACAAAGTAATAGACTTACATTCCAGAGTAATGTAAGTACATTCCAGAGTGAGGGGGGAATGGAAAAACAAGATGTCTCAGCTTCTGTAGTTCAGGACCTGACACTAAACTGACATGAAAATCAGGTGAGAGTAGATTCTTATTATCCTTGATTTTACAGCACCAATATGAAGATTCACAAAGATTCTAGACCCACACCTTGGCTCTCTGATTCACTGTTAGTCTCAGAAGTCAGAGTCTTTCTAGGGATTTCACAAGAACAAAGCACTGGAAGAAACACTTCTGCAGTATGCTCTGATACCTCCTGCAATAAAAGAGCAGCATTAACTGACCCTCTCCATTCTTAGCTGTTTTCAGACACTCTCTTCAGCAGATGCCTGTGAACACTGAGGAAGACTATCTACTCCAGCTAGTAGTAAGGTTCCTCCCAACAATATTTCCCTGGACCAATACCATTCTCTTACCAACATCTGCAACCACGTGGGGCTTCTCAGTTGAATATGTCATCTGTGGCCACATAACAAGCCTAATCTACACTGCTATCCTAGATGAGAGGTAACAAAAATAAATAAATAAATAAAAATAAAAACACACACACACACACACAAAAAAAAAAAAAAAAACACTTGAATTCCAAGGACTTGAGATTGAATACCTGAATAATTATACAAATCTGTAAGTTTGATAACAGAAATTGTGCATCACATACTCCATGGCATCTTAAGTGCAAGCTATTCACCGTGATTACAGAAAGATGAAGCTCTCTGCAGAGAGGAAATTTCAGGGAAAGTCTGAAGTCAGGACCTGCTGAGTGCAAGATCATTGCTCACAGACGGAAGCATCAGGCATCAAATAGGTGGAATTGTGGTTCTTCCCAGGGCTGGGTGGGGTAACAGTACATTAGGAGGACAGACACAAATGCTAATGGGGTGCAAAACAACTCTTAGATCCAGAAATCCTGTGGCCTTGTACCAAGTGCACCCTTTACCCTTTAGGAATATTCACTGGCCAATTAAATCCTCAGGCTGACCTTCCAGTCAGAAGAGGAGGGTGGAACTTCCTGTTTCCATTCCACATGTTCCTTTGTCTCTGCTGGTAGAATTTTTGTCCTGCTCTCTCTGTACTGCTCTGATCCCTGAGTTGGGTGCTGTGTGGGGACTTCAGGGAAACTGTGAAATTGGGACATGGTGAGCATGTGAATGGGCAAGGGGGAGAGCAGTGGGATCTGGGGTGGTGGGTCCTCTCTGGGGCTGGATGGGAAGGATGGGCAAGTTGTGTAGTCCTTTGTTGTGCTCCTCACTTGCTAGATGAGGTGGTGACCTCTGAATAACTTCACTTTCATGGCTGATTCTTAATCTGTCCCAAACTATTGGACTATTGGCTTATTTACAGAATCGTCTTAGGTGTTTTCGTTGAGCCTCAGCTTTTGTCCAAACCCTTTTGTCTTCTATAGAATACATTAAGAAGACAGGTATGGGGGGTCATCCAGGAGGCTCTGGGCAGTCTGTGCCCAGCCTTTTCGGAGGATGTAGAGGTGGTGCGCACCAGCAGCGCGGGGATTTGCTATGGCGGGCAGAGAAGTCTTGCTCCCAGGTCCAGGGCAGCCAGGTGCAGTTGGTTTTAGTAGTCTCTTAAAAGAGAGTTATTCCCAGTTGCGCCTTTTCCAGCTGCTCGCTGGGGTATGCTGCTGCCATCATCTTGAAGGGCCGCAAAGCCCCTCATCGCCTCCAGCAGGGTGGCCTCTGTTCACACCCACTTCTACTCACTAATCATGAGGAAGACTAAGGTGAAATCCTTCCACCAGGACCCGGCTGAGTGGAAGCTGTTCATCTACAACCCAACTAGCTAAAGTGGGCCTGAGCTGAATCAGAGAGCCAGGTGAACAGGAGACTTGATCATCAAGAGGACAAGCCAGGAGACAATGTTTGTCAATGCTGTGGCTTTCAGTTTCTATTGTGAACTGCCAGCAGGGTAGGCTGTGATCTGAGAAAACTATGCACAACAACCTTTTCTCTCCTGAGGGGCTTTTGCTCAGAGGGTCCACTCACATCAGCAGGCCAGCAAGTTAGAACAACAACACAAATGCTATCAAAGGTGATTTTTCAGCTTGACAGAAATAATGTTCTCTTTGGAAAGAAAATGAAAAACACAAGAAATTGAGATGGCAGAATTCACAGAAAGCTGAACATGTCCCTTGACAGTTTTTTGTCTTAGGCTCTGAAACATTGAAGTGTTGACAGTAATGCATCCAGAGCAAGTTGAGGTCATCCTGTTTCAGTGGGAAATAGACTCTGAGACAACTTTATCTAGAGGTCATTTGTGAGATAAGTTGGCAAAAAAACCACAAAAACCAAAAATACTTTTTGCCTTAGCCATTGTCCTCAGGTACTGAGTAAAGCAAGATTTAAATGTAATTGGCTGATTTCTGTATTTTCTTTTATGTATATATATTTGCTCATTTTAACCATTTAATTATTTATTGAATTTACATACCATTTGCTGACCCCTATCAATTCTCTCTTTTACTGTCTCCCATCCTGACTTACTTTTATTTCCCCAAAGAAAGTGGAGTTTTCTTTAACATCCCTCAACCTTGGCAGTGTTCTATTCACTTACAAGACAAACTGGACTGGATCATTCATAAAGTGCTAGATCTGAGAAGTGAAAGATGAAAAATCACGGAATGTTCCTTTCTGGTTACAGTTTAGCACCGTTCCAGTCATCATGTGAAGGGCATCAGCGAAGATTTTGTGAGAGTTCATTGCATTGGAGTTGTGAGAATGAAGTTTGAGGTATATTATTTGGACACAATTTGGTCAAATACCTAAGACAGTGAGAGATATTCCATGAAGATATGCATACGATGAGAACATGTGCATACAGCGAGAATATGTGCATACAGTGAGAACATGTGTGTACAGTGAGAACATGTGCACACAGTGAGAACATGTGCATACAGTGAGAACATGTGCATACAGTGAGAACATGTGCATACAGTGAGAACATGTGCATATAGTGAGAACATGTGCACACAGTGAGAACATGTGCATACAATGAGAACATGTGCATACAGTGAGAACGTGCATACAGTGAGAACATGTACATACAGTGAGAACCTGTGTGTACAGTGAGAATTATAAAACCACTGAGTTGTATGAGAACTTACAGGAGTAGGGCCATGTAGCCCTTAAATGTGAAGTCCAATGTGTCTGAGACAAAGCTGCAGGATTTTGTGTTTGTCCTGATGTGTTTCTTGCCTTGGTCCAGTCTTCACTCCCTGTGTTCACAATCCTATCTATTGAAGTGGGAAGGTGTACTCAGGTCCATTGTATGTTGGAAAGATTTAACTAGCTTTCTGATTTAACAAGATGTAGATCTTAAGATACTGTCTTTAATGTCACAAGAGTCCTTAGACATTTGACAGTGTAGGAGCTCCTACAGACTGTTAGGATCTCTCCAGTTAGACTGACTCATAGTTAGACTGTAGTGACCTCAGTTAGAATGGAGTTGATTGAAACAAAAATTTCTACACAATATAAAGTATTTGAACACTTGTCTGACCTGTGTGGCTCTCTTGAGGTAACTCTTTGTAGCTGTTCAAGAAGGAGCCTTTCCTAGTTTTTTTATTATGGAGAAGATATGTCGTTATGGACTC
The DNA here is from genome assembly GCF_963924665.1 of Micromys minutus. Taxonomy (NCBI): domain Eukaryota; kingdom Metazoa; phylum Chordata; class Mammalia; order Rodentia; family Muridae; genus Micromys; species Micromys minutus. The sequence continues at coordinate 22,197,749 of NC_137980.1, forward strand.
ACACATTGTATTTTTCTCTCTTATTTTCTCTAGTAGTTTATATATTCATCTTCACTCTGGTGAATGTTCCACAGTAGCTCCTCTCTCTATAGAGTAACTTTTCAATCTTCTCTGCTTCTCCTTTGAGGGTTTGTGGGACCCTTGGGTTTCCACACATTATGGTCCATCAGGTCTATGTTGGATTAAGTGGATCCAGTCCCACTGAGGCAGTATGTGTTTGGCTATTTAAAGAAGCATGATCCAAAGATAGGCAAGAGGTTCAGGGAAAAACAATGATCCAGTTCTTGGAGGCCCTACATGAAGACCAAGGTGCACAACTGAAACATGTATGCCATGGTCCTCTGTCCAGCCTGTGAGTGCTCTTTGGTTGGTGGCTCAGACTCTGAGAGTCCCCATGTGTCCAGCTGAGTTGACTGTGTTGATCATTATGCAGAGTTTTCATCTTTTTCATGGACATTAATGACTTTGCAAATATTTAATGGGCTTTTCAAGGTCCATCCCAATTTCACCTTAGTTCTCTGCATCTGTTTCAGTCGGCTGCTGAGTGGTGCCTCACACTGGACGTTTACCAAATGCTGCTTTTGGACACAGTACACTATTCTTTTATGTCAAGGGCTGGTGCTTATCCATAGGATGTCTACCTAGTAGGGTGGGGAGTTTTCATTGTCCATTCCACCAGCCTTTGCTCCAGGTTTGACCCTTCATTTGTTTTAGAAAGGACAAATTTTGTTCTCTTTGTCTAATGTGTCATTGTGGAAGTTGATCCTTCATCTTTCTTCAATTATCTCATACATTAAATATTTGGACTCTGTCCCCAAATCACATAAAAAGTAGTAGACACATTTGCTATTGAATGCTAAGCTGTTAGGAACATGGTTGTATTGCATTTTCACTTTTACTTTTTTTTAATGGTGAAATATATTTGTGACGTCTGTCCTGTTCTTATAATAGTTATAGAAAGAACATAGAACACCTAACATGTTTTGTGTCCAATAAGCTTTTATGGCGCTCTATGTCACCACAATTAATTTTTGAAAATTTGCTAAATGTTATATTCTATTTCTCAGGATGTCTTATATTGGACATCAAATCTATCTTACAGTTCAGGTAATTTGATAGCAGGTCTGTGCTATTTGGCCTAACTATTGTGTTTGTCCTCAATTTCTGGAATAAATAATAGTAATTTGCCTGGGATCCTGAATATGAATATCATGTGTCTCTCATCTTTACCATGACTAGATGCCTTAGAATTACTGATTTAGACATACCGCTTAGGCGTTGGTCCCCAAGTAAGTGCTAGAAATTGACCACCATTTAGTAGGAGACCAGGAAGAGCTGCTTCTGCTAAAATATCTCACCTGCCCTATGTAGCTCATTTATATTCCAGTTTTTCTTTCTTTTGCTTTATTGTGCGGATTTTATTTACATTTCACATGGTATCCCCTTTCCAGGTTTCCCATCCATAAACCCCTTATCCCACATTCCCCTCCTTTTTCTCTATTAGGGTGTGACCCACCATCTCCCATTTCCCTGCTCTGCCATTACCCTACACTGGTGAGTCAGACTTCGGGATGACCAAGGGCTTCTTTTCTCATTGATGCCCAATCAGGTCCTAGTCTTCTATATATGCCACTGGAGGTATGGGTACTTCCCTTTGTAGTCTTTGGAGGGTAGTTTTATTCCTGGGAGTTGCAAGCAGTTTGTTTTGTTGGTCTTATCAAGGGTCAAACTCTTCCTCTTTTTCACTCCTTTTTTAACTCCTCAGTTGGAGACCCTGTTCCAGTTCAGTGGTTGGCTATGAGCATCTGCCATCTGCCTCTGTATTAATCATGATCTAGCAGAGCCTCTCAGGAGACAGCTCTTTCAGGTCTTTAAGCATGTGCCTCTTGGCATCAGCAATATTGTCAGGGTAAGGTGGCCATATATGTGCTGGATCTCCATGTAGAACAGTCTCTGGATGGCTTTACTTCAAAGTTTGTCTTCGTATATATTCCTCTTATTATTTCTGTTTCCTTTTCTGAAAAGATTTGAAGCATCTGCACCTTTGTCTCCTTTCTTTTGAGTTTCATGTGATCTATTACTTTTGTAGCTTATTTATAATCAACATTTATATTGCAACTATTTTTATCTATCCATTTGTAATTCTTTACACATGCATTCCCTCTTAGTAAAGTTGTATAAATGTGGCTGTTGGAACTGGTCTATTTCAGATTTCTAATATATGAATACTAAACTGGAGTGAAGGTTTTCTTCTTTGTAGCAACTTCAATAAAGACATGAGTTTTGTCTTCATTTTTGTTTTCTTAGTTGATTTTTCAGGGGAGTGGGAGTCATAATATGTAACTTTTGCTTTCTAAGAATTAGTTACATAGACCAAGCTGTCATCCAGTTCTATGATTTATGCCTGCCTATCTTTCAGGAAGTAAAGACATGCCCAAATACACTAGCTTGCCTGTCATTTTTTAGTTAGTAATTGTTCATACAATGTCTGAGATGTGTGCTTGTTGCAGTAAATATTAAATGATGAATCATCCTGAGGTCACACTCCTCTCACACCAACTAGTGTGGAGCCGAGCACAATGACTATGTCACACAGTCCTAAGCTGCCTTCTTTACCAGGTTCCTTTCCAAGGTGGTTCACTCTGCTTCCCTTGGTTTTTCTGTCCTATATGGATATGAACATGTCGCCAAAGCGTAGTATCTTATCAAGCAGGTTGATATATCAAATTTTCAATCCTCAAAGCCTCTACACAAAAAACTTACATCCAATGGACAAAGATCCAAACTTTCCTTCTATAAGAAATAAAACGATCATAGGAATGCTTAGAAAAAATAATAGACTCATCAAGTTAGAGATGCACCACGGGAAACACACATATCTGCCTACATCTCCATACTCCCGCAATCTCCTTGTCTCCTCCTCTTCTGCCTTCCTAGACCTCTCTCTGACCATCTCTCTCCTGTGAAATCATGTAGAAACTTAACATAAATCTACATGTGCTCAGTATTGTTGATCTGTTTCCCCTGTTTCTCCCGCTCAATTGACACTTCTCTTGCAAGGCTATATCCAATCAAAGGAGTCAGTAGTGACACAGGTGAGCCTTATAATTAAATTTTCTTCTAAGAAATGTGGTGATCAGATTATGACTTTTTGTCAGGAAATAAGTGGATGGTGTATCTGGATTATAGGAATATATTGTCGGGGGCATATATTTACAATGATGTCAATAACATGTTTTGTGTTATAATCATGTATGGGATATTTTAGGATGCAGTGACTCCTGATGATGTGCATGTGAACTTCACTTTGGAGGAGTGGATTTTGCTAGATCCTTCCCAGAAATGTCTCTACAAAGAAGTAATGTTAGAGACGTACCAGAACCTCAGTGTTATAAGTAAGACTGTGATTTCTATTTTCCTTTTCAAGATGAGAGGTCAAATATATTTTGGTTACTGATGATCACATGTTATTTCAATGGAGAGTGAGATAGATTGTACGAAATGAAACAGGTTCTGTTTTTACAGCAATATTTACTATGCTTTTGTTACATGGATTTTGCCTAAATTATAATACTATATCATTCATTAACTCCTGTTTCAGACTACAATTGGGATGACTATCACATTGAAGAACATTGTCAAAATTCTACAGAACATGGAAGGTAATTTGCATGTATAAGCTGATACAAGCATGTCTTTGAGAATATTTTAATATCTTGGAATCTCTAAAGAAAAGCAAAAATATAATTATCAGTCCTTTAAGTGTACCTATGATTATAACATTCTCAAAAAACCATGTATTTTGATGTCAGTGATTTATGTTTGCAAGGCATTCCCCTAAGAAAAAAGACAAGAAAACAGTGCCTTAAGAGATATCTTTATTAGATTTGTAGCTCCATTAGATCTACCCTGTGAAACTTAAAATATGAACAATCTCTTAATGCTTAGATATTGCACCTTGAAGCATGATAGACATAATTTCAAAGGCATCTAATAAGCAAATAGTTCATTGTAAATATGGTGGGAGTCATATTCTTATATTAATATTGGTAAGTTCATTGAGAGTCAAGAATGTTGTTGTGGCAGGGTGGAAAGATGCCTTAACAGTTAAGAGCACTGAATGCTGGAGATCGAAAAGGGACTGAAGGAGTTGAGAGTGTCTGCAACCCCATGGGAAGGAGAAAATTATCAATTAACCAAAACATCATTGGCTGCCAGGAACTAAAACACCAATCAATCATTTCACACAGAAAGACCAATGTCCCCAAGTGCATATGCAGTAAAGGATATCATTCTGTGGCATCAGTGGGAGGAAAGGCCTTTGGTGCAGTAAAGGCTCATTTTTCCAGTATAGGTGAATGCTCATGTGCTAGCTCAGGTGGGAGAGGTTGTTGGGGGAGAAAGCATCTTTAATGAGGCAATGGGAGGTTGAGGGAGATGGGATTACTGGAAGGGGACAACAGCTGAAATGTAAGTGCAGGGAATATCTAATAAAAAAAGAGCACTACCTCCTCTTCCAGAGATTCTAGGTTTCATTCTTAGCAACCACTTGTCTCTAAACAAGTTGTAATATGATTTGATATCCTATTACATGCATGAAGATAGCTACATTTTTCACAAAAAATAAACAATCTTGAAATGACAAAAAGAATGTTGTTGTGGAGTAACCCAAATCCATGTACCTCAGAACTAGGAGAAAGCAAATACAAATGTGGTGTCTTCAAATGGAACCCTTTGATTTGTCATTTTTTTTTGAGAGTATATTAAGTGTCACAATATATGAAAGTCATGTGTGCATAGAGATATTCAAAGGATCATATCTGACAGACCTTTTTAATGTAGATGTTTGAAGGGCTGATAATTCTGACTCAGGAAAGATTATCTGTTGACTATTCTGCATAATGTGTCTCTTTCTGGGCAGTATTTGTCTGTAGATGTATTGAGGTCATTCTTGCCTTATGGCTGTCTCACCACAATTGGATCACCTCCATTGATGCTCAATTTCTTCTTAGAATTCAAGAAGAGGTGCTGTCAGGAGCAGACACGTCTCTAGTCATATGATCTTTTAAAAAAAAAACTTTTCAACAGACGTCATAATCTGTGGACTTCTAATGCATTTGAATATTATCTATCTACACAACGAATCTATGGACTGTTAAGCCTTGATTATGTTTTTGTTTCTCTGTCTTGGTTCCCTCACTTAATGTCTTTTTCTAGTTGAATCTCTTTTCCTGTAAATTTCATTATATCCTTTTCAATGGCTCAATAATACACATTTATGTAAAGATTCTACACTTTTCTTATCTTTTATTCTCTTGACAAGTATCTATGTTGATTTTACATACTGGATATAATGAATAAACCTGCTATGAACATAACTGTGCAGATAACATTGTGGTAGGGTGCAAATCTGTATGGTATACATGGAAGAGTCATATACCTAGGTCTTTGGGTAGACTGATTCCTATGTTTTTGATGAACCACAATCTTCATTTCCATATTAGCTGTATTAGTTCACACTCCATTAGCAATGGAGGGATGTTTCCCTTTCTACACACTTTGCTGACATGATATGTTACTTGTATTATTGATTTTGGCCATTCTGACATGTAAAATGAAATGTCTAGTAGTTTTCATTTGTATTTCCATGATGGCTAAGGATAATCAGCCTTTCTGAAGTGTTCTTGGCCATTTGAGATTCCAGTGTTGAGAATGTTCTATTTAGATGTTTCCCATTTTTAAAAGCTTTATTTATTTATTATATATAAGTACACTAATGCTGTCTAAAGCCACACCAGAAGAGAACATCAGATCTCATTACAGATGGTTGTGAGCCACCATGTTGTTGTTGGGATTTGAACTCAGGACCTCTGGGAGAGCAGTCAGGGCACTTAACCACTGAGCCATCTATGTAGCACCATGTTCTCAATTTTTAACTGATTTTTTTGAACATGTAATTTGTTGCATTCTTTATACATGTTGTATGTTATGCCTCATTTGTTTAGAGTTTGTAAAATTCTTTCTCCATTCCTAAGGCTTTCATAGTGTCCAACTCACTGTGTCTTTTGCCTTCCAGGGCCTTTTCAGTCTCATGAAGTCACACTTGGCAATTTTTGATATTAGTTCCTGCAATACTGATGTTTCATACAGAATTTGTCTCTTGTACCAGTATATTCAAGTCTGGTCCCCACTTTCTCTTCTGTCAGTTTCAATGTGTCCAGGGTGATGGATGTGGCTCTATTTGCAGTTCTTCTACATGAACAGGTCCAGTTCATCCAGCATCATTTGTGGAAGGTGCCGTCTTCTTTCCACTGTATTTTTCAGAAATCCTTATGAGAGATCAGGTATCCATATGTAGATAAAATTATGTGTGAGTATTCACTTTAATTACATTGATCAATGCTGTTTTTATGCCAAAACCAGCATCATTGATAGGAAAAATATCTAGAAATATTTAAAGACAGAACAAAGAATTTGTTTTCCAGAGTTATCCAAAGTTATACCCTGTAGCTAGACTTTGTCATGTAGAAGAATCTCCCAGGTGGTATTGGTGTCAAAGGCATGAAGGTGCCATGCAGAGCAGCTAAGACTTGACACCATGAAGGGAGCATATGAGAAGAAAGAAGTGAACCCTAGTTGAAGCAGTAGAACCCAGTATAGTAAAGAAGCTACCACCATGGCCTGAACTCGAGAACAGCAGCAGTGGACTGGAATCAATCAGAAGCTAGAGTGCTATTGAGGAAAGAGGTGGAGAAGTGACCCAGTCTCTTTGGAGAATCACAGAATTATGTGTGGATCCCAGATACTAGAACAAGAAACTGTAATACTGAAGTTACCTTGCAAACTCCCAGATCGTTAAGAGGCCAAAGCTTAGTACACCTGCTCAATAGAACTGCTTTCAGAGAATAAAATCACCTAAGAGGAAGACTTGTGCTGCAGTGAACAAAGCAAAAAGGAACAGATGTCTGAAGAACTCTTCGACTTCAGACTTGGTGATGCAAAGTTTGCAGATTTCCCAGCTGGCATTTGGGCTTCTTTTGCTTCAATATTTCCTCACAATGGTGTTTAAGAGTGGTGAAGTACATACTGTGAATTTAGAGATATGTGATGTGCTTTTAGTTTTTGAAAATATATCGTATTGCACTTAAATGATTGGATAACTTTCAGAAGAATCTTTGAAGTTTGGACTCTTAACGTTTTTGAGACTGCCATAGATGATTGGGACTTTGGAAGTTGGATCTCATGTACTTTGCATTATGCTATGCTTAAGTATGGTCCCACACACTCATATGTTTGAACAAGCATATGTGGGGCCAGGCAGTGCATTGTGGTAGTTTGGCTCAGGGAGTGACACTATTTAGGAAGTGTGGGCTTGTTGCAGGAAGTACATCACTGTGGGTGTGGGCTTTGAAGTGCCAAATGGTGAAGGCTGAAGAGAGCCTTCTATTAGCTCCCTAGAAGAGAGTCTCTTCCAGGCTGCCTTTGAATCAAGATGCAGAACTCTCATCTTCTTCTCCATCAACATGTCTGCCTGCATGCCTGCCATGCTTCCTATTATAATGAAAATGGACTAAACCTCTAAAAACTGTGTCCAGTCCCAATTGCACGTTTGTTTTTATAATAGTTTCCTTGGTCATGATATCTGTTCATAGCAATGGAAGTGAGAAGACAGAAACCCTGTGAGTATATTTAATGTGGTCACACCTTTGCACAATTCTGTAGTCTCCAGTATCATGGAAGAATATTTACTAAAGAGAAACCTTATAAAAATGTTTAGTGTAATGAAGCATTTGTACAGCTCTGTAGTCTTTTTCATTGTGGAACTGGAAATAAACTCTGTGAATGTTAGCAATGTGGTAAACCCTTTATGTTATGAGGTCCAATGAGATCCAACACAATTCAAACACAAGGAAATGGAAAATATAAGAAATTTCTTGTAATCTAGGCACTACTGTTTAATCATTGACAGAAAATTATACTCTGAAGCTTAGTTGCAACACTCTACCCTGTCCTTAAACTGAGCCAGAAAGGTACACAGTTTTTAAACCTGAAACCACACATATTGGTGCCAAGTTACAGCTACATTTCCTACCAATCTGGATTTCCTTCTGTTGTTAAACTATGTCAAATGATAAGGACTGTAGGTTTTATGTCTGAGCCTTTCCTAGCCATTTGTTCTTTTATGGTTAGGAACAGACATTATATTTTAAGGAATAAAACATGGATAACAGAAATTATGAATAGGAACAGGCATTATCTATGGGGAATAAATGTTTTATAATGAAATCTGGCCAGATATTGTTAAGTACACAGGTCCCCAATAACCTGGGACTTGAATTTAGTTTCAACCTATAGTTAAGTGGAAATTCATAACTAAAAGGCATTTTTAGGACAAGTTTTCTGCTTGTTTTCAACGTTCTTATATCATAGTCATAGTCCAATGGAAAGCAGAACACACACCGGAGAGAAATACTACGAATGTAATCAATGTGATAAAACCATTTTACAAAACAGTTATCTATGAATATAGAAAAGAGGGAAACCCTATGAACAATCAATGTGGTAAAGCTTTTCCATGTATCAGTAGTTCTAGAAACCATGAGAAAAAGTCATAATGCAGAGAAACCACATAAACTTACTCAACGTCTTAAAGTTTTTCCTCTTTTTGGTATTGCTAAACAAGAGGAAACTCATTACTATGCAATTAATCTACTAAGTTCTTTGCATATCACAATAGTCTTTGAGGCCCTTCAGGAATACCAAAAGTAATGTGTGACTACAAAGAATTTGGTAACATCTTAGCCAACATACTTACATTGAGTGACACAATGAGTGAGTTATTTATTATGGAGGGAAAAAATGTGACAAGTGTCAACAAATAATTCAAACTTTATAATGTCTGTTTGTTTGTGCCTGGAAACACATTTGTACATATGAAGGCCACTTTTTTTAAAAAATTGGTAGTTAAAAATGAATCCACCAACTTTGTTCAAAGTATTTTTTAGTTCTAGGGTTTGCCTTTGGGAAGTTTTGGTTCACTTCAGAATACCATCTGCAAATAAATAAAGTGTTATGTTTCCCTTTGAAGGGCTTCTACTTGTTTATGTGTGCTCTGCTAGTTCTTCTGTAATTCTTTAAGGGAGTTCTATTCACGTGCTTCTTCAGGACCTCCGTCATCATCATGAAGTATGATTTTAAGTCCAAATCTTGTTTTGGTGGTATGTTGGGATCGCCACCATTTGCTGTGTAGGTGAACTGGGTTCTCATGCTGCCAGGTTGTCTTGGTATCTTTTTTTTTAGGATTTTGTGTTAGCCTCTTGCCATCTTGTTACCAGTAATGCTAGGTGATCTTGTCTCTGTCTAGAACTAGTCTATCTTGTGTGCCTGTGTGCTGTAGGATTAGGATGGAGATTGCTCCTGGGTGTGTTCAGCTCTCTGTGGGTAGGCTGTGTGTTCTGATGGCAGTGGGACAGCTCTGGCCTTGAGTCAGAACAGTCTGTTCTCAGGCTGCACTGTGGTACCAGCAGTTTCTGGTGGCCTCCCCTGTGGGCTCAGGAAGGAGAACACTCCTGCAGCTCTCTGATTGCAAAGCAAACTGCAGGCAGGCCATGAGTCCTGACTGCAGTGGGCCTGCTCTGGCTTTGGGCCTGAACTGTCTGTTCCAAGGCTGTTCCAGGCCACCTGCCCCACCCTTGGGATTAGGAGGAAGAGCCCTCCTGTGGCTGCTCTGGTTGCTCAGCAATCTCCTGGGAGGCCCAGTTCCTGATGGCTGTGAACTGGCTGCACCTTGCTACCTGTCCCTGAGAGTTTCTGGTTGCCTCTCCCTTGTGGGCTCAGGAAGGAGAGCCCTCCTGAGGCTCCTCTGGTGGCTCAGAAAACCCTGCACACAGGAAAGGGAGTAGTCTTTCAACTCCTCTTTTTGCTCAGCAATCTGCAGGCAAGCCTTAATATTTCTTAATATCTCTTAATATTAGTGGACTCAATACCCCAGTAAAAAATCCTAGACAATCAGACTACGAATGTAAACAGGATTCAGCTTTTTTCTGCATACAGGAAACTCATCTTAGTGAGAGAGACAGACACTACCTCAGAGTTAACCGACGGGAAAAAAAAATTCTTATTTTATTGAAAAACTTTATTTAAAAGAAAAATATAAAGGTACAAATTTATAGGATTTTTGCATAAAAGTATACGAATACATTTTTAAGGTTGTAATTAAGTATTTGAGGGTACATATAATACACATATGTATATATGTAACAATAATATAGGAAATGAGGCTATTAACTTGAAGAGATAGGTGAGAACCTGTGAAGGGCTGTAGGGAGGAAAGGGGGATGTGATACAGATCTATTTTAATTAATATATATTCTTTGTTTTTCTCTTGAACTTCACACAGTCTGTGAGTTGTTTCTGGGGTGTTCAGGGCTTTCTGGGGTTAGTATCCCATTACAAGTGACTGCATATTATGTCTGTTCTTTTGTGACTGGGTAATCTCACTCAGGATGATATTCTCTAGATGCATCCATTTTCTTAAGAATTTTGTTAAGTCATTGTTTCTGATAGCTGAGTAGTACTTCATTGTGTAAATGTACCACAATTTTTGTATCCATCCATCTACTGAAGGACATCTGGGTTCTTTCCAGCTTCTGGCTATTATAAATAGAGCTGCAATGAACATTGTCGTACATGTATCTTTGTGGTAAGTTGGAGCGTCTCTGGGGTAAATGCCCAGAAGTCGAATAACTGGGTCTTCAGGTAGTACTATGTCCATTTTTCTGAGGAACCGCCAGACTGATAATCAGAGTGGTTGTATCAGTTTACAACCCCACCAACAGTGGAGAAGTGTTCTTTCTCCACATCCTCGCCAGCATCTGTTGTCATCTGAGTTTTTGATCTTGGCCAATCTGACTGGTGTGAGGTGAAATCTCAGGGTTGTTTTCATTTTCATTTCTCAGATGGCTAAGTATGTTGAACACTTCCTTAGACCTTTGTCAGTCATTCAATATTCCTCGATTGAGAACTTTTTGTTTAAGTCTGTACCCCATTTTTTAATAGGGCTGTTTGATTCTCTGGTGTCTAGCGTCTTAAGTTCTTTGTATACCTTGGATATTAGGCCTCTATCTTATGTGGGGTTGGTAAAGATCTTTTCCCACTCTGTTGGCTGCCATTTTGTTTTCTTGACAGTGTCTTTAGCCTTACAGAAACTTTGCAATCTCATTAAGTCCCATTTGTCAATCTTTGACCCTAGAGCTCGAGCCATTGGTATTCGGTTCAGGAAATTTTCTCCTGTGCCTATGAGTTCTAAGGTTTTCCCTACTTTCTCATCTAATAGTTTCAGTGTACCTGGTTTAATGTGGAGATCTTTGATCCACTTACACTTGAGCTTTGTACAAGGAGATAAGAAAGGGTCCATTTTCATTCGACTGCATGCTGAGTGCCAGTTGGACCAACACCATTTGTTGAATAGGCTGTCCTTTTTCCATTGAATGTTTACAGCTCCTTGTCAAAAATCAGGTCATTATATATGTGAGGGCTCATTTCTAGATCTTCTACTCTATTCCATTGATCCACATGCCTATTTCTGTACCAGTACCATGCAGTTTTCAGCACAATTGCCTTATAATATAGCTTGAGGTCAGGGATAGTGATTCCCACAAATGTTTTCTTGTTGAGGATGGATTTTGCAATTCTAGGTCTTTTGTTATTCCAAATGAAATTGCACATTACTCTTTCCAAGTCAATGAAGAACTGTGTTGGAATTTTGATGGGGATTGCATTGAATCTGTAGATTGCTTTTGGTAAGATGGACATTTTTAAAATGTTGATCCTTCCATTCTATGAGCATGGGAGATCTTTCCATTTTCTGAGATCTTCCTCGATTTCCTGCTTTAGAGGTTTGAAGTTTCTGTCATAGAGGTCCTTCACTTGCTTAGATAGAGTTTCATCAAGGTGTTTCATAGTTTTGTTACTATTGTGAAGGAAATCTATTACCTAATTTCTTTCTCCACATGTTTGTCCTTTGAATATAGGAAGTCTACTGATTTGTTTGAGTTAGTTTCATATCCAGCCACATTGCTGAACTAGTTTATCAGCTGTTGGAGTTCTCTGGTAGAATTTGTGGGGTCACTTAAATACACTCTCATGTCATCTGCAAATAATGATGGTTTTACTTCCTCCTTTCCAATTTGTATCCTTTGATTTCCTTTTTCTGTCTAATTTCTCCAGCCATGATTTCCAGTACTATGTTGAATAAGATTGGGGGAGAGTGCGCAGCCTTGTCGAGTCCCTGATTTTAGTGGGATTGCTTCAAGTTTCCCACCATTAATTTGTTGTTGGCTATTGGTTTGGTGTATATTGCTTTTATTATATTAGATATGGGCCTTGGATTCCTGTTCTTTCCAAGACTTTTAACATGAAGGGGTGTTGGATTTTGTCAAATGCTTTCTCAGCATCTAGTGAGATGAACATGTGGTTTTTTTTTTTTTTCTTTGAGTTTGTTTATATGGTGGATTATGCCCAGGAGACTCGTGTTGCTACCTGATTGGTGCACCCTCCAGTATCTCATTAGTATGCCCTGAGAGCAGGCTGTCATGTCTTTGGTCATGCACACTATGTTTCTATGTCTGGGCAAAGGCTCTTTTTGCTGAGTCATCGGCGAGAAGCCGGCACCATCTTTGGGTGTGACACAAACTGCTCCAACAATAAATAAAAGCAGTCATCAAAAGCCTACCAAGTAAAAAAAGCCCAGAACCAGATGGGTTCCGTGCAGAATTCGATCAGACTTTCATAGAAGAACTAATACCAATACTCTCCAAACTATTCCAAAAAATAGAAACAGAAGAAACACTACCCAACTAATTTTTAGAAGCCACAATTATGCTCATACCTAAACCACACAAAGACCCTACAAAGAAAGAAAACTTCAGACAGATTTTCCACATGAACATTGATTCAAAAATAGTCAATAAAATTCTTGCAAACGGATTCCAAGAACACATCAAAACAACCATTCATCATGGTAAATAGGATTCACCCCAGGGATGGAGGGATGGTTCAATATATTGAAATCCATTAATGTAATCCAGTATATACACAATTCAAATAACAATAAAAATCATGATCATCTTATTAGATGCTGAGGAAGCATTTGATAAAATTCAATACCCCTCATGTTAAAAGACTTGAAAAGATTAGGAATTCAAGGCCCATACCTAAACATAGTAAAAGCAATATACAGAAAACCATTATCCAACATCAAAGTAAATGGTGAGAAACTCAAAGAAATCCCACTGATATCAGGGACTAGACTAGGCTGCTCACACTCCTTCTGCCTGTTCAATGTAGTACGAAGAGTCCTAGCCTGAGCAATTAGAAAGGAAATGGAACTCAAAGGGATACAAGTCAGAAAGGAAGAAGTCAAAATATCACTATTAGCAGATGATATGACAGTATACTTAAGTGATCCCCAAATTTCCAGCAGAATTTACTCCTACAGCTGATAAACAACTTCTGAAAGGTGGCTGGATATAAAAGTAACTCAAAGAAATAAACCGCCTTTCTCTACTCAATGGATAAACAGGTTGAGAAAGAAATTAGAGAAATGACACACTTCACAATAATCAGAAACATTATAAAATACCTTGCTGTTACCCTAACCAAACAAACAATACAGAATGCTCATACAGAACTTGAAGTCTCGAAACAAAAATTGAGGAATATCTCAGAAGATGGAAAGATCTTCCATGCTCATGGATTGAAATGATCAACATAGTACAAATGGCCGTCTTTCCAAAACCAATCTACAGATTCAATGCAATCCCCATCAAATATACAATTCAATTCTTTATAGAGCTAGAAAGAGCAATTTGTAAATTCATTTGGAATAACAACAAACCCAAGATAGCAAAACCTATTCTCAACAATAAAAGAACTTCTGGGAAAATCACCATCTCTGACCTCAAGCTATATTATAGATCAATCATAATAATAAAAAGAAAACTGCTTGGTATTAGTACAGACACAGGCAGGCAGATCAATAGAACAGAATTGAAGACCAAGATAAACCCACACACCTGTGGTGACTTGATCTTTGACAAAGGAGCTAAAATATTCAGTGGAAAAAGAACAGAATCTCCAACAAATGGTGCTGGTTCATTCAAATGGCAGTCAGCATGCAGAAGAATGCAAATCTATCCATTTTTATCTCTTTGTACAAAGCTCAATTCCAAGTGCATCAAAAACTTCTGCATCAAACCATATAAAAATACACTGAAACTATTAAAAAAGAAAATAAGAAAAAAACTTAGAACACATAAGCACAGAGGAAATTTTAATGAACAGAACACCAATGGCTTATGCTCTAAGATCTAGAGTCCAAAAATGTGACCTCATGGAGTTGGACACTTTCTGTAAGACTAAGGACACTGTCAAGAGGATATATGGCAGCCAACATTTTGTGAAAGGATCTTTACCAATCCTACATCTGATAGAGGGCTAATATCCAGTATATACAAAGAATTCAAGAAGTTAGACCCCAGAGAATCAAATAATCCTATCGAAAATGGGATATAGAGCCAAACGACTAAGGAATATCGAATGTCTGAGAGCTCCTAAAGAAATGTTCAACATTCCTAGTCATCACGGAATTGCAAATCAAAACAACCCTGAGTTTCTACCTCACACTCGTCTAAATGACTAAGATAAAAAAACCAGGTGACAGAACATGCTGGCGAGGGTATAAAAAAAAGGAACACTCCTCAACTGTTTGTGGGATTGCACACTAGTACAACCATTCTGGAAATCAATCTGGCAGTTCCTCAGAAAACTGGACATAGTACTACCTGAAGACCCAGCTATACCTCTCCTAGGCATATACTCAAAAGATACCACAACATATAACAAGCACACATGCTCCAACATGTTCATAGCAGCCTTATTTAAAATAGCCAGAAGCTAGAAAGAACCCAGATGTTTTTTAATAAAGTAATGGATAAAAAAAATAGTGGTACATTTACACAATGGAGTATTACTCAGCTATTTGAAACAATGACTTTATGAAATTTCTAGGCAAATGGATGGAACTAGAAGCAATCATCCTGAGTGAGGTAACCCAGTGGTATGCAATCACTGATTAACAGATACTAGCACAGAAAGCTCTGAAAAACCAAAACACGATTAACAGACTTTGTGAAGCTCACAATCTGGATGGCTATGCTCTTCTTAGAAAGTAGAACAAAGCTACATGGGAGAAAATACAGGGTCAAATAGAGGAGCAGGTTTTAAAGAAAACATCATTCAGAGATTGCCTCACCTGGGGATCTACCACATATGCAGCCACCAACCCAAGCAATATTGCTGATACCAATAAGTGGTTGCTAGCAAACACCAGATAGGGAAGCCTCTTTGGAAGTTCTACCAGAGTCATGCAGATACTGTTGATGATGCTTGCAGCTAACCATCGGACTAAATATGGGGTCCCAAATGAAGGAACTAGAGAAAGGACTGAAGGGCACAAAGGGTGTGCAACCTGATGGAAGAACTACATTACTGACCACCCAAACCCTGCAGAGCTCCCAGGGACTAAAACACCAAACAATGATCACACATAGACAGACCCATGGATCCAATTGCATATGTAGCAGAAGACAGCATTGTCTGGCATCAATGGGAGAAGAGGCCTTTGCTCCAATAAAGCAACATTTTCCCAACATATGGCAATGCCAAGACATTGACGTGGAAAGGTTGGTTGGGAGAGGGAGCACCCTCATGGAAACAAGTAGAGGGGGAGTGGGGATGAGACAAGGAAAAGGGAATACCATTAGAACTGTAAATACAGAGAATATCAAATTTAAAAAGATAATTTTACTTCCTTCTTTCTAATTTATATTACTTTCACCTCCTTCAGTTTTATTGCTCTAGCTAATCTTTTAGACAGTATATTGAGTAGGTATGGAGAGAATGGTCCACCCTTCCCTGTTCATGATTTGGTGGGATTAATTTGAATTTTTTCCCCCTGGAGAAGATAGTCAGATTTATTGTCTATCCTCATGTTATACAAAAATCTACAAAGCCCAAAAAAAAAAAAAAAACAGTAAATGGGAGTGTAACAGCAACAATTTAAACTTGCCCCCCCATATATTAGGATGACTGCCATTTCAAAGCACAATTCTGATGTGAAGGTAGCTTTTGTTCACTGGCCAAAGCTAACCATTTAAATTACAGCCTTCAGTCCCTGACAGTTCTACTGGCTCTTAACAAAACTTTTGAGGTCCTCAAGAAAGGTGATATGTTCCTGGTGCTCCAGGGCTGTGCTGAGCTCCACCCACTCATCTGCAAAAGTGTTATCCACCCCTAGGTCTGCAAGGAAGTCCATTAGGTGGTCATACAAGGCCCAGTCCAGAGAAATCTGTGTTGAGTGTGTAGTTTGTATCCCTCCACTCAGACTCTCCAGTGGCCTGAAAGCTAACTTCCTTGATAGAGAAAATATCACTCTCGGCCTCATCTTCGTGTCCAATCTCATCCTCAGGATAGTGACAGTCCAGTACAAGGGTCTTCTTGCCATCAATCTTTGTAACTTCAACCACAAAATTGGGAGTTGACGTCAGTTCCGGCTCCTGTTCTTCAGCCTTCTGCCTGTGTGAGGGCTCCTCCACACCATCAAATGTTGGAGGGATGCTGTTGTTAATGTTGAAAGTAACAGTGATCTTTTCTCCAGCAACTTTGTGCAATAATTTCGCCTCTGTGCTGTTCACTTCCAGCTCCCAATCTCCGGACATCTTGGGAAGGGACTGATGCTTCTGGATCTTCTTTTCTTCCTTAATTTCATCAGTCAAGAATTCAACAAAGGCCTTGTCTCCTTCCGTGTGCAGAGCGCCACAGCTGCAGGCACAGGGAACCGGGGGCTGCAGAAGACCAGAGAGCAGGGGGGAGCCTGCTCTTAGGCTGAGCAAACCCAAGGGCCTGAGGCATGGCCCTGGCATGGGCTGCAGTAGATTCCCAAGAGGCGGGGCCAGGATGGTGGCTCAGAAGCCCATGGCAGAGGCGCCCAGGGTGCGGGGCACACAGTGAAGCAGCAGGAGCATTGCAGGGTGGACATGTGCAGAGGGAAAAAAGACCTGGACAAGACACCTTTTGACCTCGCGCCTTAATTTGAATTTTTATCCAGTTAATGTAATGTTGGCTATAGGTTTGCTGTAAAGTGACATTCTTATGTTTAGGTATGTCCCTTTTATCCATAACTATTCCAAGAACTTTATTATAAATTGGGGTTAGATATTGTCAGTGAATTTTTCATCATCCAATTAGATGAGTACTTGCTTTAATTTTATTTTATTTTTCTTATACTTAACCACATTATGTTGAACCATTCCTGCATCTCTTTAGTGAATCCTACCCCATTGAACATGCTGGGTGATCTTTGGATGTTTTTTCAGTTTTATTTCTTTTTTGTTGTTGTTGTTTTATTCAGTATTTTTACATTTGTGATTTTACATGATAATTGGTCTGCAATTCTGTTTTGTTGCTGAGTTTTTATGGACTGGATATTAGAGTAATCAGGGGTTCACAAAATGAATTGATTGGTGTCATTTCTATTTCTGTACTGTTTAATACTTTGAGTAGTCTCATTAACTATTCTTTGAATGTCTGGTTGGGTACCACTATAAATATCATGGCCCTGGACCTTTTGGTGGCAGATTTTTAATGACCTCTCTCTCTTTCTCTCTCTCTCTCTCTCTCTCTCTCTCTCTCTCTGTCTGTCTCTCTCTCTCTCTCATTTAGATGTCTACACTGTTTGAGTTGTTTATCTTAGTTTGATTTAACTTTTGGTAAGTGAAAACTATTGAGGAAATTATCAATTTCTTTTACATTTTCAGTAGAGTGGAGTGGAGGCTTTTAAAAACCATGTCTTCATCATTCCCTAAATTTCTTCATTGTCTGTTAATTTTTTCCCATTTTATTTTACATTTCATTAGTTTGGATATACTCTATCTTTTAATAAAGGTTTGTCTATCTGGTCAAATAAAAAGCTCAAAGGACCAATTTCATATTTCATTAATTTTTGTGTTATTATTCTCTTTATATTTTATTGATTCCAGCCTCCATTCGAAAAATTCTTGATATCTATTCCATTTTTTGATTGCTCATTCACTTCTTTCTGGTGTAGACTTTATAGTGTATTATTACATTGCCAGTATAACAGCTGTCTTATTTAGGCTTTTATTGCACTGAACCTACACCATGACCAAGGCAAGTCTTGTAAAATGACATTTAATTTGGGCTGGCTTACAGGTTCAGTTAACTGTCATCAAGGTGAGAGCAGGGCAGCATCCAGACAGGTATGAGCAGAGAGCTCAACACCTTCCTCCAAAGGAAACCAGGAACAGAGAGATCACCCTCAAACAGTGAGGGGGAGAATTTCCTAGCAAAGATCAGTAGATACACATTTCCTCCACAAGGCCACACCTTCAAATACTGTGACTCATTGAACCTAGCTTATTCAAACCATCATATTCCATTCCTGCCCCTCATAGGCTTGTTCAAACACATGAGTCTTTGGGGGAGGCATACCTAAACATAGCATAGAAAAGTACATGAAGTCCAAATTCCATAATCCCCACAGTCTATAGCAATTAAAAATCCAAAGGTCAAAATCTCTTTCTAATATTCATTCAATCACTTCACTTTAATCCCTTATTAAAGACAGACAACTAGCTGGGCAAACTCCATATTCTGCCATCTCTATGTATGATGTCAAAGAGGTCTTCAGATCTTCAACTTATTCATCTTTGTTGTCTGCAACAAACTTCTTTCTCCTGAGCTTGTTCCACTCCCTGTGAGCAGCTTTCCTTGGCAGATATCCCATGGCTCTGGGATCCTTAACATCTTTGGGTCTCGAAGGCAGCTTCATTGTTACAGCTCATTGATTCATTGTCTGAGATCTACACATGATCTTCAGGCATCCTCCAAAGGGCTGGATTCCCTTCTCTAGCTCTGCCCTCTGTAGCACTTTAAGCTCAATGAATGACTCCACCTTTGCTGTAGTCCTTGGTGATCATCCCATGATACAGGCATTTCCAGGACACAGGGTGCTTTTTTTACAACTAGGATTCATCAATAGTTTCTAATAATCTCCCTTCTTGGTGCCAAGCTTCAAACCCTTTGCATGAACCCTTCAGTCCTGGATTATCAACTACAACTGAGGCTGCACTTTCACCAGTGTCCTTCTACGTCCTCTCATAGTCCCAAGCCTCAGCTGTTCTTCATGAAGCCTTCTTTCCTTCAAAACCAGTACCAGCTGGGGGATTCTTACACAGTACCAAGTACAGCTGCAGCATGTGGTCCTCCCTTGGCTATCTCTGGAACTCAACATTGTTCTGCTCTCAAAAATCTATTCCAGAAGATCATATTTCAGTTTGCTCGTCCCCTCTTCATCACCACTAATTAGCTCCAGATAACCAGCATCAATTTTCCCAGGAGTCTCCTTCTCCTCTTGAATATAAAGCCAGGGACAGTTAGCTGATGCTGCTAAGTTCTGGTGCTTGTAGGAGCTGGAACATGACCCCCTTGTTCTATTACATTAGTACTAGCTTCCTCTTTTCAAACTCCTTTACTACCTGAGCTTGGCTGTCCTGGAGCTTTCTTTATAGATTGATTCTGAATTTAGAGATCTTTATGCCTACCTCCTGGGATTATGATGTGTATCCGCACAACTGGATTTAAGCTTTTTTACCTAGAACTTGCTCTGTTCTCAGCTGGTCAATATCTCATAGACCTGTTTGCCTTTCCTTCTGGAGATTAAAGGATCACACTAAATTTCCTGGAGCTAACTTAGCTAGGTGGGATCTTATCCCAAGGTCATTACTCCTTTTATTCAAATTAATATTATTGAACACAGGATTCATCTCCTGGTGTCCCCTTAATACTTGAACCATATATTGTATATATTTTATTTTCCCAACTTGCTCCTTTTCATTTAAATAGTCTTCATAGAAGTAAACTTTAATACACCGTGGAGAGCACTTTTGGCACCTCTGAGCAGTTCATGGCAGAGTAATATTTATATTATCCCAGGACATCTTGGGGCTAGCCTAGGCAGGAATCTGGTTTGTGCAGTACAACCTGTAAGGGCCAGTATCAGGCAGATTGTCATCTGTAGCTCTAGGGAGGGCTCTCAAGAATAATCTAAAAGGAAGAACAGCTGCATCTGAAGGTAAGGGCAGGGCTTTTAAGAAGCTGGTATAGGGAAGTACTCTCTTATTTGAAGCTTGAGGCAATATCCTTAGGACTACAGCTCAGGGTAGGGCAGATTTCAGAACCTAGGCCCAGCAGTATGTATTTTTGTCTCGGACTTTTTCACCTGACCTTTATTAAGATGTTTACAGGATTTTTGGTTGCTAACTTACTTGATCCCTGTCTCATAACTGATGTTACCTTTTTACATGTAATTAAAGTGATTTAGAAAGAGACCTACTAAACCAAGCTTTGCTTTGGCCATGAGGCTTAGGCCTCAAGCCAGGCTGAAGTCATGCTGCAACTTTAAATACTTTGTCTTTTTTTTTTCAATCCTAGCTCCAGCTCTGGGAGAACCTGTTGGTTGTCTGAGCTGGTCTAGGCCAGTACACAACAGAATTTACAACAGGCTTTTTGAGACTTTCTCTTTAAAACAATGATTCTAAATCTGTTCACCTTAGCCTCAGGCTGACTCTTTGAACTAGGGCAAAAAGCAGCCATGTTCTTCACCAAAATACTAGAAAAACTATCTCTAGTCAAGAGACTTAAAAATTTTCAGTCAAACCACTTGGGCCAAGTAGATGAAATTCAAATCATTTTCAGTAACAAAGCCTTCTGTATTTCTATTAGGACAGCTCGTTATAACCATTTAATGCCTTCCACTGCTCTACAAATGCAAAATCCACTATCCACATTCTTCCAAACAAAAGTGTGGTCAGCCCTATCACAATACTTAAGTCCCTGGTACCAAGTTCTGTGTTTGTTAGGGTTTTATTGCTGTGAACAGACACCATGACCAAGGCAAGTCTTATAAATCAGAATATTTAATTGAGGCTGGCTTACAGGGTCAGTCCATTATCATCAATGTGAGAGCATGGCAGCATCCAGGCAGGCATGGTGGAGAAGGAGCTAAGAACTCAACATTTCATCCAAACAAAGCCAGAAACAGAGAGAGCATCCTCAAGCCTAAGAGTGATACACTTCCTCTAAAAAGGCCACACCTTCTACTAGTGCCACACCCTGACCCAAACATATGCAAACTATCACAATAGCTGTTCATTTTTTTCATGTGGGCATTTTGTGCTATCAACTTTCTTCTTTGCACCACAGTTTTGTCTTTGTGTTCCATAAGATTGTGCATGTTACATATCCCTTTTCATTGAATTCTATAATGTCTCTAGTTCCTTCCTTTATTTCTGTCTTAACCTATTTTTCATTCAGTAGTGCGGTGTGCAGCTTTCATGAGTTTGTGTGCTTTGTATTCTTTCTTGTTTTGCCTTTACCCTTCTAAAACCCATGGTGGTCTAATAAGAAACATGGTGTTATTTTAATTTTCTTGTATGTATTGAGACTTGCAGTATATGAATATGTGATCAGTTTCAGAGTAAGTTTCATAAGGTACTTAGCAGAAGGTATACTCTGGATTAAAAATTGAAATTATGTTAAGGCAAATTACTGAAGTTACATGAGTTCAACCAAAATTGGAAATCTGGGTGTTATGATGTTGCTCTGTATAAAAGAGATATTATTTTCTAGGTTTAAAATTTTCAGCCTAAGAGAAAAGGTATAAATAATATTTGATGTACTCTAATGCAAAATCGTAGACTCTGGCCACAGGGCCATTAAGACTATTTCAACTTTTTACAATAACTTTTGGGATTATAATTACATCATTTTTACTATTTCTCTGCTGCCTTCCATGACTGCTTAATAAACATGCCAAAACCTAAAACTCAGGGGAAGAAAACTGTTGCTTCAGTTCCCAGGCTTGGTGTATGGGAAAGACACCATGAAAGAGATAGAAGAGGAAGAAGGTGTCAAGGGGTAGGTGCATTGTGAGGGCATGGTGAGGAGAGCTGGCCTGGAAGTGTGAGCAGCTTAGGCAGAACATGGCAAGTGATAACTCATGGTTATTAATAGGGAAGTAGACAAAACAGCATAGAGGGATGGTATCTGCTTGACTCCTGTGCTTTAATGCTTACTATGCATATAAAGTTTTTTCATCTTTGATTCAGTACTTTTATGATATGAGTGGGGTAGGAAACCTGCAAATATTGCCACAAGACGATGGGTGTATTTGTTTTTTGTTCCAAATGATTGAAATGGGATGGAAAGTAAGATGGCAGTTGTCATGGCTCTTGTTCTATAAAGAAAATGCCGTAGTGTGCTTTCAGACAGCTTCTTTGAAGAAGATGAAGGGGAGCAATTGTTCCAGTAACCCATTATTAGACATGGAAGTTAAAAGCCAACAGGTGCTCCCTGTGTTAGTTCATGCTAATGAAATCAGAATTCAAAAGATAAGGGAGGTGGACCATAAGGCCAAGACCCAGCTCAGCATTCTAATAAATTTGAGGCTAGCTTAAGCTCAATTAAATCCTGTCTCATTCCACTCCAAATATTTTCATCAAAGTGGATAGAGGGGCAGAGGTATTAGAGTGGAGGAAAGGATATAATATTTGAACTGCAAATACAGAGAATATCCAATAAAAATGAAAAAAGAAAGTGGATAAAAATTTCATAGGAATACATAGAATACATGCATATGCCTGTCTACTTAGTGTTTTTATATGTTTGTAAAAGCACAGGAAGAACAAGTAGAATCAATAAAAAAATTAAAATAAATTGTAGTGGGGGAATTTAAGATTACTTTAGATTTTAGGGTTTTCTCTTTTGCATGTGTATTTCATCATTTCCTGGATAAAACAGCTATTCCATCTTATACAAACTGAACAAACAATGGTCCATCATGTTAACACAAAATGTAAGCTGACAATCATGATCTGGGTGCAAAGTGGCCCAAAAGATACCAGCAGCAACCCAGCACCCTGACCATGAAGTGAAGATATAAGACAGTTCCATAAAAAGCTGCCTAGATGTCTATAATTTCTACTCCGGGGCAATCTCTAAGCTATCATACACGTACCTAGACATTTCTGGAATATACTCGATCTTCAATGACTGAGGAAGAAATGAGAAGTTCCCAGATTACTAAAGTTATGCCTGGTAAGCAGACACCACCCTGAAGTGAACAACTGCATCATGAAAACATGTTTCTGACACAACCATGAAAGACACCAGTAAAGGGAAATCACCACAGTTCAGAGTTTCATGCAGTAGTGATGATCATACATTTGTTTGTCAATGTGTGATTATTCCCTGAATAATTGGCCATAAATGGAATGAGTACAACGAATTCCTTCTACATTGGAGTTACAAAATTTTAAGCCTAGAATGTAGAGGAAATTTTGGTTGTTCTCTACCCTCCTAATGCTGAGATCCTTGAGTCACGTACCTTATGTTATAGAAACCCCCCTTAAGCATAAAATCAATTTGTTGATACTTCCTAATTATAATATTGCAACTGTGATGGATTGTAATAAAAATATTTGATATGGAGATGATCAACACTGTGAACGTGTTCTTAGATCCTATAGGGGTTGTGACCCAAAAGTTAAGCACTAGGGGTTTGTGGTATTTCCTGATAATAGTACTGCAATACTATTGGTAAATCAATGAAGAGACTATCAATGGTTATAGTACTTGAACTTGAGACACTAAAAAAATGTTCCCAGGAAGCATTATAACATTTTTATGTGTCTGTATTTGTACAAGGGTAGTGTAATCATTTCAGGCACAATCATTTATTGTTAAAACACATAATGCATTTTCTTTCTGCTGAAAATGGAACATTTAGGCATTATTATGACAGGTCCTTTTGCATTGGAAAATTAAGGATGATATAAGAAGATATGAATGTGTGAAGTTGGCATAGGGTGAAGTTGATATTGCTAACTTGATTGTTAACTTCATTACAGCCCTCTGGACTGAACAAATACTGTATGTTTCGATTTTGCCTTCATATCTAGTTATTGATGAATTTGCTGGACCACCAACGACTCTGAATCCTTGTAAACAATACCCTTGACATATAGAGGAAAATATTCTATTAGGTCATTATTCCATTGAACTCTGACTAATATACTAGACAGGTGCAGAATATTTTTAGAGCAGTTTGGTCCTACAACAATCTCAGCTCAGTTACAAATGTTCAAACAAAGTCTTTTAATCTTTTCTAGGGTGATGTTTTATTTGGGCTTTTATACCTACTGGAAAAGAAAGTGCAATAGCAAAAGTGTAAAATATGTCAGTTGTATCACAAAGTAATGTAATTGCATCAGGACTTCCGACAGAGGGATTCCAGAGTAAGGGAAAAATGGAAAACAAGATGTCTCAGCTTCTTCAGGTCAAGACCTGGGACTCCACTGAGAAGAAAATTAGGTGACAGTAGATTTTGTTGATCCTTGATTTTACAGCACCAATATGGAGATTCACAAGATTTCTAGACACACACCTTGGCTCTCTGACTCATTGTCTTTCTCAGAAGTCAGAGTCTTTCTAAGGATCTTCACAAGAACAAAGCACTGGAAGAAACACTTCTGCACTATGCTCTGATACCTCCTGCAATAAAAGAGCAGCATTAACTGACCCTCTCCATTCTTAGCTGTACACAGACACTCTCTCCAGCAGATGCATGTGAACACTGAGGAAGACTATCTACTCCAGCTAGTAGTAAGGTTCCTCCCAACAATGTTTCCCTGGACCAATACCATTCTCTTACCAACATCTGCAACCACGTGGGGCTTCTCGGTTGAATATGTCATCTGTTGCCACATAACAAGACTAATCTACACTGCTATCCTAGATGAGAGGTGACATATGTCTTTCAAACTGACAAACAATGATTCTGTGTTTGGTTGGAGAAATCACAAGCCTTGCATGGATGTCTAGCATCCTAAGACAATTAGCATGCCTAACTCCCATACCTGACACTGCAGGTTTCCGGAATTTTCTGTTTCATTGCTCCAGCACACTCGGTTGGAAGGACAAAAGTCAAGTGCAGTACAGACTGCAAAAAGAAAAAGCCACTTAATTCAAAGGACATGAGGTTGTATACTTGAATAATTATATAAATCTGTAAGTTGGATAACAGAAATTCTGCATCACATACTCCAGGGCATATTAAGTGCAAGCTATTCACCGTAATACAGAAAGATGAAGCCCTCTGCAGTGAGGAAATTTCAGGGAAAGTCTGAAGTCAGGACCTGCTGACTGCAGGATCATTGCTCACAGAGGGGAGCATCAGGCATCAAATGGTTGGAATTGTGGTTCTTCCCAGGGCTGGGTGGGGTAACAGTACATTAGGAGAACAGACACAAATGCTAATGGGGTGCAAAACAACTCAAAGATCTGCAAATGCTGTGGTTCTGTATGAAAGGCACCCTTTAACCTTTAGGAATATTCACTGGCCAATTAAATTCTCAGGGGGACCTGCCAGTCAGAGGAGGAGGCTGGGACTTCCTGTTTCCATTCCAGGTGTTCCTTTGTCTCTGCTGGTAGAAATTTTGTCCTCTCTCTGTCCTGCTCTGATCCCTCTGTTGGGTGCTGTGTGGGGACTTCAGGGAAGCTCTGAAATTGAGACATGGTGAGCATGTGAATGGGCAAGGGGGTGAGCAGTGGGAGCTGGGGTGGTGGGTCCTCTCTGGGGCTGGATGGGAAGGATCCACAAGTTGTGAGGTCCTTTGTTGTGCTTCTCACTTGCTAGATCAGGCGGTGACCTCTGAATAAGTTCACTTTCATGGCTGATTCTTAATCTGCCCAAAACTTTTAGACCATTGGCTTATTTACAGAATCGTCATGGGTGTTTTCTCTGAGTCCGCAGCTCTTGTCCAGACCCTTTTGTCTTCTATAGAATACATTAAGAAGACAGGTATGGGGGGTCATCTGAGAGGCTCTGGGCCTTCAGTCTACAACCAGCCAGTTCTGAGGCTGCAGCCAGGTGCAATCAAGCTGCGCAGGGATTGGCTGCGCGGTCACAGACATTAGTCTCAAGGGGCCCCAGCAGCAGAGTTTCAATGATCTGTCTTACACCTAACAACTACTTAGGTCCTTCCCTGGCTCCATCACCTTCTGCTGTTGTCAGGTGTGCTGTGTATTCATGGGCCTCTGGCTACAGCAGCTCTGTTTTTGTTTTCCTTTCTCTGCACATGCCCCTTCTCTATTTTCTTTCTCTATCCTTATGGTGCTCTCTCTCTGCTCTCTCTCTGTCTGCCTGGCTATAGTTCCTCTTCTCTCTTCCCAATCTCCAGCTGCTCACACCTCTCTCTTCCCAACAATCTCATTTGCACCATATCTGTTGCATGTTCTTCTTTTACTGACCTGTTGTGATGTGATTTTTTTGCATTTCTTGGTGACATATTCTCCTGGCTTTTAGCTTTTATATTCCTTTGCTAGTATTTAGGCCTCTAAGTATGAGGTTATAATTGGTGTTGATACTGTTTTCTGGATTTGTCTTGTTTGGGTGGGAGTTTTGATCTTGCGTTATTTTGTGATTTATGTGTTTGCACAGAGGTTTGGCTGTGTGTTGACTCTTTTGCTGACCTATTTGGTGGGTATAATTAGTGGGAATGCTTGAAATGTTGGAAGCTGGGATAAGAGGCCAACAGGAAGAAATGATCTTAGCCATCTACAAATCGACATAGTGAGTAGTGAGGTAGAGCAGTTAATTCAGTGCTAGAGACAACTGTGAATATTTCTACTGGGATAACAAATAGTTTGGTCGGTCTATGGAATGCCTACCTTGTCTTCAGGCAGGAGAAGCATGTGATTGTCCTCAAAGTTTTGCCAAATTGAGGCTGTCACTCAGGGATGAGGGGACTCAGCAAAGTCAATTACTACAGTCCGTGCATTTGTATTGCAGTAAGCTCCTTGGTGGTCTTTGGGGTCCCTGTTACTCCGGCATAACCTCTTGGTTACCTTTACTAGAGTCCCCAAATGCTCAGACCTCCCACTTCTAGGGTTGAAAGGCCAGCTGTTAAGGAAATATGTCATTGTAGTTCTTCTATCACTGCCTTCATGTGTCATGGGTCTGTTTGCCTTGGTTTTTCATTTTTCTTGAGTATTTGTGGAGGGAGGTGAATAAAGGAAATTGGAACTGTGCTACAGTGGATGCCCTGGAGAGGGGTATCCAAGGATGCTTAGAAGATGTTACAGATCCTGGTCTAGGGAACAGAAAACCCCTGCACTTAATGGCTGGGAAGCTTAGAGCAGATTTTGAGTCCTGAGACGTGGCTCACAGCTGCGGTCCTGTCTTCATTTTCTCCTCTGTAAAAGTGGAGGAATCTGCTGGGTCCCCTTTAACCTTTTGGTTTTCTATTATTTATGTGGCACTAGACCCACTAAATTTCCCATGACAGGAACCTATTAAGACAATATCCAGGTTAAAGTAAGACTCTCCCTACCCTGTTTTACAGAGAGAAAGGATGAAAACAGTTTTTTTCCCTCCTAATCAACCCTGTTCTCAGGCCATTTGTAAGTGTATAGTTTTGAACTTGGATCTGTCATAAGATGGATGGTTTTTTTTTTTTTTTTTTTTTTGTTGTTGTTCGTTAGTTCCTACCCATTCCAACAAAGTTATCATATCTTTGGTGATGTCTGATTTTCTGTTCACCTTCCAGCAATTTTATTCACCTCTTTGTTTGCAATGGACCCAGGGATAAACATAGCTGACCCAGGGCAGCACAGCCTTTGAACTCCTCATAGACTGCATCTTTTCCTGCTGTGTCAGGGGCACTTCCCTGTTTGTCCTGGTTCTGTCAAGCTCCAAATTCAATGGCAGGGCTCCTGTGATTGCTTTCCTTAAATCATTGGTTTTGGGTTTTTACAACTTTCTCATTTATTATAGTCTCTGTGTCCTAATTGTTCTCAGTGGCCTACATTTCAGAGCTACAGTCATCTGAAGGAGTCTCAGTGGAAGGTGGGCCCTCATCAGAATGTCTGCTTTCAGTGTCTCCCTGAGACAGCATTGATGATTGACTTGTGAAGACTCTTCCACTGAGGGTGGCACTATTCCTAAGCAAGTGGGCCTGAGCTGGATCAGAGAGCCAGGTGAACAGGAGACTTGATCATCAAGAGAACAAGCCAGGAGACAATGTTTGTCAATGCTGTGCCTTTCAGATTCTATTGTGAGCTGCCAGCAGGGTAGGCTGTGATCTGAGAAAACTATGCACAACAACCATTTCTTCCCAGAGGTGCTTTTGCTCAGAGGGTCCACTCACATCAGCAGGCCAGCAAGTTAGAACAACTACACAAATGCTATTAAAAGGCGATTTTTCAGCTTGACAGGATCAGTGTTGTCTTTGGAAGGTATATGAAAAAACACAAGAAATTGAGATGGCAGAATTCATAGAAAGCTGATCATGTCTCTTGACAGTTTTGGGCTTAGGCTCTGAAACATTGAAGTGTTGACAGTAATGCATCCACAGCAAGTTGAGGTCATCCTGTTTCAGTGGGAAATAGACTCTGAGACAACTTTATCGAGAGATCATTTGTGAGATAAGTTGCCAAAAAACCACAAAAACCAAAAATACTTTTTGCCTTAGCCATTGTCCTCAGGTACTGAGTAAAGCAAGATTTAAATGTAATTGGCTGATTTCTGTATTTTCTTTTATGTATATATATATTTGCTCATTTTAACCATTTAATTATTTATTGAATTTACATACCATTTGCTGACCCCTATCAATTTTATGTTTTACTGCCTCCCATCCTGACTTACTTTTATTTCCCCAAAGAAAGTGGAGTTTTCTTTAACATCCCTCAACCTTGGCAGTGTTCTATTCACTTACAAGACAAACTGGACTGGATCATTCATAAAGTGCTAGATCTGAGAAGTGAAAGATGAAAAATCACGGAATGTTCCTTTCTGGTTTCAGTTTAGCACTATTCCAGTCATCGTGTGAAGGGCATCAGTGAAGATTCTGTGAGAGTTCATTGCATTGAGGTTGTGAGGATGAAGCTTGAGTTGCATTTATACCCACAAGTTGTTGAGATAGCTAAGGAATTGAAAATATGCCATGAAGATATGCATACGGTGAGAACATGTGCATACAGCGAGAATATGTGCATACAGTGAGAACATGTGCATACAGTGAGAACATGTGCATACGGTGAGAACATGTGCATATGGTGAGAACATGTGCATACGGTGAGAACATGTGCATACAGTGAGAGCCTGCATACAGTGAGAACATGTGCATACAATGAGAACATGTGCACACGGTGAGAACATGTGCACACAGTGAGAACATGTGCATACAGTGAGAACATGTGCACACAATGAGAACATGTGCATACAGTGAGAACATGTGCATACAGTGAGAACATGTGCGTACGGTGAGAACATGTGCATTCGGTGAGAACATGTGCATACGGTGAGAACATGTGCACACAATGAGAACATGTGCATACACTGAGAGCCTGCATACAGTGAGAACATGTGCATACAATGAGAACATGTGCACACGATGAGAACATGTGCACAGGGTGAGAACATGTGCACACAGTGAGAACATGTATGTACAGTGAGAACATGTGCACACAGTGAGAACATGTACATACAGTGAGAACATGTGCATATGGTGAGAACATGTGCATAAGGTGAGAACATGTGCACACAGTGAGAACATGTGCATACAGTGAGAGCCTGCATACAGTGAGAACATGTGCATACAATGAGAACATGTGCACACGGTGAGAATATGTGCACACAGTGAGAACATGTATGTACAGTGAGAACATGTGCATACAGTGAGAATTATAAAACCACTGAGTTGTATGAGAACTTACAGGAGTAGGACCATGTATCCTTAAATGTGAAGTCCAATGTGTCTGAGACAAAGCTGCAGGATTTGGTGTTAGTCCTGCTGTGTTTCTTGCCTTGGTCCAGTCTTCTCTCCCTGTATTCACAATCCTATCTATTGGAATGGGAAGGTGTACTCAGGTCCATTGTATATTGGAAAGATTTAACTTGCTTTCTGATTTAACAAGATTGTAGCTCTTAAGAAACTGTCTTTAGTGTCACAAGAGTCCTTAGACATTTGACAGTGTAGGAGTTCCTACACACTGTTAGGATCTCTCCAGTTAGACTGACTCCATTTTCATTACAGAAAGAACATGAGCCTGTAGTGACCTGAGGTAGAAAGGAGTTGATTGAAACAAAAGTTTCTATACAATATAAAGTATTTGAACACTTGTCTGACCTGTGTGGCTCTCTTGAGGTAATTCTTTGTAGCTGTTCAAGAAGCAGCCTTTCCTAGTTTTTTTATTATGGAGAAGATATGTTGTTATGGACTCAAACATTATATTTTCCTCTCTTATTTTCTCTAGTAGTTTATATATTCATCTTCACTCTGGTGAATGTTCCACACTTGCTCCTCTCTATAGAGTAACTTTTCAATCTTCTCTGCCTCTCTTTTGAGAATTTGTGGAACCCTTGGGTATCCACACACCATGGTCCATCAGGTCTATGTTGGATTAAGTGGATCTAGTCCCACTGAGGCAATATGTCATTGGCTATTTAAAGAAGCATGATCCAAAGATAGGCAAGAGGTTCAGGGAAAAACAATGATCCAGTTCTTGGAGGACCTACATGAAGACCAAGGTGCACATCTGAAACATGTATGCCATGGTCCTCAGTCCAGCCAGTGTGTGTTCTATGGTTGGTGGCTCAGTCTCTGAGAGTCCCCATGTGTCCAGCTGAGTTGACTGTGTTTGTCTTTCTCCAGAGTTTTCATCTCCTACACAGACTTTAATCTCTTTCCAGCTCTTTAATGGGCTTCCCAAGGTCCAT
This sequence comes from Micromys minutus, assembly GCF_963924665.1. Lineage (NCBI taxonomy): Eukaryota > Metazoa > Chordata > Mammalia > Rodentia > Muridae > Micromys > Micromys minutus. Next base: position 22,228,668 of record NC_137980.1, read on the forward strand.
CCCACTTTCACCTTAGTTCTCTGCATGTGTTTCAGTCGGCTGCTGGGTGGTGCCTCACACTGGACGTTTACCAAATGCTGCTTTTGTGCACAGTACATTATTCTTTCATGTCAAGGGTTGGTGCTTGCCCATGGGATGTTTCTTTAGTTGGGGGAGTTTTCATTGTCCATTCCACCAGCCTCTGCTCCAGGTTTGACCCTGCATTTCTTTTAGAACAAATGTTGTTCTTTTTGTCTAATGTGTCATGTGGAAACTGTTCCTTCATCTTTCTTCTCATTCTCTCATACATTAAACATTTGGACTCTGTACCCAAATCACATAAGACATAGTAGAAACATTTGCTATTCAAGTCTAAGCTGATTGGGAACCTGGCTGCATTCTATTTTCAATTTTACTCTTTTTGGGTTTTTTTCTTTGTTTCTTTGTTTGTTTTGTTTTTAATAAAAAAATGTCTTTGTGAAGTCCTTCCTATACTTTTAATAGGTACAGAAAGGACATAGGACACCTAAAATGATTTATGTCCAATAAGCTTTTATGACATTCTATGTCCCCACCATTTATTTTGAAAATCGCCAAATAAAGGTTATATTCTACTTCTCAGGATGTCATTTGTAGGACATCAAATCTGTATTAAAGTTCAGGTCATTGGATAGCAGGTCTGTGATGTTTGGCCTAACTCTTGTGTTTCTCCTGAATTGTTGGAGTAAATAATAGTAATTTGCCTGGGTACATAAATATTTATATCATGTGTCTCTCATCTTTACCATGATTAGACACCTTAGAATTACTGATCTAGACATAATGCTTAGGTGTTGGTGCCCATGTAAGTGCTAGAAATTGACCACCATTTAGTAGAAGACCAGGAAGAGCTGCTTCTGCTAAAATATCTCACCTGCCCTATGTAGCTCATTTATATTCCAGTTTTTCTTCCTTTTGCTTTATTGTGTGGATTTTATTTACATTTCAAATGCTATCCCCTTTTCAGGTTTCCCATCCATAAACCCCTTATTCCACATACCCCTCCTCTGCTTCTATTAGGGTGTGCCCCACCATCTCCCATCTCCCTGCCCTGCCATTCCCCTACACTGGGGCATCAAACTTTGGGATGACCAAGGACTTCTCTTCGCATTGATGCCCAATAAGGATACACTACTATATATGCTGCTGGAGGTATGGGTACTTCTGTTTGTACTCTTTGGACAATGGTTTTAATCCTGGGAGCTGCAGGCAGTTTGTTTTGTTTTTCATAGGGAGGTTTTGTTCTTCAAAACCCTTCAGCTCCTTCACTCCTTTTATAACTCCTCAGTTGGAGACCCTGTTCTCAGTTCAGTGGTTGGCTATGAGCATCTGCCATCTGCCGCTGTATTTATCATGATCTAGCAGAGCCTCTCAGGAGACAGCTGTATCAGATCTTTCGATTTGTGCTTCTTGGCCTCAGCAATATTGTCTGGGTTTGGTGGCCATATATGGGCTGGATCTCTATGTAGAACTGTCTCTGGATAACCTTTGCTTTAGTCTTTGCTTCAAACTTTGTCTTCCTCTTTACTCCTGTGATTATTTTTGTTCCTTTTTCTAAGAAAGTTTAAAACATCTGCACTTTAGTCTCCTTTCTTTTGAGTTTCATGTGATCTGTGACCTATGTAGCTTATTTATGTTGCAACTATTTTTATCTGTCCATTTGTAATTCTTTAAACATGCATTCTCTGTTAGTAAAATTATATAAATGTGGCAGTTTGAACTGGTCCACTTCAGGTTTCTACTATATGAATACTGAACTGGCGTGAATGTTTTCTTCTTTGTAGCACCTTCAATAAAGACCTGAGTTTTCTCTTCATTTTTGTTTTCTTTGTTGATTTTTGCAGGAGAGTGGGAGTCATAATATGTAATTTTTGCTGTCCAAGAATTAGTTACATAGACAAAGCTGTCATCCAGCTCTATGTTATATACCTGCCTGTGTCTCAGATATTAAACACATGAGCAAATACACCAGTTTGCCTGTCATTTTTTTAGTTAGTAATTGTTCATACAATATCTTAGATGTGTGCTTGTTGTAGTAAATATTAAACAGATGGGTCATCCATTTCTCAGCCCCCGAGGTCACACTCATCCCATACCACACTAGTGTGGAGCTGAGAACAATGACTATGTCACACAATCCTAAACTTCCCTCTTTACAAGCTTTTTTTCTCAGGTGGTTCACTCTGCCTGCCCTGGGTTTTCTGTCCCATATGGATATGAACATGTCTCCAAAGCCTAGTATCTTATGAAGCAGGTTGATATATCAAATTTTCAATCCACAAACCCTCTACACAAAAAACTTACATCCAATGGACAAAGATCCAAACTGTCCTTCTATAAGACATAAAAAGAGCCATAGGAACCCTTAGAAATAATAATAGCCTCATCAAGTTAGAGATGCACCAAGGGAAACACACATATCTGCCTACATCTCCATTCCTCCAGCAATCTCCCTGTCTCCTCCTCTTCTGCCTTCCTAGACCTCTCTCTGACCATCTCTCTCCTGTGAAATCATGTAGAACCTTAACATAAATCTACATGTGCTCAGTATTGTTGATCTGTTTCCCCTGTATCTCCCGCTCAATTGACACTTCTCTTGCAAGGCTGTATCCAATCAAAGGAGTCAGTAGTGACACAGGTGAACCTTATAATTAAAGTTTCTTCTAAGATAATTCGGTGATCAGATTATGACTTTGTGTCAGGAAATAAGTGGATGGTGTATCTGGATTATAGGAATATATTGTCTGGGAGACATATATTTACAGTGATGTCAGTAACATGCTTTGTGGTATAATTTTGTATGGGATATTTTAGGATGCAGTGACTCCTGATGATGTGCATGTGAATTTCACTTGGGAAGAGTGGATTTTGCTAGATCCTTCTCAGAAGTGTCTCTACAAAGATGTGATGTTAGAGACATACCAGAACCTCAGTGTTATAGGTAAGACTGTGATTTCTATTTTCCTTTTCAAGGTGATAGGTTAAATGTATTTGGGTTATTGATGATCATATGTTATTACAATGGAGAGTGAGTTAGATTGTTCTCAATAAAACAGGTTCTGTGAAATTGTACAGCAATATTTATAGTGTTTGAAAATGCACAGTAGCATGGATTTTGCCTAAATTATAATATGATATCATTCATTTTTTCGTGTTTCAGGCTACAATTGGGAAGATTATCACATTGAAGAACATTGTCAAAATTCTACAGAACATGGAAGGTAATTTGCATATATAAGCTGATACAAGCATGTCTCTGAGAATATTTTAATATCTTGGAATCTCTAAAGCAAAGCAAAAGTATAATTATCAGTCCTTTAAGTGTACCTATGATTATAATATTCTCACAAAACCATGTATTTCGATGTCAGTGATTTATGTTTGCAAGGTATTCCCCTAATAAAAAAGACAAGGAAACAGTGCCTTAAGAGATATCTTTATTTGATTTGTAGCTCCATGAGATCTGCCCTGTGAAACTTAAAATATGTACAGTCTCTTAATGCTTAGATATTGCACCTTGAAGCGTGATAACATAATTTCAAAAACATCTAATAAGAAATAGTTCATTGTAAATATGGTGGGAGTCATATTCTTTAAGTAATGTTGGTAAGTTCATTGAGAGTCAAGAATGTTGTGGCAGGATGGAGAAATGCCTTAGTTGTTAAGAGCACTTACTGCTGGAGCAAGAAAAGGGACTGAAGGAGTTGAGAGTGTCTGCAACCCCATTGAAGGAGAAAATTATCACCTAACCAAAACTTCATCGGCTCCCAGGGACTAAAACACCAACCAATAAGTTCACAAGAAAGACCCAGTCCCCAAGTGCATATGCAGCAGAGGATATCATTCTGTGGCATCAGTGGAAGGAGAGGCCTTTGGTGCAGTAAAGGGTCCTTTTCCCAGTATTGGTGAATGCTCATGTGCTAGCTCAGGTGGGAGAGGTTGTTGGTGGAGGGAGCATCTTCAAGGAGGCAATGGGAGGTTGAGGGAGATGGGATTACTGGAAGGGGACAGCAGCTGAAATGTAAATGCAGGGAATATCTAAAAAAAAAAAGGGCACTAGCTGCTCTTCCAGAGGTTCTAGGTTCCATTCTTAGCAACCACTTGTTGTCTCTAAACAAGTTGTAATATGATTTGATATCCTATTACACGCATGAAGATAGCTACATTTTTCTCATAAAATAAATACAATCTTGAAGTGACAAAAAGGATGTTGTTGTGGAGCAGCCCAAATCCATGTCCCTCAGAACTAGGAGGAAGAACATACAAATGTGGTGTCTTCAATTGATACCCTTTAATTTGTCATTTTTTTTGAGAGTATATCAAGTGTCACAATATATGAAAGTCATGTGTGCATAGAGATATTCAAAGAAGCAAAGTGCCTCTTTCTGTTCCAGAAAAATTAGATGATATATAGTATTCTGTTTTGGGTAGATTTTCTCAATATTATAGAAATTAGCAATTATTTGATTTTCCGACTTTACTGGGAATATCCCTGAGGTCACACTGCATAAAATTTCTATAGAAAGTAGAAATTTGGAAACTCCTCTGTTTGTCCTTCACAGTGTTAATATGGTATGACCTAAAGTATAGTAAAAATTATTAGTGCAGTATGTTTTTTAAAGGCTGAAGTTCTTTATTTTTCTGAATGTACAATACATTATATGCAAACCACACCTAGAAAAGAAATGCTAAGTATGTGAGAAAAGTAATTACACCCTTTGCATCACAGGTATATTCAAAGAGGCAATATAAGCCATATTGTGTGAGATCACCATGAACATAAAAAGTGTTACAACCTTAAAATTTGGTTGTTTACCTTTAGAGAAACATGTAAAATGAATTTCTATTAATAAGAGATTTATACAAAAATGATTTTAGTAAAGTTTTCAAATGTGTCAGTTTTCTTTGCATGCATGTAAGAAGTCCCAGTGGAGAGAAACACAATGAATGTAATCAATGCTCTAAAACCTTGGCAACAAGCATTCATCTCCTACATCGTAAACCAACACATACTGGAGAGAAACCTTATGAATGGAATCTATGTGATAAAGCCTTTGAAAGACTGTGCGATGTAAGAAAAAATAAAAGAACACATACTGGAAAGAAAACTTATGAATGTAATCAGTGTGGTAAAGCCTTTGCAAGACCAAGTAAACTCCAAATACATAAAAGAACACATACTGGAGAAAAACCTTATGAATGTAATCAGTGTTGTAAAGCTTATTTTGAGAGAAGAAGTCTGGAAGTACATAAAAGAAAACATACTGGAGAGAAACCTTATGAATGTAATTGGTGTTGTAAAGCCTTTGCAACAACCACTCAATTCCAAAGACATAAAAAAACACATACTGGAGAGAAACCTTATGAATGTAATCAGTGTGGTAAAGCCTATTCCGAGAGGAGAAGTTTGGAAATACATAAAAGAACTCATACTGGGGAGAAACCTTATGAATGTAATCAGTGTGGTAAAGCCTTTACAATACCCAGTATACTCCAAAGACATAAAAGGACACATACTAGAGAGAAACCTTATGAATGTAATCAGTGTGCTAAAGCCTTTGCACTTCCCAGTTACCTCAAAAACCATAAAAGATCACATACTAAAGAGAAACCTTATGAATGTAATCAGTGTGCTAAAGCCTATTCTGAGAGGAGAAGTCTGGAAATTCATAAAAGAACACATACTGGAGAGAAACCTTACAAATGTAATCAGTGTGGTAAAGCCTTTACAATATCCAGTATACTCCAAAGACATAAAAGAACGCATACTAGAGAGAAACCTTATGAATGTAATCAGTGTGCTAAAGCCTTTGCACTTCCCAGTTACCTCAAAAACCATAAAAGAACACATACTAGAGAGAAACCTTATGAATGTAATCAGTGTGGTAAAGCCTTTTCAAGAACCAGTTGCCTCGAAATACATAAAAGAACACATACTGGAGAGAAAACTTATGTATGTAATCAGTGTGGTAAAGCCTATTCTGAGAGGAGAAGTCTGGAAACACATAAATTAACACATACTGGAGAGAAAACTTATGAATGTAACCCTTTAGCTAAAACCGTTGCTAGTCCCACTAGTCTCCAAACTTAATAGATGCCATACTAGACAGGAACGTCTTTGTGATGGTTTGCATATGTTTGGCCCAGGGAATGGCACTAGTTTAAAGTGTGGCCTTGTGGGAGTTAGTGATTCACTCCTGGGAAGGGCTTGGAGACATTCCTCTTAGCTGCCTGAGGATGCTCAGTCTTTTCCTGGCCTTCTTTGGATGAAGATGTATAACTCTCAGGTCCTCCTGCACTATGCCTATCTGCAGGCTGCCATGCTTCTTTTGTCTTGAAACTGGACTGAACCTCTGAACCTATAAGCCAGCCTCAAATAACTATTTTTATTTATAAGACTTGCTTTGGTCATGGTGTCTGTTCACAGCAATAAAACCCTAACTAAGAAAATCATGAATGTAATCAATATATTAAGACGTTTTAAACCATCATTGTCTTCATTCAAATAAAAAAAATAGAAAAGAGAAAATTCATAAATGAAAACAGTTTTTAAAGCATTCGCAAGCACAATCATCTGCACATACAAAAAATTATATATAAGAGAGAAGCCATAGGAAACTTAACCATGTGTTCTAGCCTTTGCTGTTTAAAAGATAGCTTCTTCCTGGATGCTTTTGGATGGAGGTGCAGAATTCTCATGTCCTTGTTCAGCATTTTCTGCAATCCTGCTATTATTTCCTACTCTGATCAAAATGGACTGAACCTCTGAAACTGTAAGTCATTTCAATTAAATGTTTGCATGAATAAATGTTGCCTTGAACCATATTTTCTGTAGCCTTTCTTCTGTCATGGGACATCTGGGTTGTTTCAACTGGTTTATGTACACAATAGAATACTACTAAACCATTGAAAATGATGTCATCCTGCAATTTTTAAGGAAATGGATGGAATTATAAACTATCATCTTGTGTGAGGTACCTCAGACCCAATAGGATTCCCTAGCATGTACTCCCTAATATGTGATATTATCCAAAAATAAAAAGTAAAGAATAATTAAGATATAAGGGACATAAGTCACATAGGCCAACAAGGTGAAGGGCCCAAGTGCAGATGCCTCAGTTCCAGTTGGGATGAAGAAGAATGAAACCACAAGGGTAGAGGGAGGGAGGGAACTGGGAGATAAAGGAAATGAGAGGGAAGGAAGAATGATCTGCTTTTGTTGGGGAAAAAGGATGCAAGCCCTAAGTGCCACCAGAAAAATGGAAACAGGTGACCTTGGAAGGCAAAATTTTGGCAGGACCCTCCATTTTCTACTATTGGTCTCGGAGGTAAGAAACCATCAGTACTCAACAGGGGTGCATACATTAATGTCCTACAGTGAGAAGAGGAAACATGTAGCACTCACCTCCAGCAGAAAGAAACGGCTTCAAGTAAGGGATGGAGTGGCTATCCACAGTCAAACCTCTGTGAGTAAGTTTCTTATACAGAGGAATTCCTCGTTTTATTTTTATTCTTTTATATGGAGGTTGCCTCCACCAAAGATAAAACAATAAATTGTCCATGAATATTAGCCTCTCCTGACCTCACTTAAAATGGACCTAATGAAATAAAAAGCTTCTAGATAGGATCATGTCATAGAACACTTGTTTGTTCTGTGTGGCTTTCCTTGGGTAACTTATGGTAGATGTTCAAGGATGAGCCTTTCCTGATTCCTTATTGGAATCAGAAAATATGTGTAGACTCAAAATTTTTCAATTGTATTTTTTATTTTCCTCCAACAATTTACATATTTATTATCAAACTGATGACTTTCCCCACCCTGGCTCCTCCCCCTCACTGTATTCCTTTTCCTAGTTCCTCTGTTTTGCTTTTAAGAGGTTGTGGAACCCCAGGGTACTCACACTCTACAGTACTATAAGTCTATGCTGGATTAAGCACATCCACACCCACAGTGCACAGGCTGGCATGCAAATTAAGTGATGAGACTCCAAAGATAGGCAAGAGGTTAAGGAACAACCCCTAGTCTAGATCTTTTAAGAACCACATGAACACCAAGCTGCTTATCTGCTACATATATGCCAAGCTCCTCAGTCCATCTTCTCTGTGCTCCTTGGCTTGTGACTCAGTCTCTGAGAATCCCCAATGCTTAAACTGAGTTGACTCTGTTGATCTTTTTGTGGAGTTTCCATCCCCTCATGTCCTTCAATCCTTCCCCAACTGTTCAATAAGTGTCAGGAAAGTTCATCCTAATTTCACAATGGTTGTCTGCATCTGTTTCAGTCAGGTGTAGGGTGGAGCGTCAATACCGGACAAATCACAACATTTACAAACTTTTCTCCAGGAATAAGGTTTTTTTTTTTCTCTCAAACTGTAAAATGATTACAAATATTATCATCCTACAATTTATGAAGTATAAGACGACCTTATGACCCAGTACCAGCTGGGTGATTCTTCCACAGTACCTAGTACAACTGTAGCATGTGGTCCTCCCTTGGCTATCTCTGGAACTCAACATTGTTCTGCTCTCAGAAAGCATTTTCTACAAGATCATATTTCAGTTTTTCTGGTCTCCTCTTTTCACCATTAATTAGCTCCAGATAACCAGCATCAATTTTCCTGGGAGTGTCCTTCTTCTCTTGAATATAAAGCCAGGAAACTTGGCTGATGCTGCTAAATTCTGCTGCTTGTAGGAGCTGGAACATGACGCCCTGGTTCTATTACATTATAACTAGCTTCCTTTTTTCCAACACCTTTACTACCTGAGCTGGGCTGTCTCGAAGCTTGCTCTGTAAATTGACCTTGAATTTAGAGATTTTTATGCCTACCTCCTGGGATTGAAGGTGTATAACCCCACATATGGATATAAGATTTTTGGTACCTAGAACTTGCTCTGTTCTTGCCTGGTCAAGAACTCAGAGTCCTGTTAGTCTTTTCTTCTTGAGATTAAAGGTTCCAACTAAGGTTTCTGGAGCTAACTTAGCTAGGTGGGATCTTGTTTCAAGGCCATTGCTCCTTTTATTCAAATTAATATTCTTGAACACAGGATTCATCTCCTGGTGTCTCCTTAATTCTTGAACCATATATTATGGATTTGTTTGTTCCCTGACTTGCTCCTTTTCATTAAAATACTCTTTCTAAAAGTGAACTTTAGTACACAACAGAATTTACAACAGGCTGTTTTGAGAATTTCTCTTTAGAGCAATGATTCTAAATCTCTTCACCTTAGCCTCAGATTGACTCTTGGAACAAGGGTAAAAAGCAGCCATGTTCTTCACCGAAATACCACAAACCGCTTGGGCCAAGGAGATGAAATTCTAATCATTCTCAGTAACAAAGCTTTCCATATTCCTATTAGAACAGCTCATTATAGTCACGTGAGCATAGAGATATTCAAAGAAGCAAAGTGCCTCTTTCTGTTCCAAAAAAAATTAAATGATATATAGTATTCTGTCTTTGGTAGGTTTTCTGAGCATTTTAGAAATCTGCAGTTAATTGATTTTCTGACTCTCCTGGGAACATCCCCAAAATCAAGGTACAGAAAATCCCTATGAATACTAGAAATTTGAAACTCTTCTGTTTGTCCTTCACAATGTTAATGTGGTATGACCTAAAGTACAGTAAAAATAATTAGTACTATAAGGTCTTTAGAGGCCGGAGTTCTTTAATTTTTCAGATATGTAAAATGCATTTATAGAAATCATACCAAAAGAAAGGATGGTATGAATGTGAGCCAGGTAATAAATGCCCTAAGCATCACAGGTATTTTTAAAGAGGAAAAATAACCCATATTGAGGGAGATCACCAGGAACATACAAAGTGTAAAAACCATAAAATCTGTTTGTTTACCAATAGAGAAAAGTGTAAAATTAATTTCTATTGATAAGAGATTTATCAACAAAATGATTGTATTAAAGCTTTTACATGTATAAATTGTTTTTGCAGACATATAATAAGTTACAGTGGAGAGAAACACAATGAATGTAATCAAGGTTCTAAAGGCTTGGCAACAAGCGTTCATCTCCAACATCATAAACCAACACATACTGAAGAGAAACCTTATGAATGGACTTGGTGTGGTAAAGCGTTTGAAAGGAACTGCAATCTTAGAAGACATAAAAAACACGTACTGGAGAGAAACTTTTTGTATGTAATCAATGTAGTAAAGCCTTTTCAAGTCACTCTCATTTCCAATGTCATAGAAGTACCCATACCAGAGAGAGACCTTATGACTGTAATCAGTGTGGTAAAGCCTTTTCCAGTCACAGTGCTCTTCATCATTATAAATGAGCCATACTGGAGAGAAACCTCATGAATGGAATTAGTGTGATAAAGCCTTTACAAGACCTAGTCATCTCAAATATCGTGAAAGAACTCATACCTGAGAGAAACGTTAAGAATGTGATCAATGTGACAAAGCCTTTTTATGTTCCAGTCAACTCCAAAACATAAAAGGACACATAATGTAGTGAAACCCTATGAATTTAGCCAATTTGATGAAAGCAGTTTCACAAATCTTTTGTCTCCTAAACCATGAATGAACTCATTTTGGGAGAAACCTTATGAATGTAATCTAGTAGCTCAAGCCTTTGCATGTGCCACTAGTCTCCAAACTTAATATATTCCATACTAGAAAAGAACACCATGAATATGATCATTGTAGTAACGACTTTACAACATTATTTTCTCCATTCAAATAAAAGAACAAATAAAGAGGGAACCATTATGAATGTAATCAGTTTTTAAAGCATTTGCCAGTCACAGTCATCTGCAAGGACATAAAAGATCACATACAAGAGAGAAGCCACAGGAAACTCATCAATGTGTTCTAGCTTTTGCTGTGACTTATGTAGCTTATGTATGGTCAACATTTATATTGCAACTATATCTACCTGTCCATTTGTAATTATTTAAACGTGCATTCCCTGTTAGTAAAATTGTATAAATGTGGCAGTTGAAACTAGTCCACTTCAGATTTCTACAATATGAATACTGAACTGCAGTGAGAGTTTTCTGCTTTGTAGCAACTTCAATAATAAACCGAGTTTTCAATCCATTTTTGTTTCTTTGGTTGACTGCTGCAGGGCTGTGAGGGTCTTAATAAGTAACTTTTGCTGTCCTGGAATCAGCTGTACATACCCCGCTGGCATCCAGCTCTATGACATACACCTGCCAGTGTCTCAGGAAATACAGACATGAGCAAATACACACAACTTGCCCATCATTTTTTAGTTAGTATTTGTTCACCAGTTTCTCAGACGTGTGCTTGTTGCAGCAAGTAGTAGAAAGATGGGTAGGCCTTTTCTCGGCCCCCAGGTCACACTCCTGCCACATCATTATAGTATGGAACGTCATGCACAAACTCTGTCACACATTCTACAAGCAGCCCTCTCTTCTAGATTGTCTTTCCAGGCAGTTCAGTCCACCAGCCCTGTTGCTTATGTTTTTTGTGTTTTCAAAAATATCTCCAAAGCTCAGTAGCTTATCAAGCTGGTTTATATATTAAATATGCAATTCAAATACCCTTTACACAATAAGCTTACATCATATGGACAAAGATGCAAACTATTCTGTATGAATAGGACTGTGAGATGGGATACCTGTGCCAACATGAAAGTGTGGCTCTTTGAAACCACCCCTCGCTTCAACGGCACCATTGCTTCTTTCAACATCAATACCAATGCCTGGGTAGTCAGTTACATCTTCAAATGCCTCAAGTGTTTGGAAATAAAGAGCTGTCACAAGGTCTCTCTTTGCTGTTCTTGGCCCTCTGGCATGGCCTGCACTCGGGATACCTGTTTTGCTTCCAGATGGAATTCCTCATTGTTATTGTGGAAAAGCAGGCCACCTACCTAATTCGGGACAGCCCTGCCCTGAGCAGCCTGGCCTCCCTCACGGCCCTGCAGCCCGTCTACTACTTGGTGCAACAGACCATCCACTGGCTTTCCATGGGGTACTCCATGACTGCCTTCTGCATCTTCACATGGGACAAGTGGCTTAAGATGTACAGATCCATTTCCTTGGGCTCGTCTTCTTCTTGAGCCTACTATTCATATTGCCTTATATCCACAAAGCAGTGGTGCCAAGAAAAGAGAAGTTAAAAAAGAGGGAGTGATCTGTATCCCTGGTTGCCTAGAGCTGGACTGGTACAGAAACTACTTGTCTCTCTTCTCACAGTCCTCCTCACCCCTGAGCAGAGATGCCAGGAGCTGGAAGTCACAACACTCCCAGCTGTGCCTCTGCAATAGCCAAAGGGGAAGCTCTTGTGGGAGGAGCAGAGGGTGTGCACCCCCTTTGGACTCCCCCATGCATGTTGCATTAGCTCTCCCCTCTATCCAGGAATCTGTTGTTTCTCTTCTGCCAATCTACTACTATTGTATATGTGCAGATACAGCCACCCCCCATGGGGGGAGGAGAGGGTACAAGGCCCTGCCTACTCTACTTTTCCTATCTTGGAACTATACCAGATAAAGTCACTTCTGTTTGTTCAGTCTCTCACTGCTAGCATCCCAGACTGCTTTCTTTCACACATCCTCTCCATTACTGATAAAGCTGAGCTCATCCGGGTCTCTCATTGAGAGCCACAGAAGTCTAGGAAATCAGGAAAAGTCAAAGTCTGGTGAACAGTTTACACTACCATGTACTGCTGAGTTTGCGATCCCTCAAAACAATCAGGTCTGAAAAAACAAAATAAAACTCTTTATAGGGAAAAAAATAAAAGAATGTGATGCAGGTAATCAATGCCCTGAGCATCACACATATATTCAAAGAGGCAAAATAACCCATATGGAGGGAGAACACCAAGAACATATCAAGTGTTGAAACCTTCAAATGATTGCTTCTTTAGAGAAAAGTGTAAAATTAATTCCTATTGAGTAAAGATTTATCAAAAAATGATTTTAGTAAAGCTTTCATATGTGCCAATTATCTTTGCAGGTCTATCATAAGTCACATTGAGAGAAGTCTTATGAATGTAATCAATGTGGTAAAGCCTTTACAAGAACCAGTCATCTCAAAAGCCATGAAAGAACACATACTGTAGAGAAGTCTTATGAATGTAATCAATGTGATAAAACCTTTGCAAGAACCAGGCATCTCTAAAGACCTGAAAGATCACATACTGAAGAGAAACTTTTAAGTATGTAATCAATATGGTAAAGCCTACCCAAATAGGGAAGTCTCTAAATACATAAAAGAACACATAGTGGAGAGAAACCTTATGAATGTAATCAATGTGGTAAAGCCTTTGCAAGCACCAGTCACCTCCAAAGACCTGAAAGAGCAAATATTGAGAGAAATCTTGGAATGTAATCAATGTGGTAAGTTTTTGAAAAGCACAGCCACCTCCAAATGCATAAGAGAACACATACTGGAAAGAAACATTATGAATGTAATCAATGTGACAAAGCCTTTGCAAACATCAGTCATCTCTAAACACATGAAAAGCACATAGTGGAGAGAAACCTTATGAATGTAATCAATGTGATAATGCCTTTGCAATCTGAGTCATCTCCAAAGACATGAAAGAACACATACTGGAACGAAACAATATGAACTTAGCCAACTTGATAAAAGTGTGTTCACAAAACTTTTGTCTCCAAAATCATCAATCACCTCACTTTGAGGGGAAAATTTATGAATGTAATCAATTAGCTAAAGGCTTTGCATGTCCTACTAGTCTCCAAACTTAATAAATCCCATACTAGACAGGAACATCATGAATGTAATCAATGTGGTAATGAAATTTTACACCATTATTGTATCCATTCAAAAAAAGAAAGCATACAAGAAGGAGATAAAAATAGACCTATATTTTTACCTTGCACAAGTGGTTCAAGGACCTCAACATAAATCCAGATACATTGAATCTAATATAAATAAAGTGGGAAAGAGTTTTGAACTCATTGGCACAGGGAGAAATTCCTAAACCGAACTTGAATAGGTTCATGCTTTAAGATCAAGAATTGATAAATTGGATCTAATGAAACTGGAAAGTTTCTGTAAGACAAATGACATAGTCAATCAAACAAATGATCAACCTACAGACTGGGAAAAAAAAAGTTTACTAACCCCACATCTGACACAGGGCTAATATCCACAATGTATTCAACCAATCAACTGAAACTGCTGACCCCTGTAGTTGAATTAGGAAAATGATGGAGGAAGCTGAGGAGGTGGGTGACCCTGAAAGCACACCAGCAGTCTCAATTAACCTGGACCTCTGAGACCTGTCAGACACGGGATCACCAATCAGGCAGCACACACCACATGATATAAAGTCCCGAACACATATAGAGTAGAAGATTCTCAGGTCTAGGTTCAGTCAGAGAAGATGCACCTAATCCTTAAGAGACTGGAGGCCCGAGGAAGTTTAGAGGGATTACAGGGGGCATTCAATGGGGACTTCCTCGTGGAGTTGCAGGGAAGTGGGCAGAGGTATGAGATGTCTAGTAACATTTAAAAAGCCCTGCTGTGATTATTTTAATTCAAGAGAGCTGAAGGTATGAAAATGTTTGTTGCTTAATTTATAAGATAAGACACAAGCCCTGTGTTGGATTTTGCAATATTTGTATGTTTAATTATTTTTAACCGGCTTTGGTAGATACAAATATCTTTTAAATTATTAACATGTTAAAGGCGCTAGCATTTAAAATGTAAATAAAGAGGATATCAAATAAAACAAAGAGATAATACTGTTCACCTGCAGAAAGCCTTTTCAAGTTGTCCAAAAAAAGAAAAGGAAAAAAGAAAAAAGAAAAAAAATACTAGTGACTCATGTGTTATGCTGCACAAGGCATGAATGAATGACTCAGAGCAATACCAGAACAGAGAAAGCTGCTCACTATCTCTGTAACAATAGGAATGGAAAATAGAGAGGTGCCACTTTGCCAGCAGATTGGAAAAAAACTGTTTAAAAAACTATTTTATGAACCGAATGTTTGTGTTTCTCCAAACTCTGTATGTTGAAGACTAATCATTCTTATGAAAGAATTAAGAAGGCTTTGAGAAGTGATTGAGTCATGGAGAGCTGGCAGAGCAGGGTTAATTCTTATAGGACGATGAGGAGACCACTACTCTCCATTCCTGTGGAAAGGGACCAAGAAAACTGAGTCATCTGCTATAGAAAGAGGATCCTCTCCAGAGCCAGAACTTGCTGGTACCTTGAAACAGGACAACCATGAGATAGTAATATTGTATTGCATAGAAAACACCTATTCCATGTGACCTTTACTTGGCAGGCCAAATTATCATGGTAAGCTAGTAACAAAATGTGGGGATATGGGAAAATAGGATATTTCAATTCTTTCATGGAAGAATTAAGGTTAGCACCTTCCAAGAAATCAAAGCCAGCCTGGTGAGATTGTGAGTACCTATGTAAGTTCCCCTGATAATTCCACACTATCAAAGTAAACAGTAATGAATGCAGAGATTTTTCTTTGAAGTAGGTTTGCAATGGAAAGAACTTAGGAGCATCCTGAACACTCATCAGTTAAAATGCAGGCTAATGAAGTATGAGATCCCATAATATGGAGCTCCAGAGAGTTGTTTCTTGGACATATTTTGCAAGTTGTTCCTTGAATGCTCTCTATCTAGATATTTGTATGGCTCACCCCTCACTTCTTTTATGTTTTAATTTGATATTATCTAGTCAGAGTGTTCTTTCTTTCTTGATGGTCTCATCTGATGTAACCAAGTGAATCAGTGTGTCTTCTGATTGTGCTCTATTTTCTTTGTAGTATTAAAGGTATCCAACCTAAAAAATATTAAATATTTTATGTCTGTATGAAGACGAATATATATATATATAATTTTAAAACAACAATTATGTTATTGTTCTATGAGTGAATGCAATGTCCATTATGAATAACAACTTCTGCTTTAAGAGTAGTCAGCACTGGGTAGTGGAGTCAGATTCTCTCAACTAACCATTGTACTGAGAACAAGGTCCCAAATGGAGGAGTTAGAAAAAAGACTAAAGGACCTGAGGCTGTTTTCAATCCCATAGGAAGAACAACCATATCAACCAACCAGACTCCTCAGGGCTGCCAGAGACTAAACCCCAACCAAAGTGTACACAAGGAGAGACCCATGGCTCCAGCCACAGATGTAGCAGAGGATGCCTTATCAGGCTTCAAGGAGGAAAAGGGCCTTTAGCCCTGGGAAGGCTCAATAGACCTTTGTAGGGGAATGCCAGGGCAGGGAGTCAGAAGGCAGCAGGTAGGTGAACACTAACATAGAGGCAAGGGGAGTGGGGATGGGAGAGAGGGATTCTAGATGGGAAACTAGGAAGGGGATAACATTTGAAATGTGAGTAAAGAAAATTCCCAATTCATATATATATATATATATATATATATATATATATATATATATATGTTTGTGAGTGTGTGTATACACAGTTTATATATATACATAGTTTATACACACACACACACACACACACACACACACACACACACACAGTATACTGAGTTGTTTGTATTTTAATGCTAATTCCATTTCCCCAAGACCGGCTGGCTAGTCAAGGGACTCCAACCGAACCTTCCCATCTTAATTAGTAACATAGGAAAGGCAGTGAGGGCAGGAGGGGAGTAGAGAGAGCAGAGAGCTAGGAGGAGGAGGGGAGAGGACAGAGTTTAGAGGTCATGGCAACATGGAGCTTCCCAATAACCAGCTGGACTCAGTGGCATTTATTGGTGTAAAAACGCTGTGAACATTGAGGGTTTTACAGTTTAATATCTGATATAGAAGTGCAGTTTGTATCTTTGTCTATTAGATGCAATCTTGTTTAGAGGATTTATGGATTGAGAGTTGAATATATGAACCTGTATGAAAAGCTAAAAGGCTGCAGAGTTGTGTTTGTATGGGATTATGGGATACAGAAATAACCTGGCACACAGATGGAGAACAGGAGGAAGAAAACCGCCAAGGGGAGGCAGTTGCACTTATGAGTTGGTCCATGTTGGTGGCTCAGACCATGCACCAGAGGTGTGTTGGGCTCAGAACTCAATCTGGGTCTAAGGAGTAAGATCCCAGGGCTGGTAATGAGATAAAACATTTTTTATTTTTTTATATTTACTGCAATATATGTATATATATTTATGTATATAGAACTTAATAGATAGAGACTATGTTGTATACTAGAATTGGATTAGGGTTCAAAGAGATTCTCTTAAGTGTCTAAATTACTTTTAAAGCATTTACTCCTTTCCTTTTTTTTTCTTTACCTTTTCATGTAGTTAACTATAATATCATGTTTTCAAGGTTAGTCAAGTAATAAATAATTAAATAAAATTAATGTTTAATAATTTAGTCATGCTATATATAGATAGCTTCATATGATTTTGTCTATAGAATATGGCATTTAAGGTTATTTTATTATTAAAAGATTCTGTGACTATAATTTTCATAATTGTGATTGTATTTGATTTACATTTGAGAGAAAAGGTGGCTTGGTCTTGCTGCCTGTTGTGAGGCTGAGTGTGCACCCCCAAGCACTCGATTCTGCATGTGGGCCTGTGACCCAGCCTCCAAGTTATTTCTGATTATTAAGTAGAGATGAAAACAGCCAAGAGCTGTCATGAAGACGCATAGGTGGTCCAAGGAGAACCATGAGGAGAAGGTGGTGCATGAGGGAGAAGGAGAAGCTAACATGGGTTAGGTGAGCCAAAATCACATGACTCTGAGGGCTGGCAAATTGGAGTTAAGAGCTCTCCAGGTGAAACAGCAAATAGTAAGAAGTAATTTGGGGTTATCGATATGAAAGTAATTTCTAATAACAAAGAAGGAAGGTATGAATCCAGCTTCTGTGCTCTTTAAGGTTTATTGTAAATATAAAGTCTGTGTGTCTCTTTTACAGGGGAGCTAAAGGTTGGAAGGTAGGTTAGAAACCATGGTCAGGATTAAACATTTCTACAGCAATCTGCCTCCTGAGTGCTGATATTTAAGGTGTGCTTCACCATGAAAGTTCATTAAAGAATGGCAGCCATCAGCACTGAAGAAATGTGTAATTAGAAAAGCATTAGACATGGACAGAACCATGGCTCCAGTTGCTTATGTAGCAGAGGACAGCATTGTCTGTTATCAATGGAGGAAGAGGCCTCTGGTCCAGTGCATGTGTATGGAAATTCCAGCATGCTGAAGTGGAGAGGGTGGTTGGGAGAGGGAGCACTGGAGTGGGAGCACCTTCATGGTCACAGGTGAAGGGAGAGTGGGGATGAGAGAAGGGGAAAGGAGATAGCATCTGAACTGTAAATACAGAGAATATCCAATTAAAGAGAAAAATTTACTTCCTTCTTTCTAATTTCTATTACTTTCACCTCCTTCATTTTTATTGCCTTAGCTAAATTTTAGACAGTATATTGAATAGGTATGGAGAGAATTGTCCACCCTACCCTGTTCATGATTTAGTAGGATTAAATTTAATTTCTTTTCAGTTAATTTAATGTTGGCTATAGGTTTGCTTTAAGGTGAGCTTCTTATGTTTAGGTATGTCCATTTTATCATTAATCAATCCAATAATTTTATTATAATGTAGGGCTGGATATTATCAGTGAATTTTTCATCATCTAATTAGATGAGCACTTGCTTTCATTTTATTTATTTTTTTTTTTGTACACTCTAAACACATTATGGTGAACCATTCCTGCATCTCTTTAGTGAAGCCTACCCCATTGAACATGCTGTGTGATCTTTGGATGTATTTTCTGTTTAATTTCTTTTTTGTTGTTGTTTTATTAATTATTTTTACATCTGGGGCTTTGTGGAAAATAGGTCTGTAATTCTCTTTTGTTGCCGAGTCTTTATGGACTGGATAGTTGAGTAATCAGGGTTTCACAAAATTAATTAATTGTTGTCTCTTCCTTTTCTATATTGTTGAATACTTTGAGGAGTCTCATTATCTCTCCTTTGAAAGTCTGGTAGGATTCTACCCTAAAAATCATAGCCCAGACAGTAGGAGGGCACTTTCTTCCAGTGTGAATGTAAGTCAGGTTAAGCAGCATATCATTACTCGAGACCCAGGCTTGATTCCCAACATAGTGGCTCACAATCTACTCTAACGCCAATCTCATGGACCCAAAGTTCTTTTCTGGCCGCTGAGAGCCCTGAATGTACAAGGTGCACAGACATAGGTGTATGCAAGTATATAAAACAACCAACAACCACATACCAATAAACAAAATAAAGGAAAAATTAAAGATGGCCTGTAGAAAAGCAACGAAAAAAAAAATAGCCCCAGGTTTTGGTGGCAGATATTTAATGACTTTTCTCACTTTTAGATGTTTACACTATTTAAGTTGTTTGTCTTAGTTTGATTTAACTTTGGTAAGTGAATCCTATTGAGAAATTATCCATTTCTTTTACAATTTCCAGTACATTGGTGTTGACGCTTTTTAAAATCATGTCTTCACCATTCCCTGAATTTCTTCACTGTCTGTTAAATTTGTTCCCATTTTTATTTTAGATTTCATTAGTCCGGATATACTATATCTTTTAATAAGGTTTGTCTATCCTGTCAAATAAAAAGCTCAAAAGACCAACTTCATATTTCATTAATTTTTGTGTTATTATTCTCTTTATTTTTATTGTTTTCAGCTTCCATTTCACAATTTCTTGATATCTGCTCATTTTTTAATTGCTCATTCACTTTTTTTCTGAACTAGACTTTAAACTGTGCTATTAAATTGCAAGTATAAAAGCTGTCTTAAATAGGGTTCTATTGCTGTGAACAGACACCATAACCAAAGCAAGTATTTTAAAATGACAACATTTAATTTGGGCTGGCTTACAGAATTAGAGGTTCAGGCCATTGTCCTCAAGGGAAGAACAGGGCAGCATCCAGGCTGGCATGGTACAGGATGAGATGAGAGCTCAACACCTTTGTTAAAAGGAAGCCAGGAACAGAGAGATCACCCTCAAACAGCTGGGAGGATAGTTTCCAAGCACGACCCATAAACACACGTTTTCTTGACAAGGTCAGACCTTCAAATAGTGTGACTTCCTGGGCCTAGCTTATTCAAACCATCATATTCCATTTTCTGGCCCTCATAGGCTTGTTCAAACACATGAGTCTTTGGGGGAGGCATACCTAAACATAGCATAATAGAAAAGTACATGAAGTCCAAATTCCATAATCCCCACAGTCTATAGCAATTAAAAGTCCAAAGGTCAAAATCTCTTTCAAATATCCATTCAATCACTTCACTGTAATCCATGAATAAAGACAGACAGCTAGCTGGGCAACTCCATACTCTGCCATCTCTATGTATGATGTAAAAGAGGTCTTCAGATCTTCAACTTATTCATCTTTGTTGTGTGCAACAAACTTCTTTCTCCTGAGCTTGTTCCACTCCCTGTTAGCAGCTTTCCTTGGCAGATATCCCATGGCTCTGGGATCCTTAACATGTTTGGGTCTCAATGGCAGCTTCATGTTACAGTTCATTGTTTCAATGTCTGAGATCTACACATGATCTTCAGGCATCCTCCAAGGGCTGGATTCCCTTCTCTAGCTCTGCCCTCTGTAGCACTTTAAGTTCCATGTAGCACTTTAAGTTCCCTCCTCCTTTGCTGTTGTCCTTGGTGATCATCCCATGATACTGGCATCTCCAGGACATAGAGTGCTTCCTTTACAATTAGGATTCACCATTAGTCTCTCAAATCTCCCTTCTTGGTGCCAAGCCTCAAACACTTTGCATGAACCCTTCAGGCCTGGATTATCAACTAAAACTAATGCTGCACTTTCACCAATGTCCTTCCATGTCCTCTCATAGTCACAAGCCTCAGCTGTTCTTCATGAAGCCTTCATTCCTTCAAAACCAGTACCACCTGGGTGATTCTTGCACAGTACCAAGTACAGGTACAGCATGTGGTTTTCCCTTGGCTATCTCTGGAACTCAACATTGTTCTGCTCTCAGAAAGCATTTTCCAGAAGATCATATTTCAGTTTTGCTGGTCCCCTCTTAATCACCACTAATTAGCTCCAGATAACCAGCATCAATTTTCCCAGGAGTTTCCTTCTCCTCTTGAATATAAAGCCAGGGACTGTTAGCTGATGCTGCTAAATTCTGGTGCTTGTAGGTGCTGGAACATGACTCCCTTGTTGTATTACATTATTACTAGCTTCCTCTTTTCCATCTCCTTTACTATCTGAACTTGGTTGTCCTGGAGCTTTCTTTATAGATTGATTTTGAATTTAGAGATCTTTACGCCAATCTCCTGGGATTAAATATGTGTATCCGCACACCTGGATTTAAGCTTTTCTTTACCTAGAACTTCCTCTGTTCTCAGTTGGTCAAGAACTCAGAGACCTGTTCGTCTTTCTTTCTTGAGATTAAAGGATCACACTAAATTTCCCGGAGCTAATTTAGCTAGGTGGGATCTTACCCCAAGGACATTACTGCTTTTATTCAAATTAATATTATTGAACACAGGATTCATCTCCTTGTGTCCCCTTAATACTTGAACCATATATTGTATATTTTTTTATTTTCCCAACTTGCTCATTTTCGTTTAATTAGTCTTCATAGAAGTTAACTTTAATACTGGAGAGCACTTTTTTACCTCTGAGCAGTTCATGGCAGAGTAATATTAATATTATCCCAGGACATCTTGGGGCTACCCAAGGCAGGAATCTGGTTTGTGTGGTACAACCTGTAAGGGCCAGTATCAGGCAGATTGTCATCTGTATCTCTAGGGAGGGCTCTCAAGAATAGGGCTATAAGGAAGAACAGTTATATATGAAGGTCAGGGCAGGCCTTTTAAGAACCTGGTTTAAGAAAGTACACTCTTATTTGAAGGTCCAGGCAATATCCTTAGGACTACAGCTCCAGGCAGGGCAGATTTCAGAATGTAGGCCCAGCAGTATGCATTTTTGTATCTGACCTTTTCACCTGACCACTGTTAAGATGTTTACAAGATTTTTGGTTGTTAACATACTTGATTCCTGTCTCAGAACTGATGTTACCTTTTTACATGTAATTAAAGTGATTTAGAAAGAGACCAATTAAACCAAGCTTTGCTTTAGCCATGAGGCTTAGGCCTCAAGCCAGGCTGTAGTCATGCTGCAACTTTAACTACTTTGTCTTTTTTCTTTCAATCCTTGCTCCAGCTCTGGGAGAACCTGTTGGTTGTCTGAGCTGGTCTAGGCCAGTAAACAACAGAATTTTCAACATGCTGTTTTGAGACTTTCTCTTTAAAGCAATGATTCGAAATTTCTTCACCTTAGCCTCTGGCTCACTCTTTGAACTAGGGCAAAAAGCAGCCATGTTCTTCACCAAAATACTACAAAAACTGTCTCTAGTCCAGAGACTTAAAATTTTTCAGGGAAAGCACTTGGGCCAAGTAGATGAAATTCAAATCATTCTCAACAACAAAGCCTTCCATATTCTTATTAGGATAGCTCATTATAACCATTTAAAGCCTTCCACTGCTCTACAAATTCAAAATCCACTATCCACATTCTTCCAAACAAAAGTGTGGTCAGCCCTATCACAACACTTAAGTCCCAGGTACAAAGTTCTGTCTTAGTTAGGGTATTATTGCTGTGAACAGACACCATGACCAAGGCAAGTCTTATAAATCACAATATTAAAGTGAGGCTGGATTACAGGGTCAGTCCATTATCATCAATGTGAGAGCATGGCAGCATCCAGGCAGGCATGGTGGAGAAGGAGCTAAAAACTCAACATCTTCATCCAAACAAAGCCAGAAACAGAGAGAGCATCCTCAAGCCTCAGAGTTATATACTTCTTCTAACAAGGCCAAAACTTCTAATAGTGCCACACCCTGACACAAACATATGCAAACTCTCACAATAGCTGTTCATTTTTTTCATGTGGGCATTTTGTGCTATCAACTTTCTTCTTTGCACCACAGTTTTGTCTCTGTTTTCCATACGATTGTGCATGTTACATATTGTGTTCATTGAAATCAATAATGTCTCTAGTTACTTCCTTTATTTCTGTCTTAACCTATTTTGCATTCAGTAGGGTGAATGTGGTGTGCAGCTTTCATGAGTTTGTGTGCTTTGTATTCTTTCTTGTTTGCCTTTATCCTTCTATAATCCATGGTGGTCTAATAAGAAACATGGTGTTATTTTAATTTTCTTGTATGTATTGAGACTTGCAGTATGTGAATATGTGATCAGATTCAGAGTAAGTAGGCAGAAGGTATACTCTGGATTAAAAATTGAAATTATGTTAAACCAAATTACTAAAGTTACATGAGTTCAACCAAAATTTGAAATCTGGGTGTTATGATGTTGCCCTGTATAAAAGAGATATTATTTTCTAGGTTTAAAATTTTCAGCCTAAGAGAAAAGGTATAAGTAATATTTGATGTACTCTAATACAAAATTGAAGACTCTGGCAACATGGCCATGAAGACTATTTCAACTTTTTACAATAACTTTTGGGATTATAATTACATCATTCCTACCACAATTTCAGCTCAGTTACAAATGTTCAAACAAAGTCTTTTAACCTTTGCTAGGGTGATGTTATTTCTGGGCCTTTATAGCTACTGGAAAAGAAAGTGCAATAGCAAAAGCGAAAAATATCTCAGTTGTATCACAAAGTAATGTAATTACATCAGGTCTTCAGACAGAGAGTTTCCAGAGTAAGGTAGGAATAAAAAACAAGATGTCTCAGCTTCTGCAGGTCAGGACCTGGCACTCAACTGACATGAAAATCAGGTGGCAGTACATTCTTTTGATCTTTGATTTTACAGCACCAATATGGAGATTCACAAGGTTTCTAGACCACACCTTGGCTCTCTGACTCACTGTCAGTCTCAGAAATCAGAGTCTTTCTAAGGATCTTCACAAGAACAAAGCACTGGAATAAACACTTCTGCAGTGTGCTCTGATACCTCCTGCAATAAAAGAGCAGCATTAACTGACCCTGTCCATTCTTAGCTGTGCACAAACACTCTCTCCAACAGATGCATGTGATCACTGAGGAAGACTATCTACTCCAGCTAGTAGTAAGGTTCTTCCCAACAATGTTTCCCTGGACCAATACCATTCTCTTACCAACATCTGCAACCACATGGGGCTTCTCAGTTGAATATGTCATCTGTTGCCACATAACAAGACTAATCTACACTGCTATCCTAGATGAGAGGTGACATATGTCTTTCAAACTGACAAACAATGATTCTGTGTTTGGTTCCCGAAATCACAAGAGCCTTGCACCGATGTCTAGCATCCTAAGACAATTAGCATGCCTAACTCACGTACCTCACACTGCAGGTTTCCAGATTTTTCTCAGTTTCATTGCTCCAGCATACTTGGTTGGAAGGACAAAAGTTAAGTGCAGTACAGACTGCAAAAAAAAAAAAATAAATAAATAAATAAATAAAAAAAATTTAGAAAAAAAAAAAAAAAAAAAACACTTGAATTCCAAGGACTTGAGATTTAATACTTGAATAATTATAGTAATCTGTAAGTTTGATAACAAAAATTCTGCATCACATACTCCAAGGCATCTTAAGTGCAAGCTATTCACCGTGATTACAGAAAGATGAAGCCTTGTGCAGTGAGGAAATTTCAGGGAAAGTCTGAAATCAGGACCTGCTGACTGCAGGATCATTGCTCACAGAGGGGAGCATCAGGCATCAAATGTTTGGAATTGTGGTTCTTCCCAGGGCTGGGTGGGGTAACAGTACATTAGGAGAACAGACACAAATGCTAATGGGGTGCAAAACAACTCTTAGATCCATAAAACCTTTAGACCTGTACCAAAAGCACCCTTTAACCTTTAGGAATATTCACTGGCCAATTAAATCCTCAGGCTGACCTGCCAGTTAGAGCAGGAGGGTGGGACTTCCTGTTTTCATTCCAGGTGTTCCTTTCTCTGTGCTGGTAGGAATTTTGGCCTGCTCTCTCTGTCCAGCTCTGATCCCTCTGTTGGGTGCTGTGTGGGGACTTCAGGGAAACTCTGAAATTGAGACATGGTGAGCATGTGAATGGGCAAGGGGGTGTGCAGTGGGAGCTGGGGTGGTGGGTCCTCTCCGGGGCTGGATGGGAAGGAACCGCAAGTTGTGCGGTCCTTTGTTGTGCTCCTCACTTGCTAGATGAGGCGGTGACCTCTGAATAACTTCACTTTCATGGCTGATTCTTAATCTGCCTAAAACTTTTGGACCATTGGCTTATTTACAGAATCGTCATGGGTGTTTTCTTTGAGTCCGCAGCTCTTGTCCAGACCCTTTTGTCTTCTATAGAATACATTAAGAAGAGAAGTATAG
Organism: Micromys minutus; assembly: GCF_963924665.1. NCBI lineage: Eukaryota > Metazoa > Chordata > Mammalia > Rodentia > Muridae > Micromys > Micromys minutus. The sequence goes on from NC_137980.1 coordinate 22,253,928, forward strand.
GGGGGTCATCTGAGAGGCTCTGGGCCTTCAGTCTGCAACCAGCCAGTTCTGAGGCTGCAGCCAGGTGCACACAAGCTGCGCGGGGATTGGCTGCAAGGACAGCGACATTAGTCTCATGGGGCCCCAGCAGCAGAGTTTCAATGATCTGTCTTACAGCTAACAACTACTTAGGTCCTTCCCTGGCTCCATCACCTTCTGCTGTTGTCAGGTGTGCTGTGTATTCATGGGCCTCTGGCTACAGCAGCTCTGTTTTTGTTTTCCTTTCTCTGCACATGTCCCTTCTCTATTTTCTTTCTCTATCCTTATGGTGCTCTCTCTCTGTCTGCCTGGCTATAGTTCCTCTTATCTCTTCTCCATCTCTAGGTGCTCACACCTCCCTCTTCCCCCCAACAATCTCTTTTGCACCTTAGCTTTTGCATGCTTTTCTTATACTGGCCTGCAGTGATGTGATTTTTTTTTTTTTTTTTTTTTTTTTGCATTTCTTGGTGACGTATTCTCCTGGCTTTTAGCTTTTCTATTCCTATGCTGGTATCTAGGCCTCTAACTTTGAGATGATATTTGGTCTTGGTACTGGTTTCTGGATTTGTCTTGTTTGGGTGGGAGTTTCGATCTTGGGTTATTTTGTGATTTATGTGTTTGCTCAAAGCTTTGGATGTGTGTTGCCTCTTTTGGTGACCTATTTGGTGGGTATAATTAGTGGGAATGCTGGAAATGTTGGAATCTGGGATAATAGGCCAGTAGGAAGGGATGATCTTAGCCTTCTTCAAAGAGTCATAGACAGGACTGACGTGGAGCTGCCTCTGGTGTTAGTTTAGTGCTACAGACAACTATGAATATTTCTACTGGGATAACAAATAGTTTGGTCGGTCTGTGTAATGCCTGCCCTGTCTTCAGGCAGGAGAAGAATGTGATTGTCCTGGAAGTTTTTGCCCAATTGAAGACTGTCATGCAGGGATGTGGGGAGCCAGCAAAGTCAAATTGCGACTGTCCATGCACTTGCATTCTAGTAAGCTCTTTAATGGACTTTGGGGTCCCTGTTAGCCCGGCATTACCACTTGGTACCTTTACTAGAGTCCCCAAATGACCAGACTTTTCACCCAAAGGGTGAAAGGCCAGCTGTTAAGGAAATGTGTCATTGTTCTTTTATCACTGCCTTCATTTGTCGTGGGTCTGTTTGCCTTGGATTTTCATTATTCTTGAGTATTTGTGGAGGGAGGTGAGTAAAGGAAATTGGAACTGTGCTACAGTGGATGCTCTGGAGAGGGGTATCCATAGGGACTTAGAAGATGTTACAGAGCCTGTTCTAGGGAACAGTGAACCCGTGCACTTAATGGCTGGGAGGTTTAGAGCAGATTTGGAGTCCTGAGACATGGCTCACAGCTGCCATCCTGTCTTCTTTTTCTCCTCTGTACAAGTGGAGGAATATCCGGGTACCCTTTACCCTTTTGGTTTTCGATTATGTTTGTGGCACTAGACCCACTACGATTCCTAGGACAGGAAGCTTTTTGAGACAATATCCAGACTAAAATAAGACTCTCCCTACCCTGTTTTACAGGGAGAAAAGATGAAGACCTTTTTTCCCCTCCTTCTCAAACTTGTTCTCAGGCCATGTGTAAGTCTGTAGTTTTGAGGTTGGAGCTGTCAGAAGAGGGATGGGTTTCTGTTCATTTGTTTGTGTGTTTCTATTCATTCCAACAAATTTAGCATATCTTTGGTGCCATCTGGTTCTCTGTATACCTTCAAGCAGTTTTATTCACCTCTTTGTTTGCAATGGATTGGGACCCAGGTATAAACATACCTGATCCCAGGGCAGCACAGCCTTAGAACTCCCCATAGAGTGCTTCCTTTCCTGCTGTGTCAGGGGCACTTCCCATTTTGTCCTGGTTCTGTCACAGCTCCAAATTCAATGGCAGGTCCCTTGTGATTGATTTGCTTATATCATTGGTTTTGGGCTTTTACAACTTCCTCATTTATTATAGTCTCTGTGTCCTAATTGTCCTCTATGCCCTACATCTCAGACCTACAGTCATCTGAAGTGTCTCAGTGGAAGGTGGGCCCTCATCAGAATATCTGCTCTCAGTGTCTCCCTGAGACAGCATTGATGATTGACTTGTGAAGACTCTTCCACTGAGGGTGGCACTATTCCTAAGCAAGTGGGCCTGAGCTGGATCAGACAGCCAGGTGAACAGGAGACTTGATCATCAAGAGGACAAGCCAGGAGACAATGTTTGTCAATGTTGTCGCTTTCAGTTTCTATTCTGAGCTGCCAGCAGGGTAGGATGTGATCTGAGAAAACTATGCACAACAACCATTTCTTCCCAGAGGTGCTTTTGCTCAGAGGGTCCACTCACATCAGCAGGCCAGCAAGTTAGAACAACAAAACTCAAATGGTGTCAAAAGGTGATTTTCCTGCTGTGCGGAATCTATGTTCACTTTGGAAGGAATGTTAAAAATACCAGAAACTGAGGTGGCAGAAATCATAAAAAGCTGAAAATGTCCCTTGACTGTTTTTTGTCCTAGGCCCTGAAACATTGAAGTGTTGAGAGTAATGCATCTTGAACAAGTGGAGGTCATCCTGTTTCAGTGGGAAATAGACTCTGATACAACTTTATCTAGTGGTCATTTGTGGGATATGTTGGCAAAAAAAAAAAAAAAAAGTAAAAAACCAAAAACTGTTTTACTCAGCCTGTGCCATGAGGTACTGAGTAAAGCAAAATTTACAAGCAATAGGCTGATTTCTCAGGTTTTATTTTATTTATGTGTTTTTGTTTATTTCCCCCATTTAATTACTTATTGAATTTACATGCCATTTGCTGCCCCATCCACATTCCAATTTCTGTCTCCCATTTCTGACTTACTTATATTTCCACAAGGAGACTGGAGTCTTTTTGAATATCCCTCTACCTTGGCTGGATTCTATCCACTTACAAACCAAACTGCACAAAATAATTCATATTGTGCCAGATCTGAAAACTGAAAGATGAAAAATCATGGAATGTTCCTTTCTGGTTTCAGTTTAGCACTATTCCAGCCATCGTGTGAAGGGCATCAGTGAAGATTCTGTGAGAGTTCATTGCATTGAGGTTGTGAGGATGAAGCTTGAGGTACATTTTATAGACACAATTTGGTCAAATAACTAAGACAATGAGAGATATTCCATGAAGATACGCATACAGTGAGAACATGTGCATACAGTGAGAACATGTGCACACAGTGAGAATTATAAAATCACTGAGTTGTATGAGAAGTTTCAGGAGTAGGGCCATATAGTCCTTAAATGTGAAGTCCAATGTGTCTGAAACAAAGCTGCAGGATTTGGTGTTTGTCCTGCTGTGTTTCTTGCCTTGGTCCAGTCTTCTCTCCCTGTATTCACAATCCTATCTATTGAAGTGGGAAGGTGTACTCAGGTCCATTCTATGTTAGAAAGATATAACTTGCTTTCTGATTTAACAAGATGTGGCGCTTAAGATACTTTCTTTATTGTCACAAGTGTCATTAGACGTTTGACATTGTAGGAGTTCCTACAGATTGTTAGGATCTCTCCAGTTAGACTGACTCAATTTTTATTACAGAATGAACAATAGGCCATAGTGACTTGAGGTAGAATGGAATTGATTGAAACAAAAGGTTCTACACAATATAAAGTATTTGAACACTTGTCTGACCTGTGTGGCTCTCTTGAGGTAACTTATTGTAGCTGTTCAAGAAGGAGCCTTTCCTAGTTTTTTTATTATGGAGAAGATATGTTGTTATGGACTCAAACATTATATTTTCCTCTCTTATTTTCTCTAGTAGTTTATATATTCACCTTCACTCTGGTGAAAGTTTCCCACTAGCACCTCTCTTATAGAGTACCTTTTCAATCTTCTCTGATTCTCTTTTGAGAGTTTGTGGGACCCTTGGGTATCCACACACCATGTTTCTATCAGGTCTATGTTGGATTAAGTGGATCCAGTCCCACTGAGGCAGTATGTGTTTGGCTATTTAAAGAAGCATGATCCAAAGATAGGCAAGAGGTTCAGGGAAAAACAGCGAACCAGTTCTGGGAGGACCCATAGGAGAACCAAGGTGCACATCTGAAACATGAATGCCAAGGTCCTCAGTCCAGCCTGTGAATGTTTTGGTTGCTGTCCAGCTGAGTTGACTCTGTTGGTCATTCTCCAGAGTTTTCATCTCCTTCACGGACCTTTTGTCTTTCCAGCTCTTTAATGGGCTTCCCAAGGTCCATCCCACTTTCACCTTAGTTCTCTGCATGTGTTTCAGTCGGCTGCTGGGTGGTGCTTCACACTGGACATTTACCAAATGCTGCTTTTGGGCACAGTACATTATTCTTTCATGTCAAGGGCTGGTGCTTATACATGGGATGTCTCTCTAGTTTGGGGAGTAGTTATTGTCCATTCCACCAGCCTCTGCTCCAGGTTTGACCCTTCATTTCTTTTAGAAAGGACAAATTTTGTTCCTTTTGTCTAATGTGTCATTGTGGAAGTTGATCGTCCATCTCTCTTCTCATTATCTCATACATTAAACATCTGGACTCTGTCCCCAAATCACATAAAAAGTAGTAGACACATTTGCTATTCAATGGTAAGCTGATTAGGAACATGGTTGTATTATATTTTCACTTTTATTTTTTTTTTAATGATGAAATATCTTTGTGAAATCTGTCCTGTACGTATAATATGTATAGAAAGGACATAGACCACCTAACATTTTTTGTGTCCAATATGCTTTTATGGCAATCTATTTCACCACCATTAATTTTGAAAATTCGCTAAATAAAGGTTATATTCTATTTCTCAGGATGTCTTGTATTGGACATCAAATCTATCTTACAGTTCAAGTCATTGGATAGCAGGTCTGTGCTGTTTGGCCTAACTCTTGTGTTTGTCCTGAATTGTTAGAGTAAATAATAGTAATTTGCCTGGGTGCATGAGTATGAATATCATGTGTCTCTCATCTTTACCATGATTAGACGCCTTAGAATTACTGATTTACACATAATGCTTAGGTGTTGATCCCCAAGTAAGTTCTAGAAATTGACCACCATTTAGTCAAAGACCAAGAAGAGCTGCTTCTGCTAATATATCTCACCTGCCCTATGTAGCTCATTTATATTCCAGTTTTTCTTTCTTTTGCTTTATTGTGTGGATTTTATTTACATTTCACATGAGATCCCCTTTCTAGGATTCCCATCCATAAACCCCTTATCCCACCAACCCTTCCTTTTTTTCTATTAGGGTGTGACCCACCATCTCCCATTTCCCTACCCTGCCATTACCCTACACTTGTGAGTCAGACATCGGGATGACCAAGGACTTCTTGTCCCATTGATATTCAATGAGGTCATACTCTGCTATATATGCTGCTGGAGGTATGAGTGCTTCTCTTTGTAGTCTTTGGACAGTAGTTTTATTCCTGGGAGTTGCAGGCAGTTTGTTTTGTTGGTCTTAGGGAGGGGAAAAACCCTTCAGCTTTTTCACTCCTTTTTTAACTCCTCTGTTCGAGACCCTGTTCTCAGTTCAGTGGTTGGCTATGAGCATCTGCCATCTGCCTCTGTATTAATCATGATCTAGCAGAGCCTCTCAGGAGACAGCTGTTTCATGACTTTCAGCATGTGCTTCTTGGCATCAGCAATATTGTCTGGGTTTGTGGCCATATATGTGCTGGATCTCCATGCAGAACAGTCTCTGGATGGCCTTTGCTTCAAACTTTGTCTTCCAATTTACTCCTCTTATTATTTTTCTTCACTTTTCTAAAAAGATTTGAAGCATCTGCACCTTGTTCTCCTTTCTTTAGAGTTTCATGTGATCTGTTACCTACATAGCTTATTTATGATGAACATTTATATTGGAACTATTTTTATCTATCCATTTGTAATTCTTTACACATGCATTCCCTCTTTGTAAAATTGTATAAATGTGGCTGGTTGAACTGGTCCACTTCAGATTTCTACTATATGAATACTGAACTGGAGTGTAGGTTTTTTTCTTTGTAGCAACTTCAATAAAGACCTGAGTTTTGTTTCCTTTTTGTTTTCTTTGTTGATTTTTGCAGGGGAGTGGGAGTCATAATATGTAACTTTTGCTTTCAAAGAATTAGTAACATATACCAAGCTGTCATCCAGCTCTATGATTTATACATACCTACCTGTGTCTCAGGAATAAAGGCATGTGCAAATATGCTAGCTTGCTTGTCATTTTTTAGTTAGTAATTGTTCATACTATTTCTGAGGTGTGTGTTGTTGCAGTAAATATTAAAAAGATGAGTCATCCCGAGGTCACACTCCTCTCACACCACACTAGTGTGGAGCCGAGCACAATGACTATGTCACACAGTCCTAAGCTGCCTTCTTTACCAGGTTCCTTTCCCAGGTGGTTCACTCTGCCTGCCTTGGGTTTTCTGTCCCATGTGGATATGAACATGTCTCCAAAGCATAGTACCTTATCAAGCAGGCTGATATACCAAATTTTCAATCCTCAAACCCTCTACACAAAAAACTTACATCCAATAAACAATGATCCAAACTTTCCTTCTATAAGAAATAAAAAGATCTATAGGAACCCTTAGAAATAATAATAGCCTCATCAAGTAAGAGATGCACCAAGGGAAACATACATATCTGCCTACATCTCCATACTTCCGAAATCTCCTTGTCTCCTCCTCTTCTGCCTTCCTAGACCTCTCTCTGACTATCACTCGCTTGTGAAATCATGTAGAACCTTAGCATAAATCTACATGTGCTCAGTATTGTTGATCTGTTTCCCCTGTATCTCCTGCTCAATTGACACTTCTCTTGCAAGGCTATATCCAATCAAAGGAGTCAGTAGTGACACAGGTGAACCTTATAATTAAATTTTCTTCTAAGATAATGCGATGATCAGATTATGACTTTGTGTCAGGAAATAAGTGGATGGTGTATCTGGATAACAGGAATATATTGTCCAGGAGGCATATATTTACATTAATGTCAGTAACATGTTTTGTGGTATAATCATGTATGGGATATTTTAGGATGCACTGACTCCTGAAGATGTGCATGTGAACTTCACTTTGGATGAGTGGATTTTGCTAGATCCTTCCCAGATGTGTCTCTACAAAGAAGTGATGTTAGAGACTTACCAGAACCTCAGTGTTATAGGTAAGACTGTGATTTCTATTTTCCTTTTCAAGATGAGAGGTCAAATATAATTTGGTTACTGATGATCACATGTTATTTCAATGGAGAGTGAGTTAGATTGTACTTAATGAAACAGGTTCTGTTTTAACAGCAATATTTATTGTGCTTTGAAAAATCACACTAACATGGATTTTGCATAAATTATAATACAAGATTTTTAATTTTCTCCTTTTTCAGGCTACAATTGGGAAGACTATCACATTGAAGAACTTTTTCAAAATTCTACAGAACATGGAAGGTAATTTGCATGTATAAGCTGATACAAGCATGTCTCTGAGAATATTTTAATATCTTGGAATCTCTAAAGAAAAGCAAAAGTATAATTATCAGTCCTTTAAATGTACCTATGATTATAATATTCTCACAAACCATGTATTTCGATGTCAGTGATTTATGTTTGCAAGGCATTCCCCTAAGACAAAAGACAAGGAAAGAGATATCTTTATTTGAGTTGTAGCTCCATGAGATCTGCCCTGTGAAACTTAAAATATGTACAATCTCTTAATACTTAGATATTGCACCTTGAAGCGTGATAGACATAATTTCAAAACCATCTAATAAGCAAATAGTTCATTGTAAATATGGTGGGCGTCATATTCTTCTAGTAATGTTGGTAAGTTCATTGAGAGTCAAGAATGTTGTTGTGGCAGGGTGGAGAGATGCCTTAGCAGTTAAGAGCACTTACTGCTGGATCAAGAAAAGGGACTGAAGGAGTTGAGAGTGTCTGCAACCCCATGGGAAGGAGAAAATTATCACCTAACCAAAACTTCATCGGCTCCCAGGGACTAAAACACCAACCAATAAGTTCACTCAGAAAGACCCATGTTCCCAAGTGCATATGCAGTAGAGGATATCATTCTGTGGCATCAGTGGGAGGAAAGTCCTTTGGTGCAGTAAAGGCTCATTTTCCCAGTATAGGTGAATGCTCATGTGCTAGCTCAGGTGGAGAGGTTGTTGGGGGAGGGAGCATCTTTAAGGAGGCAATGGGAGGTTTAGAGAGATGGGATTACTGGAAGGGGACAGCAGCTGAAATGTAAATGTAGAGAATATCTAATGATAAAAGAGCACTATGTGCTCTTCCAGAGGTTCTAGGTTCCATTCTTAGCAACCACTTGTTGTCTCTAAACAAGTTGTAATATGATTTGATATCCTATTACACGCATGAGGATAGCTGCATTTTGCTCATAAAATAAATAAACAATCTTGAAATGACAAAAAGAATGTCGTTGTGGAGCAGCCCAAATCCATGTCCCTCAGAACTAAGAGGAGGAAAATACAAATATAGTGTCTTCAATTGAAACCACTTAATTTGTCTTTTTTTTGAGAGTTTATCAAGTTCACAATATATGAAAGTCATGTGTGCATAGAGATATTCAAAGAAGCAAAGTTCTTCTTTCTGTTTCAGAACAATTAGATGATATATAGTATTCTGTTTTGGTAGATTTTCTGAATATTATAGAAATTTGCAACTATTTGATTTTCTGACTTTACTGGGAATATCCCTGAGGTCACACTGCAGAAAATATCTATGGAAAGTAGAAATTTGTAAACTCCTCTGTTTGTCCTTCACAGTGTTAATATGGTATGACCTAAAGTATAGTAAAAATTATTAGTGCAATAAGTTTTTTAAAGGCCGAAGATCTTTATTTTTCTGAATGTACAATACATTATATGGAAACCACACCTAGAAAAGAAATGTTAAGTATGTGAGCAAGGGAATTAACACCCTTTGCATCACTGGTATATTCAAAGAGCCATATTGTGTGAGATCACCATAAACATAAAAAGTGTTAAAACCTTAAAATTGGTTGTTTACCATTAGAGAAACATGTAAAATGAATTTCAATTAATAATAGATTTATACAAAAATGATTTTAGTAAAGTTTTCACATGTGTCAGTTTTCTTTGCAGGCATGTAATAAGTACCAGTGGAAAGAAACACAATGAATGTAATCAATGTTCTAAAACCTTAGCAACAAGCGTTCATCACCTACATCGTAAACCAACACATACTGGAGAGAAACATTATGAATGGAATCTATGGAATAAAGCCTTTGAAAGACTATGCAAAGTACGAAAAAATAAAAGAACACATACTGGAGAGAAACCTTATAAATGTAATCAGTGTGGTAAAGCCTTTGCAAGACCCTGTAAACTCCAAAGACATAAAAGAACACATACTAGAGAGAAACCTTATGAGTGTAATCAGTGTGGTAAAGCCTTTGCACTTCCTAGTTACCTCAAAAACCATAAAAGGACACATACTGGAGAGAAACCTTATGAATGTAATCAGTGTGGTAAAGCCTTTTCAAGAACCAGTTACCTCCAAATACATAAAAGAAGACATACTGGAGAGAAACCTTATGAATGTAATCAGTGTGGTAAAGCCTTTTCAAGAACCAGTTACCTCGAAATACATAAAAGAAGACATACTGGAGAGAAACCTTATGAATGTAATCATTGTGGTAAAGCCTTTGCAACACCCATTCAACTCCAAAGACATAAAAGAACACATACTGGAGAAAAACCTTATGAATGTAATGAGTGTGGTAAAGCCTTTTCAGGACCCAGTAACCTAAAAATACATAAAAGAAGACATACTGGAGAGAAACCTTATGAATGTAATCAGTGTGGTAAAACCTTTGCAACACCCAGTCAACTCCAAAGACATAAAAAAACACATACTAGAGAGAAACCTTATGAATGTAATCAGTGTGGTAAAGCTTATTCGGAGAGGAGAAGTCTGGAAATACATAGAAGAACACATACTGGAGAGAAACCTTATGAATGTAATCAGTGTGGTAAAGCCTTTGCAATACCCAGTAAACTCCAAAGACATAAAAGAACACATAGTAGAGAGAAACCTTATGAATGTAATCAGTGTGGTAAAGCCTTTGCACTTCCCACTTACCTCAAAAACCATAAAAGAACACATACTGGAGAGAAACCTTAAGAATGTAATCAGTGTGGTAAAGCCTTTTCAAGAACCAGTTACCTCGAAATACATAAAAGAACACATACTGGAGAGAATCCTTATGTATGTAATTAGTGTGGTAAAGCCTATTCCAAGAGGAGAAGTCTGGAAACACAAATTAACCCACACGGGAGAGAAATATTATGAATGTAATCAATGGGGTAAAGCCTTTACATGTCAATATAATCTCCAATATAATAAAACAACCCATACTGGAGAGAAACCTTTTGTATGAAATCAGTGTGGTAAAGCCTTTGCAGGGTCCTGGTACCTCCAAAAACATTAAAGAGCACATACTGGAGAAAAACCATATGAATGTAAGCAATGTGGTAAAGACTTTACAAAACCTACTCATCTCAATTATCATGAAAAAACTCGTATGGGAAAAAAAGCTTATGAATGTATTCATTGTGGTAAAGCCTTTCACATCTCAGTCTACCACTGAGACAGAAAAGAACACATAATGACATGAAATCCAACGAAATAAGCCAGTTTGGTAGGGGAGTTTTCAGAAATCTTTTATCTCCAAATTCATAGAAGCACTCATTTTGGGGTGAAACCTTATGAATGTAACCCTTTAGCTAAAACCGTTGGGAGTCCCACTAGTCTCCAAAATTAATAGATGCCATACTAGACAGGAACGTCATTGTGATGGTTTGCATGTGTTTGGCCC